>NC_069500.1:315977410-316657410 GCF_027579735.1 Bombina bombina
AGTTGCCTAATAATTATGCACAGTAATAGTCACCTGCACACACAGATATCCCCCTAAAATAGCTAAAACTAAATACAAACTAAAAACTACTTCCAAAAATATTCAGCTTTGATATTAATGAGTTTTTTGGGTTCATTGAGAACATGGTTGTTGTTCAATAATAAAATTAATCCTCAAAAATACAACTTGCCTAATAATTCTGCACTCCCTGTATATATATATATATATATATATATATAATCCTCAAAAATAAATGCACTCACAGGTCTTCTCAATCAAGGTGAAAACAAAGGTTTGTTTTATTGATGTAACGTTTTCAGGGATATCTTCCCCTTCATCAGCATAACATAGACGTGAAAATGTGACCAATTTATACATGCAAACAAATTAGGAACTAAATTAACAAGCAATACCTGTGTAAAATCAGTGACCTCAAACACATCGGCATCAAGCTGGAACGCAAGCCATGCATTCCAAACATAGTGAAAAAACCGGAAGTGCTATGTATCTTAGCACTACCGGTATGTGAATGTCAAAATAACATTATTTCGGATCTAACTAATCCAAATTTCAAAAGTGTTCTGTGAACTTACATGAATTATGCGTCCATACTATTGAACCACTTCACACTGTGAACCAACATATGAATATTCATTACCATAATCGTGGGTGATAGATGTGCATAAACAAAAATAAAGTCAACATTAAACACGCATCAGTTGATACTGCATACACCATACCCAAATGTATGACCGATGGCATACTTATGTCATATTCTCTCAGGTCACTTTCTCCCACCTTGTAGGAATTGCGTGCTCGGCAATAGCGCTGGTTACCTTAGCAACCCAGATCAACACATCCGCATGCAAATTCCATCTACGGTGTCCGAGATAGCTCAAAAAACTTACGCATGATGTTTGCAGATACCAAATCGAAAGGATAAGTAATTCGCAGCCCTGGATCCACCCCGTTTTGAAATACCCCAAAATCATAAAAACAAATATGCATAATACTCATTGGAAACAGATAAAAATATTTTTTGAGATATTAAAAACAACGAGCTTATTAGGGTTTAAGCATATTCGAAATGATACCCTATCTGCAATGTTAATAGTATCAAATTGAGAGCTACGCCCTCAATAACATGGAGTTGACATTCACATAATAATAGTTATGTTGCCATCTCCCGGCACACATATTGCAACACATTAATTCAAAATAGATGTAGCTATAAATACAGGGCGAAATGACTAGCCCCACAGTGAGGTATTATATCATCCCCACACTGACTTCCATATTTATTAGACTATATTGTATAGTACCGGAACCGGGTGTGTCCCACCCGTACTGTGAAGTATCTCTTGATGTCAACTAACAACAGACTATAATGATGCATATCTTGTCTCATGATTAACATCCTAGAAGAAAGATTGTCATATTACATCCATTACTAATAAGTCCCCTATACACACACAGAGAGTAACATTGACTTTCACTGAAGAGATAAGAACAGATATGCCTATGTTGTTTGGTCAAGGAGAACGCTAAGTGGGTAACTCTTAGAAATAGGACATATTGGCTGAATGGTGCAAGAGGATCACATAATGACCCAGATGTACCATAGGACTCGATTAGAAAACAGTAGGTCTACCCTCCATAGGGTCTGGCCCACAGTTCCACCGGTCCACACCAAATTCCAATTCTTACGTACCCCAAGTATGCATCTCCAACCTAGATTAGCATCTTAAAATCCGGTGGTGAATTAAGACCCACTGGGATTATCGTGCCCAGGCGGTACATCCACTTGGCTTCTCGTCGGAGTAGTGTCTTACCCGGTCACCACCCCTGTCCAGGCAGGGGATATGGTCAATTAAAATGTATCTGATGGAGGATACTTGGTGAACCATTTGGGTACAACGTCTTGCAACCGGTTGTTCGGATTCCCCCGATGTCAGAGCCAGGCGTATTGCCCGTCTGTGACTGGCCATCCTCTCCCGTAGTGTGCCAATAGTTTTGCCCACATAAAACCAGGCACATGGGCAAAACAGCAGGTAAACCACATGGGTGGTGGTGCATGTGATGGAATGCTTGATAGAGAAAACTTTATTGGTATGCGGGTGATGAAATGTCTTGGTGGAGATGAGCCCATTACACGTAGTGCACCCAAGACATCTATAGGATCCTTTGACATTCTTGTACGTCCTCTGCTGGTAACACTTCTTTGGGTCAGTATTGACCAGGATGTCCCGTAAATTGGTACCCCGCTTATATGCTATCATTGGTGTGAGGTCCTTAGTGAAGACCAATTTCGAATCTGATTGCATCAAGGGCCAATGCTGCCTCAAGGCCTTCCCTGCTTCCATTGTATTGGGAGCAAATGTGGTGGCCATGATTAATTTCTTTGATTCATGGGCTATAGCATCCTTATTGATGAGGCTATCCTGTGTGAGCCCCATCACCTTTGACAGTCTACTCCAGCCTACTGTGAGAAACATCCAGTCATATATCTTGGACACCACAGATTTGATCCGCAAGTTGAGGGAGGTGGTAGTGGAGGCTGGTGACATCCTAGTTACGCTGGATGTCAACAGCCTCTACACCATCATCCCTCATCAGGCAGGCTTAACCGCAGTCAGGGAGCACATAGTAAGAAGCATGTCCTATGAGGGTCCCCCGGTTGAGTATTTGTTGACTCTGTTGGAGTATTGCCTAAATCGAAATTACTTCCGATTCGAGAGTGAATTTTTCTTACAGGTAGCAGGGACGGTGATGGGGTCTAATATGGCCCCATCGTACGCCAACATCTACATGTCCCAATTTGAAGATGAATATCTGTGGCACACTATAATTTTTTATGTCAGGTACATAGACGACGTCTTCCTGGTCTGGCGAGGGGGACAACAGGCACTTATGGAGTGGTTTGACAAATTCAATGGCACAGACACACCGGTAAGGTTTAAATTGACACATAGTGACACCCAGATACATTTCCTAGATTTGAACATATTTGTACAGGAACATACGCTGGGCACTGCGCTATATAGTAAGCCTACCGATCGTAACTCTTTATTGAATGCTACTAGTTGCCATTCCCCTGCACTACTGAAGGGTATTATTAAATCACAGTTTATCAGGGTAATTCGGAATAACTCCAACAGAGCCACAGGGGTCTCCCAGTTGCAGTTGATGAGGGATAAATTCCTTCAAAGAGGCTACAAGGCACGTATGATGAATGATGTACAGGAGGTGATGGAGCTCACACAGGATAGCCTCATCAATAAGGATGCTATAGCCCGTGAATCAAAGAAATTAATCATGGCCACCACATTTGCTCCCAATACAATGGAAGCAGGGAAGGCCTTGAGGCAGCATTGGCCCTTGATGCAATCAGATTCGAAATTGGTCTTCACTAAGGACCTCACACCAATGATAGCATATAAGCGGGGTACAAATTTATGGGACATCCTGGTCAAGACTGACCCAAAGAAGTGTTACCAGCAGAGGACGTACAAGAATGTCAAAGGATCCTATAGAAGTCTTGGGGGCACTACGTGTAATGGGCTCATCTCCACCAAGACATTTCATCACCCGCATACCAATAAAGTTTTCTCTATCAAGCATTCCATCACATGCACCACCACCCATGTGGTTTACCTGCTGTTTTGCCCATGTGCCTGGTTTTATGTGGGCAAAACTATTGGCACACTATGGGAGAGGATGGCCAATCACAGACGGGCAATACGCCTGGCTCTGACATCGGGGGAATCCGAACAACCGGTTGCAAGATGTTGTACCCAAATGGGTCACCAAGTATCCTCCATCAGATACATTTTAATTGACCATATCCCCTGCCTGGACAGGGGTGGTGACCGGGATAAGACACTACTCCGACTCCCAGGGGGTCTTAATTCACCACCGGATTTTAAGATGCTAATCTAGGTTGGAGATACATACTTGGGGTACGTAAGAATTGGAATTTGGTGTGGACCGGTGGAACTGTGGGCCAGACCCTATGGAGGGTAGACCTACTGTTTTCTAATCGAGTCCTATGGTACATCTGGGTCATTATGTGATCCTCTTGCACCATTCAGCCAATATGTCCTATTTCTAAGAGTTACCCACTTAGCGTTCTCCTTGACCAAACAACATAGGCATATCTCTTCTTATCTCTCCAGTGAAAGTCGATGTTACTCTCTGTGTGTGTATAGGGGACTTATAAGTAATGGATGCAATATGACAATCTTTCTTCTAGGATGTTAATCATGAGACAAGATATGCATCATTATAGTCTGTTGTCAGTTGACATCAAGTGATACTTCACAGTAGGGGTGGGACACACCCGATCCCGGTACTATACAATATAGTTTAAGAAATTTGTGGAGATAAATATTTCTGTATTTAATGTACGTATAATGTCCCCAACACAATTAAACCCTATACTTTGGGTGGAAAAATATTATTTCCTCAATCACAATAATAAAGGTGGGGGGTGCTCAATATCCTGTTCTAAACATGGAAAAATGTAGGAAGGAAAAATGGATATACCAGAGCACTCAAAGTGAACTATTAAGGATTGATTCACAATGTGAGTTGGAGTGCAGGACCGGGTATTATAAATAAAACATAACTTTTAATAATGTCCAAGTAAAAATAGTAAATGATAGTGATAAACATTCACACAGTGTAGTGTATATTAAAATCAATTAAAAAAGGGGATGAATGCTGAAGTGCCAAGTGGTGGCCATACAAAATATGTCAAGTGGGTAATTCTCAATCAAAAAGCACTATATAGTGCTTAGCAATAGCAACCAAACTAATTCAATAAGAAAAGGAAGTTACACTTCCACAGAATATGATGCTGAGTGCAGTGCTCAGCCGTAGTTAGCTTCTATTAAGTTCACACACTCTGTACACAATTATCATTACACGATAGAGTTGAACTAGTGAATCTATCTCTATCTAGACCTGTGTAGTGAGTCCGAATAAAACCCAATTCACAGACAATAGGAGTAGATTGAGTGACTTGAACCGCTAACTTGTATATGTTGCTATTGTACAATTATACCCACAAGAAGGGTGTGTGTGGTGGGTGAGTCTGGCAAGGGTGTACCACAATATGCTCGCGGATTGCACACGGAACTAATCTAAAAAGAGGATTGACCTCACAACAATTATCTAGCTAGTGCAATGCTGGAGCGGTACTACACCTTGTCAGAATCCCATACTAATCCCCTACTTAGTGTAATGTAGTGAGAAAGGGTACTAATAGAGAAGCCCAAAAAATCGGCTTGTTAGCTTAGAAGGAATACTTCTGGTAAGCATTTCAACATTACGGTCCAATATTCACAATTATACACACACGCTATATTAAGTTTTCAGCATTCATAAGGAGCGCCTGATGCGCATTTCACCACCTCCGTGGCTTTCTCAAAGGCTAACCCATCCTGCCTCAACTCGAGCGGTTAAATACCGCTCAGAGCCAATCACGGGTGAGTAATCGCGCACACCCACTAACGGCTGGCCAATCACTAGTCAGCTACCCCATTGGGTAGAGGTATGTCACATGACTTGTCATCCTGATGCAGATGGGCGTGACTCATCACGCAACTATACATCAGCATAGACGGATAATATTTGTTTAGGGAGCGATATATATCAAACAAATACCAGTCAAATCCTTTTATCACCAGTCGCCATAGTGATCAAACATAACAACTTTGCTTCAAGTCCAGTCATCTACATTTAGTTAGCATATGACGAATAAAAGGGGGGAAGTCTGAACATAAGTTAGAGTATTAACACTGATATGTAGTTCCATCTATTGTTCTCCTGGTAATGAAACTGAAATAATGACATACGGCTGTGTATCTCCCATTAGCACCGATATAAAAAATATAGAATTTCTTATATATATGTAAATTGCCAGGAAATTACTATATATCTGATTGAACTAATGTCACTGGTGTTATGCCCTCAGATATTCGTTAATGAAGTCTGCTGATAAGACAATTTACAAATAAAGGATTTTATCACGATCAAGATTTCAGGATTAGCTGTTGTAAGTGAACCAAAGTAACTCCTATTTAATCGCAGCACTTCGCATGTCTGCGAACTAGTGACAATAAATAAATACTATATAGTTGATACTCAATCAAAACCACTCTCCTATACAGAGGCGTATTGAGTTGACTACGTAACATATAAGGGCTATCAGTAATAAATCCTATATTGTAGTTGTGGCTGATGGTATGTATAGGGCCAGGAATTCAGCCAACACCATTTAGATCACAGGTGTTGCAAAGTCTTGAACTTTTTAGTGAAGCCTGAATAGGTTTGTACGAATGTTGGCTATCTCATGCAAAACATATAATACACTCTGATTTTGCTCCAATTGTATACTAAAATATGTTATGTTATTTTCACATATTATTTAAGGAAATTAATTATGGGGGTACAGACATCGCACGTAATCTTTTGCTAGATTTAGCTCCAAATCAAGGTCCTATTATAGGTATCATATCATGCGATTTAGAGAAAAGAGTTATCACCATCTTGTTCATTAATACCCAGTGGCGCTAAAGTATCTAACCAGAAAATCCAGCGGCATTCTGCTTGTAGTAGCATAGTTTCTACATTTCCTGCTCTGATCCCAGGTTTTATTACTTGTAGCACTGATATCTTTAGTTCTGGTTTTGTACTGTGGTTTTTCAAGTAATGTTTCGCCACTGGGGTTAAGTTCTTGCCTTTCTCTTGGTCTTTTAGGCAGTTCTTTATACTATTAATGTGCTCGCCCAATCGTATGCGTAGCTCCCTAGTAGTTATTCCAATATATCTTTTGCCACATTTGCACAACAAGCAGTACACAACATTTTTGGTTTTGCAATTTGCAAATCCCAGCATTCGCTTAATGCTTCCTGTTTGTGTCCTGTATTCCCTTTCATTAGAGATATATTGACAAAAACCGCATGTGCCACATGCGTAGGTTCCGCATATGTATTTATTCGTTCTCCTTTTGGTGAAGTGGCTTTTAACCAACAAATTCCCTATAGTTGGGGCTCTTCTCCAGCTTGTCTTTATACTCTCACCTACATATGGTGATAGATCTTTATCAGATTTAAGTATTCCACTATGTTTATTCAGAATATTTGTGATTTTGTCATGATTGTTGTTATAAGTGGTCACAAATCTGACTTCTTTTTCTACAGTTTGTACTTTCTTTTTAGGAATCAGAAGTGATTCCCTTGGTGTTCTTTTCGCTCTTTGGTAGGCTTTACGTATTATTTTACGACTATATCCTATGTCTTTGAGTCGTAATTTCAGTTCTCTTGCTCTCTCATTAAACACTTTAAAGTCCGTACAATTTCTCCTTATTCTGAGGAACTCTCCCGTGGGAATAGCATTTTTAGTTCCTCTAGTATGGCAACTCTCGTATTGGAGAATTGAATTGGTTGCTGTTTCCTTCCTGAAAAGATCTGTTTTTATGTAATTGTTGTCATCTCTGTAGATATTGATGTCCAGAAATTCTATTTTGTTTCTGTTTATGCAGTATGTCAGTTTCAGATTAATCTCATTCTGATTAAGATTAGTGATAAATTCTTTAAACATCTCTTCGCTTCCCGTCCATATTATGAAGAGATCATCTATGTATCGGCACCACATATTTATATGATCAGTATATTTAGACATACTGTCAGTGAATACATATTCACTCTCCCACCACCCTAAGTAGATGTTGGCATAGGTGGGGGCGCAAGATGACCCCATGGCGGTGCCCTGGATTTGTAAGTAGAAGTTATCATTAAAAACAAAGTAGTTATGGGTAAGTACAAATTGCAGTAGCTTAATCACAAATTTATTTCTCTCAGATCTATCATTTGATTGCATGCTTAGGAAGAATTCAACAGCTCTCAAACCGAATTCATGTTTGATTGAGGTATAGAGTGATTCAACGTCACAAGTGACTAAGAAAGAATCTTGGTCTAGCGTTAGGTCATTTATTTTACTTAGTACGTCCATAGTATCCCTGGTGTAAGATGGTAATGCCCATACAATCTCTCTTAAATATAAATCCAGAAATCTGCTCCCTTGTTCGCATAAACTGTTTATGCTGGAAACAATGGGTCTACCTGGTGGTGACTCCTTATTTTTATGTATTTTGGGTAGAAAGTAAATAGTAGCAATCCTGGGATTTTTGACTTGTAGGAAAGAATGTTCCTTAGAGCTGATCAGATTCTCTGCCTTTGCCTCATTAATCAATTTTAGGTAATCAGTCAGGAATTGGGATGTTGGATTAGAAAATAAGTGCTTGTAGCATTTACGGTCTTTTAATTGTCTATTTGCTTCGGCAATGTATTTATCCTTCCCCCAGATTACAATATTTCCTCCTTTGTCCGACGGTTTGATGATTACATCATCCCATGAACTAATTTCTTTTAATGCCTCTTCTTCTTTTCTAGTAATAGTTCTTACTTTTGTGTCTGGTAATTCAAGGAAGTCATTCATGACCATTCTCAAAAATACCTCAATTTGCGGTACTTTAGTGGTTGGTGGCATGTACTTAGATTTGAGTCTGATCTGTTTGTCAAGAAACTTTTCATTTGTTTCTTCATTCTCATTCAATAATTCGATCAAGATGTCTAGTGTTTGGAGGTCAGAGGTCGTACTGTCCTCATGGGTACTGTACATTTTCTTTAATATTAGTTTCCTACAATAGAGATGTAGATCCTTAATTAAATCAAATTTGTTTAAAGGGGGGGAGGGAGAGAATGATAAGCCTCTAGATAAAACAAGCATTTGTGTTTCTGTAATAGTTCTTTGTGTTAGGTTGATGACTTGTAGTTTGTCACTATCCCCATTTACCACCTCGGGCGCTTCCCCCAATCCTCCCTTCTCCTGTATCCGTTGTCTGATCTGTACCCCCACCGTGCTCGATCTCGTAGGGTCCTGTTTTCTTTCTTTCCCCCTTCTGGTTGGTCTCTTGTATCTTTGTCTAGGTGTGTCGTGTCCCTTCCCAAAAAACTACTTGTACTGGGTCTGTTAGTGTTACTTTCTGAATCACTGTCCTCTACCGCCGACGACTCACAATCTGATTGATGTGTCGTCTTAGGTGGAGGTAGACTATTGGGTGGTCTTCGTCTGGGTTGCTTATCATCCCATGTGAATATTCTTCCTTTTTCAAAATCTATCATGTCTCTCTTCATCTTAGAGCACTTAGTCTGTATTATCTCTTTCTCTCTCTTGTCTAGTTCTTCTCTCATTTCTTTGTATGATTGCTTAAATTTATCTAGTGTTTCAAATTTTTGTAGCTTTATATTATATTCACTAATTTCTTTATCCAGCTCTGACATGACTTCTGTTTCATAATCAGATAAAATCGCAACCAAAATTTCGGAGCAGTTAATTAGTGCCTGCTCCCATCTGTCCTTATAGGTATCAATATGGAAGGAAAAGGTAGGAAAGAGGCGTACTCTAAGGCCTCTGGGTATGATATGTTTTGCAAGGTATTTATCATACGCGCTCTTATTCCAAAAAGAGCGCGTGTGTTTTTTAATTAAATAATTTAGGGATTTTAGACCATCTTCCCAATTGTCTATTATTGCGTCAAGAGTAGTTTCGGTATCGCATGCCAGTGCAAAGGTTTTGTCTATATCTCTCAATCTCTGGTCCTGTCTGTTTTTAAAGTCTTGTGACAAGCTGTGCGTCATTTTTAGTCTGTGTTTTAGTGACTTGGCCAGTCAGTTACCCACTGGGTAAATACTTATATTAGATAAGTTGTTTCTCAGAATGCTGTCCTAAACAGCGGATAGACATAAACAGTTTAAGAAATTTGTGGAGAGAAATATTTCTGTATTTAATGTACTTATAATGTCCCCAACACAATTAAACCCTATACTTCGGGTGGAAAAATATTATTTCCTCAATCACAATAATAAAAGTGGGGGGTGCTCAATATCCTGTTCTAAACATGGAAAAATGTAGGAAGGAAAAATGGATATACCAGAGCACTCAAAGTGAACTATTAAGGATTGATTCACAATGTGAGTTGGAGTGCAGGACCGGGTATTATAAATAAAACATAACTTTTAATAATGTCCAAGTAAAAATAGTAAATGATAGTGATAAATATTCACACAGTGTAGTGTATATTAAAATCAATTAAAAAAGGGGATGAATGCTGAAGTGCCAAGTGGTGGCCATACAAAATATGTCAAGTGGGTAATTCTCAATCAAAAAGCACTATATAGTGCTTAGCAATAGCAACCAAACTAATTCAATAAGAAAAGGAAGTTACACTTCCACAGAATATGATGCTGAGTGCAGTGCTCAGCCGTAGTTAGCTTCTATTAAGTTCACACACTCTGTACACAATTACCATTACACGATAGAGTTGAACTAGTGAATCTATCTCTATCTAGACCTGTGTAGTGAGTCCGAATAAAACCCAATTCACAGACAATAGGAGTAGATTGAGTGACTTGAACCGCTAACTTGTATATGTTGCTATTGTACAATTATACCCACAAGAAGGGTGTGTGTGGTGGGTGAGTCTGGCAAGGGTGTACCACAATATGCTCGCGGATTGCACACGGAACTAATCTAAAAAGAGGATTGACCTCACAACAATTATCTAGCTAGTGCAATGCTGGAGCGGTACTACACCTTGTCAGAATCCCATACTAATCCCATACTTAGTGTAATGTAGTGAGAAAGGGTACTAATAGAGAAGCCCAAAAAATCGGCTTGTTAGCTTAGAAGGAATACTTCTGGTAAGTGTTTCAACATTACGGTCCAATATTCACAATTATACACACACACGCTATATTAAGTTTTCAGCATTCATAAGGAGCGCCTGATGCGCATTTCGCCACCTCCGTGGCTTTCTCAAAGGCTAACCCGTCCTGCCTCAACTCGAGCGGTTAAATACCGCTCAGAGCCAATCACGGGTGAGTAATCGCGCACACCCACTAACGGCTGGCCAATCACTAGTCAGCTACCCCATTGGGTAGAGGTATGTCACATGACTTGTCATCCTGATGCAGATGGGCGTGACTCATCACTAAACTATACATCAGCATAGACGGATAATATTTGTTTAGGGAGCGATATATATCAAACAAATACCAGTCAAATCCTTTTATCACCAGTCGCCATAGTGATCAAACATAACAACTTTGCTTCAAGTCCAGTCATCTACATTTAGTTAGCATATGACAAATAAAAGGGGGGAAGTCTGAACATAAGTTAGAGTATTAACACTGATATGTAGTTCCATCTATTGTTCTCCTGGTAATGAAACTGAAATACGGCTGTGTATCTCCCATTAGCACCGATATAAAAAATATAGAATTTCTTATATATATATGTAAATTGCCAGGAAATTACTATATATCTGATTGAACTAATGTCACTGGTGTTATGCCCTCAGATATTCGTTAATGAAGTCTGCTGATAAGACAATTTACAAATAAAGGATTTTATCACGATCAAGATTTCAGGATTAGCTGTTGTAAGTGAACCAAAGTAACTCCTATTTAATCGCAGCACTTCGCATGTCTGCGAACTAGTGACAATAAATAAATACTATATAGTTGATACTCAATCAAAACCACTCTCCTATACAGAGGCGTATTGAGTTGACTACGTAACATATAAGGGCTATCAGTAATAAATCCTATATTGTAGTTGTGGCTGATGGTATGTATAGGGCCAGGAATTCAGCCAACACCATTTAGATCACAGGTGTTGCAAAGTCTTGAACTTTTTAGTGAAGCCTGAATAGGTTTGTACGAATGTTGGCTATCTCATGCAAAACATATAATACACTCTGATTTTTCTCCAATTGTATACTAAAATATGTTATGTTATTTTCACATATTATTTAAGGAAATGAATTATGGGGGTACAGACATCGCACGTAATATTTTGCTAGTTTTAGCTCCAAATCAAGGTCCTATTATAGGTATCATATGATGCGATTTAGAGAAAAGAGTTATAACCATCTTGTTCATTAATACCCAGTGGCGCTAAAGTATCTAACCAGAAAATCCAGCGGCATTCTGCTTGTAGTAGCATAGTTTCTACATTTCCTGCTCTGATCCCAGGTTTTATTACTTGTAGCACTGATATCTTTAGTTCTGGTTTTGTACTGTGGTTTTTCAAGTAATGTTTTGCCACTGGGGTTAAGTTCTTGCCTTTCTCTTGGTCTTTTAGGCAGTTCTTTATACTATTAATGTGCTCGCCCAATCGTATGCGTAGCTCCCTAGTAGTTATTCCAATATATCTTTTGCCACATTTGCACAACAAGCAGTACACAACATTTTTGGTTTTGCAATTTGCAAATCCCAGCATTCGCTTAATGCTTCCTGTTCGTGTCCTGTATTCCCTTTCATTAGAGATATATTGACAAAAACTGCATGTGCCACATGCGTACGTTCCGCATATGTATTTATTTGTTCTCCTTTTGGTGAAGTGGCTTTTAACCAACAAATTCCCTATAGTTGGGGCTCTTCTCCAGCTTGTCTTTATACTCTCACCTACATATGGTGATAGATCTTTATCAGATTTAAGTATTCCATTATGTTTATTCAGAATATTTGTGATTTTGTCATGATTGTTGTTATAAGTGGTCATAAATCTGACTTCTTTTTCTACAGTTTGTACTTTCTTTTTAGGAATCAGAAGTGATTCCCTTGGTGTTCTTTTCGCTCTTTGGTAGGCTTTACGTATTATTTTACGACTATATCCTATGTCTTTGAGTCGTAATTTCAGTTCTCTTGCTCTCTCATTAAACACTTTAAAGTCCGTACAATTTCTCCTTATTCTGAGGAACTCTCCCATGGGAATAGCATTTTTAGTTCCTCTAGTATGGCAACTCTCGTATTGGAGAATTGAATTGGTTGCTGTTTCCTTCCTGAAAAGATCTGTTTTTATGTAATTGTTGTCATCTCTGTAGATATTGATGTCCAGAAATTCTATTTTGTTTCTGTTTATGCAGTACGTCAGTTTCAGATTAATCTCATTCTGATTAAGATTAGTGATAAATTCTTTAAACATCTCTTCGCTTCCCGTCCATATTATGAAGAGATAATCTATGTATCGGCACCACATATTTATATGATCAGTATATTTAGACATACTGTCAGTGAATACATATTCACTCTCCCACCACCCTAAGTAGATGTTGGCATAGGTGGGGGCGCAAGATGACCCCATGGCGGTGCCCTGGATTTGTAAGTAGAAGTTATCATTAAAAACAAAGTAGTTATGGGTAAGTACAAATTGCAGTAGCTTAATCACAAATTTATTTCTCTCAGATCTATCATTTGATTGCATGCTTAGGAAGAATTCAACAGCTCTCAAACCGAATTCATGTTTGATTGAGGTATAGAGTGATTCAACGTCACAGGTGACTAAGAAAGAATCTTGGTCTAGCGTTAGGTCATTTATTTTACTTAGTACATCCATAGTATCCCTGGTGTAAGATGGTAATGCCCATACAATCTCTCTTAAATATAAATCCAGAAATCTGCTCCCTTGTTCGCATAAACTGTTTATATCGGTGCTAATGGGAGATACACAGCCGTATGTCATTATTTCAGTTTCATTACCAGGAGAACAATAGATGGAACTACATATCAGTGTTAATACTCTAACTTATGTTCAGACTTCCCCCCTTTTATTCGTCATATGCTAACTAAATGTAGATGACTGGACTTGAAGCAAAGTTGTTATGTTTGATCACTATGGCGACTGGTGATAAAAGGATTTGACTGGTATTTGTTTGATATATATCGCTCCCTAAACAAATATTATCCGTCTATGCTGATGTATAGTTTAGTGATGAGTCACGCCCATCTGCATCAGGATGACAAGTCATGTGACATACCTCTACCCAATGGGGTAGCTGACTAGTGATTGGCCAGCCGTTAGTGGGTGTGCGCGATTACTCACCCGTGATTGGCTCTGAGCGGTATTTAACCGCTCGAGTTGAGGCAGGATGGGTTAGCCTTTGAGAATGCCACGGAGGTGGCGAAATGCGCATCAGGCGCTCCTTATGAATGCTGAAAACTTAATATAGCGTGTGTGTATAATTGTGAATATTGGACCGTAATGTTGAAACGCTTACCAGAAGTATTCCTTCTAAGCTAACAAGCCGATTTTTTGGGCTTCTCTATTAGTACCCTTTCTCACTACATTACACTAAGTATGGGATTAGTATGGGATTCTGACAAGGTGTAGTACCGCTCCAGCATTGCACTAGCTAGATAATTGTTGTGAGGTCAATCCTCTTTTTAGATTAGTTCCGTGTGCAATCCGCGAGCATATTGTGGTACACCCTTGCCAGACTCACCCACCACACACACCCTTCTTGTGGGTATAATTGTACAATAGCAACATATACAAGTTAGCGGTTCAAGTCACTCAATCTACTCCTATTGTCTGTGAATTGGGTTTTATTCGGACTCACTACACAGGTCTAGATAGAGATAGATTCACTAGTTCAACTCTATCGTGTAATGGTAATTGTGTACAGAGTGTGTGAACTTAATAGAAGCTAACTACGGCTGAGCACTGCACTCAGCATCATATTCTGTGGAAGTGTAACTTCCTTTTCTTATTGAATTAGTTTGGTTGCTATTGCTAAGCACTATATAGTGCTTTTTGATTGAGAATTACCCACTTGACATATTTTGTATGGCCACCACTTGGCACTTCAGCATTCATCCCCTTTTTTAATTGATTTTAATATACACTACACTGTGTGAATGTTTATCACTATCATTTACTATTTTTACTTGGACATTATTAAAAGTTATGTTTTATTTATAATACCCGGTCCTGCACTCCAACTCACATTGTGAATCAATCCTTAATAGTTCACTTTGAGTGCTCTGGTATATCCATTTTTCCTTCCTACATTTTTCCATACTATACAATATAGTCTAATAAATATGGAAGTCAGTGTGGGGATGATATAAAACCTCACTGTGGGGCTAGTCATTTCGCCCTGTATTTATAGCTACATCTATTTTGAATTAATGTGTTGCAACATGTGTGCCGGGAGACGGCAACATAACTATTATTATGTGAATGTCAACTCCATGATATTGAGGGCATAGCTCTCAATTTGATACCATTAACATTGCAGATAGGGTATCATTTCGAATATGCTTAAACCCTAATAAGCTTGTTGTTTTTAATATCTCAAAAAATATTTTTCTCTGTTTCCAATGAGTATTATGTATATTTGTTTTTATGATTTTGTGGTATTTCAAAATGGGGTGGATCCAGGGCTGCGAATTTCTTATCATTTCGATTTGGTATCTGCAAACATCATGCCTAAGTTTTTTGAGCTATCTCGGACACCGTAGATGGAATATGCATGCGGATGTGTTGATCTGGGTTGCTAAGGTAACCAGCGCTATTGCCGTGCACGCAATTCCTACAAAGTGGGAGAAAGTGACCTGAGAGAATATGACATAAGTATGCCATCGGTCATACATTTGGGTATGGTGTATGCAGTATCAACTGATGCGTGTTTAATGTTGACTTTATTTTTGTTTATGCACATCTATCACCCACGATTATGGTAATGAATATTCATATGTTGGTTCACAGTGTGAAGTGGTTCAATAGTATGGACGCATAATTAATGTAAGTTCACAGAACACTTTTGAAATTTGGATTAGTTAGATCTGAAATAATGTTATTTTAACATTCACATACCGGTAGTGCTAAGATACATAGCACTTCCGTTTTTTTCACTATGTTTGGAATGCATGGCTTGCGTTCCAGCTTGATGCTGATGTGTTTGAGGTCACTGATTTTACACAGGTATTGCTTGTTAAGTTAGTTCCTAATTTGTTTGCATGTATAAATTGGTCACATTTTCACGTCTATGTTATTCTGATGAAGGGGAAGATATCCCTGAAAACATTACATCAATAAAACAAACCTTTGTTTTCACCTTGATTGAGAAGACATGTGAGTGCATTTATTTTTGAGGATTATACTTTTCATTCCTGCACCCAGGCGGATGTCCCTAGGAGGGTAACACAGCTAGATGGACGGTATTTTATATATATATATATATATATATATATATATATATATATATATATATATATATATATATATATATATATATATATATATATATATATATATATATATATATATATATATATATATATATATATATATATATATATATATATATATATATAAATATATATATATATATATATATATATATATATATCTGTGTATGTCTGTCTATCTATCTATCTTATAGGCTGGTGAGGTAGCTCAGTTGGTAAATGCGCTGACTACAAAAAAAAGCCTGTTTAAAAGAACCAAGGTCACTGGTTCAAATCCCGGCAGGGCTGACGCAGCCCTTAAATTGGGTAATAATAACAACTATTACTATTCAGCTGCCGATTTGGTTAATTCCGAGAGCGAGCGCTGAAAAAGCGCTTTGAGTCCCACTGGGAGAAAGGCGCTATATAAATACTAGTTATTATTATATCGGTCTATTTAATTATTCTATTTAATTATTCTATTTTACTATTCTTTCTATCTATTTTATTAATCTATTTTATTACTCTATTTTATTATTCTATCTATCATCTATCTATCTATCATCTGTCAGTCTATCTATCCTGAACAGTTGCAAAAAAATCTGTGTACAAACCATCTGTCTCTGACACATAAGACTATGGGGCCTATCTATCAAGCTCCGAAAGGACTCGCCAGAAACAGCAGTTATGAAGCAGCGGTCACAAAGACTGATGCTCCATAACCTGTCCGCCTGCTCTGAGCAGGCGGACAGAAATCGGCAGAAATCAACCTGATCGAGTACGTTCGGGTTGATTGACACCCCCCTGCTGGCGGACGATTGTGAGCTGCAGGTGCAATGCTGAATAAGGAGAACGTATTGCTCTCCGCATTCAGCGAGGTCTTGCGGACCTGATCCGCACTGTCGGATCAGGTCCGCAAGACCTTTCTTAAATAGGGGCCTATGGCCTCTATTTAACAAAGTCTGGCGGACCTGATCCGACAGTGCGGATCAGCAATACGCTCTCTTTATTCAGCATTGCACCAGAAGCTCTTGTGAGCTGCTGGTGCAACGCCGCCCCCTGCAGACTCGCGGCCAGCAGGGGGTGTCAATCAACCCGATCGTACTCGATCGGGTTGATTTCTGGCGATTCCTGTCTGCCTGCTCAGAGCAGGCAGACAGGTTATGGAGCAGTGGTCTTTGTGACCGATGATTCATAACTGCTGTTAGACTCGCCAGAAACACGGGCCGTCAAGCTCCTTTCGGAGCTTGATAGATAGGCCCCATATGTGTCAGAGACAGATGGTTTGTACCCAGATTTTTTTGCAACTGTTTAGGATAGATAGACAGACAGATGATAGATAGATAGATAGATAGATAGATAGATAGATTGATAGATAGATAGAATAATAAAATAGAGTAATAAAATAGATTAATAGGTCTTTGTGACCGCTGCTTTATAACTGCTGTTTCTGGCGAGCCTGCAGGCTCGCCAGAAACACGGGGCATCAAGCTCCATTCGGATCTTGATAGATAGGCCCCTATATTCTCAGGGGGAAAAACAGTAAGCAATGTCTAAATCTTTCATCTCCACCAATTCAAAATAAACATGTTTGTTTTCTTTTTAATGAACAGATGCCTCAGAGGTAAATCAGTGGGAGTTTTGGATATTTTTCTTAAAATAGATTTATTTTGCACACACTACACAAACATTCAACACTACATGTAACAGTTCCATTTTAAAATGCAATCAGTTGATTTTTACAAACATTTTCAGTGCTGTGTGATTGGTAAGGAGTGATAAGGAATAAGCGTAAGTTTACATGTGTGAGTGAGGGAGGGGGAGAAACAGGAGTAGAAAAAGGTCAGTGTATACAGACAAAAATGACCACCAATCAAATGTAGATAAGTGATGACAAATGCATTGTCAGCTAAAAAAGGTCCATGCACTGTGGAAAACATAGGTTTTGTGAATGTAAAGCTTGCCTTAGTTCTTCTTGGCATATATTCAACAGGGTGTTGGAAACATTTCTCAGAGATTTTGGTCCATATTGACATGATAGCATCACACAGTTGCTGCAGATTTGTCGGCTGCACATCCATGATGCAAATCTCCCTTTCCACCACATCCCAAAGGTGCTCTATTGGATTGAGATCTGGTGACTGTGGAGGCCATTGGAGAATAGCAAACTCATTGTCATGTTCAAGAAACCAGTTTGAGATGATTTGAGCTTTGTGACATGGTGCATTAACCTGTCTGTTGGAAGTAGCCATCAGAAGGTGGGTACACTGTAGTCATGAAGGGATGGACATGGTCAGCAACAATACTCAGGTAGGCTGTGACATTTAAACAATGCTCAATTGGTACTAAGGGGCCCAAAGTGCTACAATACAATATCCCCCACACCATTAAACCACCACCAGCAGCCTGAACAGTTGATACAGTGGATCCATGCTTTGATGTTGTTTACACCAAATTCTGACCCTACCATCTGTATTTTGCAGCTGAAATCAAGAATTATCAGACCAGGCAACTTTTTTCAATCTTCTATTGTCCAATTTTGGTGAGCCTGTGCGAATAGTTGCTTCAGTTTCCTGTTCTTAGCTAACAGGAGTGGCACCCGGTGTGGTCTTCTGCTGCTGTAGCCCATCTGCTTCAAGGTTCGATGTGTTATGCGTTCAGAGATGGTATTCTGCATACCTTGGTTGTAACAAGTGGTTATTTGAGTTACTGTTGACTTTTTTATCATTTCGAATCAGTCTGCCCATTCTCCACTGACCTCTGACATCAACAAGGCATTTTCGTCCACACAACTGCAGCTCACTGGATATTTTCTATTTTCGGACTATTCTCTGTAAAACCTAGAAATGGTTGTGCATGAAAATCCCAGTAGATCAGCAGTTTTTGAAATACTCAGACCAGCTCGTCTGGCACCAACAACCATGCCATGTTCAAAGTAACTTAAATCCCCTTTCTTCCCCATTCTGATGCTTGGTTTGAAATTTAGCAAGTCACCTTCACCACGTATAGATATCTAAATGCATTGAGTTGCTGATTAGCAATTTGTGTTACCAAGCAATTGAACAGGTGTACCTAATAAAGTGACCGGTGAGTGTATATATATATATATATATATATATATATATATATATAAACAAGATAAAGTCCAGCACCAATTCACTTCCAGGTAAGGGTGCAAGCAGCCTCTGTCTCACCTTGACAGGTATTAATATACAAAATAGAAATGGCTGCAGCACACCAAGTCAGATTTATAACAGAAATTAAGTCAATATTTGCTAAAGAAAGAATGTATCACTCCCCTGATATATGTACTTCCTAAAATTCACAAGTCCCTCATTAATCCACCGGGTCGCCCCATTGTGGCAAGTGTGGACTCAGTTCTATCTAATATAGCCACTTTTCTTGATAAAATACTCAAACCAATAGTGTCCAAACTATCATCTTATTTGGAGGATTCTACTGAATTCCTCAATAGGCTTAATGAGATTAAAATGTATGGTCAACAAAATTTGATCCTAGTTACATTAGATGTTAAAAATCTATACACCAGTATTCCCCATCTAGGGGGTGTACAATCAGTGAAACAATACTTGGTTAAGGAACAAATATATACAGATTCACAAATTAATTTTATAATTGATTTATTGGCATTTGTATTGAACAACAATTATTTTCTATTTGGTGACATATACTACAGGCAAAAGAGAGGCACCGCTATGGGTGCTAATATGGCGCCACCATTCGCAGGCATATACATGGGTACATTTGAAGATGATTTCATCTATCCAAATGAATTGTTTAAACAGCATGCATGCGTATGGTGGCGCTATATAGATGACGTCTTTATGATATGGTTGGGTAATGAGGATACCCTTAATGTTTTCCTCAAACAAATTAATTCTAATTCGGCCAATATTGAATTCACAATGCAGCATGATAGAAAGTGTATTGATTTTCTGGATGTGACTGTATCACATCCAGAAAATCAATACACTTTAAAACTGATCTTTTTGTTAAAAAAACGGATAAAAATACGTTTCTATCGTATACAAGTTGCCATCCAGAGAATACAATTAAATCTCTACCTAAGTCCCAGTACATTCGTGTCAAACGAATAGTGAGTGATGAGGATGTATGTAATAGAAGGTTGCTTGAAATGGGACAAAAATTTAAACAAAGGGGTTACCCGACAAAAATATTGAAAGATGAATTAGAAAAAGTTAATCAAATCCCTCGTAATCAACTTTTACAAAAAACATTGAAAAACACACAGATGGATAGAATTCCATTTGTGAGCACATACAATGTTAATAGTAAGCAGATATCTGGTATAGTCAAAAAACATTGGCATATTTTAAAAAATAACTATCAGGACATAAAAGAATTTCAATCTTTCCCATTGTTTTCATATAAAAGACCTAAAAATTTACAGGACTATTTAATTAAAACGGACATAGGTAGCAGTAAGACAAGGATGTCATTTTCAAAAAAGAAAGGTACTTTTCCCTGTTATAATTGTTCACATTGTAGTAGTGTGATTAAAGGTAGCGAGGTGGTCCACCCACATACGGGTAAAAAATATAGGATTAATGGTCTGTTTACCTGTCAAACGGATCATGTCATATATTCTTTAAAATGTCCCTGTGGATTGATATATGTAGGGGAAACTACTCAAAAAATGAAAGATAGACTCACACAACATAAATACACCATACGTAAAGCCATCTCAGATTTGCCTGTATCTGCACATTTTAAAGAAAAAAATCATAATGTTAACCAGTTAAGGTTTCAAATCCTAGAACATGTTCCAATACAAAGAAGGGGCCAGGATAGGGTTAAAAAATTACAACAGAGAGAGGTCATTTGGATTAATAGACTAGAAAGTATGCACCCTAAAGGTCTAAATAAAGATTATAACCTGTTTTTGTTCCTATAATGGGTTAATTTTGATAATTTATTGTAAACTTTTTCTCCATGATTTAGATCAAGATTCACATAAAGAAAAAAGAACAACTTGAAAAAGAAATGTGCTGAATAACATAAAAAGAGGTTGTTTGGAAAGATTATAAGTTTTTCTTTTAGAACGCTATCTTTCTGGTTTTCATATAGTAAATAACATTTGAGTGTGTGCATTCCCCTGTTAACATCCATCAGAGAAACAACATATCTTGCAAGATTAGAATTTAGTTGTTAGTTTGATTACTGTTTTTAATAAAATAAAGGTTTTCCAAATATCATTAATAGATTGTAATGAAATTCACTAACAAGAAAATGTTTCACATAATTCACAGATAAGATAATGGACCGTTTAGGTCATTTTATATATTTTGTTCTCTCATATTATCACTAGGTTTTAAACAATAAGAAGGTGTTTAAAGAATTACAAATGTTTAGAATCACAAGGTTTTTTTTGTATAAGAAATGTATAGTTATGATTATGACACAAAATCACTGTTTATTCTTTTTCTCTCTTTTTAAAAGAAGATGCACTATTACAATTGTAATTATCTACACCTGTAGTTTGTCACATGTACTGCCTATAAAAGGTGGAGTTGGATTATGTACTAATCACTTGGCTTGAGAAAGGGCAGAAGCCCGAAACGTCGCCTGTATTTCACTGCTTGTAATAAAAATGTTATAAATCTGACTTGGTGTGCTGCAGCCATTTCTATTTTGTATATATATATATATATATATATATATATATATATATATATACATCTTATATATTATAAAAATATCATTTTTTACTGAGTGAAGAACAAAACTATTTCATCTATCTTTTAACGCACCTTTGGCTTAGCATTCAAGGGAAAGCCAATGCCTGACTTTTGTAGTGTGTGCCATAAACATCTATTTGGTGGGGATTTATTGCAAACAATTAATGTATCAGCAGTTTTTAGAGAACACATAACTGCAGGACAGCTAATGGCTTGGAAATAGGATTTTGCTTACATTTCTGCAGTGCACGTGACATATACAATATAGGCTTTCAGTATTGCATAGTGCTGTGAGAAACTAACTTTTTTATGACTAATTAATATAGGGCGAGATTACAAGTGGAGCAAAAATATTTGAGCACGAGCGGTAGGGGGTTTGCACTCATCTGGCTTATCGCTCGTATTACGAGTTGAAAGTAAATGCGATCGCTTGAGCACAATTGCTATTTACTCTAGAAGGATTACCGCATCCTCAGAGCTCTGAGTAATTGTTTTGCAAAACAAAAAGGTTGAACAAAACACATCAAAAATACATTACAAAGTACACTTACACTCATAATAACACTAATAAAAATTATGCACAATATTGAACCAAAAATATTATATGGGCTCAAAGATATAAGATCTCAGGTGTTGGGGGAAAAAAGGCAGGCAAGTGGCTCTAACATACATATATATATACATATACATATCTAAATATGTATATATTTATATATGTGTGCATATGTATTGATGTATTTATATGTGTATATACAGTCATTGACAAAACTATTGGCACCCCTGCATTTCTGTCAGATAATGCACCCCTTCACCCAGAAAATTGTTGCAGTTACAAATGTTCAGGCATTCTTATGTTTATTTCTTTTGTTTGTATTGGTATGATACAAAAACGTGGAGAAACAAAAAGCCAAATATGACACTTTCCACGCAAAACTCCAAAAATGGAGTGGACAAAATTATTGGCACCTTCTCAAAATTGTAAGAAATAATTGCATTCCAAGGGGCCAATTTATCAAAGCTTCAACTGGAAGTCTGCGTCAAATTTGATGCAAATTTGATCCGCCGTAGTTAACAAAGCGTCAAGATCATCAAATGTTGAAATGTGTGATGTCGGAAAATCTATCCGACGCATATCGATGTTTGTGTTATTTGAGTGCAATACTGATCATCCGCCTTCACATTTGACTACATGTTACCATCTTACCAATTTATCAAACATTTAACAGGTACACTCGCGTCAATTCTGACACAGCGTACCTAAAATTCCACCCTTGAGGCCGCGAATGCTATAGAAATCAATGGTAGTCTGAAAACACAGAAAAGTTATGTTCGATGCTGCAAGAGAATGAAGCATATTAGATAATAAAATTTAATTAGAAACTTTATTAAAATTGTATACTCTTTCTAAATCAAACAATATTATTGCTCCAAATTTGGTGCAAAGTATTGCTCCAAATTTGGTGTGAAGTATTGTTCCAAATTTGGTGCACTAGTAGATATAGGGATACAAATGAAAAATATATTACTACTTATGGATTATGTTACATCTTTGTCTCTCATTACAAAGCAAGGGGAAAATATTATTGCTCCAAATTTGGTGCACTACTAGATATAGAGATAAAAATTAAATAAATTCATAACATAATATAGCTAACTTTCTATTTTTTTTTTTCTTTTTTGGGGATAAATCTATTTTCACCATGTTTATGGCATGTAATACAAGTCCCACTCTTCACTTTGCACCAAATATGACTCAACACTTTTCTCACCAAATTTGACGCAATACTCAAAAACAACCCACAAACTAGTGAAATTTTCCACCACTTTTGATTGAGAAATGCATAATCACATGATTTATGACATCAGCCGATCTGATTTAAATATACATTTTATACTATCACAAACAAATCAAATTGCTCGATACTTGTGTCATTGATCACTCATCAGAACTTGTAAGTGTCATTTGTTACATTGTGTATTATACTTTGAAAGTATGTATATGTGAAATTTGTATTAAAGTTAAAGATTTATGATGACATTAGGACACACAGTGTAATATTTTAGACAATGATTTTAAAATTGAAATGAATTTCATTTTCATTAATAAATGTCATCTTATATGCCAGCCCATTATTTAACACCTGTGTAGGGGTGTTGTTTAAAACTAGGCTGCAATCAGGAGGGGTTACACAGGTACAGAGAGAAAACTGGTCCAAATCTTAAAAAATCCATTGATTGCAAATAAATACATATGATACCCTGATTACATGTTATATTCGCAATTATTCTTGCTCAGAATAATAATAAATTTACACTATATACATATAGTGGTATACGTAAACACAGAGATATGAAAGACAACATTGTTTAGAACAAAAAAGGATTTAAGGGACATGTAAATATGTTTGCAAAAGATTTCTGACATAACACATACTGTATATATATATATATATATATATATATATATATACAAGTATGTGCAAAGATATATGTACGAATTCTAGCATTAATAATCATTTTAAAAACAAAAAAACATGAGATAGGCATATCATGATTTCTAGAAATACAAATACACATTCATTTATGTGAAGATATCATATATCAGTTTTTTGTATAACAAATACATAGAAAATAACTTTCTATGAGATATTATTGTTTGCTCAGATATAAATATAGTTTTTTCTTGGACATTAACAGATGAAAAATAAAAGATTAGCTTTAGAGAAATATGCTTGTTCATGTACAGGAATGCAATGGTATAAATAAAGTTTGAAAAAACAGAATATCCGCCACTTCGATGACTCTTATTTATCAACAGTCCGATGCTCATTGCTCTGTACTTGACGCACGTGTTTTTGACAGACTTTTTAATAAACAAGGCCATCATATGTAGATTTGCAGCAGCGATATCTGGCGAGCGTATTGACTCCAGCGAATGCGCTGAGATTGACGCAATGATAAATAGGCCCCTAAGTATGTGATGCTCCTTTAATTTGTAATTTAACTCACCTGTATCAAATAACAGGTGCTGATAATATAGAAACCACACCATCAACCAATTAAAATGGTGAAAATAGACTCAACCTTTCAGTTGTGTGTCTCTGTGTGACACACTAAGCATGGGGAAGAGAAAGAGCAGCAACGAATTGAGAACAAAATTTGTGGGAAACCATGGACAATCTCAAGGTTACAAGTCCATCTCCAGAGATCTTAATGTTCCTGTGTCCACTGTGCACAATCGTGTCAAGAAGTTTACAGCCCATGGCACTGTGACTAATCTCCCTGGACATGGACGAAAGAGAAAAAATTATCAAAGATTTCAACGAAGGATTGTTTGAATGGTGGATAAAGAACCTTGTTCATCTTCCAGACAATTTCAAGCTGATCTCCAGGGACAGGGTACGAATTTGTCAGCTCGCACCATACGTCGCCATCTGAATGAAAAGGGACGCTATCGTAGGAAACCCAGGAGGACCCCACTGCTGACATAGAAACTTAAAAAAACAGTTTGTAACTTGACAAAACTTAACTGAAGAAGCCATAATCCTTTTGGGTGAATGTGCTGTGGACAGACAAAACAAAATTACAGTTTTTTGGTAAAGCCCATCATTCTACTGTTTTCATAAAAATAAATAAGGCTTTTAAAGAAAAGAATGCAGTCCCTACAGTCAAACATGGTGGAGGTTCACTGATGTTTTGGGGTTGCTTTGCTGCTTAAGGAACTGGATGTCTTGACTGTGTGCATGGCATTATGAAATCTGAAGACTACTAAAGAATTATGTGGTGCAATGGAGGGCCCAGTGTCAGAAAGTTGGGTCTTTGTCAGAGGTCATGGGTCTTACAGCAGGCCAATGACTCAAAGCACACATCAAAAAGCACCAAGAAATGGTTTAAGACAAATTGCTGGAGAGTACTGAACTAGCCAGCAATGAGTCCAGATCTCAATCCCATAGAGATCTTGTGGAGAGATCTCAAAACAGCAGGTGGGAAAAGGAACCCTTCCAATCTGAGAGACCTGGAGCAGTTTGCGAAAGAAGAGTGATCCAAAATTCTAGAAGAGAGGTATTAGAAACTCATTGATGGTTACAGGAAGTGATTGATTTCAGTTGTTTTTTCCAAAGGTTGTGCTAACAAATATTAAATTGAGGGTGCCAATATTTTTTTCTGCCACACCCAGATTCTAGCATCCATAGACTGGGAAGCATGATACATCACTCCAGAGAGCATGTTTCCTCAGCTCCAGAGTCAAGTGACGCCATGCTTGACAAAACTCTAACCAATACTATTGCGCATGTTAATGTAGCTTCTGATACACAGTTCTTGTTCTGATGTTGCTTCTGGAGGAAGTTTGGAACTCTCGGCAGCCCAGTTCTGTGAATTTGTGTGGTATACCACTCTGTGGCTGCACTGCTGTTGCTCCTAAATGCTTTTACTTCACAATAATAGCACACACAGTTAACTGGGGCAGATCTAGTAAGGCAGAAACTATCAAAGGTGTCTTCCTATGTCAGTGCCACATTTAAAGTCACTGAGCTCCTCAGTACAACCATTTGTACTGCCAATGTTTGTCTATGGAGATTTTATGGCTATGTGCTAACGTTTATGCACATGTTAGAAATAGGTATGGCTGATAGAAGTGGCTAAAACACATGAACTAAATAATTAGTAGGGTGTCCACATACTAAGCATATTATTTATTATTATCATTTATTTGTATAGCAAACTTCTGTAGTGTTTGCCAAATAGTGCATTTTAAAAAAAAAATGTATTTGTTTAACAGTAACTAAAAAGTGGCAACATTTGTTCTTAAAAGATCAAGGCTGTTAAAAAATATGTTTTAATAGACCCGCAAGTTTAGGTTTTTAGTTTTTGGAATTTGACTCATTAGACCAATTTATTAACCACTGGGAGGAAACCTGTCAAAATGCCCTGAGAGAAGAGGTGGGCTTCAACCACTTAGACATTAGCATATGAACCTCCTAGGTTTAGCTTTCAACTAAAAATACCAAGAGAACAAAACAAAATTGGTGATAAAAGTATCTGAATCATGAAAGTTTATTTTGGACTAGACTGTCCCTTTAAATTTGCTAGCATTGAAAATTGTAAATTGTAGCAAATGCAACCAAACTTGTTTCACTGCGGTTAGAAAGTTCAGATGAGTATATTTATTTAAATGTGTCTCTGTTACGTGCATCTTTCTTGTTATGCACACAGGATAGTGTTTAAACTTAATTCACAATTTTCTATTATACGAAAGACAATTTTTTTCACTACTATGTTGTCTGACTTTAGAAAACAAGCGCATAGTTCAATGAATAATGTAGATCAGTGGTGGTGAACCTAAGGACCAATTGCCCTAAGAAGGACAGAAACATTATTTGTCTTGCACTCTGACTTGCACTCTGACTGGCACTCTGACTGGCACTCTGACTTGCACTCTGACTGGCACTCTGACTGGCACTCTGACTGGCACTCTGACTTGCACTCTGACTGGCACTCTGACTGGCACTCTGACTTGCACTCTGACTTGCACTCTGACTGGCACTCTGACTGGCACTCTGACTGGTACTCTGACTGGCCTACTGTTACACTGCTTAGTTTCATGCAGCAAATAACTAAACAAAACTAATTGTGTAGCAGAAACTGATGGACATATATTTCACAATAAATTGCACACACTGATACCAATTGTAGCTTCACTTCCAATATTGAGGCCCATTTATCAAGCTCCGTAAGGAGCTTGAGGGCCCGTGTTTCTGGCGAGTCTTCTGGTGAGTCAAAAGACCGCTGCTCCATAACCCTGTCCGTCTGCTCTGAGCAGGCGGACAGGAATCGTCACAATACAACCCGATCGAGTACGATCGGGTTGATTGACACCTCCCTGCTGGCCGCGAGACTGCAGGGGGCTCTTGTGAGCTGCTGGTGCAATGCATTCAGCGAGGTCTTGCGGATCTGATCCACACTGTCGGATCAGGTCCGCAAAACCGCTGTTAAATAGGCCTCATTGTCTTCAGTGTTTATTTATAGTTGTAAAGTGCAGTATTCAAAACCATAATTTATATCAGCAATGATGCCTTAAAATAAGTATTGTATGTCCTTTTAAGATTTACAAAAAAAGCACCAGTCAAACTAGAGTTTTATTAGAAGAATTTTGCCAATGTGGGCATCGACCTCTCCAAAATATTTACCACTCTTGATGTAGACGCTTAAAAGGAGCAATCTCAATCTGAGCTGCAGACATAAATTATTTCAACAGAAGCAGCTCACCTGATCTACACATAGACTGCCAAAGCTTGACTAGTAAAATAATTTCACATTGACTTTTGGTGGTATGCTTACTAAATTATTTTGTGTGGGTCTGGCTATCAATGCCCACAGTCATTTCAGCATACATTGATGAGATAAATATTTGTTTGTATATGTTGGAAAATGCATATTTATCTGCATGTAAACTAGATATTTTTTATGGTATTTATTCTTTTTTTTTGCATTCTCATTTAATTTTTTTTTACCTTCTGTGCTTTTTGTGTTGACCTTGAATTACTTCAGCCACAACCTGGCAGAATGCACTAGGGAGTTGCCTTATATTGCTGTTGATTACTCAGAGTTTGGAGAGGATATTCAATACCTTGCCACTTTCTAGTCTCAGCTGATTGAATCTGAAAACTTATTTTTTTTATTATTTTAATGGCTATTGCATAAAAAGTAATACAGAAAATAATTTTATGTATAATATTACTGGTATTAAAGGGATATTAAAATAAAATTCTTTTAAATATGTCTTATTTGCAGTGAATTTATTTGCCATACTTCTCCTGTTATTTAAATCTTAACATTTTCATTTTACACACATATTTCATTAAATTCAGAGCCCTTGCCATCCTACAAGCTGAACAGGAATTGCTTGATATGTGCAGAAGCAAGGCTAAATTAAACAATCTGCAGATATATATCCTTCTGGAGATATGGGGCATATTTATCAATGTGCGAGCAGACATAATACGAAGTAGCGTATCATGTCTGCCGCACATCGATAAATGCCGACTGCGTACGCTGTCGGCATTTATCATTGCACCAGCAGTTCTTGTGAACTGGTGGTGCAATGCCGCCCCCTGCAGATTCACGGACAATCAGCCACTAGTGGGGGTGTCAATCAACCCGATTGTATTCGATCAAATTGATTTCTGTGCACGGCCTCAGAGCAGGTGGACAAGTTATGGAGCAGCTGCTTCATAACTTTTGTTTACGGCGAGCCAAACAAGGGGCATCACGCTCCATACACACCATACTTAAAGAGAGGCTTTACGAGTGATCCAAAATAAATCCAATGTTCGTATTCTTCTTTTGTGACACTCAGTAAAGTGTCAGTAAATCTGTAACATTTTTTTCCCCTAAATGCATAATTTTGTTGTTATCTTTTGTTATCTTTAGTTTACAAACATATAAAGGCCCATCTAGTAGTCACTACACCAACAGCATAAAAATCACGGTATAGTGAATCAGTAAAGGGACATTTTTTAAGGAAAATATTTTCTTTCATGTTTGAGATAAAACATGCATTTTTAAACAACTTTCCCATTTACTTCCGAAACCCAGTTTACTTGTTATCTTTTGTTGAAAAACATACATAGGTAGGCTCAAGAGTAGCAGTGCATTATTGGAAACCTGCTGCTGGTGGTGGCTACACATATATGCCTCTTGTCATTGGCTGACCAGATGTCTTCCTCTAGCTCCCAATAGTGCATTACTACTCCTTCAACAAAGGATACCAAGAGAAAAAAGGAAATTTATTAATTTAACTTGTTGTGTTGTGGTCCATGTCCTTTTAATATCACTAGATGGTGATACAATATATATATATATGCAACTAACTCTCCCATTTTTGCTTTTAAATTTTACTGTGTGCCATCTACTGCAGCACACTGGGAAATCTCTTAGTATCCTGGTACTTGCCTTGCCTGAGTTGCTGGAAACTGTACAGCTGTCTGTAAGTATTTAGGGCTGTGGGTTTTACAGTGACTAAAGATGTGTGCCCAGTCCAGTTTGAGAGTGCTGTCCATTTCTGTGTTTTGGGAAATTGCAAAGACTTGTGTTACCATGGTTCATTCTCAGTTTGTTTGTTTGTTTCAAGGCATGTAATATGTGGCTGCTGGTTAGCTTTCAAGGAGGGGAGAGACCTTGACATGGTCCTGGGTTTAAACAGTTTGGTGCCAAATGCAACTGACTCTCCCATTTTTGCTTTTAAATATCACTGTGTGCTAACTAGAAAGTACCAGGTATTCTGTATGCTAAGGGGCGTAACTAACGGTGATGTGACGGTCGCCATTGCGACCGGGCCCAGCAGGTCTCCCACACAAAGGAGGGCCCAAGGCAGGTGGTTGTTTTTTTTTTTTTTTTATTATTATTTTTTTTTAATTATTTTTTTTTCCCCCCAACCTTATTATAAACCTTCGATTCACTGATCTATGTTATTATAATAAGTAATATTTATTATAACACCATTTTGTAATTTGCACTTTATTTGTTGTCCAGTCTGCTGCCGGCTGCCCCGGGCCACACTGATCTCTCACTCCTCCTCCCTCCTGACTCACTGACTGGCTGCACGCACGTGTATCTCAACAATTGTCTCGTGACTGCACGTGCAGTGCAGCCTAGTCAGTAGCAGGAGACAGGAGTGAGGAGTCGACTGATTCTGGAGTCGGCGTGGACTCTGGCTAGCGTGACAGGATGGGCGGCAGCAGTGTCACTGTCACAGCCAGTGACTGAGTGAGTGGACTGTGGAGGAGAACGGAGTCCAAGAGAGACATCTAGGAATCAGCCTCAGGTAAGCTCAGAGTCAGACTGAGGGGGGCCGCGGGGGCATGGTGAGGCTGACTGAGCTCTCAGAGTCAGACTAAGGGGGGGCTGCCGCTCGGGGCTGGCTAGGGGGGCTGCAGGGGGCACAGAGTCAGACTGAGGGGGGCCATGGGGGGCACGGTCACGCTCACAGTGCTTAGCTCAGACTGCGTCAGCCTGAGGGGGGCGTTGGGGGGGGGGGGTGTTGTGACAGTGCACATGGTGTTGTCACACTCTGGCTGGTGGTGGGAGAAAATCTCCCGAGTAAGTCCCTTCCAGGCTTCCACAGTCTTGTGACAGAGTCACTCAGTCTCAGTCTCTCTGCCCCCCTGGCTCTGGCTGGTCTGTTCTACCGTTGGGCCCGGGTCATTGTCCTCTCACGGTCCCACAGTCTGAGATAGTGTGTCACTGTGTGACACAATTATTAAGAATGATGGGTAGTTAAAATATTATTTGCTTTCTGTAAGGTAAAACATAGTCTGTTAATAACTTATTATATTAAAGAAGAGTGTATATGTTTTTATATAGATATAAATGAATATACATGAAAATCTATAGAAGTGTGCGTGTGTACATATGTAAATATAAAAATATTCCAAATGAATACAAGTAAATAAATATGTGTTTAGGGTATAGGTAAATATATTTATTTATCTAAAGAGCAGGTGAGAAGATACCAATTTTAAAGTGTAGCAACAAGTGACAGTTATTTAGATTTATTATTTATATATATATATATATATATATATATATATATATATATATATATATATATATATATATATATATATATATATATACAGATCTAGAACAGCAACAAAAATTGATTACAAACAGTAAATCTTCCTAATCAGAGATGGTGACAATTACAAAACACAAAATGCGGCTTATACACAAACCCCCTGTATACTGAGAGAGGGTTATACAAACCCCCTGTATACTGAGAGAGGGTTATACACAAATCCCCTGTATACTAAGAGAGCGGTATACACAAACCCCCTGTATACTGAGAGAGGGTTATACACAAACAGAAGAAAGTAGTGCCACAGCCAAGGCGTTCAGCTGACAACACGAGAAGCCCTGAAACCGGGCTAGTGAACTTTTACCTTCCCCTGGAGTACCGTAGCCAAAAACGGTGGATCAGTCCGTAGGAACACAGAAACAAGAAGCAGTTAGGCAGGTACTACTCCAAGCGTATAATGCTTAAAAAATACAAAATATATTGATAAATTTAAAAGAATGAACAGACATGGCAGCAATAGAGCAGGAAGTCTGACATGTTTCGCACCTCACTTGTGCTTACTCATAGACTGAGTTCTGTGTCTCTATCCCACATGTTTATAGGCTGGAATGGTAATTGATTAACCACTTCACACCCACAAGCACAGAAAATAAGATAAAAACAATCTATTGCATGACATCGAAAAGAAGTTAATTTACCAAAAGGTTAGTTATTAAATTAGTAACCATGGCAATATTATAGATTCTACCTGCTATTAAGCAACATATTAAACATATTCAAATCTGAATTTTACTAATCACATTATTTTTAAAGATTTTAGAATTTGGACATAATAAAGTAGTAATAATTATGTCCACATCCGATAGAGTTCTATAATAAAGAAGTAATTATGTCCACATCCGATAGAGTTCTATGCCAATTGTGGCTCTAAATATGCTATCTATCTATTAACTTGTAATCTTTGTTTTTTTCAGTACGTGGGAAAAACCACACGCACTATTAGGACACGTTTTAATGAACACGTCCGGGATGTAAAACATTATAGTACAGACTCTTCAGTTGCTGAACACTTTAACAACAAACATCTTACAAATATTGCACATCTCTCATTTCAGGTTATTGATCTAGCAAATGTTCCTTTAAGAGGAGGCAACAGGGATAACATTTTGGAAAAAAAAGAACTTTACTGGATATTAAAATTAAACACACGTTTTCCTTTTGGTATGAACAGGGAATGTGATATAAACTATTTTATAGATGGTTAAGTATAATATCTATGTATTTAAATGTAATTCCCTGTTACACTTAGGATCTAATATGTATATATCTGTGTAATGTTTCTCCTATGCCAGAATGTCTATATCATTATATCATTATATCACTATATCTTCATATTATCATGTTATTACTTCTTTATTATGTCCACATTCTAAAATCTTTAAAGATAATGTGATTAGTAAAATTCAGATTTGAATATGTTTAATATGTTGCTTAATAGCAGGTAGAATCTATAATATTGCCATGGTTACTAATTTAATAACTAAACTTTTGGTAAATTAACTTCTTTTCAATGTCATGCAATAGATTGTTTTTATCTTATTTTCTGTGCTTGTGGGTCTGAAGGGGTTAATCCAATTACCATTCCAGCCTATAAACATGTGGGATAGAGACACAGAACTCAGTCTATGAGTAAGCACAAGTGAGGTGCGAAACATGTCAGACTTCCTGCTCTATTGCTGCCATGTCTGTTCATTCTTTTAAATTTATCAATAAATTTTGTATTTTTTAAGCATTATACGCTTGGATTAGTACCTGCCTAACCACTTCTTGTTTCGGTTATACACAAACCCCTGTATACTGAGAGAGGGTTATACACAAACCCCTGTATACTGAGAGACTGCTTGGCACAGGTTATAGGGTAGGGGTTTATAGGGGCTTAAAATGTGACTAAATTGTTTTGGGGGTTACTAGACCTGGTGAGTGGGTTGCGTGTGATTTGTGCAATAATATATATAGAATGGCTTAAATCAAATGGTCATATGTAGTGATTGTTGTGAAGTGTTAATAATCATGGTGTTTGAGTGAGTATACATACTGTGCAAGGTAAGTGACCTTGTTATGGTGCAATGTGAGATCTGGCTACCTATGTAATTTACATAGGTTGCCAGATCAAACATTGCACCAATGCAAGTGATTGACCTGGCTATGTGGTACTGTACAATGAGTAAACTAGGCATGGGGGCATTATACATATAATGTAAGCTGATTATGGGTAGATGGCATTGCTAGGGTAAGGGTTGTTGTATTCATTATACTGAAGGATGAGTAAGCTAGTTTGCATACATATAGTAGAGGGATGGTGTAAACATATACATAAGATTAGATTTATTTATTATACCACTGGTGACCCTAGGCAACAATTACTTGGAGTGACTTTAACACAATAGTGTGCAATGATACAGAATGTATCAGTGCTAAGAAGAGAAATACTGAACCCCCTAATGTATAGCATCCAATAGATTATAAAAGGCCTGCTAATTATGCAGTACAGTACATCATGTGTGAGAAGAGTAGATCATTACATCTTTACATTACTTGGGCAGAAAGAGAGAACTGTCTGATTAAATGAAAACCTAGACAGCTACCTGCTTTAATCAATAACAAAGCCAACACTGGCAGTAAAGGTAATATAGTATAGCTGATATACATTCTGCATGGTGATTATCCTGGGTGAGTAGTGGGTGTAGATAATGTAGTTTAAGCAACTTGGTTATATGAGTGTACATAATTTAATTGAGAGACTAAATAAGAGCTGTTCCTAAAATAGCAAATTACCTAGGTATGAATTAATATATCTACTCCTGTGTCATGGCTTAGGAAACTAACTATAAAATAAGTGACCTTATTAGTAGTGTAAATGATAATGGGTAAGTGATTTGGTTAAATGCTACTGAATTACTATCCTTGGTATCAGTGTACTGTAATGTTAGCTAATAGGCACTGTCTGTGCTCATTGCTTATCGGACTCGTTTTTACAGGCAGGCAGATTATGAATTCAATAGTTTTTTACTTAGGGAGTTCAAGTGTCCAGGATAAGTTTGCTTTGTCATTAATTATAAATAACTGCAATGATCAAAGTTTCAAACAACTGTTTATTGTATAGTTTTGTAAATAAACGTGTTGTGATTTGAAATAAATGTAATCATGGTGTTTTGGCATTCTGTAAGTGTTATATCATAGATGATAGCAAAATACTTTTTTGTGATTTAAAACAATATGACATGTGACACTGGGCTGGCACTAATTATCTCAGACAATAAGCACTGTGATATTACTGTGACACTGGCACCAATTATCTCAGACAATAAGCACTGTGATATTACTGTGAGTCACAGTAATATCACAGTGCTTATTGTCTGAGCTAATTAGTGCCAGTGTCACAGTCATATCATAGTGCTTATTGTCTGAGCTAATTGGTGCCAGTGTCACAGTAATATCACAGTGCTTATTGTCTGATATAATTGGTGCCAGTGTCACAGTAATATTACAGTGCTTATTGTCTGAGCTAATTGGTGCCAGTGTCACAGTAATATCACATTGCTTATTGTCTGAGCAAATTTGTGCCAGTGTCACAGTAATATCACAGTGCTTATTGTCTGAGATAATTGGTGCCAGTGTCACAGTAATATCACAGTGCTTATTGTCTGAGATAATTGGTGCCAGTGTCACAGTAATATCACAGTGCTTATTGTGTGAAATAATTGGTGCCAGTGTCACAGTAATATTACTTTGCTTATTGTCTGAGCTAATTGGTGCCAGTGTTACAGACTGTGTCACTGACTCACTATATACAGTACTGGTGGGTTAAACAGTGTCACTATATTCAGTAATAGGGGGTCAGACCATCTCACAGACTGTGGGCACAGGGTACCTCCTTTTGCAGACATGAAATCTGATTTCCAGAAAAAGAAAGTAGTAGGAGCACCAAAAAGCGAGTTAATAAAAACTAAACTTTATTGTTTAACAAAAGGGTTAATTGACCCCCAGGGTAAGAGTGAAAAAATAATGAACAATTGAATAACAGAGAACAAAAAGGCTGACCGGTTTCGGCGTCTGCCTTAATCCTATCCTGCTTAAAACTGATTGTAAGATTTCAGTTTAAAAACCCACCTCTGTGATTCAATTGGCTGAGGAGCTCACACCTCCTCCTACTTCAACCAATACTAACATTCTATAATGTGACCAAGACACCTGCGTTTCCTAATGACTCCACTGCTGTCAGTTATAGCGATGAAAGTAAAACCAATAAATTTGTATAGTCTGGATGCTTCACCAAACTGTCACCTATAGTGTGTGTCAAATGCTATAATGTGATGTTCACAAAATTAGCTTTAATCTCTACCCATCGCTACTTCAGAACATATTCTGAGAAAGCCAAGTGCTTTTTTATTGTTATGTCTCATCAGCCTTTGTTTTGTTTTTTATAAACAACTGTTTGAAGCTATATATTCTTCATAATTATCCGCTTCTCTATTTGCTTTAGTTGCTTAGCCGTAACTGAAATTGCCTCACTGTCTACCAAAGTCTGAAAAGCACTATCTAACGCTGCAAGCGTGAACATATCTTGCAGCTACACATATCCCCGCTGTCTGCTTTGTCAGAATGTTTCTTTACATTCCTGACGTAGTGACCACTCCTCTCGCTCAACCCAATAAGCGTGCATTGATCTCCGTTCCCTTCAACCAGACTTAGCTACACTATGAGCTAACAAATTTACTGTTCAAACATCCACCAGCTGTTCCCCTTTTTTCGGTTGATCATAATAAGCGTTTGCTTGAGCTGTGGCCGAGCTCAGGGTGTTTTTTGCACTAGATAAATACTGATCAATAGTCCGCAGCAAAGGGTATGCAGGGTGAGAGTGTAATGACCAGGACACCAGTTTTGTTTTCCCTACGCACAGCCGAAGAGAGAGAAACAGCAGCCTGGGACTGTAACCAAATCTTTTCGCTAAATAAAACTAACTATAGCCTGATTAATCTTTTTGAAGAGGTGGAATTCCTCCTCATAAAAGAAGATCAACTAAAATGGGATGTGAACATGTTGAATAAATATTTGGAGCTAGGTCTGGTACCTAGAGGTTTGAGATTGAACAAATTTCCAACTTTCATCACAGATGATAAATCTTTCATAGAGAAGTGGAATGACCATTTAACACAGTGCTCTTTCAAATTAATGAAATTGATTTGTGAATTCAAGTTAAAGGCCATTGAGGATCTTGGCATCAAAATCAAAGAACTACAGGATGAGCTTAACAAGAGAAGTGAGGAACCAAGCTTTCTAAAATTTAACGCTACTCTAGAAAAAGTATTGGCTGAAGCCAAATCAGTGTTACTGGAATCAAAACGCACAAAATATTTAAGAGATCTACAAGACTATAATTTAAACAGAGTCTACGTCTGGAACAGGAGAGATCGTTTTGCCCTAAGAAGGGAATGAAATAAACAAACTCCACATTACAACAGAGGAAGGAGGGGCAATAGATCAAGGAATAATCGTGACAGATGAGTAAACTTTCAGGAGAGTGAAGGGGAATCTTGGGATGAAGGCTCCTCCTCAGGAGATCAGGCAACACAGGAATCCTTAGTGAGACCGAAAGAAGGACCGAACCGGTTACCCCCGATCTTGAAGAACAAGGGGCCTAATTCTGCTCCAACCACCTCACATTATAGAGAGGAACCTGTACAACCAAGTGTGAGCCAAGGGCTCTTAGGGGAAATGGAAAGATCCCAAATTGATCTTTCCATTTCCCCTAAGATGTCCAAGGGAGACCAATTGTTAGCGGAATTGGTTCACTCACTGAGCATCTTTCAGAATGGCTGGATGATATCCTACAGCCGATGGTGAGCACCCTTTGGAGCTTTCTGGCTGATACAAAACATGTCCTTAACCTACTCTCTGAAGTGACCTGGCAAAATGATTACAAATGGCTTACAGCAGATGTCAGGTCTCTGTATTCGACCATACCTCATGAGAAGGGACTTGAGGCTTTAGAATTCTTTCTCTCCAGGAGTTACTTAGGGAACCAGGAGTTCCTTGAATATATTCTGAGGGTGACCAGGTTTCTCCTGACCCACAACTATTTCCTGTTTGAGGGGGAATTCTTTCTCCAGAGGCATGGGACGGCAATGGGCGCCAAGTTTGCCCCCTCGTACGCCAACCTCTTTATGGGTTGGTGGGAGCTCTCCCACATCTTTGGTGAGCGAAACCCCTTCAGACAGGAGATAGTGTGGTACAGGCACTTTATTGATGATCTCCTTTTCATCTGGAGGGGATCTAGAGAGGATCTAGAGGAGTTCATTGAGGGTTTGAATCAGAACACAGTAGGGATCAGTTTTACTTCAGACGTACCAGAACATACAGTTAATTTCCTAGACATTACTGTGAAGGGTTATGCAGGCCAGAAAATCAAGACAGAAACCTATCGCAAACCCATTTTAGGAAACTCACTCCTACATGCAGCAAGCTGCCATACAAGGAGAGTCTTCAGAGGTGTAGCAAGAGGGCAGTTCATCCGCTTAAAAATAAATTGTACTAGTCAACACACATATGAGAAACAAGTGGATGAATTAACAGTCAGGTTACTTGAAAGAGGCTACCAAAAGTCGATTGTGACCAAGGAAAGAAATATGGTTACTAAAATAGACAGGGAAAAACTTCTTGAACAATCCAGAAACAAAGACAAAAATAAGAATAGGAACAGAAACAGGAAGTGGCAGGAACAACCAAATGAGGGTAACAAAATCCAATTCATAACTGACTACTCACGGCAGTACAATCAGATATGTCAGATAATAAGAGACAACTATCAACTTCTATTAGCTGATGATGCCTTAAAAGAAACAGTGAGGGAAGGTATATGGTTTACATACAAAAGGAATCGTATGATAGGCAACATAATAGCCCCTACCAAACTTAAACAGGAGGAAACCAGTGGCTCAACCTGGTTGAGATTAAATGGCACCTTTAGATGCAATTTTCTTTCTTGCAAGGCTTGTGAAAGAGTGATGGTAGGGGACTCATTTAGGTCCTTTGTCACGGGTGAAACCTTTCAAAAAAGGCTTTGTCTAAATTGTCGGTCTAATTTTGTGGTATATTTGATATCATGTACACATTGTGCCCTCCAATATGTGGGTCTAATGACCAGGGAGGCAAGAGTCAGAATAAAGGAGCACCTGGCGGACATAAAAGCAGGTGTACTGACAACACCCTTGATCAATCACTTTTCGGTAATACACCGAAAAGACCCAAGGTTTTTCACATGGACTATTATTGAGAAAGTCCCCATACAGAACAGAGGGGAAGACAGAACCCGTAAACTGGGGGAGAGAAAGGCCTTCTGGATCTTCCGTCTGAGAACCAGGGTTACAGAAGGTCTGAACTCGGAGTTTGATCTTATCAACTTCTGGTAGATGCACATATAATATGATTCCTTCACCCCTCTTTTCCAATCCCCCCCTTTTCCCCCCTAACCCCACACAAACACCCCCCCTTCCCTACCCACCTCCCCTCCCCCTCCCCCCCTTTTCACCCCCCTCTCCCCCTATCCCCTCCCCTCTCCCAGCTGTCTAATAATCCCCTTAAGAATCATTTGAGGAAGACCATTAAAATTAAAGTTAGAACAATACACTAAATCATTCTAATCAAAGATTAACAGGCATTAATTAGGATTCTGGTCAATTCTGTCCCAGAGAAACCAACCTAACAGGGTTTTCATTATACTTATTGACCCTACATTTGGAGAAGCTAATAGCAAGTGTAATATAGAAACAGTACAGTGGGTCACTTTACATTAGGTCTATGTTTTCAACTTAAACTGGCGAATTTGCCACACACAACATAACGTAACCCACTTATTGCAACAGGCAATATAGCATAATTGGGGTTAAATGTAGATAAAGTGTTTCAATCAAAATTGAGTGTGAGAGGATTATTCATGATGATGGTAACATCTTGATATGCAGGCATAAAAGTCAGTTCAGGTTGCTGGGATGTGAGTTGAAGATGCGCATGCAAGCGTCTGCAGCAACAAGAATTGGTTAATACATACAAGGGAGCTTTATTAGACACTCCTCCCCTATCGCTCATAGCTCATAGTGTAGCTAAGTCTGGTTGAAGGGAACGGAGATCAATGCACGCTTATTGGGTTGAGCGAGAGGAGTGGTCACTACGTCAGGAATGTAAAGAAACATTCTGGCAAAGCAGACAGCGGGGATATGTGTAGCTTCAAGATATGTCCACGCATGCAGCGTTAGATAGTGCTTTTCAGACTTTGGTAGACAGTGAGGCAATTTCAGTTACGGCTAAGCAACTAAAGCAAATAGAGAAGTGGATAATTATGAAGAATATATAGCTTCAAACAGTTGTTTATAAAAAAACAAAACAAAGGTTGATGAGACATAACAATAAAACAGCACTTAGCTGTCTCAGAATATGTTCTGAAGTAGCGATGGGTAGAGATTAAAGCTAATTTTGTGAACATCACATTATAGCATTTGGCACACACTATAGGTGACAGTTTGGTGAAGCATCCAGACTATACAAATTTATTGGTTTTACTTTCATCGCTATAACTGACAGCAGTGGAGTCATTAGGAAACACAGGTGTCTTGGTCACATTATAGAATGTTAGTATTGGTTGAAGTAGGAGGAGGCGTGAGCACCTCACCCAATTGAATCACAGAGGTGGGTTTTTAAACTGAAATCTTACAATCAGTTTTAAGCAGGCTAGGATTAAGGCAGACGCCGAAACCGGTCAGCCTTTTTGTTCTCTGTTTTTCAATTGTTCATTATTTTTTCACTCTTACCCTGGGGGTCAATTAACCCTTTTGTTAAACAATAAAGTTTAGTTTTTATTAACTCACTTTTTGGTGCTCCTACTACTTTCTTTTTCTGGATATTTGTAAGCCGTGGCCACAGTGAGCACATCAAGTGGAAGTTATTATTACAAACCTACCCTAACTGCAGAGATACGGCACCACCCAGCTTGGACTGTTATTTCTCAAGGGATATTTGCCAATCACCAACAAGTGCCTCGCAACAAGGAGTTGATAAACAGCACCATAGGGAGTGGAAGAGGACAGCACCCAATGACAAGAATGTGGTGAGTCACTAGAGATTTTGAAAATATTATTTTGGTGTAATTGGAGGTGAATTCTCCCTTTAACTTTGCAACTGTCAGGGGTAGTGGGGGACAACCCACTGACATTGCACAGCAGTAACAATTATTAAAATATCCAAGCTGTTTGTGAAAAAGAGACTGTTTCTTATAAAATATAAACAAATTTACCGTGCAAAAATCCACCAGCTGTTCCCCTTTTTTCTGTTGATCATGAAATCTGATTCACATTTTTTTCTGTTTTAAAGTGAATGTAAATTTTGATGCTAAAGTGCCCGGTTTTTAAAACTTCGATTAAAAACAGGGGCACTTTAATTCATCAAAATTTTAATTTCACTCCTGTTGTGAAAAAAAACTTACCTTTTAATCTTCACAGCAGCTCCAGCTTCCTCCACCTGTTTCAAAGCTTCTTCCTGGGTCTAAAATGAGGCATCTGGCTTCCTCCAATCACAGCAGTGAATTAGACACTGAATCCCCCGGGGGGGAAGCTGTAAATGGAGGATGACCTGTCAATCATTTCTGACATCAGAAATGGCTTTGGAGACTGGAGGAAGCTGGAGCTGCTGTGAAGTTTAAAAGGTAAGTTTTTTGTCACAACAGGAGTGAAATGTAAATTTTGGTGAATTAAAGTGCCCCTGTTTTTATTTAAAGTTTTAAAAACCGGGCACTTTAGCATCAAAATTTACATTCACTTTAAACGTAAAAAAAAATAATTAAATGTATCAAATTCACTTTTTTTTGGGGGGTGGGGGGTGGCAAACTAGCTGCCAGTAACAAAGACGATGGACAGTAGTGGGAGGGAGAGGGCTAGCGAGCTGTGTTTGGGGGATCAGGTTGGTGGGTGGGTGAAGAGTGATCCCTACACTACAATAATCTAAAAAAAAAAAATCTGTAGAATCCATAAACTGAATACTGGCAACTGTCTGCCTGTACTGGTGCACTAGATATGGTAGTGACTAGTGGGCGGTGAGGGTGGCATGAAAGCTGTTTGTAAGGGATCAGGTAGGAATTAAGGGGCTGGATTTGTTAGGTGAAATGGTAATCCTTACACTACAGCAAATAGTATCCTACTACCTGATTAACCCCTTAACTGATGGGAGTTTCAGAAGTTTGGTGCACTGCTGCAATTAGGGGTCTTCTAATTGTCAAAAAGCAATGGCAAAGCTATGCATGTCTGCTGTTTCTAAACAAAGGGGATCCCAGAGAAGCTGTTATAACCATTTGTCTAATGACTGTAGTAATTCTGTGTAGTTGTGTGTAAATAATTAACAATGTAATTTTTTATATGATTGTATTTGGCACCCAAATATTGGCATCAAATATACCAAAATGGACCTAGATCAATAGCTTGGGTTGTCGTCTTTAGAAGCATATATCGTTTTGGGGGTTAATTTTTAGAATGTGTGCATTTCTGCTATATTAGAGTATTAGCACTTTGCATCATTTTAGACATAGCTGTAGAAAAAGACCTTAAAATTACCAAAAATAACAAAAAATATATGTTTGGTCTTAGCTGAAAATATATATTTTTTTCCATAGTTACAAAGCTACATGTTTTTGAGGAATGTGATAATCGTTTTATAAAAATATTTATACTTTTTTGGATATAATTTTTTGCAATAATTTTTGAATTCTGTGAATAAATAGCTAGCTGAAACTCTCATCTTCTGAAAACTATCTTTATGACAAAAATAAATATATATAGTTTTCATAGGTAATTCAAAATAAACAAGGCTATGTTTCAGTTCAACTCCTTCCTGTTTGTTCCCATGTAAACAAGTAAAAATGTAAATCACGTTTACGCGATCACATGATTTTATTTGTAAATAACTTTTTATTGAAGTTGAAATAAAGATTTACAAACAAAATTCACCATTGAAGTCATATTACATCAGAGAAAGTATCACATTGTCTATAAGCACATATTGGGAACAAAACAAAATGCACATGTACAGAGAGAATTACATATCAGATTTTAACATGGTGATAGACAAAAGTTTTAGGTGAAATGGGATAGAACTTCATTTTGTGTTATATTACTGGCAAATGATCTCCATAATATAGAAGTAAACACTCCTAAATATATCTGAATCAAAGTATCAGCCTGTGGAGAGATAGCATATGGGTCGGCTACTCTTGGGCTGAAGTATATAGGGGGGAGGGAATATCAGCGGGCTAGAGCCGCTCAATTAAAGGAGGGGAGATGGAGGGGCGGAGCTGTTCAATCACTGCGGTGGAGCTTATAGTATAATTAAGTATGGATTGGCTTCCTCGTCCGCTAGCTAAATACTGAGAATAATATTAGAGTTATCAGATTCCTATGTCGGAAAAGTCAGCTAAACTTCTCCCTGCCTGTCTAGAGTAAGAGGATATACTGTAGATACATATATAAGAGAGGAAATGGAGGGGTAGGGCTTTCCAATTAATGCGATAGAGCTTATAATATAATTAAGTATGAGTTGGCTTCCTCGACTGTTAGATAAATACTGAAGATAAAACCAGGGTTATTAAATTCCTATTTCGGAAAAGTCAGCTAAACTTATCCCTGTCTGAGTAAAGTAAGAGTATATACTTTAATGCGATGAGCCTATTAGTAGATTAGTATATTGTGCAGCTATATAGTCTATAGGGTCAAGAAAAATCAAATACAGCACCTGTACGTATAGTGTGGCTTAACATTTTAGTAATAACCAGGATACAGGTGAGTATATCTATGCACAAACAGATGAGCCATAGGGTTTGATTACAATACACCATGTGTCTCCATACGGGGCTTATAGTTAAGGCTTCTGTTCCAATGTTTGGATAGTAAGTTAATACGCTAATGACTCAGGGAGGGTGTCAGAAACTAGCTTTACGGAGAATTATTCAGATATGATTCCTGCTAAAGCTACAGTAGACAGTCTCGGCCGCTGACAATCCACCGGTGCAATATAGGAAAATAGTGCAGGGTAACCCCAAAGGGTAACCATAGTGATATATATGTAGAAAAATTGTCTGATTTCTAGGGACTAAACGTCTCTTCATGGATGGCGATATAAGATATTACACATCAAACCCATCCTCCAAGGATACACCGTTTTGACATTAAACTTATAATTAAGCAAGCATTACCCCTAAAGTGAGATAATAATAGACTTGTCAGTCAATAGCGTTAAATTCTGTAGTATAGCAACACACCTTTTGGGTAAATATTAGGGCGGAACAGATTAAGGAGACATTAATGAGCCCTCTTGCAAGCAGAAATAAGCATACACATATATATGTCCATATGTGAGGTGACAACAATCACTTGGTCTGCTTATTCTAATACATAAAGAGGTAAATATCTAGATCTGTCTCAGACATATATAATAATATAACTTGGGAACACATACATTGTATAGACATTTACGCCTAATAAAGGTATAGCTAATTATATCCTAGGAAACCATCATAGCAAATACATTGCATAACAATATACACAGTTTTAGTTGCATAAAGGATGTCAGTAAGGACTAAAGCTACTAACATAAACATGTTTCTATTTTTAATGTGCGTTCTCCGCAATAGGATATAGGTATTGTCATTAGGAATGTAGTTATCAGATTATTGCAGGCATTTAAGCGGGTCAATTACCCAGTAAATGTCCAGCAAGAAGCAGAAGGCTGTATTCAAGTAAACATGACGTATACATAGTAATATGTAAAGGGACATATGAGGTGGCAGAGATATGTTCAATGCACATGTAGGTTTTACAGAATAGGGAACATGTGAGCTAATGTCGCACAATTAGTGTATATATAGAAACAATATATGATAACATGATACATAACAAACAGAACAGTGTGTGGACCTTAGGATCAAATACATTTAAATAACTAAAGATTTAGGTCCCATCTTAGAAGCTAATGACATTCTAATGTAGGGGAGTATACTACCTCATGCCTAAGTCAGAATATTACGGTTTTAAATAAAAGTGGCAAATATGTAGTTAATACCATAGGCATGTGCACAAGCTAACTAGCATAGATATTAAGTTAAGAACTTTAAGATTGGCAGACAAAAAGATTTTAGGATGGCATAATGGTAAAACTAGGGATAGAGCAACTGTGTTGTAATGAGTCAATATGCTTACTACTTAAATAGGGGCTAAACTATATCTGACCCTAAGTAATAGGCTGCAAGAAACATTCCCAGCATTGCAAATATGGGTGAAATAGAATGGTAAAATAAAACCTACATGATGTCATACGTAGACTGACACCGTAAATCAAAAAGCATTATTAGCAGGGTACCATAACATATGTTCACCACCTGAGTATTGACAGTTAGAATCATGAAATAATAGTTGGCATGTTCTGCTGGACTATGGTATGTACAAGTACAGTCCGCCTGAGCCAGTCACTACAAAGTTCCAGGGATATCTCTTATCTAGGGCTTAGCTGATGTCTATATGTCCTTTGGAAAAGACCACAACCTGAGCAAATATAGGCACCATCAGCAAAGTAGAATAAGTGTTATGGTTGGCAGGTCGCTATCAAGACTCTCATAGGTGTCAATCATTTGGCCGCGAAACTGCTCAACTGATCTCCCAGGACCGTCCAGCGAAAAAGCTTACCCAACTCCGACCCTGATATCAGTGAGGCCCCGTCCTGTGAAGTAGCGATGGCTCCTAATGTAGACTGACAGGGCTTGCTGTCTGAAACGTAACCGCAGCCGGATCCCAGCATCTAGTGTCTCGCCTGACAGGGACTCCGGGTGTGAGAGAGGGCTACTGGCCACATCATGCTCAATATTGATACTAAGAATGCAGATTGTAGATTTCAGGCCGTCTGCTCGAATCTTTCTTTTCTTCTCCGTCTGGGGCACCTCAAGTGGAGCTACGTGACGTTGCTCGGAATCTATGCAGATGGTGTAGTGCTGTAGGTCTCTGCGCTGCTCACACCAACCTATTTGCGCTGTCATCTTAGGGCTGGGGATCTGAGTAGTTGATCTGGATATTTCTTCTGCTCCCTGAAACCTATCCCCTTTCCAACTTGGCGTGTTTGAGTCTTGATTACCGGAAACCTCCAAGGTTTTCACTGTCCGCCGCACCGACGGATGTGGGGTCATAACGGCTCTCAACTCCTCGGAAAGGGCCAGTCGATGAGTATCCAGCCTACTCATTAGGTCGTGCAGCATAGATATAATTTATCGCTCCATTGGGTAGCTTAAGGGGTAGATAGAAAATAAAAGGTATACCTCTAATATCAGGGATGGTGCTGAGGTGACTCCCAAGATGGCGACTTAATCCATATAGCAGTCTATAAGAGTCGGAAAGTCAGTGTTCAAATATGTTGCTTACTATTTTGTATGGATCACTCTGACCCCCTTAATACTGTAGTTGGGTTTTTGTTATGTAGAGGATTCGCTGCGGTCTATAGTTTCGATGTGGGCTGTGAGGTTAAGCCTATTGAGAAGTGTGGCTTTTGGGCCTGGTAAAGGCCTCCTCGGCATTACTGGCTGTTGTGTGACGATTATCCGCACTTCTGAGTTGAATTAGGATGCTTAGTCCAATTTAGTCTGAGTTCAAGGTAGTCTCAGATTGTTTTAGGGGCTCCCCATATCTAAACATGGATATTTAAAGCTGATTTAGATGAGTTAGCTGAGGAGCCCCTGCAACATGCGACTGCTCCTATCTTCAGTCGGCTCCGCCCCCCGCGATCACATGATTTTAATGATTGGATCATGTCAGGGGGGAGTGCCTATGGTGGTAGGCACCCCCATCTGCCCACAATCCTATTCAGGAAGTGCCTATGGCTTCAGTACAGCCAAACAGCTAGGACGTTCCATGCCATACTAACGGCACCAAAGCCCAGCGCAGTTAGGATGGCATGGAATGTCCTAATAGCAAGAAGGGGGTAAAATTCTCTGGTATTTTGAGCAATCTCCATAGTACCCTTTCCTACAATAATAACCTACTGGCTTTGCCTACTCTTCTACGGTATTATATAAATGGTTTATAAATGAAAAATAAAAACACTTTAAACACCTTGGGCGCAATCACATATACGGTGCAGGTTTCGGCGCAAGCATGGGAACCCGTGCCGCCCGTAATTTCACCTTGCACATCGGGGTATTACATATACTGTGCTGTTAGATGCTAAAGTGGCGTAAGTAGGACAAACTGGCGATCTTCTGAAATGTGCGCAAATACACATTTTAGTTGTCGCAAGTAACTTACGCCAGTATTTTATCCACGGAAAGTGTAAAAAAAGAGTAGTTTTATGCAAATTAGGCTAACACTCGTAAAAATGAACCGTGATTTCATATAAAAATGCAACACGTAATTAAGGCTGTGACACACTGCAAGTGATGCGGCGCGAGGCAAAGCAACTGCTTCGCCCCGCATCGCTTCTGAAGATCAAATATTTCATCTCTGAGCGCTAAGCTACGCGACCTGACGCAGCAGAGTGCTCAGAGATGAAAAGGCAGGACACACTGAGCATGCACACCCGCATCTACACGCTGTGCGCCGCTTCGCTTGCAGTGTGTCACAGCCTTTACGCTATTCAAAATTCATATATAAACCCATATATAAAGAGATGAAGGTAATACAATTATGATTTCCCTTTTTTCTCTCCTCCAAGTATTGTTGATTGTTTTGAGAAGAAATTTAAAGTAAATAAGCAAGTATATGTCCACAATGTGATATAGTACCTACAAGCTCAATCCATTTGATTATATTGTGGCTTCAAACTATTTCAAATACACAAATAAACCTTAAAAAAACAATATCATAGTATACTGTCCCTTTAACCTTGAGATGCAGCTTAAATGTATGTGTTTGTTAAGGCTTCAAGGGAGTTATGTTGCTTTTTTAGTCAGTGCAAGGGTTCCTGCGCCTGCAATTTGTGGCGAGATAAGAATGGAGTAGATTCTCTGAATTCTGTGCGTGTAAGTCCTTACGCTGTATATTGGATACCAAATTGCGCGTCTGTTCTATGTTAGTCTATGGTTAAAAAAAATACGGCCGAAGGGTGAAATATACGCGTGTAACTTGTATGCTACGCCGTATATGTAATACCAAAATAGCGTAAAATCTAGCGTCGCCGGCTTTTGCGGGCGACGCTGCAAATGTAATAGAGAGCCTTATTTTTGTGTAAACATTGTGCTTGTCCAATGCTCCATAAAAAAATAAAAAATAAAAATCTTTAAGGTTAGTTTTTCAAAATGCTACAAATTGCCTAATCCTGCTATTTGATTTATAGACGGCTAGATTTAGAGTTTTGTCGGTAAGGACCCGCGTAGCTAACGCCGGCTTTTTTCTGGCCGCACCATAAAAATAACTCTGGTATTGAGAGTCCACATAAAGGCTGCGTTAGGCTCCAAAAAAGGAGCGTAGAGCATATTTAACGCAGCTTCAACTCTCGATACCAGAGTTGCTTACGGACGAGGCCAGCCTAAAAAATGTGCTCGTGCACGATTCCCCCATAGGAAATAATGGGGCTGTTTGAGCTGAAAAAAAACCTAACACCTGCAAAAAAGCCGCGTTCAGCTCCTAACGCAGCCCCATTGTTTGCTATGGGGAAACACTTCCTACGTCTGCATCTAACACCCTAACATGTACCCCGAGTCTAAACACCCCTAGCCTTACACTTATTAACCCCTAATCTGCCACCCCCGCTATCGCTGACCCCTGCATATTATTTTTAACCCCTAATCTGCCACTCCGTAAACCGCCGCTACTTACATTATCCTTATGTACCCCTAATCTGCTGTCCCTAACACCGCCAACCCCTATATTATATTTATTAACCCCTAATCTGCCCCCCACAACGTTGCCTCCACCTGCCTACACTTATTAACCCCTAATCTGCCGACCGGACCACACCGCTATCATAATAAAGTTATTAACCCCTAATCCGCCTCACTAACCCTATAATAAATAGTATTAACCCCTAATCTGCCCTCCCTAACATCGCAGACACCTAACTTCAATTATTAACCCCTAATCTGCCGACTGGAGCTCACTGCTATTCTAATAAATGTATTAACCCCTAAAGCTAAGTCTAACCCTAACACTAACACCCCCCTAAGTTAAATATAATTTTAATCTAACGAAATTAATTAACTCTTATTAAATAAATTATTCCTATTTAAAGATAAATACTTACCTGTAAAATAAACCCTAATATAGCTACAATATAAATTATAATTATATTATAGCTATTTTAGGATTAATATTTATTTTACAGGTAACTTTGTATTTGTTTTAACCAGGTACAATAGCTATTAAATAGTTAAGAACTATTTAATAGCTAAAATAGTTAAAATAATTACAAAATTACCTGTAAAATAAATCCTAACCTAAGTTACAATTAAACCTAACACTACACTATCAATAAATTAATTAAATAAAATACCTATAATTATCTACAATTAAACCTAACACTACACTATCAATAAATAAATTAAATACAATACTTACAAATAACTACTATGAAATAAACTATCTAAAGTACAAAAAATAAAAAAGAACTAAGTTACAAAAAATAAAAAAATATTTACAAACATAAGAAAAATATTACAACAATTTTAAACTAATTACACCTACTCTAAGCCCCCTAATAAAATAACAAAGCCCCCCAAAATAAAAAAATGCCCTACCCTATTCTAAATTACTAAAGTTCAAAGCTCTTTTACCTTACCATCCCTGAACAGGGCCCTTTGCGGGGCATGCCCCAAGAAGTTCAGCTCTTTTGCCTGTAAAAAAAAACATACAATACCCCCCCCCAACATTACAACCCACCACCCACATACCCCTAATCTAACCCAAACCCCCCTTAAATAAACCTAACACTAAGCCCCTGAAGATCTCCCTACCTTGAGTCGTCTTCACCCAGCTGAGCCAGAAGAGGTCTTCCATCCGATTGAAGTCTTCATCCAAGCGGGATCTTCTATCGTCATCCATCCGGAGCGGAGCGGCAGGATCCTGAAGACCTCCGACGCAGAACATCCATCCTGGCCGACGACTGAACGACGAATGACGGTTCCTTTAAATGACGTCATCCAAGATGGCGTCCCTCGAATTCCGATTGGCTGATAGGATTCTATCAGCCAATCGGAATTAAGGTAGGAATATTCTGATTCGCTGATGGAATCAGCCAATCAGAATCAAGTTCAATCCGATTGGCTGATCCAATATTTTTTTATTTTTTGTAACTTAGTTCTTTTTTATTTTTTGTACTTTAGTTAGTTTATTTCATTGTAGTTATTTGTAGGTATTGTATTTAATTAATTTATTGATAGTGTAGTGTTAGGTTTAATTGTAGGTAATTGTAGGTATTTTATTTAATTAATTTATTGATAGTGTAGAGTTAGGTTTAATTGAAACTTAGGTTAGGATTTATTTTACAGGTAAATTTGTAATTATTTTAACTATTTTAGCTATTAAATAGTTCTTAACTATTTAATAGCTATTGTACCTGGTTAAAATAAATACAAAGTTACCTGTAAAATAAATATTAATCCTAAAATAGCTATAATATAATTATAATTTATATTGTAGCTATATTAGGGTTTATTTTACAGGTAAGTATTTAGCTTTAAATAGGAATAATTTATTTAATAAGAGTTAATTTATTTCGTTAGATTAAAATTATATTTAATTTGGGGGATGTTAGTGTTAGGTTTAGACTTAGTTTTAGGGGTTAATACATTTATTAGAATAGTGGTGAGCTCCAGTCGGCAGATTAGGGGTTAATGTTTGAAGTTAGGTGTCGGCGATGTTAGGGAGGGCAGATTAGGGGTTAATACTATTTATTATAGGGTTAGTGAGGCGGCGTGGAGGCGACGTTGAGGGGGGCAGATTAGGGGTTAATAAATATAATATAGGGGTCGGCGGTGTTAGGGGCAGCAGATTAGGGGTACATAAGTATAACGTAGGTGGCGGCGCTTTGCGGTCGGCAGATTAGGGGTTAATTATTGTAGGTAGCTGGCTGCGACGTTGTGGGGGGCAGGTTAGGGGTTAATAAATATAATATAGGGGTCGGCGGTGTTAGGGGCAGCAGATTAGGGGTACATAAGTATAACGTAGGTGGCGGTCGGCAGATTAGGGGTTTAAAAAAATTATTCGAGTGTCGGCGATGTGGGGGGGGGGGCCTCGGTTTAGGGGTACATAGGTAGTTTATGGGTGTTAGTGTACTTTAGGGCACAGTAGTTAAGAGCTTTATAAACCGGCGTTAGCCCAGAAAGCTCTTAACTACTGACTTTTTTCTGCTGCTGGAGTTTTGTCGTTAGAATTCTAACGCTCACTTCAGACACGACTCTAAATACCGGAGTTAGAAAAATCCCATTGAAAAGATAGGATACACAATTTACGTAAGGGGATCTGCGGTATGGAAAAGTCGCGGCTGAAAAGTGAGCGTTAGACCCTTTTTTTAATGACTCCAAATACCGGAGGTAGCCTAAAACCAGCGTTAGGAGCCTCTAACGCTGGTTTTCACGGCTACCGCCAAACTCCAAATCTAGGCCAGAGTTTGCAGGTTACAGAATTTGCCTTTTTGTCTCATAGGGAGCTTTGGACAAGCACACTTTTTACACAAAATCAATAGGTATGTAATGTGCTTTTAAAGGTACACTAAAGCAGAAATAAAACTTTCATGATTCAGATAGAGAGTATAATTTTAATACATTTTCCCATTTTCTTCAGTCATCAAAATGTGCACATTTTTATTTGCCCACTTTCTGAGGCACCTGCCCCCACTAAGCATGTGCAAGTGTTCACGGTATAGATATGTATATTTGTCTGGGATTTGCTGAAGGCTGTCACTGCTCATCTGAAAGTTAAAGTGAATGTCAATTTTGATGCTAAAGTGCCCGGTTTTTAAAAATTCGATTAAAAACAGGGGCACTTTAATTCATCAAAATTTACATTTCACTCCTGTTGTGAAAAAATACTTACCTTTTAATCTTCACAGCAGCTCCAGCTTCCTCCGCCGTCACAAAGACTTTTCCTGGGTCTAAAATGAAGAATCCAGCTTCCTCCAATCACGGCGTTGAATCAGACACTGATTCCCCCGGGGGGGAAGCCATGAGTGGAGGATGACCTATCCATCATTTCTGATGTCAGAAATGGCTTGCAACGACCGAAGGAAGCATTGTCTTTTTACTATACAACTGCTGTTTATGCAATTATACTGTATTCAATGGCACTTAAAATTATTTTCCTATCATACTGGTACAACGTGCTTTTAACTCAGCAGAAATCAGATATGAATTAAATAGAACCTGATAGTAGGCACATGGGGAGTATATATTTCAACAAACATACAGGATTAAATAAACAAAGGTGAGTATGATCCCAAAAACATTGTATTTCTGTGGGATTTATTATCTTATATTTGGGGTTGATCTTTTAATTACACAGAGTAAAAACTGTGCTTTTGTTCTCATGTGTTTAATCTCTGTGAATTGTAATTCATATAACATCTTTGCACCTGTGCTTTTTTGTGAACAGTGCATATTTTTGTCTGCAAATGTCAATATGAATCTGGTATCATATCAATTTTCCTGGTGTATAATCATTAGGCCTTGGTTAAAATATAAAATATCTCATTCCACTATATGAAACAGCAGTGACTGACTGCTCATTCTAAATAATGGTAAATCGCTTAGTCTGTCCAAGGACTGGCGAGAACAGAGCAGAGAGCAATGCTAGAAAGCAAATAAAACTAGCAAATTAAAGAGGGTATATTTTAATACTTAAAAGGACATGAAACACAATTTTTTTCTTTCATTATTTAGAAAGCATGTACAATTTTAAACAACTTTCCAATTTACTTCTATTATCTAATTTGCTTCATTCTCTGGATATCTTTTGTTGAAAAGCATATCTAAATAGGCTCAGTAGCTGCTGATTGGTGACTACACATAGAGGACTTGTGCGATTGGCTCGCCCATGTGCATTTCTATTTCTTCAACAAAGGATATCTGAAGAATGAGGCAAATTAAATAATAGAAGTAAATTGGAATGTTGTTTAAAATTGTATTCTCTATCTGAATCATGAAAGAAAAATGTTGGGTGTCATGTCCCTTTAACTATACCAGAATTTGAAAATTAGAGCAGATTCTTAAAATCTAATCTAGTTTTTTTATTGGTTGCAGAGAATTATTGCTTTTTTGCTTTGCAATACTCTACTATAGGAGACTTCAAATTGAATCATTTTCACTGGTGATATCATCCTCTCTATTATCCCTAGTTATTCTATGTAGCTGAGTCTTTTACTGCAGAGTGAAACTAGAATCATTGTGCAGGTTTGGTGAAGAAAAGCATTAATACTTTTATTATATGTTTTTACTACTATTACATGGTATTATTACACACAACCTGCAGACATTAATAATCTTTCTTCTTGAAGTCAATTATACAATATTTCTCATTTCTCTTATGTGATATTTTTGCAATAAGATGCTATTTTATGTATAACATCATTTTGTCCAGGTCTAGTTTATTGAGTCTCCTGGTCCAGATGAAATATATGCTTCACTGCCTTATCAGATGGGGCTTTTTATCATTTTTTTCAGAATCTCTAAGGTCTTTCTCCAACTTGTGCTTGAAGTGTTTTTGACTCCTGGTAATAACATTTATGCTATAGCTAATTAAAGCCGTAATGCCACTGTTCCCAAAGCAGAAGTTTATGCATTTACCTTTACTTTTTTGGGAACCTGATTCATGTTCCATAAGTTCTTGAACCTATGGCCTGTATCACCATTTAAATCAACCCAGCAAACTTTTTAGTAATGTTAAAGTTCACAGTTAAATTAATATTATTTTTATAACTTGATGAACTTTATATAGTTAGGATGACCATATTACCGCTTTAAAGGGGACCCATATGAAAAATACATATGTCAGGGCTGTTCTCAGGGCTGTTTAAAGAAATGTTTTGAATAAGAACCCTGACACATGTATTTTTCATATGTGTCCCTTTTTAAAGTGGTAATATGGTCACCCTATATATAGTTGATGTTCCTTGACTATGGGATCATAAGAAAACAGTGGCATAAGCCTCTCTCTAATGAATTTTGGTTGGTCATAAATTATTGTCTTGTAGGCATCACTTTCATCCTGGAGAATTTTGAGTTTTGCTCTTAAGAGAACAACCTCAGGAACATATTGGTTCTATACTTTCTTTTGGAAGGGTTATGCAAGTCATGGCATTTTTTAGGATAGGGCTTTTTGTAATTTAGAAATTTTTTTAGTATAGGGATTTTTTTGTAGTAAAATATCTATATCACTGATGCCCTTTTCAGGGCATTTTTTAGAATCGGGCTTTTTGTAACTAAGGTTTTTTTTTTAGTTTAGGGATTTTTGTAGCAAAAGAGCTATATCACTGATGCCCATTTTATGCTACTTTTTAGCTTAGTTTTTTCATGATAGGGTTTTTAGTGTAGGTTTTAGCTTTAGTATAGAGTGTTTTTTGGGGGGATTAAGGGAACTTTAAGCATAGGGCTGGTACTGGTTGTTTTTTTATTTTTGATATATATATATTTTTATAATAGTAGTCATTTTTCTATTTGTTGTAATGCTAGTGTTTTAGGGGGTTAAGTAGTTTAGGGGTTATTGCGGTGGGGGTTGTTGCGGATTGGGGGTTAATAGTGTAGGGGATTAATAACAATTGGGGTTATGGTAGATTAGGGGTTAATTGGGTAGGGGTTAATAGCAATGGTGGGTTATAGCAGATTAGGTGTTAATAGTGCAGTATGGTTAGGTTGTGCTGGGGGTGAGGGTACCTAAAAGGTTAATAGTTTAGAGGTTTATTATATTCAAATGTTTTATGTATATACTGTACATTTTCTTGTATAATGCATATTTTTTTAAGTATAGTGATTTTAAACAATATTTTTTTCCGTGTTTTACCCCCCAAATAATATTATTTATTTTTTATTACATAAATATGTGATAAAATTTAGTAGCCGCAACTTTAAAATTTTGCATAACTACATTTGTTTAACTTTGCAATGTTAAACATTATGCAGTTATGTAAAACTATATTGTTGCCGTTACTGTCTTTTATGACATATTTATATAGCAAAAAAATATTATTATAAAAAAAAATACGCAACAGAAAAACAGCTGTTTAAAATCACTACAATACTTAAAATACATAGCATTGCAATGTACAATAGGATACATATATAATACATTGTATATACATGTATTGACATAGCTCATATAGTTTTAATAAGAAGTTGTTTTTTTGTTGCTGTCTTTATTAGTAAGGTATATCGCAGACATAATGTAGATGAAGGTGTTTGGTGGGAGTTAGCTGGGCATTCCCTGGGAGTAACCTGTATTTCAGTTGGGAAACATCGGTAGTATTGCAATATATTCCAAGCGTTGCCCTGCAAGTTAGGTACAGGTTTTCAGCCATATTTTTCTCGCCACCTTTTCAGTGGCGAGAATTTCCAGTGTAAGGAATTTGGTGTAGGAACTGTAAAAGTAATGTTACCAGTGTGTTCCCACAAAGAAAACTCTTTTTGTTTCAGTGAAATCACTGTCTGTGCTGTGTAGGAACACTTCAAATACAGCACCCCCCTCTGTTGATATTGCAGATGGATGGTGATGTTGGTGGACTTTTGCTGCAGCCATGATCCCTATTATTTCCTATGGGAGACACATCACCATTCGTTGGCACCTAAATCAGGAGATTACCCTCAATATGCAATGACTTAATAAGCATAGACTTTATACTCCATATTATCAGCATCATAGTAAAGAGATCATGTACCTGTAGTTATTTTTACTGAATTGTATAAGCAAATTATCAATTCAATATCAAGAATTTACAGATGTGTGTAATACAAAGAGACTGATACACTATCACCATTTTGAATCAATGACTGTTCTAGTCAATTAATTTCTAAGGCTATTGTGTTAAGGTAAAAATTATTTTCTCTAGAAGAACTTGAGATACATTTACATTGCTTTTCTAGGATGAACACAGGATCCACGTCCACAGAGAGTTCAGAGATTTTTGTTATGAAACAAAAAGATCATACACAATATTTTTGTGAATAGCATATTATAAATTAATAAAATTAGAGTGACATAAAGTAACTTCACACTTTTGGATTCAGCATGCCTTAAATCTGACAAAGGCTTTTCAAAACTGAATCTCAGATAAGTCTGTTGTCAGACATTTAGAACATTCAAAATGGGGGAAGGGGAATGTAATGTGTTATTTATCCCCACTGTAGATATTTTGAATATTGCATAACTCCCTATACATATACCCCACTGTCATTACTTCCAATTAGACTCAATTAAATCTCATATGTTTCCTTAGAGTGTGCTCCTTAGACACTATGCTAAACTTTTACTTACCTCATTTATTCACCTGTGCTTCATCCCCTTAAAACCATTAGCATGTAAGCCTATGTGCCTAGCTGTATTGGGGTTAACCTTCATGTAAGGTGATCTACAACAGTTGGAAACTCTTGACAGGGCCCACTACTCATTTGCTTCTTATAAATGCTAATGTTTCATTACATATGCAAAACAGAATGAGAAGCAGTCTGCCAGGAAAGAACAACAGCATCAATAGCTTGTTCTATGGCCCGGTTGCCACCTGGTAGTAGCTTCTTTCTGCCCAATTGTGCTTTTCAACGAGGGGCAAAGAACAAGCTATTGATGCTGCTGTTCGTTCCTGGCAGACTGCTTCTCTTTCTGTTTTGCATATGTAAATATGACCCTGGGGAAAGTCTCCCTAAGGGTGATGGGGGAAACCAGACGTGGACTCCTTGCCCAATGTGCTTAGAGGGATATGGCTGCACCTCACTGACGAGGCCCAAAGGAGGCCGAAACGATCGTCTGGGGTTGTCATGTTCCTTGTTCAGAGGAGAATTGCTTGGTATTTCGGGGCTGGACTGACTATGTCGGCGGGATCAGACTGATATGCTACAGGAAAGTTTTCCTCTGTGAAAAGCACAATTGGGCAGAAAGAAGCTACTACCAGGTGGCAACCGGGCCATAGAACAAGCTATTGATGCTGCTGTTCATTCCTGGCAGACTGCTTCTCTTTCTGTTTTGCCAATGTTTCATTACATACCTAAGTTTATATTATTGCAAAATTTGTTGACATGCTACCATTTATTTGTCAATAATGATAATATTTTAAAATGTGTGTTATTTGGGTAGCAATTAAATCTCTAACTGTATAGAAATGCAATACTTAAAGGGACAGTCAACACCAGAATTTTTGTTGTTTATAAAGATAGATAATCCCTTTATTACCCATTCCCCAATTTTGCATAACCAACACAGTTATAATAATACACAGTTTAACTCTGTAATACCTTGTATATATGCCTCTGCAAACTGCCCCCTTATTTCAGTTCTGTTGACAGACTTGCATGTTAGCCAATCAGTGCTCACTCCTAGGTACCGTCACCTGCGTGAGTCCAATGTTATCTATATGAACTAATGCCCTCTAGTGGTGAAAAACTGTCAGATTAGAGGCGGCCTTCATGGTCTAAGAAATTAGCATATGAACCTCCTAGGTTTAGCTTTCAACTAAAAATGCCAAGAGAGCAAAGCAGTATTGGTGATAAAAGTAAATTGGAAAGTTGTTAAAAATGACATGCCCTATTTGAATCATGAAAGTCTATTGTGGACTTGACTGTCCCTTTAATGTTTTGAACATCAATAGACACATTAATTAAAAATAACTGAGGGGAAATTAATTGCAAATCACATTTCTATGCATGTACTATAATGCACACTCATTTAAAGTTTGCAACATGATCATGATGCATTAAACAAGCTTAACAAGAGTACAACACATAAATAAATATGTCTAGCAAGTATTCTTAATTATTCATTTCTCAAAATATGGCCCTGTGTAGATTTATAGTTCAACTAATGAATTTATATCATTCACAGTCAATTATATATGATACACATTATTTTAGTGTTTGATCTGTGTTCAATTATTAATATCAACTGCAATCATAAAAATTTGACTAATCATGAAAAAATACATATCATCTTAAAGGGACAGTCTAAACCAGAATTTGTATTGTTTTAATAGATAGATAATCCCTTTATTACCCATTTCCCAGTTTTGCATAACCAACACAGTTATAATAATATACTTTTAACCTCTGTGATTATCTTGTATCTAAGCCTCTGCAAACTGCCCCTTTTTTCAGTTATTTTGACAGACTTGCAGTCTAGCCAATCAGTGCCAGCTCCCAGATTACTTCACGTGCACGAGCACAGTGTTATCTATATGAAATATGTGAACTAACAACCTCTAGTGGTGAAAAACTGTTAAAATGCAATCTGAAAGAAGTGGGTTTCAAGGTCTAAGAAATTAGCATATGAACCTCCTAGGTTAAGCTTTCAACTAAGAATATCAAGAGAACAAAGCAAAATTGTTGATAAAAGTAAATTGAAAAATTGTTTAAAATGACATGCTCTATCTGAATCATGAAAGTTTATTTTCGCCTAGACTGTACCTTTAAAAGCAAATTATTGATTTATGTATAATGTTCATTTTATTAATCATTCTGATATGCCTTATTTATAACATGATAAACATATCACAAGGTTCTTCCAGTTCTCATAAGTCAGTTGCACATGAATACATTTAATAATGAGATCTTAAATGTTAATTAAAACTTTTACTAGGACCATGTATCAGGGCACTACTGGACAGTTCCCAAAACGTTCTGAGATCCGTAAGCTTAAAATACAAGTGAAGTGCTAGTGATAACTCAGGGTGCGGTAAGAATAGCTCACAATCTGGTATTACAAGTCAAGGGCATAACCGAATTTACAGAGAATGTTCAGCATGGCCGTAATCTCTTTAGCACATTCTATACGTTCAATAGATAGAGCACCCATGCTACGCATCACTCAAATTACAAGTTGAGAGTTATATGTTGCGCACAAATAATTTAGCAGGTCTTGAGACCTGAAGTAAAGTTTTAGAGCTAGAATAAAAGTATAACAAAACACATGTAAAACATATTAAAATAAAGTATAATATAAATATTAAAGGGACAGGCAAGTCAAAATTAAACTTTCATGATTCAGATAGAGCGTGCAATTTTAAACAACTTTCCAATTTATTTTTTATCATCAAATTTGCTTTGTTCTCTTGGTATTCTTTGATGAAATCTAAACCTAGTTAGGCCCAAACTGATTTTTTTTTTTTTACATGAAACCATACGTATCTATATTTTGTCACGGACATTTCGTCGCTTGTAATTATCTCTGTTCAAACAGCACAGAGAGTCTCGTCAAATTATAAAAAGTAACAGACATTCTGGTCAATTTACATAAGTATCAAAGTTAGTTCGCTCAATAACCAAAATCATTATATAACAAAAAGAAAAGCATAAGACATTGGGTATAGTTCTGTATGAGATATAGTGCTTCCACAGCTTACCTATTACACACAGCTGTGGCTTAATATGTACCCAATGTACGGGTCCCTATCTAACAGAAGAATAAGATCAGAGTAGCAAAGAGCAATAAGATCAGGAAAAGAAGGAGGCAAAGGGGGGATTAGAGAGAGGAAGCTTGTGGAGGGAGAGGAAAAAAAAAAAAAAAAAAAGGGGGAGGGGAGGGTGGGGGGGACAATTTGAATGTATTAGCACAATACCTCCACCACTGGCTCTGTCTTATTTAGAACTTAGAATCCACGCCCTTCCCATGTCAACAACATCATTTCGTGTGTACCCAGTTTCCCTATTTTAAGGTAGTGATACCTCTCTAGCCTCAGCAGGTCATTTATTTTATTTTTCCATTCCTGGACACTGGGGACGTTTTGCTTTTTCCAGTATAATGGAATCAGTCCTTTCGCCCCATTAAGCATCAACAAGAGAAGCAGGTACTTGTCCTCCCCAATAATCTTAGGTAATTGATGGTATAACAGATAGCTAGGGTTGGGGGGGATGATAACCCCAAGGATTCTACTCATCTCGATCATGACGCCACTCCAATAGGGTTGCAGGATAGGACATGTCCACCAAATATGTAAAAGGTTACCCTCATCACCACACCCCCTCCAGCATCCCCCACCTGTGTGTGGGTATATGTGTTTCAGTCTTTGGGGAGTCAGGTACCAGTGACTTAACAGTTTATATTGTGTTTCTTGAACCCTAGCAGACACCGATGCCCTCCTTGTCTTATCAAAAATCTTGTTCCATTCTTTGCAATTTATCTCTAAGCCTAACTCATCCTGCCAGCTCCGCGTGTAGGCTGGGAGGGGATGTCCCCCCGCCCAATATCAGAAGTTTATATAGCTGTGAGATTAAATGAGTTGGGTGATGAGTCATGGTACATAGGGTTTCAAAGGGGGTCTTCTTTCTCGTCAGGTCAGGTCTTTCCTTGTGAGTGTAAAAATAGTGTCTGATTTGTGCTACTCTATACCATGAAGTGAATATTCAACTGTCCCACTCCTCCAACTCCATTTGGGATTTTAGTTTATCTTGTTGGAGCACATTATAGATTGCAGAGTCCGCAAGGCTAAAAGCCTTGTCCGGATGGTTAGAACCAGTAATAGACCCCAGGTCAGGGTTTTCCCTAATGGGAGTGACTGGCGAGCTTGAAGTCGAAATGTATGGGGCCTTCTTAATCAGTCTATACCAACACCTCATCCACCAGAGGATAGAGTTTGGCCACAGGGTCCGATGGGAGGGAGATATCCATGCGAGAGCGCCCACATTACCTCTCCAGGATTATGTTATCAATTTGAGTCCATGCCTTCTGGGGAGAATTCCGACACCATTCAACTAGTCTCTGAAGGGATATTGCCCTCTGATATAGTTTTAAGTCTGGTACTCCCAGTCCACCTCCACTTCGAGGTAGATAAACTGTTCTCTTATTGATTCTCTGTTTCAGATCTCTCCAAAGGTAGGACTCCATTGTTGACTGTATTTGATGGATAATGTGGGAGGCCGCATATAAAGGGATAGTCTGCATGATGTAAAGCATGCAAGGTAGTACATTCATTTTGACTACTCCAATGCGGCCCATCCACGAGATGGTTTTGTTTCGCCAATTTGATAGGTCTCTGGTTATCTCATCTCTGATGATTTTATAATTAAGGTCCACTCTCCCTTTAATACTAGGTACCAAATAAATGCCTAGTTATTTCAACTTATGATGTGCGATTTTTATCGGGCAATCCTCATCCAGGGTCTTAAAGTCAGTCTGGGGGATTGTGACATTCATAATTTCAGATTTCAGGGGGTTCAAAAGAATATTTGACACAGTGCCAAATAGTGCAAATTCTTCAATGGCTGCTTTGAGGGAGTGGTGGACGTCAGATATCAACAGTAAGACATCATCTGCGTACATGGCGAGTTTATCCTCGAGTTCTTCCACTACAATCCCTCTGATCTCGGTGTTGGCTCGAATTTTACTCGCTAGAATTTCTATCATTAAAGCGAATAATAGAGGGGATAGAGGGCAACCTTGTCTTGTCCCGTTACTAATTTTGAAAGCATTGGAGAGCATGCTATTCACCCTCACCCTGGCGTTAGGTGATGAATACAGTGACATGACTCTGTTTATGAATTTAGGACCGAAACCAAATTTGTGTAGGGTATGTTGCATAAATGACCAATCAACCCGGTCAAGCGCTTTTTCAGCATCTGTGGAGACCAGGGCTAATGGAGATGAGTTGCTGGGAGCATATGTTATCAATTGGAGGACTTTTAGGGTGTTATCCCTTGCTTCTCGTCCCGGGATAAAGCCCACTTGATCAGGGGAGATCAACTGGGGTAGGTGTTTGTTAAGGCGATTGGCAATCACCTTTGCCAACATCTTGACATCGGTGTTGAGCAATGAAATGGGTCGGTAGTTCTCAGGTTTTGTTTCAGGTTTGCCAGGCTTTGGAATCACAGTAATATGTGCTTCGAGCATTGAGCTGTGCAGAAACGGGGATTCTGATAATAAATTAAAGAGATCCACCATTTTGGGGGCCATTATATCGCCATAAACTTTATAGTACTTGGCTCTGAAGCCATCTGGACCCGGACTTTTCCCATAACGCCATATCTTTTATAGCCTGTTTAAATTCCGCTACTGTGAGCGGGGATTCCAATGCTTCCGCGTCTTGTGTTGAAAGTTTATCTTTTGCGTTTTCCGTTCCTGGGAGGAAATATCCTCTACCCTATCCTCTTTTTCGTGTATATTGTATAAGGTTCTATAGTAAGATCCAAAGATCTCGGCAATCGACTTCCCATCTTCTCTGGATTTCCCGTCAGAGTGCATCAAACTGTGAACATAATGCCTCTTTTGTTTACGCGCGATGGCCCTGGCCAACATGCGTCCCGCCCTGTCACCTTGCTCAAAACATTGTTGTCTTAAGATTAAGGCCATTTTTTGCTGATCTTCTTGCAAGAACTTCAAAAGTGCTGTTCTCGCCTGGGCCAGCGTTTCACTTAGCATGTCATCTGCAGGCGCAACTTTGTGCGCCTTCTCAGCCACTTCCACGCCTAAGAGCAGTGTCCAGTACAATTCCCTTCTGCTCCTGACGAGCCTGGCCTTCCTTTTAAGAAAAGGCCTCGGATCGTGCATTTATGGGCTTCCCAGATCATCATGGGTTGAGAATCTGACCTCTTATGTATCTGAAAATATTCTATTAGGGCATTTTCAATTTATGACTTGAAGACCGGATCATCCAACAAGGTATCATCCAGTTTCCAGATATAAGGTGTGACAGGAGTATCAGACCACATCACCGAGCACCTGACCGGAGCATGGTCCGACCAAGTGATGGGGAGTATGTCGCTACTCGTGGTGATAGTGAGTCCTGCTGCGTCTGTGAACCAGTAATCTATTCTGGAATACTTTCTGTGAGGGTGGGAATAAAAGGTGTACTTTTTAGTAGTGGGGTGTTGCGTCTGCCAGATGTTGTGTAGCGCTGCGGCTCTAAGCGAGGCTGTCATTCGTTTAAGGGCTCTGTGGGGGACGCTGGAGACCCCATTAGAAGTATCTAGGGATGGGTCTAGTGAGGCATTAAGATCTCCTCCCATAAATAAAATACCAGATTGTAGTTCAAGAACTTTGTGGATAACTGTTTGGAAAAAAGGTTGTTGAAGTTGATTAGGGCAATAGACATTGACCAATGTTATTGGTCTACCATATATTGAACCAGTTAGGATCAAGTACCTGCCCTCTGGGTCTCTGCAAATTTGGGTGAGTTGGAACGGTAAATTGGAACTAATAATAATACCCACCCCATTCTTTTTCTTGGGGCCGGAGGCAAAAAAGGCAGTTGGATAATGCTGACTAAACCATAGAGCGTTTATTTGGGCTGTTCAACCCTTTAACATTTATAGAGATCATTTCTATGGGTCGTGCCTCTACCCGTGGGCCAGCCATCTTATATGGGAGGGAGGAGGAGAAAGAAAGAAAAAAAAAAAAGGGGAGAGGATGGGTAGAAAGAGGTAGGTGGGAAAAGAGATAAAGAAGGGGGTGCAGAGGAGAGCTGGGTTAGTGAAGGAGGGTCAGAAGTAGTGAGGAAAGAAGAAAAGAGAATAGAAGAAAAGCGACCAAGGTCGCTAAATATTATTTACAAGAAGGATAGGACCTATGTTGTAAACAGTACACTGTAATATAATGCTAAATTGTATAGTACATAGGCACTTATAACTTCTCAAACTATGGAACAATAACAGTAAATACCAAAGTAGGGGTAGTGTTCCCTGCCTTCTTACACTAGATACATTTTTTTTTAATAAACTTAAAACAGTAAACAAGTACATTTGTAGATTGCATATTTCTTAACTTTCCCTCCAAGAATGTGGAGGGAGATCTACACTCCTCCCACTCAAATCGAGGGGTAGGAATCTGATGTGAAAATAATTATACTATGTTGTGTATTATGTGTTACAGAGACTACCTCCTTGTATTTTTATTATTATCAAGAGACCTGTCTAGTCATTTAGGTCGTTTGTTGATTATAACCGCTTATTATTTGTTAACTGCAATACAATTATGTTATCTATACAAAAGGTCTACAGCATTTGGAGTGCAGTTGGCCGGCCTTCCGTTAAGCCTTCTTTGGTATGCTATCTAAATGGTTATCTAGGTTTGGGTTAATGATAGTCTCTCTATATAGCAGGAAGAAAGGGAGGACTCTCTCTATAGTTTAAGGGCAGAGTAATCTCATCGTATTGTTGTTATTAACTAGGGGCTCATTTAGGAGTCTGAGATGTCTATGTTGTGCGCCCAAGTATCCTTAGGAGGTAAATAATGATTATTCTGTCTATGTATGTATCTTGGGTCAATATTAATGCAGACTCAGAGGTTATTCCTCTATCTAATCTCTCTTAGCTGACTTATATAATTATGCAATGAACCCTAGTATGGTGACAAATTCCCAATATAACCAAAGGGAAAAGAAATCTCCCAACATATGCATAACAAAGTGTTAATAACAATGAATTTAAACTTATCTGAAACGATCCTCATTGTCCAAATATAAGAGTTCTACCCATATACACAATGTGATAGCCATGCAGACCATGACGTCTCAGAGAAATGGTGACACAATGATCACCCAGTTCAACTTGGGAGATGTTGAATGTCATTGTGGCCTTCAACAGTAAATACCAAAGCAGGGGTAGTGTTCCCTGCCTTCTTACACTAGATACATTTTTTTTTAATAAACTTAAAACAGTAAACAAGTACATTTGTAGATTGCATATTTCTTAACTTTCCCTCCAAGAATGTGGAGGGAGATCTACACTCCTCCCACTCAAATCAAGGGGTAGGAATCTGATGTGAAAATAATTATACTATGTTGTGTATTATGTGTTACAGAGACTACCTCCTTGTATTTTTATTATTATCAAGAGACCTGTCTAGTCATTTAGGTCGTTTGTTGATTATAACCGCTTATCATTTGTTAACTGCGATACAATTATGTTATCTATACAAAAGGTCTACAGCATTAGGAGTGCAGTTGGCCGGCCTTCCGTTAAGCCTTCTTTGGTATGCTATCTAAATGGTTATCTAGGTTTGGGTTAATGATAGTCTCTCTATATAGCAGGAAGAAAGGGAGGACTCTCTCTATAGTTTAAGGGCAGAGTAATCTCATTGTATTGTTGTTATTAACTAGGCTCATTTAGGAGTCTGAGATGTCTATGTTGTGCGCCCAAGTATCCTTTGGAGGTAAATAATGATTATTCTGTCTATGTATGTATCTTGGGTCAATATTAATGCAGACTCAGAGGTTATTCCTCTATCTAATCTCTCTTAGCTGACATATAATTATGCAATGAACCCTAGTATGGTGACAAATTCCCAATATAACCAAAGGGAAAAGAAATCTCCCAACATATGCATAACAAAGTGTTAATAACAATGAATTTAAACTTATCTGAAACGATCCTCATTGTCCAAATATAAGAGTTCTACTCATATACACAATGTGATAGCCATGCAGACCATGACGTCTCAGAGAAATGGTGACACAATGATCGCCCAGTTCAACTTGGGAGATGTTGGATGTCATTGTGGCCTTCAACTGCTGGGCCTTCCTGGGCCATAGAAGTTTTCTAAGGAAGTCTAATATTAAGGCCTAGAGCTTGATTGAAGGATGGCAGATCGGCTGGGGTTTTGAGGACATGGGTAACATTGTTCTTGGTAACAATGAGGCTGGTTGGAAAACCCCATCTGTATGGAATCCTGTTGGCCTTTAGAGTGGATGTAACAAATCTAAGATCTATACACTTTTGAAGAGTAGTCAGGCTTAAGTCTGAGTAGACCTGTATTTCCACTCCTCTGAATTCGATCTGTTGTTTGTTTCTAGCCAGTCTTAGTACTTCCTCTTTTTCCTTGAAAGAGAGCAACTTCAAAACAATGTCTCTAGGGGGGGCCCTATTTGGGGGCTTAGGGCGCAATGCTCTATGAGCTCTTTCTATTTGGATCTCTGCATCGGAATCCTCATTCCTAAGATATCTGACAAAATCTTTAATATAATCTTGAATCGCTGGAGGTTCTATCATCTCAGGAACTCCTCTCAGTCTGAGGTTGTTCCTCCTGCTGCGATTCTCAAGATCTTCAATACGCTCTAATAGTGTGTGCACAGTACCCTCTTGTGCTTGTAAAAAGCTGGCCTGATGTTGAAGGTCAGAGCTAAGGGCCTCTTGTTTTTCTTCAACCTGGGTGACTCTACGGTCCACAGCTGTGATGTCTCTTTTTAGCTCATGGAACATTGAATTAAAGTCTCTCATGGCTTCTTTTATATCCTCTTTTGAGGAAAGGAGCCTGATATCCTCTTTGGTTACACAGTTCAAGTGGACGGCCATAGTGTCAGTGTTATGAATTTGTGCTGTGGTTGCTTTTAGGTGTGCCTCAGGTTTCCCTGTGGTTGCTGTGGGTTCATTAGCTATTAGATAGTTTTTCATTATGGTAGATTGGGTAGCTTTAGGCAGTCTAGCGTTTCTTTTACTAGACATTACACTCACAGAAGCAGCTCGCTTTCTATGGCATAAAGGGCAATCCTTTCAAATCAGTACTGTTATTCCCTCAGTAAAAACGTTCACATTAGTTAAAGCAGGAGGTGTTTTTTTGTTAGATCCTATAATCCCTCTTGCACCTAAGCCAGCTTTGTGTGAGCCTCACTAATCAGCAACAACTATCCTGTCTGTGTTGCTGCATTCAGAGTCTTTTTTATATAATTTTTCCAGCCAGCCACAACCAGATGCGGTTACGCTCATATATCGGCCTACAGTGTCCCAAAGCAGCCTGCTAGATTTGAGAGCGATGCGGCACTTCACACTACTGTATATAGCGTGCTAATACCACTGTCTGCATCCACCGGGGGACCAGGTGACTAGACTCCGGCACTACCCAAACAATCAGATCTCCTTACCAGCAGGCTTCTGTGTGCGTTAGGCCCTCTAGCAGCGTGAGTCCTCTTATACCATGCGGGCTGTGTAGGATAGTCCGGTCCGGATCAAAGCCTCCACATCTGAGTTGCTCGTTCCGCTTTCAATGCAGGATCACGCCGTTATGGTATTAGCGGCTGGGTGAGTTGCTTCTGTTTTCTGCTGTGTATAGGGGGGTATATTCACCCGGATGATGTTTAATGTTCCGTAGCCGGATTGCGCCAATATCAGTGTCGCTTGTCAGGGTCTTTAGTACGATCCTTCTGCAGGTCTCCAGGGTTTGAAAAGCATCTCATTTAAGGGAGTTTAGTTTAAGGCATTGATAGATGCAATTTATAAGCTGAAATTATAATAAGTATGTACTTGTTTTAGTATAAGGTTGGCAGAGACATCAGAGCTTTGTTAGAAAGCAGCCATTTCCATCCGTGGCTAGGCTCCGCCCCCAGGCCTAAACTGATTTTTATGCCATTGAAGGCCACTTCTTATAAGTGCATTTTGACAGTTTTTCCACAGTTAGACACAGCTAGTTCATGAGTTCCATATAGATAAAATTGTGCTCACTATCGTGGAGTTATTTGTATGTCAGTAACCAGTGACTAAAATGAAAGTCTATCAAAAGAACTTGAGATAAGGGGCCTGCAGAGGTTCCGAAACAAGGTTATCATCGAGGTAAAAAGTGTGATTATATAAATGTGTTAGTTATGCAAAACTTGAGACTTGGTAATAAAGAGAGTATCTATCTTTGTAAACAATAAACATTTTCAAGTAGACTGTTTCTTTAAATATCATATAAATGTAAAACATGTTTATTACTGAAATAAATTTACAAAAAAGTTTTAAAGAGAAATAATATATGACAAGGAAGGTCTTAAAGGTTTATGTATATGTATAAATATAGATATGTAGGAAATAGTCTTAGGCAGGCAGTTTTTTTAACAGTTTTGGCAGGATTTTTTTAACAGGGGAAGGGACAAATGATGTATAAAAAGTTTGTGCTTAACATGTTTGTGTTGGTCTGATGAAGGCGTGTATTCCCTGAAACGTCACTGGTTAATTAATTTTTCACTTTTGTCAAGCCCAGAGAGTGCTGCTTTTTACATACTATATAAATTACATATGAACTTTGTTTGTGAGAGTGCACCTACCTACAATTTCTATGTGATATCTTTGGTTACACCCATTATTTGGAATGAATTGGACCTTCCACACTGTCACTATCACTTTACATGCCCTGCAACACAGTTTTAACTGTAACGTCTTGTGAACTGATGGAACCTATAGCTGTTACACAACCCACCACTACTATACCTGCAGAGATAGAGGGGGCTGAGATGTTGACCCTTACTGAGACTGATGCAGCTAGAATATTATTTGAGACTGAAATCCCTGATACACCAGCTGATAATGCACAAGCACTATTTCTGCATAAATTGAAATTAAAGAAGAAGGAGGTGGATCTTAAATACTCTATCGGAGTATTACCGGAAGAAATGAATACCCAGAGGCTTTCGTATTAAGAAAGTACCCACTATTGGGAGAACTAACCCAGACTTCTGCAAACGGTGGTGTGTGGTGCTGAGCAAATTCTCCTTGGCAGTGGAGGTGGTAAGAACAATACTTCAGAAAGTTATGGCTGACTTAGCACGGTTTGAGGATATCAAGGGACCTATTCTTGTGCTGGATACAAGTGAGAATTGGACTGATAAATTATCAATTCAACTTAAGGAGTATAATGATGCCCTGGTAGCATTCAAAAATAAGAAATTGGTGTATGTAACTGAAGATTACAGGGTCAAAAAAGTATACAGATGGACCATGGGACCAGAGAAAAGTGTCAGATATCCACCTAGATGACAGAGGAGGCAGAGGGTATACACTAACCAATGTCTAAACAGTATTTGACCTCAGGCTCTGACACTGAACTTACTGACAATCAAAGACAAGGGGCCCAACTCCCCACTACTACACAGCCTTTTTTAGTGATCACCATGAGGTCAGCCTCAAGAGGGAGATGAGGAGACCACATACCAGGAAGGGGGCTTTTGGAAGAAGGCTCCATTTCCACTGGGATGAGGAGGATATAGTGGTTAATATCAGCCAACACATTTTACATGATAATGAACATCTTGAATAAGGGACTTTTATTTGTGCCTACCACTACAACTACAACTGACTTTAACATGTACATAGATACCATGAAGTTCCAACGGCAACTGAAGTTGGGTGATTTTTTTCAAGGTAAAGGTCAAGAGGAAAGAAATTACTCCTTCAGAACCCCTAGTACATTTGATCCGCCCACTACTAATCCGAGTATACAGACATACACGAGGATTGTCTAACTAGAGACTACAGCAAAAAATAAAGTGAGGTTCAGAAGGAATATGACACCTAATGAGTGGGCAGTGATTAAATCTTTGACAAGTGATCCGACCATAGTCATATGCCTGGCCGATAAAGGTGGGGCAATAGTGCTACAGGTCTATACCAATATAGACAGGAGATAGTAGCACAACTCTCCGAAGCCCACACTTATAAATCCCTTCCGTGCAATCATTCTATTACATAAAAGGCCCATATTGATGAGGTTATGGAACGGGCACACTTTTAAGGTTGGATAGACAACATATACTATATACTCTGCCTAAAATTCAGAAGAACCTCACTTCACCCCCAGGTTCACCCATAGTCTCGGCACGAGACTCTCTTCTCCAACCATTGTCAACATCTGTTGACTTAATTTTAAAGCCATCTGTCCTGAACATGAGGTCATATTTGCATGACTCCTTGGCATTGGTTGACATTCTATCAGATATTACTGATCTGGAACCCAATGATATACTAGCTAGTATGGATGTCACTAGCCTGTATACAGTTATTCCCCATGAAAAGGAGATTAACATCATAACCAGATGTCTGACCAGGTATCCTTATGTTGGGCCTCCACCAGAGTTCATTTTGGAGCTATTGACAATTTGTCTCAAATACAACTACTTTCAATTTGAGAAGGGTTTTTACCTTCATTTGATAGGGACAGCCATCTGCTCTAATATGGCTCCAACGTTTACTAATTTGTTCATGGAGTTTGTGGAGAAAGAGTCAATTAATGTGTATGAAAATAATAGTATTATACACTACAAGAGGTATATTGATGATATCCTCCTTATATGGAGAGGCACAGAGAAAGATCTAACCGATTGGGTGGATAGCTTGAATGGGTCCTCATGCCCTGTTAAATTGAAAGTCACAGCAAGCACTAAACAGGTATATTTCCTAGATCTTCGGATTTATAGAGAAGGGGTACCCTTGGGAACCACTCTATAGAAAAAGGATACTAATCAGAACTCTATCTTGTATGTGAAACGTTGCAACTCATGATCCGTTTTAAAGGCTATCCCAAAAGTCAAGATGTTGAAGGTTGTACATAAAAACACCTCTAAAGAGAGACAGATGGAACAATTGTGTGAGATGGAACAATGATTTGTGAGGAGGTGATACAACAATGAGGATATCTTCTTGGCAAGAGCTGCTATAATGAGCAAGAATCAGGATGGATTGAAAACAACTGAGACAGCAAAGAAGACACAGCCCAGACTCAACTTTACAACTACCTACATACCACAGTTGAATATGGTGGGGAAAACACTGAAGGAGAATTGGAGTATTGTTGGCTCTGATGAGTCCCTCCTCTTCAACGACTTTGGACCACCTAGAGTGGACTTAAATCAGAATTAATGGTCTATGTCATGCTAATAAGTACAGGCAGACACTTATTCATCATGCAATACCATCAGGGAGGCTTCTAATAAGCCTCAAATATATTCTGCAGTATTACAACATCACCAAACATACAGCCAAATTAATTAATAACAAAGTTTAGCGTAATGAAAATCAAGGAGTCCTTTAAATTATAGTATGACCCCCACAGAGCCCTGATCTTAACATCATAAAGTTTGTTTGGGATTACATGACGACACAGAGGCAACTGAAACTGCCTACATCCACAGAAGAACTGTAGTTAGTTCTCCAATATGTCAATCTATAAGAATTGATTCTGTTTTGAAGGCACACCAAATATTGATTTGATTTAGATTATTTATTATTTTCACTCACTTTGCATTTTGTTAATTGATAAAAAATAAACTATTAACTACATTTATGCACCCAAATAGCATCAATCTTCTTTTTTTAAAGATGCTAGAGACTAAACTTTTTTTTTCCAGTAGATAACACCTATTCGCAAATGGATTACATATTACTTAGCCAAATAATGATTTGCCTAATATCTGATGTGCATATACTGCATATCCTATTTTGTTAGATCATGATTTAGTGAAGATATCGCTTAAGTGTATTATTGACCTGGGTAGGAATAGCTCTTGGACATTAAACCTGCAGCTATTAAGAGATAAAAAAAAAAATTTACAACACTTAATGGGCAAAATTCAACATTTTATTCAAACCATTAATTGTACTATTAACAATCCACTAAACATCTGCGGTGTCCTTAAGGCTTTTATCCAAGGAGTGCTAAAAAATGAGGCAGCCAAGTCAAATAAATTGAATTCACAAAAAATAAATTCTGACTGGTCAGACAAAAGATACTTATAGCATCCTCAATAAATTATTAAGTGATTGTGATTTATGCATCAATTTCAATACATGAAGTATGTTCTGCTATTAAAAATCTCAAAAATAATACGGACTCGGGGCCTGATGCCTTCTCAAGTGTATTTTATAAAACTTTTTTCAGAAGTGTTTCCTTCTCTACTACTACTACTAGTACTACTACTACTAGTCTTGATTTTTAATCATATTTTGCAGGGTACTGATATCCCACAAGGATTGCTATTGACTTGAATTACAGCTATTCTCAAGTCAGGTAAAAGCAAACAACACTGTGGCAATTATAGACCCATGTAATTTATAAATCAGGATATGAAAGTATTCACCAAGCAACTTATGCTTATGCTGAGATTAGTCCATCCTGATCAAGTGTGATTTATTAAAAATAGGGAAACCCCGATAATGTATGAAGAATTATAAATCAAATTGATTATGCAACCGCGGCAAGAGTGCCTTCTCCTCTTCTCTCATTAGATGCAGAGAAGGCCTTCTATAGGGTTGACTGGATTTATTTGAAGAGGCTTTTGGAGACAATAGGAGTCACAGGGTACTTTCAGAAAGCAATATCATCCTTTTATTCCTATCCAACGGACCATGTCAAAATAGCTGGATAAAAGTCTAGGACATACACAAACATTTTGGAACTAGACAGGGTTGTCCCCCTGTCACCCCTTTTGTTTGCTTCATGTATAGAACCTTAAGCGGTTACCATTAGAAAAAATTCTGATATTTCAGGGATTAAAGTCGGGAAGAGAGAACATAGAATTATTTATTTGCTGATGATATTATCTTAAAAGGACTTGAAACCCAATTTTTTTTCTTTCATGATTTAGAAAGAACATGCAAGTTTAAATAACTTTTCAATTTACTTCTATCATCTAATTTGCTTCATTCTCTTGATACCCTTTGTTGAAAAGAATATCTAAAAAGGCTCAGTAGTTGCTGATTGGTGGCTGCACATAGATGCCTCGTGTGATTGGCTCACCCATTTGCATAAAGGACACCTAAAGAATTAAGTAAATTAGATAATAGAAGTAAATAGGAATGCTGTTTAAAATTGTATTCTCTATCTGAATCAGGAATGTTGTTTAAAATTGTATTCTCTATCTGAATCATAAAATAAATATTTTGGGTTTATGCCCCTTGAACTGTAGCAAAGGGGCCAATTCTATAAAATTCACAGGCCTAGATGTCCATGCCAACACTTGCACTCCCTGCGAGTGGCGAGTTGTCTCCCATACAAATAATAAGAGCTCTATGCTAGGTAAAAGTTTGCAATGGAGAGCGAAATACAGAGAGAAACCGCCATGTTTTCAAACATATATTACGCTTAATACAAACAAAATTATGCTGATTTGAGTTTACTGTACTTAATTTTGCTGTCATTTTTTATGCATAGGGTTTCCTTTAAGAATAATTAGTGCTTTTAAGTATTTTGGTAAAAAATACCCACTTTTTAACTTGCAAGAAAAAAAACAGTGAGAACTGTAGTGCGAAAATGATTATATAATTACGCTGGGATTTGTGAGACAATTTCATATATGCCCATGGAACACGCATGTTCAGTCCATTTTACAAAAAAACACCAATTACACTTTGTATTTTGAACTTTTAAGACCAAATTTCTTGCTTTTTTTTAACCCGGTGTACTTAAATTGCGATTTATGTTATGCATAACTAATATAATTATTTTCTGTGTAATTTACTTACAAATTAACTTTTTTGATGAAATACGATTTTTTATATAAAAAAAGCTCCAATAAATACGTTTTTTGATGCACCATAACAAATTATTAATTTTGTATGATTTTTAAATTACGATTTTTATTGTGCACTTTTGAAATGTATGCATCTCCTTCCCATATGAAAATGCAATGTATGCCCCTTAGTGAGACACCCTGTTTTCAGGGTAAAATGTGGCTTTTGAGAATTTCACCAGGGAAATAGGACTGGCAAACATTCTTATAGCATCTCACTAGCCCAGAGACCTTTTTTAGAATCTGGTCCCTAGTGTGACTGTCCATTTATAGACGCATGCAATTTGGTGAGGATGGTTGGGATGAAATAAAGCATGTAATGTGGTTTATATGTATGATTTGTGCTCCAAAATAAAAAATAAAAACAGTCATTATGTGGATATCATTCTTTTCTCACTCCTCATATTTTGTAATGGTCTATCGCTAAATGCAAATCAGGTGTTAGGGTTAACATGAGTTTCAAGTCACTTAAAACTAACAGATATCCTATATAATAAAAGACCAGTTATGTTTGTCAGATGCAGTCATGCGCAGTAGAGACTGCAAAGGACAAACATACCTGGCCTTGAGCAGCAGAGTAGTGCTCACTGTGGAAGCTGCCTGGGGGGGACGTGGCCATGCGTGCCGTGATGGGGGCGTGCCCAGGCGTAGCATGATGGGGACATGGCCGACGGGTGTCGCGAGGGGCATGGCCTCGCGGGAGCACGCGGGAGAGTCGTGGCCGGCGGGAGAGACCAAAACAGAAGAGGGAAAGAGAAAGTGAGCAAAAGAGGGGGGGGGGGGGAGAGAGAGAGAGCAAAAGAGAGGGGAGAGAGAGGAAAAGAGGGGATAGAGAGCAAAAGAGAGGGGGGAGAGAGAGAGCAAAATAGGGGGGGAGAGGGAGAGCAAAAGAGGGAGAGAGAGAGAGAAAGCAAAATAGGGGAAGGGGAGCAAAGGAGAGGGGGAGAGAGAGAGCAAAAGAGAGGGGGAGAGAGAGAGCAAAAGAGGGGAGAGAGAGCAAAAGAGGGGGACAGAGAGAAAGCAAAAGAAAGCGGAGAGAGAGAGCAAAAGAGAGGGGAAAAGAGAGAGCGAGCAAAAGAGAGGAGGACAGAGAGAGAGAGAAAAATAGGGGGGAGAGAGAGAGCAAAAGAGGGGGGGGAGAGAGAGCAAAAGAGAGCGGAGAGAGAGAGAGAGCAAAAGAGAGGGAAAGAGAGAGCAAATGAGAAGGGGAGGGAGAGCAAAAGAGGGGGAGAGAGAGAGCAAAAGAGGGGGAGAGAGCAAAAGAGAGGAGAGAGAGATCAAAAGAGGGGGAGAGAGAGAGCAAAAGAGGGGGAGAGAGATTGCAAAAGAGGGAGAGAGAGAGTGCAAAAGAGGGGGAGAGAGCACAAAAGAGGGGGAGAGAGAGAGCACAAAAGAGGGGGAGAGAGAGCTCAAAAGAGAGGGGGAGAGAGCACAAAAGAGAGGGAGAGAGAGCTCAAAAGAGAGGGGGGAGAGAGTTTAAAAGAGAGGGGGAGAGAGAGAGAGCAAAAGAGAAGGGGGAGAGAGAGCGCAAAAGAGGGAGAGAGAGCGCAAAAGAGGGAGAAAGCAAAAAAGTGGGTTAGAGAGCACAAAAGAGAAGGGGAGAGAGAGCAAAAGAGAGGAGGAGAGAGAACAAAAGAGAGGGGGAGAGAGAGAAAAAGAGAGGGGGAGAGAGAGCAAAAGAGAGGGGGAGAGAGAGCAAAAGAGAGGGTGAAAGAGAGCAAAAAAGAGGGGGGAGAGCGCAAAAGATGGGGGAGAGAGAGCAAAAGAGGGGTGATAGAGTGCAAAAGAGGGGGGAGAGAGAGCAAAATAGTGGAGAGAGAGAGCAAAAGAGGGGGAGAGAGCAGAAGAGGGGGGAAGAGAGATAGAGCGAGCAAAAGAGGGGAGAGAGAGTAAAAGAGAGGGGGAGAGAGAGAGCAAAAGAGGGGGGAAAGAGCAAAAGAGGGGGAGAGAGAGAGCACAAGAGGGGAGAAAGAGAGCAAAAGAGGGGGGAGAGAGCGCAAAATAAAGGGGAGAGCAAGAGCTCAAAAGAGAGGGGGGAGAGAGAGTGCAAAAGAGAGGGGGAAGAGAGAGGGAGCATGGGTTGGAACCGCGGTACCTAAAAAATTGGCCGTGTACACGGGCTTTAGGACTAGTTTAGTAAATAAGTGTCTTTTGTTTAAAACCGGTAATTCATTAAAGGGACACTGAACCCACATTTTTTTATTTCGTGATTCAGAGAGAGCATGCAATTTTAAGCAACTTTTTAATTTACTCCTATTATCAATTTTTCTTTGTTCTTTTGATATCTTTATTTGAAAAAGAAGGCATCTAAGCTAAGGAGCCAGACAATTTTTGGTTCAGACATTGGACAGCACTTGTTTATTGGTGGGTGAATTTATCCACCAATTAGCAAGAACAACCCAGGTTATTCATCAATAATGGGCTGGCATCTAAACTTACATTCTTGCTTTTCAAATAAAGATACCAAGAGAATGAAGAAAATTTGATAATAGGAATAAATTAGAAAGTTGCTTAAAATTGCATGCGCTATCTGAATCACCAAAGAAAAAATTTGGGTTCAGTGTCCTTTTAATTTTCAGTGAATATAGGTTGAAATCAATATTTTTGTTATTTTTTATATTAATGTAACATATTGAAACAAAAGTTCAGAAATTTAAACCCAGTGAATAATAAATTAGGGACAGGTGAATCTGTTTATTTAAATACAAAAGTTAGAACAAATGTACCCCTTGATATTTGTTCTGCCATTTAAAAGTTTCAATAGATATATAGCATAGATACATACCCCCCAACTGTCCCGATTTTAGGGGTCTGTCCCACTGTCCGGGGTTGCTAGCCATCTGTCCCGCATTGCCCCATGCATTAAATTTTTTTATTTTATTTTTTAATTCTATTGGGCACATACTCAGAAGCAGCTGACTTTTCTCTCCCAGGGTTTATATACCTGTTAGTTTCCTTGTGGAAAAGTAATGGGTGTTTGGGTTAAGCAGGAGTAGGAAGGCTGTATACCCTCTGACCTCAGGTAATGATGACCTCTAACCCCTGGTAGTGATGACGTCTACCCCTGGCGATAATACTAGCATGCCTTCAGTTTTATACGATGAGCAGTGCTAACACCAGGGTAATGAACAGTGGCAGCCTCAGACTGCCAGCTAATGTGCTTGCCAACCCAAGGACCCCATACAATGAGTTACAGATACAGATAGACACACACAGTACATCATATATAGTGTATATGTGTGTGTATCTGCATGTATAAGTGTAAGCTGTGTAGTGTATGTATAAGTGTAAGCTATGAAGTGTGTGTATCTGCATGTATAAGTGTATACTATGTAGTGTGTGTGTATCTGCATGTGTAAGTGTATACTATGTAGTGTGTGTATCTGCATGTATAAGTGTATGCTATGTAGTGTGTGTGTGTATCTGTATGTATAAGTGTATGCTATCTAGTGTGTGTGTATCTGCCTGTATAAGTGTTTGATATGTAGTGTGTGTCTGCATGTGTAAGTGTATGCAATGTAGTGTGTGTGTATCTGCATGTGTAAGTGTATGGTATGTAGTGTTTGTGTATGTGCATGTGTAAGTGTATGCTATGTAGTGTGTTACTGTGCATTTTTGCTAACTCTAAAGGCCAGAATCTAGAATATTAACGAGGAAAGCAGAGAGCAGTTTCAAAGAATCTATTATTAAATGTCCAATTAAGATAAAAATATTTAGCACTGTCTCTGCAGAGGTTAATTAAATACAGAGCTCACATACCTATAACAGTGGTTTAAGCTTGTGTTCGATTTGCTGCCTAAGAGTATTCAAATATATGACTTTATTTAGAATTTTATTTATATTACTTTGGTCTTATGATTTTATTTAAGCCCCACTCCTGCCCACCACATTTAAAATTTTTGCTGCGGGTGGGGTCCCTCTTTTGAATTTAAAAATGTTGGGCGGTATGTAGATATATAATAGATATAGCATATGTTAACATTCAAATATTTAAATTTAGAATTTAAATATTACATTTAAAGTGAAGGTCAATTTAGATGAATCGGTGCCCAGTTTTTAAAAATCCTATTAAAAACAAGGGCACTTTAATTAATCAAAATTGACATTTCACTCGTTTTCTTCAAATACTTACCTTTTAATCTTCACATCCGCTCCAGCGATTCCCCCGGCCGTCGGAAGCCTCTTCATACATCAGAAATTATGAATCCAGCTTCCCCGGGGGAATCATGGCCTGAGGCAACGCCGTGATTGGAGGAAGCCTGATTCGTCATTTTGGACCCGCGAAGTGGGCTTGCGATGGGCGGAGGAAGCGCTGCAGCGGCTGTCAGGATTAAAAGGTAAGTATTTGAAGAAAACAAGTAAAATGTCAATTTTGATGAATTAAAGTGCCCTTGTTTTTAATAGGTTTATTAAAAACCGGGTAGCGGGCACCGGTTCATCTAAATTGACATTCACTTTAAATGTTATCTCCCATAAATGTTACATTCAGCATTAGACCTTTACATTCAATAGAAATAAAGATGTCTTTTTTTGCAAAAAAACAAAAAACAAAACAAATGAATGCTGCTGCCAGCATTTGTTATTTTAAATAAATATATAGAAACATTCACAGATCCCTACAAAAACAATCTCAGCCACTTAATAGTAATGCACCAATTTAGGGTTCTTACCTATCTCTTTAGAAGTGAAAGCGAAAAAGTAAAAAATAAATGTAAATACCAGTGCACAACAGCCACCATGATAATTTACATAGAGCATATACTGTATGTGCTTTATAATCTTAGTTGACGTGACAGGAGATAGGTCTGACAATTTGACTTTGTATTATTCATATACAAAATATATATCTCCTGGAAACAAAGACATAAAAGCATCCCACACTACTTGCAAAATGTGTTTCTTTCAGTAATCAATGTGGAGTCACATCCTGCATTTAAGGAGAACAAAACAGCTATTTATGAGATCTCACCAACAGACACAATCAATGAAAATAAAAATGAAATAGACTTGAACTTCAGCTCTGTATTTATTTGATTTGCTAGTATTTATTTTCATGTTTATTTTGCCCTCTTCATATTTTATTTTATTTTTTGTAGCAGGATGAAGGATTTTTAAAGTTTATAAGAATAAAAGACTAAGGGGCCCATTTATCAAGCTCCGAACAGAGCTTGAAGGCCCGTGTTTCTGGCGAGACTTCAGACTCGCCAGAAACACCAGTTATGAAGCAGCGTTCTAAAGACCGCTGCTCCATAACCTGTCCGCCTGCTCTTATGAGGCGGACAGGAATTGCCGGAAATCAACCCGATCGAGTACGATCGGGTTGATTGACACCTCCCTGCTGGCTCTTGTGAGCTGCTGGTGCAATGTTAAATTCAGCGAAGTCTTGCAGACCTGATCCGCACTGTCGAATCAGGTCCGCAAGACCTTTGATAAATAGGCCCCTAAGGGTATACTTTTTTTTTTTTTTTATTAAACCCTCTGACAATATCAATACATATTTTGTTTTTCTATTTCCTTGCATCACTTCTTTTAACCATTAGTTTTCTGAATCAGCTGCTATATATACACTTAAAATTTGGGTTTATACAATCAATAAAGGTCACTTGATGTGTTAGCACCATATAACTTAAGTCCACGTTGTAGGATGCATATAAGATGTATAAATGTAAATGTCATTTCATTTCCACTGTTCAATAATTTGAATGTGAACAAGAAAGCTCCTACTGACTCACCCAGCTGTCCGTCGTCGGCTCACAACTCCTGTCAAGACGAATCGGTTATGGAATCGGCCCGTCCACGGGGGTACCATTTGACAGAAGCTATTTACTTCACCGGAAAAAACAGAACTTCTTTGGCGTGCCTCCTGCCTCGGTACCTTTTCCCCTCCTGGGTCCGTTCCTCGCTTCACTGTTCGGCGTCTGACGTGTCCTGCGAGCACCTGACAGCTGGCCACACCTCTCCCTCTCGGATCTTCCTGCCTCCACAGGCTGGTGTTGGTGAGTGCGTCCACTAGGTATAAATCGTGCTGTTAAATCTTCCGTGCCTGCTCGATTTCTTGATCATCTGTGTTTAGTGTAATAAGCGGCACCGGAGACTGACTGCACTTTAAAGATAGCGGCTTTATTCAGGCAATTGGATCCTTAACAAAGCGGATACTATGTGACAATATTGTGCCATAGAATTGCACTCCATGAACTATTGCTAAAGTGCAGTCAGTCTCCGGTGCCGCTTATTACACTAAACACAGATGACCATTTATATAATCAATGCCATATTCAAATGCATGTATACAGGGCTAGATTACAAGTGGAGCCCTAAATTATTGTGCGCCTGCAAATGGAAAAATTTGCCCGTTTGTAGGCATGTGATAATTAATCAGCCATTACAAGTGGCTGGCTATTGCTACCGCAAGCGCTTATAAAATTAACCAGAGATCAGATCTCTGGTTAATTTTATAAATATGACCTAAATGCCCCCAAATTACTGTCCATTGTATTTAATTTAAAAAAAAATAAATATGGCAGCATCTTTACTTTTTTATAAAATTACTGCACTAGGCATTATTTTGGGGGTAAAGTTGGCAGGAGTGAGAAAAAAAGAGCACTAAAAAGTGCATTTACATTGTGGTCTATGGGAACTGTGTATTCCCTGTAAATATATATATAAATGCTTATATAGATATATTTTTGTGTTAATATGTGTATATACACATATTAACATACACACATATATATTTGTATATACTGTATATATATATATATATATAAACAAAAAGGGTACAGGACAAATGGCTACTATAAATGTGTCTTTTTCCAAAAAAAAAAAAATTGTTTTTTATCAAACTTTAGAAAACATTAATGTTATGCTAGATTATAATTTTAATGTATTGCAGACCCTTTAAAAAATTATTCTTCAACAAACTACAAGAGGAGAACAAGGACCATCAAAAATTTCTTAAGGCCCTGTATAGATAGAGAATCAAGCACTCTTTTTTTGATAAAAAATAGCTCAAAAGTGTAGCTAAATTAAACAAATGGAATGAATCTCTGACCAGTACAATCACAGAGAACAAAAGATAATTTATTATAGGTACAGAAAGAAGTAAAGTAAAGAAGTAAATCCTAACTGTCCAAACATAGCAATAGGCCAGTTGTGCGCTGGCCTCGGGTATATGTTAGCAACACAAAGTAAAGTATGTTGAACAAACAATATACTAGACATTATTTTGGGGGTAAAGTTGGCAGGAGTGAGAAAAAAAGAGCACTAAAAAGTGCATTTACATTGTGGTCTATGGGAACTGTGTATTCCCTGTAAATATATATGTAAATGCTTATATAGATATATTTACCGGTATGTGTTAATATGTGTATATACACATATTAACATACACACACATATAAGTATATATATATATATATATATATATATATATATATATATTTATATATATATATATATATATATATATATATATATATATATATATATATATATATTTAGAAACATTTCTGCCAGACCAGAACTAAACAAGGTCTTGCCCTTTTAAGAAGCACCAGAAGCTTGGTCTTGGAGTACCAACCAAGACATGAGCCACAACACCCTGTGGGCCAAAACAATGAAGCCAGACATCTTGGCTCCCAGCCAAATAACTTGTATGGAGGCCACAGAAGGAAAGAATTAGCTAGCTTAAAGGGAAACTGTATATTTTTTCTCATACTCGCACATTCTTTTTATATTTACACTTTGAGTCACTAGCTCCTACTGAGCATGTGCATGAAATCACAAAAACAAAATTTTATGCTTACCTAATAAATTTATTTCCGGATATGGTGAGTCCACGGGATCATCAATTAGTGTTCGGAATATCACTCCTGGCCAGCAAAGAGCACCACAGCAAAGCTGTTAAGTATCACTTCCTGACCCTACTCCTGATTTACCATAAGATATGGCGTAAATATCTTTAGTAACAGGCTTGTGAGCCTGAATCATAGTCTCAATGACCGACTCAGACAGAACTAAGCGTTCGATCAAGTAACTATTTCCACATTTTTCTCATTTTTTCCACCATGTAACAATGATTTTGGGCAACTCAGCTAAGGATAATTGTTGGCTCAATAGTTTATATTCATGTCATAAAAGAACTTTTGTTAAAATCTTACTTTTTTCCCTATGAATAAAGAATATTAACCCCGTCCCGTTTTTGACATCTCAATGTCCCGTTTTTGTCTCAAGGAAATATGGTCAGCCTATATATATGTATAACTATAGAATCATATTCAGACATATTTAAAATTGCTGCCATTGCTGCACTACTTACCCCCTTCGCTGAAGTTCTGATGCCAGATCTTTGATGGCATCAGAATTAGGCTCCCATAAGAGCCTATGGAAGCCCGCTCTCATGAGTGCAATGCTTCCCAGCAATGTGAATGGGAGGTCACGTTTGCATTGCTGTGAACTTGTAATACCAAAGCACATTAGCGTGTGTTGGTGGAGCCCAAATATTGATTTCATGAAAGCGATATTTAGCCTCCACTTGTAATCTTGGCCACAATGTGCTTTATCTGTCTTCAAAGACATATTTAAATGCAGTATGTAGCTATGTCTTCAAAACAGAAAATCTATACAGATCCTTTTGAAAACAAAAGGTTAAAAATAAGTGTAATTTTAAATGGAAATCACTTGGATAATTTATAAAAAGGAGTTGATTTAATGAAAGTTCCTATAGCAAATACAAAATTAGGTTATGGTTGGGAATAATATGAGGCAGCAGTCTTGATCCTACCTTTGAATAAATCAGGGGTAGGCATCATACTAACTGTCATTAAAGCTATATTACAATAACAAGCTTTCTGTCAGATGTAAGGAAATATATGAGGTTCAAAAATGTATAATTCAACTATGGATGTAATTTGTCAACTCGCTGATTGTACTTGAATGAAATTCCATATTCAATCTGTCATGCCTTGTATTATTCAGAATGAATTAGATATGTATTGTATTAAGAAATGTAATTTTTAACACTGTGTCATTTTGGTAAATATGAAGAATCAAGACTAGTTAGAAGACATCAATAGATGCATTTTTACTGGAGGTTATGTTGATAACACAGCTCATATTTTTTTCACATTGGTAATTCCTTTAGCCTCATTACAATATTCAACTAATATAGAACGTGGAATTCTTAGTTTATGGCACTAATTAAAATAGATCTTGCGAATAAAGAGCTCAATCCCTGTAAGCCATTATTGTTATCAAGAGACTAACGGCTAGATTTAGAGTTTGGCGGCCAAAGGAGTGCGTTAGCTACGCATGCTTTTTTTCTCCCGCACCTTTTAAATACCGCTGGTACTTAGAGTTCACAGAATGGCTGGGTTTTCAGTGCTTTAGGCTCCAAAAAGGGAGCGTAGAGCATAATTTAATGCCACTGCAACTCTAGATACCAGCGGTGCTTACGGATGCGGCCAGCTTAAAAAACGTGCTCGTGCACTATATCCCCATAGAAAACAATGGGGCTGTTTGAGCTGAAAAAAAACCTAACACCTGAAAAAAAGCAGCGTTCAGCTCTTAACGCAGCCCCATTGTTTTCTATGGGGAAACACTTCCTACGTCTGCACCTAACACTCTAACATGTACCCCGAGTCTAAACACCCCTAACCTTACACTTATTAACCCCTAATCTGCCGCCCCCCTGCTATTGCTGACACCTGCATATTATTATTAACCCCTAATCTGCCGCTCCCTACACCGCCGCAACATACATTATAGTTATGTACCCCTAATCTGCTGCCCCTAACACTGCTGACCCCTATATTATATTTATTAACCCCTAATCTGCCCCCCACAACGTCGCCGCCAGCTACCTACAATAATTAACCCCTAATCTGCCGATCGGAGCTCACCGCTACCATAATAAATGTATTAACCCCTAAAGCTAAGTCTAACCCTAACACTAACACCCCCCTAAGTTAAATATAATTTTTATCTAACGAAATAAATTAACTCTTATTAAATAAATTATTCCTATTTAAATCTAAATACTTACCTGTAAAATAAACCCTAATATAGCTACAATATAAATTATAATTATATTGTAGCTATTTTAGGATTAATATTTATTTTACAGGCAACTTTGTATTTATTTTAACCAGGTACAATAGCTATTAAATAGTTAATAACTATTTAATAGCTACCTAGTTAAAATAATTACAAAATTACCTGTAAAATAAATCCTAACCTAAGTTACAATTAAACCTAACACTACATTATCAATAAATTAATTAAATAAACTACCTACAATTATCTACAATTAAACCTAACACTACACTATCAATAAATAAATTAAATACAATTCCTACAAATAAATACAATTAAATAAACTAACTAAAGTACAAAAAATAAAAAAGAACTAAGTTACAAAAAATAAAAAAATATTTACAAACATTAGAAAAAAATTACAACAATTTTAAACTAATTACACCTACTCTAAGCCCCCTAATAAAATAACAAAGACCCCCAAAATAAAAAAAATGCCCTACCCTATTCTAAATTACAAAAGTTCAAAGCTCTTTTACCTTACCAGCCCTTAAAAGGGCCCTTTGCGGGGCATGCCCCAAAGAATTCAGCTCTTTTGCCTGTAAAAAAAACATACAATACCCCCCCCCAACATTACAACCCACCACCCACATACCGCTAATCTAACCCAAACCCCCCTTAAATAAACCTAACACTAAGCCCCTGAAGATCTTCCTACCTTGTCTTCACCATGCCAGGTATCACCGATCGTTCCAGGCTCCGAAATCTTCATCCAAGCCCAAGCGGGGGCTAGACATCCATCATCCGGCTGAAGTCTTCTATCAAGCGACGGCTGAAGAAGTCCAGAAGAGGCTCCAAAGTCTTCATCCTATCCAGGAAGAAGAGTAGATCCGGACCGGCAACCATCTTCTTCCAAGCGGCATCTTCTATCTTCATCCAATGATGACCGGCTCCATCTTGAAGACCTCCACCGCGGACCCATCTTCTTCTTCCGACGACTTCCCGACGAATGACGGTTCCTTTAAGGGACGTCATCCAAGATCCTATCCTATCAGCCAATCGGAATTAAGGTAGGAAAATTCTGATTGGCTGATGGAATCAGCCAATCAGAATCAAGTTCAATCCGATTGGCTGATTCAATCAGCCAATCAGATTGAGCTCGCATTCTATTGGCTGTACCGATCAGCCAATAGAATGCGAGCTCAATCTGATTGGCTGATCGGATCAGCCAATTGGATTGAACTTGATTCTGATTGGCTGATTCCATCAGCCAATCAGCATTTTCCTACCTTAATTCCGATTGGCTGATAGAATCCTATCAGCCAATCGGAATTCGAGGGACGCCATCTTGGAGGACGTCCCTTAAAGGAACCGTAATTCGTCGGGAAGTCGTCGGAAGAAGAAGATGGGTCTGCGGTGGAGGTCTTCAAGATGGAGCCGGTCGTCATTGGATGAAGATAGAAGATGCCGCTTGGAAGAAGATGGTTGCCGGTCCGGATCTACTCTTCTTTCCGGATAGGATGAAGAATTTGGAGCCTCTTCTGGACTTTTTCAGCCGTCGCTTGATAGAAGACTTCAGCCGGATGATGGATGTCTAGCCCCCGCTTGGGCTTGGATGAAGATTTCGGAGCCTGGAACGATCGGTGATACCTGGCATGGTGAAGACAAGGTAGGAAGATCTTCAGGGGCTTAGTGTTAGGTTTATTTAAGGGGGGTTTGGGTTAGATTAGGGGTATGTGGGTGGTGGGTTGTAATGTTGGGGGGGGTATTGTATGTTTTTTTTACAGGCAAAAGAGCTGAATTCTTTGGGGCATGCCCCGCAAAGGGCCCTTTTAAGGGCTGGTAAGGTAAAAGAGCTTTGAACTTTTGTAATTTAGAATAGGGTAGGGCATTTTTTTTATTTTGGGGGTCTTTGTTATTTTATTAGGGGGCTTAGAGTAGGTGTAATTAGTTTAAAATTGTTGTAATTTTTTTCTAATGTTTGTAAATATTTTTTTATTTTTTGTAACTTACTTCTTTTTTATTTTTTGTACTTTAGTTAGTTTATTTAATTGTATTTATTTGTAGGTATTTTATTTAATTAATTTATTGATAGTGTAGTGTTAGGTTTAATTGTAACTTAGGTTAGGATTTATTTTACAGGTAATTTTGTAATTATTTTAACTAGGTAACTATTAAATAGTTCTTAACTATTTAATAGCTATTGTACCTGGTTAAAATAAATACAAAGTTGCCTGTAAAATAAATATTAATCCTAAAATAGCTACAATATAATTATAATTTATATTGTAGCTATATTAGGGTTTATTTTACAGGTAAGTATTTAGCTTTAAATAGGAATAAGTTATTTAATAAGAGTTAATTTATTTTGTTAGAATAAAATTATATTTAACTTAGGGGGGTGTTAGGGTTAGGGTTAGAATTATCTTTAGGGGTTAAAAAAATTTATTAGAGTAGCGGTGAGCTCCGATCGGCAGATTAGGGGTTAATACTTGAAGTTAGGTGTCGGCGATGTTAGGGAGGGCCGATTAGGGGTTAATACTATTTATTATAGGGTTATTGAGGCGGGAGTGAGGTGGATTAGGGGTTAATAACTTTATTATAATAGCGGCGCGGTCCAGTCGGCAGATTAGGGGTTAATAAGTGTAGGTAGGTAGCGGCGACGTTGGGGGCGGCATATTAGAGGTTAATAAATATAATATAGGGGTCGGCGGTGTTAGGGGCAGCAGATTAGGGGTTCATAGGGATATCGTAGGTGGCAGCGGCGTGCGGTCGGCAGATTAGGGGTTAAAAAAATGTAATAGAGTGGCGGCGATGTGGGGGGACCTCGGTTTAGGGGTACATAGGTAATTTATGGGTGTTAGTGTACTTTAGAGCACAGTAGTTAAGAGCTTTTTAAACCGGCGTTAGCTCAGAAAGCTCTTAACTACTGACTTTTTTCTGCGGCTGGAGTTTTAGATTTCTAACGCTCACTTCAGCCACGACTCTAAATACCGGTGTTAGAAAGATCCCATTGAAAATATAGGATACGCAAATGGCGTAGGGGGATCTGCGGTATGGAAAAGTCGCGGCTGCAAAGTGAGCGTTAGACCCTTTCCTGACTGACTCTAAATACCAGAGGGCGGTAAAAACCAGCGTTAGGAGCCTCTAATGCTGGTTTTCACAGCTACCACCCAACTCTAAATCTAGGCCTAAGAGAGCAATAGCTCTGTAACTATAAACAGGAACAGATAAGCCACCTCACACAAAAAAAGATGAATGGGTTCAAGGACTGTGCAGCTCCTGAGTAATACAAAAAGACTAGGCCAGATTACAAGTGAAACGCTAATTTATTGCGTGCCGCAAATGGGCAAATTCATCTATTTCCGGGCACGCAATAAATAAACAGTCAGTACAAGTGGCGGTTTTTGCTACCCCCAGCTCATGGTAGCAATTAGCGCTAAAAAAATTAACCAGAGATCAGATCTCTGGTAATTTTTTTAAATTTGCCCCAATTGCCCCCCCTCCAAAAAAATGTGTAGTGTAGCTATTAATAATCAAAGTAAACAAGTATTTTTTAATAAAAATAAAACTAAACCCTGCAATAAGCAGTTTTTAGCGGTTAAAAGTGGCAGGTGTGTGGTGTTAGAAAACAAATGGCACTGAAAAGTGTCTTTACATTGTGGTCTAAGGGAACTGTGTGTTTCCAGTAAATATATATGTATATGCTTATACACATATACAGGGAGTGCAGAATTATTAGGCAAATGAGTATTTTGACCACATCATCCTCTTTATGCATGTTGTCTTACTCCAAGCTGTATAGGCTCGAAAGCCTACTACCAATTAAGCATATTAGGTGATGTGCATCTCTGTAATGAGAAGGGGTGTGGTCTAATGACATCAACACCCTATATCAGGTGTGCATAATTATTAGGCAACTTCCTTTCCTTTGGCAAAATGGGTCAAAAGAAGGACTTGACAGGCTCAGAAAAGTCAAAAATAGTGAGATATCTTGCAGAGGGATGCAGCACTCTTAAAATTGCAAAGCTTCTGAAGCGTGATCATCGAACAATCAAGCGTTTCATTCAAAATAGTCAACAGGGTTGCAAGAAGCGTGTGGAAAAACCAAGGCGCAAAATAACTGCCCATGAACTGAGAAAAGTCAAGCGTGCAGCTGCCAAGATGCCACTTGCCACCAGTTTGGCCATATTTCAGAGCTGCAACATCACTGGAGTGCCCAAAAGCACAAGGTGTGCAATACTCAGAGACATGGCCAAGGTAAGAAAGGCTGAAAGACGACCACCACTGAACAAGACACACAAGCTGAAACGTCAAGACTGGGCCAAGAAATATCTCAAGACTGATTTTTCTAAGGTTTTATGGACTGATGAAATGAGAGTGAGTCTTGATGGGCCAGATGGATGGGCCCGTGGCTGGATTGGTAAAGGGCAGAGAGCTCCAGTCCGACTCAGACGCCAGCAAGGTGGAGGTGGAGAACTGGTTTGGGCTGGTATCATCAAAGATGAGCTTGTGGGGCCTTTTCGGGTTGAGGATGGAGTCAAGCTCAACTCCCAGTCCTACTGCCAGTTTCTGGAAGACACCTTCTTCAAGCAGTGGTACAGGAAGAAGTCTGCATCCTTCAAGAAAAACATGATTTTCATGCAGGACAATGCTCCATCACACGCGTCCAAGTACTCCACAGCGTGGCTGGCAAGAAAGGGTATAAAAGAAGAAAATCTAATGACATGGCCTCCTTGTTCACCTGATCTGAACCCCATTGAGAACCTGTGGTCCATCATCAAATGTGAGATTTACAAGGAGGGAAAACAGTACACCTCTCTGAACAGTGTCTGGGAGGCTGTGGTTGCTGCTGCACGCAATGTTGATGGTGAACAGATCAAAACACTGACAGAATCCATGGATGGCAGGCTTTTGAGTGTCCTTGCAAAGAAAGGTGGCTATATTGGTCACTGATTTGTTTTTGTTTTGTTTTTGAATGTCAGAAATGTATATTTGTGAATGTTGAGATGTTATATTGGTTTCACTGGTAAAAATAAATAATTGAAATGGGTATATATTTGTTTTTTGTTAAGTTGCCTAATAATTATGCACAGTAATAGTAACCTGCACACACAGATATCCCCCTAAAATAGCTATAACTAAAAACGAAAAACTACTTCCAAAACTATTCAGCTTTGATATTAATGAGTTTTTTGGGTTCATTGAGAACATGGTTGTTGTTCAATAATAAAATTAATCCTCAAAAATACAACTTGCCTAATAATTCTGCACTCCTTGTATATATCATCACCATTAGTAATTATATACACAAAGCATGCAAAAAAGCAATCAAATTAACCAAAATTGAAAATGAAAAATTAATTGCCAAGGATTCTAAGTCTAACCCTAAAAGGTTCTTTAAGTACATAAATAGCAATAAAATCTAAGGATAATATAGGTACATTAAAATGCGTGGAGGGCATGATAAATAATGACAGGGAGAAGGCTGAGGTACTAAACCAGTTTTTTACTTCAGTATACACAAGAGAGGAACCATTGAATGATACTTTGGAACAGAATAGAACATGCCAGTCCATACCACTAACTGGGTTTTGTTTAGAGGATATCAGGAAAAAACTGGAAAATATTAAGGTAAATAAAACTCCAGGCCCAGATGGAATACACCCAAGGGTGTTAAGGGAACTTAGCACTGTTATAGACAAACCTTTACTCTTAATTTTTCAAGACTCATTATCCTCAGGCATGGTACCCCAGGATTGGCGTAAAGCTGATGTGGTGCCACTCTTCAAAAAGGGAAGCAGGGATGATCCAGGAAGCTATAGACCAGTTAGTCTGACATCAATAGTGGGGAAGATATTTGAAGGGATTATAAGGGATTATATTGATGAGCATATTCGTGTAAACAAGATTATGAGTTCTAATCAGCATGGCTTTAGGAGAAATAGATCATGTCAAACTAATCTAATTAGATTCTACGAGGAAGTAAGTAAAAATATAGATAAAGGGGAATCAGTTGATGTGATATACTTAGATTTTGCAAAGGCATTTGATACAGTGCCACATGAGAGATTAATGCACAAAATTAAGGGACTGGGAATAGCTGAAAATGTTATCTCATGGATAAATAACTGGATAAAAGATAGGGAGCAATGAGTAGTAGTAAATGGATCATACTCAGATTGGACAAAGGTAATCAGTGATCTCCCTCAGGGATCAGTAATGGGCCCTGTTCTTCTTAATATTTTTATAAATGACTTGGAGCAAGGATTAAATAGCGACATCTCTATTTTTGCAGATGATACTTAGTTAAGTAAGGTCCTTAGGTCAGAGCAGGACGAACTCTCTTTACAAAGGGATTTGCTAAAATTAGAACTATGGGCAAGTGAATGGAAAATGAGATTTAATACGGAAAAATGCAAGGTTCTACGTTTTGGAAGTAAAAATAAGCAGGCTATGTATTTTTTAAATGGGACAAGACTTAGCCAAACACAGGAGGAAAGGGACTTGGGAGTAGTAATAGATAACAAGCTAAAGATGGGTGCACAAGGCAGGGCAGCGGCTTCAAAGGCTAATAAGATACTAGCATGTATTAAAAGAGGCATTGATTCAAGGGAAGAAAGCATAATTCTATCATTATATAAAACCCTGGTAAGACCTCACCTTGAGTTTGGAGTGCAGTTCTGGGGACCGATTACTAAAAAAGATATTGCAGAAATAGAAAAAGTTCAGAGAAGGGACACAAAGCTAATAAGGGGATTGGATAAATTAACCTATGAGGAGAGGCTAGTCAAACTGGGTCTATTTTCTTTAGAAAAAAGGCGCTTGAGAGGTGACATGATTACTTTATATAAATATATTCAAGGCCCATATACAGAGATGGCAGAAGCTCTGTTTATTCCAAGAAAATTGTTTCTGACAAGAGGTCATAATTTAAGGTTGGAGGAAAGGAGATTTAATCTCCTGCAACGGAAACGTTTTTTCACTGTAAGAGCAATAACATTGTGGAACTCATTACCAAAGGAGGTAGTGAATGCCAATATCATAGATACATTTAAAAGTAGTCTGGATAAATTTCTGTATATAAACTAAATTCATGGATATGATTGCTAGTATTAAATGGGTCACATTTTAATGGGGTTATTTAAGCTTAACTGGAGCTTTTTGTAAGTATTTTAGATTTGTATAGGTTGAACTCGATGGACTTCAGTCTTTTTTCAACCTTATCTACTATGTTACTATGTTACTATGTATGTTTATTTGGTCCTATATAGATATACCTCACATAGTCCTTACCTTCTTGTGTGTTTCACATTAGTACACTAGTTATGTGATCTTAATAGAGATCAAGTATAAGCATCACAACAATGATGCCACCATCACATCCAATTTTTTCTTACACATATTTGTGGCATTTATTTTTATTTTTGTTGAAATTTTCAGTAGTATGACTCTTTCCAAATTGAATAAGGTTTCCAATACATTATTTAGTTCACGCATATTCATATATTTCACAAATAATATGCACATCACTCATCACACACACGGCCATAGGAGGTCTTATATTTTATTTTTTTTACATATAGGATTTTTATATAGCGAAGAGTATGCTGCATTAAGTACTGACATGTTTGCCTTACAATACAAAAAGTGGGCGTAACATACTGACGATAATTGCGTCAGACCCATTCACAACCTATCACTTCATGGCAGGCGTAACCTTTTGCCATATTGTATATTACAGCCACTCCCCAGGTATATCATTGGGTACAGAAAGTGGGTGATGGCTCTTATGTAACTTTGGTCAATTGACGGATAGATCTAATCTATTCCGTTAGAGGCTTTTTATGACGTCTATATTGACGTAGTTTAATTGACACTGGCCATGACCAATTTAGATTGAGATCCAAGTCCCAGTGGTAATATGAGGGATTGTTAAAACTTGTTTAAGATATACACAATGATAAGCTGCTGTGATCATTCTTTTTCAAAAATCACACTATTCATATATCCGCAAAAGTATTGCAAATACGGATACAGCAAGGTGGGTGTGTAGAAACAAAGGGTTTCTATTGGTCAGTGAATATGTTAGGAAGGGGAGGGGTTATTACACCTGTTGGTAGCGTAGCCCTATTTAAGGGCAGAAGAATTACGCCTAGATTTAGAGTTCTGCGTTAGCCGCCCAAACCATAGTTAAGGGGTCCTAAAGCTGGTTTTGGCCGCCCGCTGGTATTTAGAGTCAGTCAGGAAAGGGTCGAACACTCACTTTTCAACCACGACTTTTCCATACCGCAGATCCCCTTATGCCAATTGCGTATCCTATCTTTTCAATGGGATCTTTCTAACGCTGGTATTTAGAGTCTTGGCTGAAGTGAGCTTTAGAACTCTAACGACAAAACTCCAGCCGCAGAAAAAAGTCAGGAGTTAAGAGCTTTATGGACTAATGCCGGTTCATAAAGCTCTTAACTACTGTGATCTAAAGTACACTAACACCCATAAACTACCTATGTACCCCTAAACCAAGGTCCCCCCACATCGCTGCCAATATAATTAAAAAAATTTTAACCCCTAATCTGCCGACCACACACCGCCGCAACCTAAATTATCCCTATGTACCCCTAATCTGCTGCCCCTAACATCGCCGACACCTACATAATATTTATTAACCCCTAATCTGCCCCTCCCAATGTCGCCGCTACCTACACTTATTAACCCCTAATCTGCCGACTGGACCTCGCCACCACTATAATAAATGTATTAACCCCTAAACCGCCTCACTCCCGCCTCAAAAACCCTATAATAAATAGTATTAACCCCCTAATCTGCCATCCCTAACATCGCTGACACCGAAAAGGGCCTTTTGCGGGGCATGCCCCAAAGTAAACAGCTCTTTTGCATTTTAAAAAAACATACAATACCCCCCCAACATTACAACCCACCACCCACATACCCCTAATCTAACCCAAACCCCCCTTAAAAAACCTAATACTAAGCCCCTGAAGATCTCCCTACCTTATCTTCACCACGCCGGGTATTACCGATCCGTCCAGAAGAGGGTCCGAAGTCTTCATCCTATCCGGCAAGAAGAGGTCCAGAAGAGGCTCCGAAGTCTTCATCCTATCCGGCAAGAAGAGGACATCCGGACCGGTAGACATGTTCATCCAGGCGGCGTCTTCTATCTTCATCCATCCGGCGTGGAGCGGGACCATCTTGAAGCAGCCGACGCGGATCCATCCTCTTCTTCCAGCGACTCCCGACGAATGAAGGTTCCTTTAAGGGATGTCATCCAAGATGGCGTCCCTCGAATTCCGATTGGCTGATAGGATTCTATCAGCCAATCAGAATTAAGGTAGGATAAATCTAATTGGCTGATTGAATCAGCCAATCAGATTCAAGTTCAATACGATTGGCTGATCCAATCAGCCAATCAGATTGAGCTTGCATTCTATTGGCTGATCGGAACAGCCAATAGAATGCGAGCTCAATCTGATTGGCTGATTGCATCAGCCAATCCGATTGAACTTGAATCAGATTGGCTAATTCAATCAGCCAATCAGATTTTTCCTACCTTAATTCCGATTGGCTGATAGAATCCTATCAGCCAATCGGAATTCGAGGGACGCCATCTTGGATGATGTCCCTTAAAGGAACCTTCATTCGTTGGGAGTCGCCGGAAGAAGAGGATGGATCCGAATCGGCTGCTTCAAGATGGTCCCGTTCCGCACCGGATGGATGAAGATAGAAAACGCCACCTGGATGAACATGTCTACCGGTCTGGATGTCCTCTTCTTGCCGGATAGGATGAAGACTTCGGAGCCTCTTCTGGGCCTCTTCTTGCCGGATAGGATGAAAACTTCGGACCCTCTTCTGGACAGATCGGTGATACCCGGCGTGGTGAAGATAAGGTAGGGAGATCTTCAGGGGCTTAGTGTTAGGCTTTTTAGGGGGGTTTGGGTTAGATTAGGGGTATGTGAGTGGTGGGTTGTAATGTTGGGGGGGTATTGTATGTATTTTTTAAATGCAAAAGAGCTGTTTACTTTGGGGCATGCCCCGCAAAAGGCCCTTTAAAGGGCTGGTAAGGTAAAAGAGCTGTTAACTTTTTATTTTAGAATAGGGTAGGGCATTTTTTTATTTTGGGGGCTTTGTTATTTTTTTTAGGGGGCTTAGAGTAGGTGTAATTAGTTTAAAATTCTTGTAATTTTTTTTATTTTTTGTAATTTAGTGGGGATTTTTTGTAATTTAGTTTAGAAGATTTAATTGTAGATAATTGTAGGTAGTTTATTTAATTAATTTATTGATAGTGTAGTGTTAGGTTTAATTGTAACTTAGGTTAGGATTTATTTTACAGGTAATTTTGTAATCATTTTAACTAGGTAGCTATTAAATAGTTATTAACTATTTAATAGCTATTATACCTGGTTAAAATAAATACAAAGTTGCCTGTAAAATAAATATAAATCCTAAAATAGCTACAATATAATTATTCATTATATTGTAGCTATATTAGGGTTTATTTTACAGGTAAGTATTTATCTTTAAATAGGATTAATTTATTTAATAAGATTTATTTTATTTCGTTAGATTTAAATTATATTTAACTTAGAGGGGTGTTAGGGTTAGGGTTAGGGTTAGACTTAGCCTTAGCGGTTAATACATTTATTATAGTAGCGGTGAGGTCCGGTCGGCAGATTAGGGGTTAATACTTGAAGTTAGGTGTCAAGGATGTTAGGGAGGGCAAATTAGGGGTTAATACTATTTATTATAGGGTTTTTGAGGCGGGAGTGAGGCGGTTTAGGGGTCAATACATTTATTATAGTGGCTGCGAGGTCCGGTCGGCAGATTAGGGGTTAATAAGTGTAGGCACGTAGCGGCGACGTTTGGGGGGGGGCAGATTAGAGGTTAATAAATATAATATAGGGGTCAGCGATGTTAGGGGCAGCAGATTAGGGGTACATAGCTATAATGTAGGTTGCGGCGGTGTATGGAGCGGCAGATTAGGGGTTAAAAATAATATGCAGGGGTCAGCGATAGCAGGGGCGGCAGATTAGGGGTTAATAAGTGTAAGGTTAGGGGTGTTTAGACTCGGGGGACATGTTAGGGTGTTAGGTGCAGACTTAGGAAGGGTTTCCTCATAGGAAACAATGGGGCTGCGTTAGGAGTTGAACGCTGCTTTTTTGCAGGTGTTAGGTTTTTTTCCAGCTCAAACTGCCCCATTGTTTCCTATGGGGGAATCGTGCACGAGCACGTTTTTGAAGCTGGCCGCGTCCGTAAGCAACGCTGGTATTGAGAGTTGAAGTGGCGGTATATATGCCTGTACGCTCCCTTTCTAAAGCAAAACTCTAAATCTAGCCGTTAGTGTTTAACATGCCTGATGAAACCGTTTTTACTGAGAAACGCGTTGCATTGTTTCTCCATATATGCTCAAGATTTTACTTGCACAAGCATGAGTTGTTTTTAAACTTTTTTTAGAATAAAATGTCTTTATGTTTTTAAACTCTCAGTGTTAAGTTTTTATCTGTGAGCCTACGCTACCTATAGGGGGATTAATCCCTATTCCTGGTCGCCTTTATGCACTCTTGATTTGCTGGTTTCCTGCATCCTGGATATCCACCTGGAAAGTGATCAGCTAGCGGGACTGCTGCAGAAATCCAGCCTGACTCTATGGGTATGATTGAATGCCTTTCTTACAAGTGATTACCTTGTGTACGTCTCCTGTACTGACATCCCAAAATGCATTATTGATCTGCACCATTGGCGCCTCTTTCTGTGTTTTTTATATTGTAGAAGCTTGTATTTGTAGTTTATTGGAAAACATCTTATAAAGAAAGAAAAATCGCTTTAGGTAGACGTGGATGTATTTAGTGTAAATGGATAAATAATTAGATCAAGCTTATTTTAGAGGGACTAGAAAGTTACTTTAATAAACTTGAGATGTGTAATGCGTAGAGATTATTCCTATTTCACTATATTCAATTACTTAACTATAAACAAACCTCCCTTGTAAATTCTAGCTAATAAAAAATTATTATAGGTATATACCATGAAAAGAAAATTATATTATAATTTCATTTTATTACACAGTGGTAGGACACATATGTAATTATTTAAGATCTTAATAAATGACATTGTAATGAGGGACTATTTCTGAGATTTATATAGACTGATTATCAAATATAAAATTGTGCTAAAAAATAGATTGAATATATGTATAGGAATTCTACATTCTTCAGATGCTTATGATCTCAGTCTAATTGATATATTAGACACTTTCTTATACATATGATTTAGATGATGTTATGATTGAATACACTTTTATCAATAATAAACTTTAAACAATGTCAATTTGTTGATATGTTGAATATTTGATTAATTATAGGCCAGATTACAAGTAGATTGCTATTTAACGATCCAGCTTGAGCGTTAAATGTGCTAGTAGTAAGCTTTTTGCATGCATTGAATTGCACTCGTATTACAAGTTGAAAGTAAAAAGCTATTGCTAACCTGATGCGTGATAACATATTCCCCCATCAAAGTCAATGGAGGACAAAAAGTAAAAAAAAAACTAATACCCTACTCGTGCGCAAACCTGATCGCATATTCTCAAGTGCGCTAACCTGACATGAAAATATTAATATTTCACCTTCCAACGAGCATTCATTTTAATCGTGCTCAAGCGTTTGTGTTTACTTCCAACTTGTAATATGAGCAAAAAACTTGACGCATGCAAACACCTGCGATAAACCCTTAATGCTTGTGTGTAACTGTTAGCACTCCACTCGTAATCTGGACCTATATGTTTTACTCCTATTTTTTCTTAAATGTGATAAATATTGTCTGTTGTGCACAATTGCTGTGGTTTTAATATTTTTTTCATTAAATTAAAATGTGTGTTTGTCTCAGAATATTTTTTGTTATTTATCACTATGGCAATAGTCACCCCAGGAATGGTGCTTTGAAAGTGCTGATAGCAGAAATATTTTGTTTCTATTTTGGCAAAAGAGTGCATAATGAATCTCCTGATAGTTTGCTTTGGAAGATGATACAGGCAAAACTTGCAGTAAAAAGTTGTTTTAAAGCTGGGTAGCTAATAATGCCAATCATATTTTAAACAAGCTACACAAATCTGTGATTCAAGTACAATTGACATTTAAACTTTCAGTTGGGAAGTTAATAGAAACATTAATCTCTTTTACTCAATAATTTCTATTAGTGCTTTTTTTAGATTAATTGCCATCAAAAGTAACTATTATAGATTATTTGTCACAATTTTATAAAACATGCAAAATCTGATATTTTTAGCCCATATATTAAAAAGCGAATGGACAGCATCTTAACTTGCGAAGCTGTCCGCCTGCCTTCGCCACATATGGGCAGCGGATCTGTTCGTCCACTGGCAAGTATGTATCATTGCACACTCCTTAATTCGTGTGACAAATCGCATGAGTGAAGGGACTGTCAATCACCGTGAGCGAGCAAGCTCTCGGGGATTTCTCTTCACCACCTCTGAAGTGGCGAAGAGTGTAAGAAGCAGCGATCTAATGACATTGTGGGAAGCAGACTCGTATGTGCAAACCCGCGCAGCAAAGGGCTCTGGAGCAGTTCTCGCTGCTTCGTACATGGAGCCCTATGTGTATAATATTGCTTTGAAAAGATGTAATATGAAAACATAATTTATGCTTACCTGATAAATTTGTTTCTCTTGTTGTGTATCCAGTCCACGGATCATCCATTACTTGTGGGATATTCTCATTCCCAACAGGAAGTTGCAAGAGGACACCCACAGCAGAGCTGTCTATACAGCTCCTCCCCTAACTGCCATATCCAGTCATTCGACCGAAAACAAACAGAGAAAGGAGAAACCATAGGGTGCAGTGGTGAATGTAGTTTAAAATTAAAAAATACCTGCCTTAAAATGACAGGGCGGGCCGTGGACTGGATACACCACAAGAGAAACAAATTTATCAGGTAAGCATAAATTATGTTTTCTCTTGTAAGGTGTATCCAGTCCACGGATCATCCATTACTTGTGGGATAACAATACCAAAGCTAAAGTACACAGATGAAGGGAGGGGCAAGACAGGCACTTAAACGGAAGTTACCAATGCCTGTAAAACCTTTCTCCCAAAAATAACCTCCGAAGAAGCAAAAGTATCAAATTTGTAGAATTTTTAAAAAGTATGAAGCGAAGACCAAGTCACCGCCTTGCAGATCTGTTCAACAGAAGCCTCATTTTTAAAGGCCCATGTGGAAGCCACAGCTCTAGTAGAATGAGCTGTAATCCTTTCTGGAGGCTGCTGGCCAGCAGTCTCATAAGATAAGCGGATTATGTTTTTTAGCCAAAAAGAAAGAGAGGTTGCCGAAGCCTTTTGATCTCTCCTCTGTCCAGAGTAGACAACAAACAAAGCAGATGTGTGACGAAAATCTTTAGTAGCTTGTAAGTAAAACTTTAAAGCACGAACCACGTCCAGATTGTGTAATAGACGTTCCTTCTTTGAAGAAGGATTAGGACACAAAGACGGAACAACAATCTCTTGATTGATATTCTTATTAGATACCACCTTAGGTAAAAACCCAGGTTTGGTACGCAGAACTACCTTATCTGCATGGAAGATCAGATAAGGAGAATCACATTGTAAGGCAGATAACTCGGAAACTCTATGAGCCGAGGAAATAGCTACCAAAAAAAGAACTTTCCAAGATAAAAGTTTGATATCTATGGAATGAAGAACTTTAAGAACCATATTTAAACTCCATGGTGGAGCAACAGGTTTAAACACAGGCTTGATTCTAACTAAAGCCTGACAAAATGCCTGAACGTCTGGGACATCCGCCAGATGCTTGTGCAAAAGAATAGATAGCGCAGAAATCTGTCTCTTTAAGGAACTAGCTGACAATCCTTTCTCCAATCCTTCTTGGAGAAAAGATAATATCCTGGGAATCCTGACTTTACTCCATGAGTAGCCCTTGGATTCACACCAATAAAGATATTTCCGCCATATCTTATGATAGATTTTCCTGGTGACAGGCTTTCGTGCCTGAATTAAGGTATCAATGACTGACTCGGAGAAACCACGCTTTGATAAAATCAAGTGTTCAATCTCCAGACAGTCAGCCTCAGAGAAATTAGATTTGGATGGTTGAAAGGACCTTGAAGTAGAAGGTCCTGTCTCAGCGGCAGAGTCCATGGTGGAAAGGATGACATGTCCACCAGATCTGCATACCAAGTCATGCGTGGCCACGCAGGCGCAATCAAGATCACCGATGCTCTCTCCTGCTTGATTTTGGCAATCAGACGAGGGAGCAGAGGAAACGGTGGAAACACATAAGCCAGGTTGAAGGACCAAGGCGCTGCTAGAGCATCTATCAGTGTTGCCTTGGGGTCCCTGGACCTGGATCCGTAACAAGGAAGCTTGGCGTTCTGGCGAGATGTCATGAGATCCAGTTCTGGTTTGCCCCAACGATGAACCAATTGAGCAAACACCTCCGGATGGAGATCCCACTCCCCTGGATGAAAAGTCTGACGACTTAGAAAATCCGCCTCCCAGTTCTCTACACCTGGGATATGGATAGCTGATAGGTGGCAAGAGTGAATCTCTGCCCAGCGAATTATCTTTGAGACTTCTAACATCACTAGGGAACTCCTTGTTCCCCCTTGATGGTTGATGTAAGCCACAGTCGTGATGTTGTCCAACTGAAATCTGATGAACCTCACTGCCTCACTTGTCGCTAAAAGAGGCCAAGCCTGAAGAGCATTGAATATCGCTCTCAGTTCCAGAATGTTTATTGGAAGGAGTGACTCCTTCTGAGTCCACAATCCCTGAGCCTTCAGGGAGTTCCAGACTGCACCCCAACCTAGAAGGCTGGCATCTGTCATCACAATTGTCCAATCTGGCCTGGTCATACCTTTGGACAGATGGACTGAGATAGCCACCAGAGAAGAGAATCCCTGGTCTCTTGATCCAGATTTAGTAGAGGGGACAAATCTGTGTAATCCCCATTCCACTGACTGAGCATGCAGAGTTGCAGCGGTCTGAGATGTAGGTGTGCAAACGGCACTATGTCCATTGCCGCTACCATTAAGCCGAAATTTTCATTTCTAAAGAATCTATCAGAGTCCCTAGGAAGGAAACTCTTGTAAGGGGGGATAGAGAACTCTTTTCCTCGTTCACCTTCCACCCATGCGACCTCAGAAATGCCAACACTATGTCCGTATGAGACAATTTGGAAGTTTGACGCCTGAATTAGGATGTCGTCTAAATAAGGGGCCACTGCTATGCCCCGCGGCCTTAGGACTGCCAGAAGCGACCCCAGAACCTTCGTAAAAATTCTTGGGGCTGTAGCTAGCCCAAAGGGAAGAGCTACAAACTGGTAATGCCTGTCTAGGAAGGCAAACCTGAGAAACCGATGATGATCTTTGTGTATCGGAATGTGAAGATAAGCATCCTTTAAATCCACTGTAGTCATGTATTGACCCTCCTGGATCATAGGTAGGATGGTACGAATAGTCTCCATCTTGAATGATAGAACTCTGAGGAATTTGTTTAAGATCTTTAGATCCAAAATTGGTCTGAAGGTTCCCTCTTTTTTGGGAACACCAAACAGATTTGAGTAAAATCCCTGTCCCTGTTCCTCCTTTGGAACTGGATGGATCACTCCCATAACTAGGAGGTCTTGTACACAGTGTAAGAATGCCTCTCTCTTTATCTGGTTTGCAGATAATTGTGAAAGGTGAAATTTCCCTTTTGGGGGGGAAGCCTTGAAGTCCAGAAAATATCCCTGGGATATAATTTCCAACACCCAGGGATCCTGAACATCTCTTGCCCACGCCTGGGCGAAGAGCGAAAGTCTGCCCCCTACTAGATCCATTATCGGATAGGGGGCCATTCCTTCATACTGTCTTAGAGGCAGCAGCAGGCTTTTTGGCCTGCTTACCCTTGTTCCAGGTCTGGTTAGGTCTCCAGACCATCTTGGACTGAGCAAAAGTTACCACTTGTTTTGCATTAGAGGAAGTTGATGCCGCACTTGCCTTGAAGTTTTGAAAGGCACTACAGGGAGTGCAGAATTATTAGGCAAATGAGTATTTTGACCACATCATCCTTTTTATGCATGTTGTCTTACTCCAAGCTGTATAGGCTCGAAAGCCTACTACCAATTAAGCATATTAGGTGATGTGCATCTCTGTAATGAGAAGGGGTGTGGTCTAATGACATCAACAACCTATATCAGGTGTGCATAATTATTAGGCAACTTCCTTTCCTTTGGCAAAATGGGTCAAAAGAAGGACTTGACAGGCTCAGAAAAGTCAAAAATAGTGAGATAACTTGCAGAGGGATGCAGCACTCTTAAAATTGCAAAGCTTCTGAAGCGTGATCATCGAACAATCAAGCGTTTCATTGAAAATAGTCAACAGGGTTGCAAGAAGCGTGTGGAAAAACCAAGGCGCAAAATAACTGCCCATGAACTGAGAAAAGTCAAGCGTGCAGCTGCCAAGATGCCACTTGCCACCAGTTTGGCCATATTTCAGAGCTGCAACATCACTGGAGTGCCCAAAAGCACAAGGTGTGCAATACTCAGAGACATGGCCAAGGTAAAAAAGGCTGAAAGACGACCACCACTGAACAAGACACACAAGCTGAAACGTCAAGACTGGGCCAAGAAATATCTCAAGACTGATTTTTCTAAGGTTTTATGGACTGATGAAATGAGAGTGAGTCTTGATGGGCCAGATGGATGGGCCCGTGGCTGGATTGGTAAAGGGCAGAGAGCTCCAGTCCGACTCAGACGCCAGCAAGGTGGAGGTGGAGTACCGGTTTGGGCTGGTATCATCAAAGATGAGCTTGTGGGGACTTTTCAGATTGAGGATGGAGTCAAGCTCAACTCCCAGTCCTACTGCCAGTTTCTGGAAGACACCTTCTTCAAGCAGTGGTACAGGAAGAAGTCTGCATCCTTCAAGAAAAACATGATTTTCATGCAGGACAATGCTCCATCACACGCGTCCAAGTACTCCACAGCGTGGCTGGCAGGAAAGGGTATAAAAGAAGAAAATCTAATGACATGGCCTCCTTGTTCACCTGATCTGAACCCCATTGAGAACCTGTGGTCCATCATCACATGTGAGATTTACAAGGGGGGAAAACAGTACACCTCTCTGAACAGTGTCTGGGAGGCTGTGGTTGCTGCTGCACGCAATGTTGATGGTGAACAGATCAAAACACTGACAGAATCCATGGATGGAAGGCTTTTGAGTGTCCTTGCAAAGAAAGGTGGCTATATTGGTCACTGATTTGTTTTTGTTTTGTTTTTGAATGTCAGAAATGTATATTTGTGAATGTTGAGATGTTATATTGGTTTCACTGGTAAAAATAAATAATTGAAATGGATATATTTTTGTTTTTTGTTAAGTTGCCTAATAATTATGCACAGTAATAGTCACCTGCACACACAGATATCCCCCTAAAATAGCTATAACTAAAAACAAACTAAAAACTACTTCCAAAACTATTCAGCTTTGATATTAATGAGTTTTTTTGGGTTCATTGAGAACATGGTTGTTGTTCAATAATAAAATTAATCCTCAAAAATACAACTTGCCTAATAATTCTGCATTCCCTGTATAAAAACAAACACAAAAGTATATTTAAATGAACATACACATATAAACTTGTGTCCATAAGATATAAGGACTATACCCTTAATAACCATGATGGTATTAATACAGCAAAGTGGATGGAAAAACTGGGGTGTACAAAAAATGATAATAAATAAGATACCAAATTACCCTATAAAAGGACATTACCTAGCTGGATTGTCAAATACAAAATACATAATGTTCACAAATCAGAAAATCTCCATCCAAATTTAGACAAAGGCAGCTGAGTCTATCACCTCATTTAACCCCATTGGAAATAAAGTCTGGAATCTAAAGCTCCAATAAGTTTCCCTTTGTCTCAGTTTAAGGAACCTATTTTGAAATCGACTGTAGGGAATACTTTCTATTGGAGTAATTTGTAGTTGGCATTTTCCTGGGGTTTATTCATGACAACAATGTCTAGATACACTAAGGCCTAGATTTAGATTTGGGCGGTAGCTGTCACAACCAACGTTAGAGGCTCCTAACGCTGGTTTTTACCGCCCTCTGGTATTTGGAGTCAGTCATTAAAGGGTCTAATGCTCACTTTTCAGCCGCGACTTTTCCATACCGCAGATCCGCTTACGTCAATTGCGTATCCTATCTTTTCAATGGGATCTTTCTAATGCCGGTATTTAGAGTCTTGGCTGAAGTGAGCGTTAGAAATCTAACGACAAAACTCCAGCCGCAGAAAAAAGTCAGTAGTTAAGAGCTTTCTGGGCTAACGCCGGTTTATAAAGCTCTTAACTACTGTGCTCTAAAGTACACTAACACCCATAAACTACCTATGTACCCCTAAACCGAGGTCCCCCCACATCGCCGCCACTCTATTAAAAAATTTTTAACCCCTAATCTGCCGACCGCCAACTACGTTATACTTATGTACCCCTAATCTGCTGCCCCTAACACCGCCGACCCCTATATTATATTTATTAACCCCTAACTTGCCCCACAAAACATCGCCGCCAGCTACCTACAATAATTAACCCCTAATCTGCCGACCGCAAAGCGCCGCTACCTACGCTATCCTTATGTACCCATAATCTGCTGCCCCTAACACCGCCGACCCCTCTATTATATTTATTAACCCCTAATCTGCCCCCCTCAACGTCGCCTCCACCTGCCTACACTTATTAACCCCTAATCTGCCGAGTGGACCGCACAGCTACTATAATAAAGTTATTAACCCCTAATCCGCCTCACTCCCGCCTCAATAACCCTATAATAAATAGCATTAACCCCTAATCTGCCCTCCCTAACATCGCCGACACCTAACTTCAATTATTAACCCCTAATCTGCCGACCGAATCTCGCTGCTACTGTAATAAATGGATTAACCCCTAAAGCTAAGTCTAACCCTAACCCTAACACCCCCCTAAGTTAAATATAATTTAAATCTAACTAAATAAATTAACTCTTATTAAATAAATTATTCCTATTTAAAGCTAAATACTTACCTGTAAAATAAACCCTAATATAGCTACAATATAAATTATAATTATATTTTTTTTCAGCTCAAACAGCCCCATTGTTTCTATGGGGGAATCGTGCACGAGCACGTTTTTGAAGCTGGCCCCGTACGTAAGCACCGCTGGTATCGAGAGTTGAAGTTGCGGTAAATATGCAATACGCTCCTTTTTTGGAGCCTAACGCAGCCATTCTGTGAACTCTAAATACCAGCGGTATTTAAAAGGTGCGGCCAGAAAAAAGCCAGCATAGCTAACGCACCCCTTTGGCCGCAGAACTCTAAATCTAGGCGTAAGTTTGGGTGATTTGCGTAACATATTTCTCAAATATTCGCTCCATCTCACTCTGATCTTTCTACAAGTACGTCCTATATATTGCACCCCACATTTACATGTGAGCGCATATATGACGTAGTTGGAGTCACAAGATAGTCGTCCTAAAATGTGAAATTTTTCTCCTGTAGTACATGAGGTAAGTGGAGTAGCCCCGTGTGTAACATATTTGCACATGTGGAAATGTTTTTTGCCACATTTGAAGGTGCCCTTTTTCATTGGATTTCTTTAGGAAATTAATTTATTGTTATTTTTACTTTTATTTCCACTAATATTGAATTTCCTGGACATAACCACTTTGCTTGGTGCTAATTTTTGTTTCAGAGTGGGAGCCCTCCTATATACTACTCTAGGTTGTGGGGCTAATATTTTCTTAAGAATGGGATCCCTCAATAATATCGGCCAATGTTTCTTTAGAACCTTGCTAACTGCCTTTTGGTTGGAATTATACTGAGTAACAAATAAAGGTTGTCCCTCAAATAAAGGTTGTCCCTCAAATAAAGGTTGTCCCTTTTTCTATGAGCTCACGGGGATAACCTTTTTCTTTAAATCTTTCTTTCAATATTTCTGATTGTTCATTATATTTTTCTAGAGAACTGCAGTTTCGCCTAATTCTGCAAAATTGGCTGTAGGGGATATTAGCTTTCCAGCTGGTGAGGTGATTGCAGGAGAAATGCAAGATATTGTTGCAGTCTACTTGCTTGAAGTAAGTAGATGTACAGACTTTGTCATCATTTCCCCAGGCTAAGACTACATCTAAAAATTCAATGGTGTGTTCCTGTATATTAAAAATAAAATTAATACCCATATTATTATTGTTCAGGGAATAGACAAATTCTTTTGCTTCTTTGACCGATCCTTCAAATACAAATAGGAGATCTTATTTTTCAAAAATCACACTATTCATATATCCGCAAAATTATTGCAAATACGGATACAGCAAGGTGGGTGTGTAGAAACGAAGGGTTTCTATTGGTCAGTGAATATGTTAGGAAGGGGAGGGGTTATTACACCTGTTTGTAGCGTAGCCCTATTTAAGGGCAGAAAAATATGTGTTTAACATGCCTGATGAAACAGTTTTTACTGAGAAAAGCGTTGCATTGTTTCTCCATATATGCTCAAGATTTTACTTGCACAAGCATGAGTTGTTTTTAAACTTGTTTTAGAATAAAATGTCTTTATGTTTTTAAACTCTCAGTGTTAAGTTTTTATCTGTGAGCCTACGCTACCTATAGGGGGATTAATCCCTATTCCTGGTCGCCTTTATGCATTCTTGATTTGCTGGTTTCCTGCATCCTGGATATCCACCTGGAAAGTGATCAGCTAGCTGGACTGCTGCAGAAATCCAGCCTGCCTCTATGGGTATGATTGAATGCCTTTCTTACAAGTGAGTACCTTGTGTACGTCTCCTGTACTGACATCCCAAAATGCATTATTGATCTGCACCATTGGTGCCTCTTTCTGTGCTTTTTATATTATAGATCTTCTTTCCTTGAATGAAGTAAGAGAGCTGCCTAACTAACCTGCACATCATAACCTTTACCTGTGGGACATTGCCAAAGTTGGAAATCGGAACACTAACGGCTAGATTTAGAGTTCTGCGGCCAAAAGGGTGCGTTAGCTACGCGTGCTTTTTTTTCCCCGCACCTTTTAAATACCGCTGGTATTTAGAGTTCAAAGAATGGCTGCTTAGGCTCCAAAAAAGGAGCGTAGAGCATATTTAATGCCACTGCAACTCTCGATACCAGCGGTGCTTACGGACGCGGCCAGCTTCAAAAACGTGCTCGTGCACAATTCCCCCATAGAAAACAATGGGGCTGTTTGAGCTGAAAAAAAACCTAACACCTGCAAAAAAGCAGCGTTCAGCTCCTAACGCAGCCCCTTTGTTTACTATGGGGAAACACTTCCTATGTCTGCACCTAACAACCTAACATGTACCCCAAGTCTAAACAACCCTAACCTTACCCTATAGCTGACACCTGCATATTTTTTTTAACCCCTAATCTGCCGCTCCGTACACCGCCGCTACCTACATTATACATATGTACCCCTAATCTGCTGCCCCTAAAACCGCCGACCCCTATATTATATTTATTAACCCCTAATCTGCCCCCCACAACGTCGCCTCCACCTACCTACAATAATTAACCCCTAATCTGCCTACCGAACCGCACCGCTACTATAATAAATGTATTAACCCCTAATCCGCCTCACTCCCGCCTCAATAACTTTATAATAAATAGTATTAACCCCTAATCTGCCCTCCCTAACATCGCCAACACCTAACTTCAAACATTAACCCCTAATCTGCCGATCGGATCTTGCTGCTAGTCTAATAAATGGATTAACCCCTAAAGCTAAGTCTAACCCTAACACTAACCCCCCCTAAATTAAATATAATTTAAATCTAACGAAATAAATTAACTCTTATTATATAAATTATTCCTATTTAAAGCTAAATACTTACCTGCAAAATAAATCCTAATATAGCTACAATATAAATTATAATTATATTGTAGCTATTTTAGGATTAATATTTATTTTACAAGTAACTTTGTATTTATTTTAACCAGGTACAATAGCTATTAAATAGTTAATAACTATTTAATAGCTAAAATAGTTAAAATAATTACAAAATTACCTGTAAAATAAATCCTAACCTAAGTTACAATTAAGCCTAACACTACACTATCAATAAATTAATTAAATAAACTGCCTACAATTACCTACAATTAAACCTAACACTACACTATCAATAAATTAATTAAATAAAATACCTACAAATAACTACAATGAAATAAACCAACTAAAGTACAAAAAATAAAAAAGAACTAAGTTACAAAAAATAAAAAAATATTTACAAACATTAGAAAAATATTACAACAATTTTAAACTAATTACACCTACTCTAAGCCCCCTAATAAAATAACAAAGACCCCCAAAATAAAAAAAATGCCCTACCCTATTCTAAATTAAAAAAGTTCAAAGCTCTTTTACCTTACCATGCCCCAAAGAATTCAGCTTTTTTGCCTGTAAAAAAAAAACATACAATACCCCCCCAAGATTACAACCCACCACCCACATACTCCTAATCTAACCCAAACCCCCCCTTAAATAAACCTAACACTGATCTCCCTACCTTGTCTTCACCTCATCGGGTTCACCGATTGGTCCAGAAGAGGGTCCGAAGTCTTGATCCAAGCGGCGGCTGAAGAACTCCATCATCGGGCTGAAGTCGGAAGTCCATCATCGGGATGAAGTCTTCTATCAAGCCGCATCTTCAATCTTCTTTCTTCTGGAGTGGAGCGGAGCCATCTTCTTACCAGCCGACGCGGATCCAACCTCTTCAAGCGACGCCTAGTCGCCGAATGGAATCAGCCAATCAGATTCAAGTTCAATCCGATTGGCTAATCCAATCAGCCAATCAGATTGAGCTCGCATTCTATTGGCTGATCGGAACAGCCAATAGAATGCGAGCTCAATCTGATTGGCTGATTGAATCAGCCAATCGGATTGAACTTGAATATGATTGGCTGATTCCATCAGCCAATCAGAATATTCCTACCTTAATTCCGATTGGCTGATAGAATTCTATCAGCCGAATCGGAATTCGAGGGACGCCATCTTGGATGATGTCATTTAAAGGAACCGTCACTCGGCGAGTAGGCGTCGCTTGAAGAGGTTGGATCCGCGTCGGCTGGGAAGAAGATGGCTCCGCTCTGCTCCTGATGAAAGAAGATTGAAGATGCGGCTTGATAGAAGACTTCATCCCGATGATGGACTTCCGACTTCAGCCCGATGATGGAGTTCTTCAGCCGCCGCTTGGATCAAGACTTCGGACCCTCTTCTGGACCGATCGGTGAACCCGGTGAGGTGAAGACAAGGTAGGGAGATCTTCAGGGGCTTAGTGTTAGGTTTATTTAAGGGGGGTTTGGGTTAGATTAGGGGTATGTGGGTGGTGGGTTGTAATGTTGGGGGGGGGTATAGTATGTTTTTTTTTACAGGCAAAAGAGCTGAATTCTTTGGGGCATGCCCCGCAAAGGGCCCTTTTCAGGGCTGGTAAGATAAAAGAGCTTTGAACTTTTTTAATTTAGAATAGGGTAGGGCATTTTTTTATTTTGGGGGTCTTTGTTATTTTATTAGGGGGCTTAGAGTAGGTGTAAATAGTTTAAAATTGTTGTAATATTTTTCTAATGTTTGTAAATATTTTTTTATTTTTTGTAACTTAGTTCTTTTTTATTTTTTGTACTTTATGTAGTTATTTGTAGGTATTTTATTTAATTTATTGATAGTGTAGTGTTAGGTTTAATTGTAGGTAATTGTAGGTAGTTTATTTAATTAATTTATTGATAGTGTAGTGTTAGGTTTAATTGTAACTTAGGTTAGGATTTATTTTACAGGTAATTTTGTAATTATTTTAACTAGGTAACTATTAAATAGTTATTAACTATTTAATAGCTATTGCACCTGGTTAAAATAAATACAAAGTTACCTGTAAAATAAATATAAATCCTAAAATAGCTATAATATAATTATAATTTATATTGTAGCTATATTAGGATTTATTTTACAGGTAAGTATTTAGCTTTAAATAGGAATAATTTATATAATAAGAGTTCATTTATTTTGTTAGATTTAAATTATATTTAACTTAGGGGGGTGTTAGTGTTAGGGTTAGACTTAGCTTTAGGGGTTAATCCATTTATTAGACTAGCAGCGAGATCCGATTGGCAGATTAGGGGTTAATGTTTGAAGTTAGGTGTCGGCGATGTTAGGGAGGGCAGATTAGGGGTTAATACTATTTATTATAGGGTTATTGAGGCGGGAGTGAGGCGGATTAGGGGTTAATACATTTATTATAGTAGCGGTGCGGTTCGGTAGGCAGATTAGGGGTTAATTATTGTAGGTAGGTGGAGGCGACATTGAGGGGGGCAGATTAGGGGTTAATTAATATAATATAGGGGTCGGCGGTGTTAGGGGCAGCAGATTAGGGGTACATAAGTATAACGTATCTTGCGGCGGCGTGCGGACGGCAGATTAGGGGTTAAAAAATTTAATTAGAGTGGCGGCGATGTGGGGGGACCTCGGTTTAGTGTACTTTAGAGAACAGTAGTTAAGAGCTTTATAAACCGGCGTTAGCCCAAAAAGCTCTTAACTACTGACTTTTTTCTGCGGCTGGAGTTTTGTCATTAGATTTCTAACGCTCACTTCAGCCACGACTCTAAATACCGGCGTTAGAAAGATCCCATTGAAAAGATAGGATACGCAAATGGCGTAGGGGGATCTGCGGTATGGAAAAGTCGCGGCTGCAAAGTGAGCATTAGACCCTTTCCTGACTGACTCCAAATACCAGAGGGCGGTAAAAACCAGCGTTAGGAGCCTCTAACGCTGGTTTTGACGGCTACCGCCCAACTCTAAATCTAGCCGTAAGTATTTTATTATTGAGTGACATTCCGTAGTTGTGTATCTGCTCTGAGATGATCTGTGGGCTAATGGGACAATACGATTTTGATCCCCACAATATCATCAACACATACTGAGCCTTTTTTCGCCATAGATATTGTGTGATATCTTACTTTTGTTTTTATATTTTATGTCACATATTTTCACTGTGTGTTGGTTTGGTTTTGAGCGCCTCCTAGAGGATTATATTTATCATATATTTTATATGTTATTTATCTATCTTTGGGTTTAAATACAAGCTTCTATACAGTACACCCAAATTAATTCTGGTTTCTCCATAGAAAATACAGGACTAATTTCCTAGTATTCTGCAGGGCAGTAGATAGTGCCAGGGGCATAAAAGCCATTTGAAAGGACACAAAGCAAGCTGGCTTAAAATAGGTTAATAATTGATTTAATCGAACAAACCAGCTATCCTTTCAATCCAGCCTATTTTAATACATCCCTTTAAGTGAATGTATATAAAATGCTTTTACCATTATGTACTTTTTGCAAACCAGTGCATTTTGGGTGTTCAGTCAATAAGTTGTTATGAGACATAATTATCTAAAAGTTGCAGACTTATTTGTACTTTGGAAACTATGAGGAACACCTTTATTTTATTTTCTACAATTTTCTACAATTTTGTTCAAAGCTACAGTGTCAACTGGATCACCTTGGTGAGAAAAACAGCTTTTTAGGTAATCTCTTTTATATAGCTCAGCAGATGTTTCATACTGCAGTTTTTGAGTTATGTGATAACCCACCAGTAATGATGTATATTAACTATTAACACTTAAGAGTAGTTTAAAATATTTAAACTTTTCACTTATAAACTTTTTACTAGACTATCAAGTAATGTCAACTGTAAAAACAATATATATTTTTTTTCATTTAAACATTCTATGGGATGCATTAATAGAATTAATTTTCTAAAATGAATCATTAAAAATATACTATGGGTTCAATACCAATCTAATCAATAGTGTTTTTCAGCTCCAGATATTTTTTTTTAGCATCAGAACTATCACAATGCCATTAATATCATAATTTGTGCATTGGAAAAATGTCAGATATAAATGACCTCCGCCATACAATATATAGTAAGCAATAATTTTGACAATCAGAATCCACCTGACTAAATATCAACAACAAAATAGATACGTCAAATTCAACATCCAAAGGTGCTTGATAAATGTTCAACACCCACAGATCAACCATTAACACACATTAATTAAATATCAAACTATAGGCCATATTACAAGTGGAGTAGTATTTAACGCTCACTCTTGAGCGTTAACTAAACTAGAAGTAAGCTTCTTTTAAGGCTTTTTTCATTTTTTTATACAAATGAATATAAGAACATTTCTAATACCTATTTTCTGATAAGTAAAAATCTATGAGTATTAAATCACAAACTAAACACAAAGATTAAACTAATGTTTCCGAGCTTTTATATACAGTAAATCGTCCAGTCTTTAACATGCAAAAGACTAATACAGAAAACCAGTTTTTTTAGACCTAAAAGGATAAACTAAGCTCAAAGATAAAACTTATAGTCCTTAATTAATAAAACTTATTATCTTGTAATGGTGTAATACAGAACTCTCCTTAAAATAAAGTCTCTTGCATAATAAATAATCAATTGAATAAATCCATATATGATTTAATAATTTAATTGTTCTTTCAGAGAATGATTTTATTTATATTGATAGACATTTGAAATCAAGCTCAAGGACATTCATTAGGAAAGAGAACACTTAAAATTAATGTTCTATACTGAGATTGCGGAATTGATAGCTTTATAATATGTTGAGCACAAAAACCATTTAATGAAAGAATGTGCGTGGTGTCACAAAGGATATTTTAAAACTGTTCTATCTCTCTCTTTCCTTTTAATGACTACTTAGCTTCTCCGTAAGGAGCTTGTTAAGTAGTATTCCAAGACCCTCTGGCAGGAAAAGCATTAAGTAAAGGCAGCAAAATCAGTTAGAGCATATAAAAGCCTATTGTGATTATTAATAATGCAGTCTCATTGGAGTTGACATTTAGCAATACATTTGGAGTTTAATTTACAATAAACTATCTACAATTATAAACAAAACTACAAAAAAAAATAAAGAAAAGAAAGCATTATAAATAAAAAATATCAAATTTATATTAGATGAATATGCCAGAAACAAAATACAAGGTACCACTAACATAAATGAACATAAAATGTGCATATATTATATATTGTATTGTAAAACTTAAAATCTTTCCCCCATGGCCACTCTGACAATTGTATTTTATATTTTATATTTAACACAATAAAAAAATGACTCAAACTTGGCACAAAAATGGGAGCAATTAAATTCTTTTTTTTTCAGTTTCCTATTATGATTTTTCTTTAACAAAATGTGGTGCAATTATTTTCTACTGCTGTAATCAGATTTTATAATATTGAATTATACACACTCTAGCTGACAGTAAGTAAATATTTTCACCCCTTGGCTGCCAGAGTGCAGTAACACACATATCTCATTTCTAATTTATTAGAAGATCCAAGCAATGAACTTGTATGCATGGTTGGATGATGTTTATTCTTTATTTTTAAAGTCATATAAATCCATTAGATGGACCACTGTTTGAGGTGTCTGGGTTTTGTATGCAATATCAAAGGAAAAGCTGGTTAAACACATGACAAATCAGTTTTTCTTGTGAATTGTTTTCCAAAAGGGTTATTGTAAAGATTTCACAGATCTCAGTGAAAGCAAAAGATACACAGTTGATACAAAATTAAATCTTGCTGGGTAATTGATACAATATTAATGATTAGACATATGTTAATTTTTGGATGAATGTTACAATTAATGATTTTTTTAGTATTTTTTGCATTTTTTCAGTAGGATAAAGAAGTGATCCCTTTAAATCGTCAATGAAAAAATAAATGAGTTTAACCAAAAAAATGTGATTGATTTATTTATGTTGTTAAAACCATTAATTTTTTATGCAGAGAAAAAAGGTTTCGCTTTTACTCTATGCAATAATGATCCAGCAATACACGTGTAGTTGATTGATTCATGTGCTAGTATATAGGTTTCTCTTTAGTTTTTTTGTCATCCTGGCCCCATTGAACAAAATCATTTTAAAAGGTGATATTTTTTTGTTCTGCTGCTGGCTTGTAGGCTACTGCTTTTACTTTATTTCAGTATCCAAAAGCTTATTTGCTACCATGAAGAGGCCCAGCATAAGAAATAGTGGGTGAATGCATTCTGGTTGAGAAACAAATTCTGAATGACCACATGAGCAAATAGATGAAACATTTTTTTTTTTTTTCACTGATGAACGATTCATCTGAAAGAAAATTTTAGTCAGTACAAATTTCTATTAATGATGACTGAATGTAGATTTGTTCACTTAAAAGGGCGTGTTACCCATGTGCTAAAATATACACAAAAGTGAAAGAATTGGTGAAATGTTGTCACTCACAACGATATTATCTTTTTTGTCACTTCCACTTTGCCAAAAAAGAAAGCTGCTTCAGCTTAAAACACCAGGTAAAGATTTGCATTGGTCGCTACTTGATTCAAAACTGTGGTCTTGATCTATTAACAACTATGGGCTACATTAAAAGTGGCACACTGAATTTTTTTCCCTTTCCGCAAACTGAGCTCAAAGTAAAAAAAAGATTGGCCTATTCAAGTTGAAAGTAAAATGTTAGCACACAAGTGAAAGACCGAGGTTCTCTAACTTCAGGACTTAAGATATCGCAACTGCACTAGCTTCTTCTCTCCATAGACTTCTATAGGGCGTGCTGAATAAAAGAAAAGCCTTTTAGTTATCGCTTGCACGCTAACCCAAAGCATAAAAGAAAATGTTATATATATATATATGAATATTTTTGTCATATATCGATACCTATCTATCTATCTATCGATCTATCTATCGATCTATCTATTGTATATACATATATGTATAAAAATTTAATAGAAAAGTGAAGAACAGATGAATTTCATATATTTCTTTTCAAAACACATCCAAACATTAAAAATTAATAAAAATTATATTGCATATTTCAAGGTATTTGACTGTGTATTAATGCATTTTATATGTGTATATATGTATGTATGTGTGAACATTTTACACCTATAAACATATAAATACATATATATATATATATATATATATATATATATATATATATATATATATATATATATATACATACAGAATATATATATATGTATATATATATATATATATATATATATATATATATGTATATATATATATATGTATATATATATGTATATATATATATATATATATATATATATAGACATATATGCTGTATATATATTGGAGCCCATTTATAGTCAAACACCTTGCCATATACCATATCCCCTTTAACCCTTTTAAAACTTTTTTATTAATATTTTAATTATATATCTTTATTAAAGAGTTAATATTCAGTCATGGCCAAAAATATTGGCACCCTTGCATGTCAGATAATGCACCACTCTGCCCAGAAAAGTGTTGCAATTACAAATGTTTAGGCATTATCTTTTTTATTTCTTTTGTTTGTATTGGTATGACACAAAAAAGTGGAGAAAAAAAGTCAAAATCTGACACATTCCACGCAAAACTCCAAAAATGGAATGGACAAAATGATTGGCACCTGCTCAAAATTGTAAGAAATAATTGCATTCCAAGTTTGTGATGCTTCTGTAATTTGTAATTAAACTCACCTGTATCAATTAACAGGTGCTGACAATAAAGAAATCACACCGGCAAACAGTTATAATGGTGAAAAATTTACTTAACCTTTCTGTTGTGTGTCTCTGTGTGCCACACTGAGCGTAGAGGAGAGAAATATCAGCAAATAATTGTCTGAGGATTTGATAACAAACATTATGGAAAAGCATGGACAATCTCAAGGTTACAAGTCCATCTCCAGAGATCTTAATGTTCCTGTGTCCACTGTGCGCAACATTGTCAAGCAGTTTACAGCCCATGACACTGTAGCTAATGTCCCTGGATGTGGACGAAAGAGGAAAATTGATCAAAGATTGCAACGAAAGATTGCGTGAATGGTGGATAAAGAACCTTGATCAACTTACAGACAAATTCAAGCTGACTTTCAGGCACAAGGTACAAATTAATTAAAATGGACGCTATGGTAGGAGACCCACTGCTGACAAAGGAACATCAAACAGCCAGATTGGAGTTACCAAAACTTAACTGTGGAAGCCAAAATCCTTTTGGGAGAATGTGCTATGGGCAGTCAAAACAAAATTACAGATTTTTGGTAAAGCCCATCATTCTATTGTTTTCAGAAAAAAGACATGCAGCTTTTAAAGAAAAGAATACAGTCCCTACAGTCAAACATGGTGGAGGTTCACTGATGTTTTGGGGTTGCTTAGCTTCTTCAGGCACTGGATGTCTTGACTGTGTGCATGGCGTTATGAAATCTAAAGACTACCAAATAATTCTTTCATGCAATGTAGGGCCCAGTGTCAGAAAGTTGGGTCTCTGTCAGAAGTTATGGGTCTTACAGCAGAACAATGATCCAAAGCACATGTCAAAAAGGCACCCAGAAATGGTTTAAGACAAAGCGCTGGAGAGTACTGAACTTGCCAGCAATTAGTTCAGATCTCAATCCCATAGAGCACCTGTGGAGAGATCTCAAAACAGCAGTTGGTAAAATGAACATTTCCAATCTGAGAGACCTGAGGCAGTTGGCAAAAGAAGAGTGGTCCAAAATTCCAGTTGAGAGGTGTAAGAAACTCATTGATGGTTACAGGAAGCGATTGATTTTTTCCAAGAGGTGTGCTACCAAATTTTAAATTTAGGGTATCAATAATTTTTTCCAGCGAATTTTTGGAGTTTTGAGTGGAATTTGTCAGATTTGGCTTTTTTTCTCCACTTATTTGCAATTGCAACAATTTTCTGGGTGAAGTGGTGCATTATCTGATGGAAACTAAGGGGTGCCATCCTCAACAAATGACATCTGTCATAGGATTCCCTCACACAGAGACACTTGGCCTTATCTTAAGATGGACTAATAGAATATGGGGGCATACCTAACGTGTGGGGAACAATACACTGCACCTATATAGCTCTGCGGTCACAGTGGAACCAACAATTGGCATATCACATCCACCAACACTTTTATTCTATTAATGTCCACTTTGTGTGAAATGACAACATGCACATTATGATATGAACTTGTTTGCGGATGAATACTGGATCCAGTCAGGACTACCATATCCTTAGGCACTCGTCTGTGTGGCCACAGTTGGAGGCCACAAAATGGCATCACAAATGGATAAGTGTTCAGTACTAATGCACACCACGCATATATACATTTATAATGTATAGTACAGGATTTGAGGTCCCCTTTAAATTCACTCAGACATAATCGTGTACTAAATATGTGTCAATCAAGATTTATTTTGAGCTTTGAAATGTCTCTAATGTTCTATACATCAATAAGCATCCTGCCATGCAATGTTCCTTGCCATGTATGCGGCAGCACAGCTGTGCAGGGATTCTGTAGGCCCTGCATCATGACAAAAGAAGTCCATGCATGACACGGCAAGCGAGATATTTTAACACTCTGCATGCCAAAAGTGCACACTCAATCACTGAAAGCACAGAAGGGAGGTGGCCAGATGAGCAGCAACAGTGGCAGGATCTTTACAGGCAAACTATAAACATAGAATACTGACAATGGCAAACCTGAAGATTGTTGACTTCATCTTCATGGAACCAAAGAATTTCTGAGGGTAATCACACTCTATTTATGTGTTTCATATGAATACTACTGTGTTAGTGTCATTACAGATACAGACATTTGGACAAGAAATTGGTGCTTTGCCTTTGAAGATTTAGTCATACATTAATTTTTACATGTACATGTCTTACATTTCAATTAAGGTCAGCCTTTGGTGGAACGATATTCATTGACATAATCTGCAATGGATCATATTACTTAATGAGATGTATCAAGCTGATGTGGATAAACTTTGGAAAACCTTTTTTGGGACAACTAAAAGGTACATTTTCTTTGTAAAATCAGTATAATGACAGAATGCATAGACAGCTATCACAAGACAAAACACAAATGACATTCCTCTGTAAAATTGAAATGTGGTGCATGGCATAGATCCCCCCCCCCCCAAGAATCACCCAAACAAACAATGAAGTTACTCCCAAGAAAGCATGATTTATTTATTTTTAACTAAAGTGCTTGACGTATGACAAAAATATTGTTTATAAAAGAAAAATCATAATTCCGTATAAGCACATCATGATTTACTTTTTCTAATATTAGGAAATCTACTGCAAGTTGACCATAAATGTCCTTTTTTAATCAGTGGCTTGGAGGAGTACACAGTATCCAATACAAATTGAATTTGCCTACTTTGATTTTTAAGGATTCTTTTGAAATTATTAAAGGGACACTGAAACCAAAATTTTTCTTTCGTGATTCAGATAGAGCATGACATTTTAAGCAACTTTCTAATATACTCCTATTATAAAATTTTCTTCATTATCTTGGTATCTTTATTTGAAATGCAAGAATGTAAGTTTAGATGCCGGCCCATTTTTGGTGAACAACCGGGGTTGTCCTTGCTGATTGGTGGTTAAATTCATCCACCAATAAAAAACTGCTGTCCAGAGATCTGAACCCCAAAAAAGCTTAGATGCCTTCTTTTTCAAATAAAGATAGCAAGAAAATGATGAAAAATTGATAATAGGAGTAAATTAGAAAGTTGCTTAAAATGGCATGTTCTATTTGAATCATGAAAGAAAATAATATGATACAAAGGTGAGGATTTCAAACAAAGTTGCTGCATTTTGCTCAAGATGACACCACACCACCACCTCGAACAAAGCAACCACCAGTAGTCATAAAGAGAGTGCAATACCTGTCTTCACAGAGAGAACGGAGACATATGCTAATAGCCAAAGGAACTAATAATGTGAAATAGGCTTACAGGAAACCAGCTACATGCCACAATCCGCTAAATCTACCCAAGAAGAAAGTCCGGATCATACATGGGGCTAAGATGGCGGCTCCTAACCTAAAACGATATTACTAAACCGGCCTAAATACCAAGGAAGCTGGCTGATTATCCCCTAGAGACAAGCAAGTCACACACTTCATGGAAGACGCTTGCCAAGAGCAATACAAACCTCAAATATACCAGATGGTCCTGGAATATATGAGGACACAGAAGTTAAAGAGGTATCCTCATATGCAACAGGTTCTCTGCGATTGTCTTGTTCTCAGGCTCTCAGGAACATTGTTAACTTTCACATCATACACCCGGTGAGCCTTCTGATGCATCTCAATCACTCTGGAGTTGGCTAGAACCTATGCAGTACTCTATAATAACGCCCATTAACGATAGTTGTTTACTACCTAAGCTGGACTACACCATATTTTATTTGTTTCCACTGCTGTTTCAGTTGATCTTGGCATTCCTACAGTTAAGCTAAGTTAGTTTTAGTTAACCTAATTTTTACTATTGCTTGTTAGATGTTTACACATTAACCTGGGTACTTCATATAGTAACAAGAGGGACATGATGATCATTAGACATTCATGACGTATCATATAAGCAAAGTGAGTTTGTTAACTATACCATCTAATATCCTTTCAATTTAGCCGTAATTGATATCTTATACCGTAACATAGCTACCCCACAATATCGGCAGTATAGAAAAAGTATACTTTTTGTCCACATCTAATATCCCAAATACATCCCTTAGTTTAATATACTCTTATTTCTAGCTATATCTCCAATGCCTTGTTACTCTACCCCCTCATTGTCAGGGGCCGAGACAGTGAGGCGTGTTAAAATGGCAGAATGCATGGGTCTGGGAAGTACAACTGTAAGCTATTGATTATACCATAGACTATGGACAAGATATCCTTAGAACCTCAGATTAACTTGTACATTATTTGCCCCCCAATTAATGGTTGGTTCAGAGCTATGCACTAAATATATTGAAGAAAACTGGTACTAGTTCTTGTCCTGTAAGGCTCAGAGCCAAGATAATACGATGTTTCAGAAAATGTCCCTAACATGCTGGTCATTGTAGATGGCATTCTAAATCTCCATCATATCTGACAGAGAGTTTTACTTGCTCTACCATATGCTTAGTGTCACCTCCCAATATTTAATGTTTAAATTGACCTAGGTTTTTTTTTTAACTAACCTATGTAGAAACCTATGTAGAAACGCCCACAGACTTGCACCTCACTACGACAGATTCTAAATATATTAACAGATTGGTAGTCCCTATTTTCGTTAATGTGGCACAGTATCATTTTTCATCTCATATTTTGTTAAATATTCTGATTGAGGGCCCAAAAGGAGGTCTTATACAATAGCTCTCCTCATGTTGATCTATATGTCGCAGGAGTTTCAAGTTTCTATGTTTTTATACATTTGCATTTGTCAAGGGTCCAAAGCGACCATATATATGCCTAATATTTACTAATACAGATAGTTGAGAATTTCTTAATGTATCATATACTTGCTGTATTTGGACGAGTCACTATAAATAGTTACATGTACACTACAAGTTGTATTACAGCTAGTTGGAGATGGTGAGAAATTTCTATCTATACTTTTGATCTTTGTTAGAGTGGGACCAAGCTGCCTTTTAATAAGAATATGTAATTACGTATAGTCTATGTTTTATTGTCAAGTGTCAAAATGTTGCTCTCTAAACTTAATATTCTCTGAACTAGTTGGATGGGAGGCCCTCATTATGCATCATATTCTTGCTGTAATACATTCAATTATGCATCCTAATTGTACATATATACTACAAGTTATGTTATAGCTCACAAGAGATCCTAAGAAATTCCATTAATACCTTAGTTCCTTGGCAATTCGAGACCATATTATCTCCCTGTAATAAATTCATTGTATTATAAAAATAAACAAAATAAGGTTCATCATTTGGGACCCAAAAGTGCCCCCCTCTTGTTTCAGAACACCCTCTGTGAAGTTATATATTTGATACTGTTAAGAGGTCCATGAGCGGCCTCATGCGTTATTTATAGGGTATATAACATGGCATATACCAATGTATCCGAATATTTGTCATAATTGTCACATCAACATGTAATACCTATCTTGTTCAGTTTACTTTGCATGTGGGCCTTATAATAATTTCTCTCTGTTTTTTCTGACATATGTTATATGTATTCTTTGATTTGAACCTCAAAAAAATAAATTAAAAAAAAGACTTTTAATAGTCTTTAAAATGACCTTTCTCAGCAGACACTTGTGCCTTATCAAAATTAATTTGTAAAATTTCCAAAAAAAGTTTTTTTTTTAATCTGAAGGATTATCTGAAATGATAAAAGTTATGGTGTTTGCAAATAGTCAGCCAGATTACGAGTTTTGCGTTAGAAGCTATGCGGTGCTAACAAGCATTTTTTTCTCATCTCTCACTTACCCGCACTACTGGTATTACGGGTTTTCACAAACCCGGCATTAAAAGGCAAGCGGTGAGCTGGTCGTACGTGCTCGTGCACGATTTCCCCATAGGAATCAATGGGGAGAGCCAGCTGAGAAAAAGTCTATCACCTGCCAAAAAGCAGCGTAAAACTCAGTAACACAGCCCTATTGATTCCTATGGGGAAGCTAAAGTTATGTTTACACCTAACACCCAAACATGAACCCCGAGTCTAAACACCCCTAATCTTACACTTATTAACCCCTAATCTGCCGCCCCCAACATCGTCGCCACCTACATTATACTTTTTAATATACATATGAGGAAGGCAAAGTAGCAGGCACTACTACAAGGAAGGTGCAATAAAAAAATTATACTTTAATGAAAAGATTAAAATACATATACAGGCTAGACACAAGACCAGGGAGGGAGTAGAGCAACAGCCTGACGCGTTTTGCACCCTCTAGTGGCGCTTAACCATAGGCTATAGTGCAGAGGAAGAGATACCTATTTATAGGGCAAAGTATTAACCCCTCCAGTGCTGAAAATAATTCTTTAAAAGTTATCAATAAAAACATGAACAATATGATCTATATACAAAGAAAATTCCAGACTCTGTATATAAGTACAATAGGATATATAGATGTGCTGACACTTATATAGTGATATAACTCTAAAATAAGAGCAATAAGAAATATGTGAATATATCTAAGATGAAAATAAATATATATATATATATATATATATATATAAATTAAACATCTATGACTCTTATCTCTGGTGCATATTAAACTTAACTTCTGAATTAATCATCTATCAAATAGTTAATATCTCACTCTTTATTCATGCCATTGGGTTGGTGTGTATTTAATTTTATGATCCAAAATATTTCTTTTTTGTCCAAAATCTTATATTTATTGCCCCCTCTAGGTGGAATGGTAGCTATATCAATGATTTGAACAGACATGTCTGCTATATGGGAGAAGTGAATGCTATTAAAATGATTGGCTACAGCTGAGTCCTTGCAATAGTTTTTAAGGTCTCTAGTGTGTTCTCCAAACCTGGTCCTGACCTCTCGTGAAGTTTTACCTACATATTGGCATTTACAAATATTGCAAGTCAAAAGATATATTGCAAATTTAGTTTTACAATTCGCATACAAATTAATGCCATATTGTTTGTTGTCAACACTAGATAAAAACAGATCACCTATTATCAAATGAGAACAGGTTATACAGTCTCTACTACCACACTTGAAGGTACCCTTTTTACATAGCCAATCACCTGAGCTTTGACTAACATTGTCTCTGACTAAGCTAGGGGCAAGCAATCTCCCTAAAGTTTTCGTTTTTTTAGGGACAAACCTAAAGTTCTTAACAAGAGGTTTTATTGCTCTTATTTTAGAGATATGTCAGTATATAAGTGTCAGCACATCTATATATCCTATTGTACTTATATACAGAGTCCAGAATTTTCTTTGTATATAGCCCCTATTGTTCATATTTTTATTGATAACTGTTTGTTTATTAAAGAATTCTTTTCAGCACTGGAGGGGTTAACACTTTGCCCTATAAATAGGTATCTCTTCCTCGGCACTATAGCCTATGATTAAGCACCAATAGAGGGCACGAAACGCATCAGGCTGTTGCTCTACTCCCTCCCTGGTCTTGTGTCTAGCCTGTATATGTATTTTAATCTTTTCATTAAAGTATAATTTTTTATTGCACCTTCCTTTTAGTAGTGCCTGCTACTTTGCCTTCCTCATATGTATGTAACATTCAGCGGTCACGGATTAAACCGCAGCTATGGCACTCTGCCAGCATACCTTTCATTGGACGTATTCACTCTGCAACGAGTTCTGGTTATTCTGACGCAGCTATACCACGTGGATTCTCCATTTGCCTGTCAGCAGTCTTTGATCCATACGCCACATTTGGCAAGCCAACGGATAACACAGCATTCAGCGTTTACCTCCAGCGTCTTTTGGACAAGCATCACTGATGAAAATGAGTGAGTAAGTTTATTACCCTTGCATGATTTTTTCGTTACCTGTTATGTATATATATAAGAATTATCCGGGTCACTGACTTGGGATACAGGACTTGATATCAGTGTAATTGGTAAGGCTGTTTTCACTTACCCACCGGAGCAGTCCGTCGATACTTTTGCTGGCATATTAAACACAGGTGCATTTAATACATACAGAAAAGGGACAAAATTCATACGAGACAAAGAGGATTTTGATCAAGATAAAGTATATAATTGGGCAGAGGTGCGCCAGCAACAGTGTGATTATAAAAAAAAATCATGGAAAAGGAAGTAACAAGCACAGAGAGTGGATAAAGAGAAAGATCCATCCAAAAATGTCCCTAAATCGATCCTTAAGAAAAAGAATGCTAGAAAAGTGGCATTCAGTGTCTCAGTCCACAGATTCAGAAGCAAACTGTTCAGTAGCCTCTTCTGCTTCTTCCTACTGTTCATCTATGTTTTCTTCTTCTTCTGCTTCTCCTTCTTCTTCTCCTCCCTCATGTGCTTTTTTAAAGGTGTCGTAGGGGGAGGAATTGGAGGAACAGCTGGTGGTTCGTCTAATCGTCTAAAAACAAGGAAATATGCAGAAAAAGGAAAAAATATAGAAGAAGATGGCGAAAAGGAAGAAAAAAGAAAGAACAAGATGAAAAAGGGACAGAAGTAACTTGCCAAACTCCATCAGTCACCCCTGCTGCAGAAGGACTTAATGTCATTAACATCTATAAATATGAGTTAACCGAGGATGAAAAGTCTGTACTGTCTAAAGGTTTAGGTTTTGCCCCTACGAATAGACTTTCAGGCTTTAACACCTTGTTGGACATAAACAAGTTTGTAAATTGTCACTAAAAAGGTTTTTTGCCTTAACAGATAAATGAATTGTACAGGAGTCTGAAGAGTCTACTGCTTCTAATATAGATATGATATCTCCACATTTACCATTCATTGATGCGTGTTCAGTGGCTACCCTTAATGAACTATATAATATGGATGACATTGATCATGAGAGCCCCAAAGATAAACTTGAAAGACCCAAGAAAAGTAGGTCTAAGTTTTATCCTATCAACTTTAGGGGTCCTATGATCAATACCTATCAAAGATTGGTTCAGAATGATATACTCAAATTGGATTCTGAGGTAAGCCTTGGCAACGATGCTGTCACCCATAATCTTAGATATCAGGAACGTATTGCAATAAATACATTAAAGGATAATTGTGATATTGTGATCAGAAATTCTGATAAGGGTGGCAGCATTGTTGTCATGGATAAATATTATTATTTTGGTGAAGCACAGAGACAGTTCTCAGATACTAGTCTATACAGGTTGTTATCTTATAACCCTGTTCATGTTTTTAAAAAGGACATGGGCAGGCTTATTGAAGATGGAATCCTATTGGGTATTTTTAAGACAGAAGATGTGGAAACATTAGTTCCTAAATATCCCATTACACCGTTATTCCACCATGTACCGAAAGTACATAAGGATAGTAAGTACCCACCAGGGAGACCCATAGTTGGGGGTAAAGGCTCCTTATTAGAACCCTTAGGGGAATGGATGGATACTATACTCCAACCCATAGTAAGATGGCAACTTAGCTATTTACAAGATAAAACACATTATTGCAGATATTACTTCACTTTATACCAGTATAACACAACATTTAGGCATTAAAGCTTTAGAATACTTTTTGGAGAGATAAACTGATTTGATAGATTGCAAAAGAGGTTATATTTGTGAAGTATTACAATTCTTACTATCTCACAATTATTTTATGTTCAACAATGAGTACAACTTGCAGATAAGGGGAACCGCCATGGGGGCTAAATTTGCTCCTGCTTTTGTAAACATTTATGTTTCATGGTGGGAATTAACATACATTTTTACTATAAATAACCCTTGGATGGAACAAGTGGAGCTGTTTGTTCGTAAATAAATGACTTGTTATTAATAGTTAAAGATGAGAGGAAGGTAAATTTTCTTGAAGAGTTTTTGGTCTACCTGAATGATAATCAGCTAGGTTTGCAATTCACTGGTGAGCAGAACCAACAGCAAATTAATTACTTAGATCTTACTTTGATGATCTTTGATAATCAAATAGTTACCCAAACATACAGAAAACCGATAGCAGGTAACACCATTTTGCACGCTGCATCCTAACACCCAGGACATGTCATTAAAGCTATATCAAGGGGACAATTTATCAGGCTTCGCAGGAACACTAAATGTGATCTCACTTATGAACAACAGTCTTTGGAGTTGAAAGAGAGGCTCATCAAGAGAGGATATGATCCTAAAAATTTAGAAGCAATGCAGAATTACAGTTAAGAACTATAGGAGCAAAGCCAGAAATATAAGGAAAAGACATAAATTGCAAATAAATGATACAATAGTATTCACTGCTGAGTATTCACAACATTATAATACTATTGTAAAAATTCTTAAAAAGCATTTACATATATTATCAGGAGATGAAGTTCTAAAACCTCTTGTTAAGAACTTTAGGTTTGTCCCTAAAAAAACGAAAACTTTAGGGAGATTGCTTGCCCCTAGCTTAGTCAGAGACAATGTTAGTCAAAGCTAAGGTGATTGGCTATCTAAAAAGGGTACCTTCAAGTGTGGTAGTAGAGACTGTATAACCTGTTCTCATTTGATAATAGGTGATCTGTTTTTATCTAGTGATGACAACAATCATTTTTATGCGAATTGTAAAACTAAATTTGCAATATATCTTTTGACTTGCAATATTTGTAAATGCCAATATGTAGGTAAAACTTCACGAGAGGTCAGGACCAGGTTTGGAGAACACACTAGAGACGTTAAAAACTATTGCAAGGACTCAGCTGTAGCCAATCATTTTAATAACATTCACTTCTCCCATATAGCAGACATGTCTGTTCAAATTATTGATATAGCTACCATTCCACCTAGAGGGGGCAATAAATATAAGATCTTGGACAGAAAAAAAATATTTTGGATCATAAAATTAAATACACGCCAACCCAATGGCATGAATAAAGAGTGTGATATTAACTATTTGATAGATGATTAATTCAGAAGTTAAGTTTAATATGCACCAGAGATTAGAGTCATAGATGTTTAATTGATATATATATATATATATATATATTTTCATCTTAGATGTAGTCACATATTTCTTATTGCTCTTATTTTAGAGTTATGTCAGTATATAAGTGTCAGCACATCTATATATCCTAGTGTACTTATATACAGAGTCCGGAATTTTCTTTGTATACAGATACTATTGTTCATGTTTTTATTGGTAACTGTTTGTTTTTTAAAGAATTCTTTTCAGCACTGGAGGGGTTAACACTTTGCCCTATAAATAGGTATCTCTTCCTCTGCACTATAGCCTATGATTAAGCACCACTAGAGGGCGTGAAATGAGTCAGGCTGTTGCTCTACTCCCTCCCTGGTCTTGTGTCTAGCCTGTATATGTATTTTAATTTTTTATTGCACCTTCCTTGTAGTAGTGCCTGCTACTTTGCCTTTCTCATATGTATGTTACATTCAGTGGTCACGGATCAGACCGCAGCGACGGCACTCTGCATACCTTTCATTGGATGTATTCACTCTGCAACGAGTTCTGGTTATTCTGACGCAGCTATACCACATGGATTCTCCGTTTGCCTGTCAGCATTATACTTTTTAACCCCTAATCTACTGCTCTGGACATTGCTGCCACTATAATAAACATATTAACCCCTAAACCGCCACACTCCTGCCTCGCAAACATTAGTTAACTATTATTAACCCCTAATCTGCCGTACCTAACATCGCCGCCACCTACCTACATTTATTAACCCCTAATCTGCCGTCCCAACATCGATGCCACTATACTAAATTTATTAAACCCTAAATCTAAGTCTAACCCTAACCCTAACACTCCCTAACTTAAATATAATTTAAATAAATCTAAATAAAACCTATTCTCACATAAATAAATCACCTAAATAAAAACTATTATCACCTAAATTATTCCTATTTAAAACTAAATACTTACCTATAAAATAAACCCTAAGATAGCTAGAATATAACTAATAGTTACATTGTAGCTAGCTTATGGTTTATTTTTATTTTACAGGCAAGTTTGTATTTATTTTAACTAGGTACAATAGTTATTAAATAGTTAATAACTATTTAATAACTACCTAGTTAAAATAAATACAAATTGACCTGTAAAACAAAACCTAACCTAAGTTACACTAACACCTAACACTAAACTATAATTAAATAAATTAACTAAATTAAAAACAATTCAATAAATTCAATTAAATTAGCTAAATCACCAAAAAACAACAACACTAAATTACAGAAAATAAAAAACAAATTACAGATCTTTAAACTAATTACACCTAATCTAATAGCCCTATCAAAATAAAAAAGCCCCCCCCCAAAATAAAAAAAACCCTAGCCTAAACTAAACTATCAATAGCCCTTTTACCTGTAAAAAACAAAATACAAACAACCCCCCCAACAGTAAAACCCACCACCTACACAACCAACCCCCCCAAACAAACCTGAGCTCCCCATTGCCCTGAAAAGGGCATCTGGATTGGCATTGCCCTTAAAAGGGCAGTTAGCTCTATTGCAGGTCCAAACCCTAACCTAAAAATAAAACCCACCTAATACACCCTTAAAAAACCTAACACTAACCCCCTGAAGATCGACTTACTGTTCTTAAGACCGGACATCCATCCTCAAGGAAGTGGCAGAAGTTTTCATCCAAGAGGGCCAAAGTCCTCAATGAAGCCGGGAGAAGTCTTCATCCAGGCCGGGCGAAGTGGTCCTCCAGACGGGCAGAAGTCTTCATCCAGATGGCATCTTCTATCTTCATCCATCCGACACGAAGCGGGTCCATCTTCAAGACATCCGACGCGGAGCATCCTCGTCATCCAGAGTCTTCTTACTGAATGAAGATACCTTTAAGTGACGTCAATAGAAATTTTCTTTAGATTTATTTAAATTATATTTAAGTTAGGGGGTGTAAGGGTTAGGGTTAGACTTAGATTTAGTGGTTAATACATTTAATATAGTGGCGGCGACGTTGGGGACGGCAGATTAGGGGTTAATAAATGTAGGTAGGTGGCGGCAATGTTAGGGATAGCAGATTAGGGGTTAATATTATTTAACTAGTTTTTGCGAGGGGGGAGTGCGGCAGTTTAGGGGTTAATATGTTTATTATAGTGGCGGCGATGTCCAGAGCGGCAGATTAGGGGTTAAAAATGTTATTTTAGTATTTGCGATGCGGGAGGGCTTCGGTTTAGGGGTTAATAGGTAGTTTATGGGTGTTAGTGTACTTTTTACGTAGTGTACTACGGCGTTGTACCATAAAACTCTTAACTACTGAATTTAGAATGCGTTAGGGATCTTGGAGGTAGAGGCTGTACCGCTCACTTTTTGGCCTCCCAGGACAGACTCGTAATACCAGCGCTATGGAAGTCCAATAGAAAAAAGACTTTACGAAGTTTACTTAAGTCTTTTTGCGGTAAGGCCAAAGAAGTGTGCGGTGCCCCTAAACCTACAAGACTCGTAATAGCAGCGGGGCTAAAAAAGCAACGTTAGGACTGTTAACGCTGCTTTTTTTCCTTAACGCACAACTCGTAATCTAGCCGAGTATTTCTCCTTATTATTCATTGCAGTCATGACTTTCTTTGAAAGGGTTAATAATATCCTCATGCATAGTTGTTTTGCAAATGAGTGACATGCATTTATAAATGTTTGGGCTCTTTTCTATTGATGGAGCACCACTATGGTGGAATAAAGTTTTGTTCTGCATTCACAAATAAAAATATATGTCTATATCTGTAAAAACATTTATATATTTTTTTGTTAATGTTTGTCATTTCACATTGCAAAAAAAATATTGAATATCAGTATAGGGAAATCTGGCATTTCTAGCACAGATGTCTCCTGAATTGTTTGCAGCCAAAAGATTTGTACATATTTTGCAATGGACATTTAAAAAAAAAAAGTTTCTTACCTACTGAACTCTTATCTTCACTGTGTATATTGTCTCCAATATTTGCAGGATATGTAGTGCCGTTGAAGACCGAGGTCTCTGTAATACCTTTACTTCAATACAATTCTGTAATATCCATTGCATTTTGTATTTAAAATATAGCCTTTATTTGAACAACAAATTAAAACATAGGAATGTTTCGGGCATTGCCACCCTTAATCAAGAGGCATGATTATGAGTGGCAACAGCTTAAATGTTGCTACGTTTTAACTTTTTGTCCAAATAAAGGATATATTTTAAATACAAAGTGCTGTGGACATTACCGAACAATATTTTCGGGATGGAAGGGGGACACAGAACCCACATGAAAGGGATGTGATAGGTCCTCAGAACTTATCTGTTGTAAAATGTCGGAACCTACATTCCGGTCGCCAGTTTTTTCCAATTATGTACTAAGCTTTTAGCTTTTTAATTTACATAATGGTTATCTAAAAGCTAACTAACTTTTTTGATATAAGAGCAGAAAAAGAGGTGCTGCATGTATGTATCAGTAATATAAGATCACAGAGAAGGACAGCTGAGAGCAGGGTACTCACATGTGCCAGAGGCATTCACTTGTGCCGATAGAAACAGGCTGGACCTTTTACAGCAGCCCAGCTCGCTGACTTCTTAGACCAGGTGATCCCAATTCTCATGTGTTAGTAGTACATAAGGGGGGAACACAAGAGAAAAAAAAAAAACGTTGGTATCAATACAATAAAAGATGCATATGATATAAGCACAAAAGCTGGGTACTCACAAGGATAGCAGCACCCAAGTGTGACTAATAGTGAAGGCTGGTCCTTCAACAGCAGCCCAGCTTGCTATGCTCAAACTGAGTAATATAAGGGCTTCTATGGTCTCTCCAGCCAGGAGAAATGAAGACAAAGTAGCATAGTCTCGAACTGATCAACACAGTAGTTCCGGTGTTTTGAAAAAATCTTAGAGTGTTTATTTTAAAATCAAAATTAAAACAACAAGGTAATACAGGTCAAATAAAAACACATTTGGATCCCCACGGTGTGTACAGGCTTCAAAAAAGATGCAACACGTTTCTCAGCTCTGAGGCTGTTTCATCAGGAATATCTGGTTAGTTCTGAATTAATCCTTAAAGGGACACTGAACCCATTTTTTTAATTTCATGATTCAGATAGAGCATGCAATTTTAAGCAACTTTCTAATTTACTCCTATTATCAAATTTTCTTCATTCTCATTTGAAAAGCAAGAATGTAAGTTTAGATGCCAGACAAGTTTTGGTGAATAACCTGGGTTGTTCTTGTTGATTGGTGGATAAATTCACCCACCAATTAACAAGTGCTGTCCAGTGTCTAAACCAAAAATTTGCTGGCTCCTTAGCTTAGATGCCTTCTTTTTCAAATAAAGATAGCAAGAGAACAAAGAAAGATTTATAATATGAGTAAATTAGAAAGTTGCTTAAAATTGCATGCTCTATCTGAATTACGAAAGAAAAAATGTGGGTTCAGTGTCCCTTTAAATAGGGCTACGCTACCTATCAGGAGAGAAAAACCCTTCCCCCCAGGACTGGAGTAACCTGACCAATCCATACTCTTAGTGTCTCAGTGTTGTGATTGATTAACCTGTAGAGTTTTAGTAATCTTGGAATCATGAACAAATCTCATATGGATTTAAGTTGCAACTAACTGAATAGGTATAAATAAATTAATGAGTATATATATGCACACACACACATACATTTCAATGAAGACTGCTATTCAGTTTAAATTCTCTAAAACTGACTATTTATCATGAAGTATCTATCCAGCCAAATCATGAGATTATCAAAGTGTTTGCAATTGCAACATTAAAAAAGATACCTACTATCAGCTAAATAGAAATATTATTTGTTACAGGTAGTATCTGTTAAAAGTGGGCGTATACTAGATCGCGCCATATCCACTTGTAGCCAGTAATATTATGTTTGTTGGTATAGAGGTGTGTCTGATTACATCACTGAAATCTCTAAACCAATTGGGTACTCCAGAAGTAACCATAGGCGGGGCCATACATGAACGTGAATATGCGCTACTATATAGAGAAAGGGCTACAATAAAATAAATCACTAGTAAAGCGGTGTGTGTTTGTTGTTATTCTTTACAGGTAATGTCCGTAAAGAGTAGGCGTGTAATGAGCCGCGTCATCGCCATCATATACACTTGTAGCCAAAAACATTATGTTTGAGTGTCAACGTAATAGAAATATAATACAGAAATGACACTTGGCAATGCCATATGTGAACTTGAATATACGCTGCTATATACAGGGAGAAACAGATGCATAAAATAAGTAATCTCTATTGTAGGAAAGACCTGTGATAATAGAGTTAAAAATAGTGAGATCAAAAGAAAGTGCCCTCAAAATGAAAAAAAGATGAATGTGTTTGTGTTAAATGAATGTCAGAGGACAAATATATATAGAGGCATTCGCCAAATAGAGAGGCAAAGTAAACCAAGTAATAATGTAGTGCTAGTGATATAAAAACTAACTCAAGGGAAAAAAAAAACCCTCGAAGGGAAATTATGTGTAATATAATACAAAAACGCCAAGGGTCGTTTTTGTATTATATTTCTATTACGGTGACACTCAAACATAATGTTATTGGCTACAAGTGTATATGATGCGACTCATTACACACCCACTCTTTACGGACATTACCTGTAAAGAATATCAACAGACACACACCGCTAAACTAGTGATTTATTTTATTTTTGCCCTTTCTCTATATGGTAGCGCATATTCACGTTCATGTATGGCCCCACCTATGGTTACTTCTGGAGTACCCAATTGGTTTAGAGATATCAGTGATGTAATCAGACACACCTCTATACCAACAAACATAATATTACTGGCTACAAGTAGATGTGACGAGACCTAGTATATGGCCATTTTAATGGATATTACCTGTAACGAATATTATTTCTATACTATTCAGAAGACAGTAAGTATCTTTTTTAACATTGCAATCGTGAACACTTCATGATAAATAGTCAGTTTTAGAGAATTTAAACTGAATAGCAGTCTTCATTGAAATGTATGTGTGTGTGTATATATACTCCTCATTCATTTATATTATACCCATTCAGTTAGTTTCAACTTAAATCTATATGAGATTTGTTCATGATTCCAAGGTTACTAAAACTCTTTAGGTGAATCAATCACAACACTGAGACACTAAGGGGGGTAGTTATCAAGCCGTGTACTTTACCTGTCTTCGCCGGCCCAATACGCCCGCCTAAGCTCGCCTCACATCGCTGCCGCGGACCTGCAAAAATTTGCCTAAGTTATCAATAAATCTGTCAAAAAGCCGGGCACCAAGTACGGGGCGATGAGCAGCGGACTGTGAGAGTTATCACTCATCCGATCTCGCTGCTCTTCGGCTTTTTTACAGCTTTCCTGCTAGCCTGTCACTAAGCACCCACACTAACTACACTGTTCTACCCCCTATACCGGCGCCCCTGGAGCCCCCCGAAACTAAATAAAGTTACTAACCCCTAAACCGCCACTCCTAGACCCCTACACAACTCTAATAAATGTATTAACCCCTAAACCGCCACTCCTAGACTCGCCACAACTCTTATAAATGTATTAACCCCTAAACCGCCGCTCCCGGACACCGCTGCCACCTACATTATACCTAGTAACCCCTATCCTGCCCCCCCTATACCGTTGCCCTCTATAATAAAGTTATTAACCCCTATCCTGCTGATACCGCACCTCGCCGCAACTAAATAAATAGTTTAACCCCTAAACCGCCGCTCCCTGACCCCGCCGCAACCTATATTAAATTTATTAACCCCTATCCTGCCCCCCACTACACCGCCGCCACTGTAATAAAATTATTAACCTAAACCCTAAACCTAAGTCTAACACTAACCCTAACACCCCCCTAACTTAAATATTAATTCAATAAATCTAAATAATTTCTATTATGAACTAAATTAATCCTATTTAAAACTAAATACTTACCTTTAAAATAAACCCTAATATAGCTACAATATAAATAATAATTACATTGTAGCTATCTTAGGATTTATTTTTATTTTACAGGCAAATTTCAATTTATTTTAACTAGGTACAATAACTATTAAATAGTTATTAACTATTTAATAACTTACCTAGCTAAAATAAAGAGAAATTTACCTGTAAAATAAAAACTAACCTAAGTTACAATTACACCTAACACTACACTATACTTTTATAAATTATTCCTATTTAAAACTAAATACTTACCTGTAAAATAAACCCTAAGATAGCTACAATGTAATTAATAATTACATTGTAGCTATTTTAGGAATTATATTTATTTTACAGGTAACTTTGTATTTTTTTTTTTAGCTAGTTAGAATAGTTATTACATTGTTATTAACCATTTAATAACTACCTAGCCAAAAGAAATACAAAATTACCTGTAAAATAAATCCTAACCTAAGTTACAATTAAACCTAACACTACACTATCATTAAATAAATTAAATAAATTAACTACAAATAACTACAATTAAATACAATTACATAAACTAACTAAAGTACAAAAAAAAGCTAAGTTGCAAAAAATAAAAAAAATAGATTACAAACATTTAAAAAATATTACAACAATTTTAAGATACTTACACCTAATCTAAGCCACCAATAAAATAACAAACTCCCTCAAAATAAAAAAATGCCCTACCCAATTCTAAATTAAAAAAGTTCAAAGCTCTTTTACTTACCAGCCCTTAAAGGGCCATTTGTGGGGCATGCCCCAAAGAATTCAGCTCTTTTGCCTGTAAAAGAAAAATACAACCCCCCCAACATTAAAACCCACCACCCACATACCCCTAATCTAACCCAAACCCCCCTTAAAATAACCTAACACTAATCCCCTGAAGATCATCCTACCTTGAGTCGTCTTTACTCAGCCGAGCAGCGATGGAACCGAAGAGGAGACCCGGAGCGGCAGAAGTTATCCTCCAAGCGGCGCTGAAGAAATCTTCCATCTGATGAAGTGATCCTCCAAGCGGCGCTGAAGAAGTGTTCCATCCGGGCGATGTCATCTTCCAAGAGGCGCTGAAGAAGTCTTCTATCCGGGCAATGTCATCTTCAAAGCGGGGTCTTCAATCTTCATCCCGCCGACGCGGAACATCCTTCTTTCCCGACGGACTACCGACGAATGAAGGCTCCTTTAAGGGATGTCATCCAAGATGGCGTCACTTCAATTCCAATTGACTGTTAGGATTCTATCAGCCAATCGGAATTAAGGTACAAAAAATCTGATCGGAACAGCCAATAGAATGCGAGCTCAATCTGATTGGCTGATTGGATCAGCCAATCGGATTGAACTTGAATCTGATTGGCTAATTCAATCAGCCAATCAGATTTTTCCTACCTTAATTCCGATTGGCTGATAGAATCCTATCAGCCAATTGGAATTGAAGGGATGCCATCTTGGATGATGTCCCTTAAAGGAGCCTTCATTCATTGGTAGTCCGTTGGGAAAGAAGGATGTTCAGCGTCGGCGGGATGAAGATTAAAGACCCCGCTTGGAAGATGACATCGCCCGGATAGAAGACTTCTTCAGCACCTCTTGGAAGATGACATCGCCCGGATGGAAGACTTCTTCAGTGCCGCTTGGAGGATGACTTCATCGGATGGAAGATTTCTTCAGCGCCGCTTGGAGGATAACTTCTGCCGCTCCGGGTCTCCTCTTCGGTTCCATCGCTGCTCAGCTGAGTGAAGACGACTCAAGGTAGGATGATCTTCAGGGGATTAGTGTTAGGTTATTTTGAGGGGGGTTTGGGTTAGATTAGGGGTATGTGGGTGGTGGGTTTTAATGTGGGGGGGTTTGTATTTTTCTTTTACAGGCAAAAGAGCTGAATTCTTTGGGGCATGCCCCACAAATGGCCCTTTTAGGGGCTGGTAAGGTAAAAGAGCTTTGAACTTTTTTAATTTAGAATAGGGTAGGACATTTTTTTTATTTTGGGGGGGTTTGTTATTTTATTAGGGGGCTTAGATTAGGTGTAAGTAGCTTAAAATTGTTGTAATATTTTTTAAATGTTTGTAACCTATTTTTTTTATTTTTTGTAACTTAGCTTTTTTTTTGTACTTTAGTTAGTTTATGTAATTGTATTTAATTGTAGTTATTTGTAGTTAATTTATTTAATTTATTTAATGATAGTGTAGTGCTAGGTTTAATTGTAACTTGGGTTAGTTTTTATTTTACAGGTAAATTTCTCTTTATTTTAGCTAGGTAAGCTATTAAATAGTCAATAACTATTTAATAGCTATTGTACCTAGTTAAAATAAATTGAAAGATGCCTGTAAAATAAAAATAAATCCTAAGATAGCTACAATATAATTATTATTTATATTGTAGCTATATTAGGGTTTATTTTAAAGGTAAGAATTTAGTTTTAAATAGGATTAATTTAGTTCATAATAGAAATATTATTTAGATGTATTTAATTAATATTTAAGTTAGGGGGTGTTAGGGTAAGTGTTAGACTTAGGTTTAGGGGTTAATAAATTTATTACAGTGGCGGCGGTGTAGTGGGGGGCAGGATAGGGGTTAATAAATGTATTATAGGTGGCGACGGTGTAGGGGGGGCAGATTAGGGGTTAATAAATTTAATATAGGTTGTGGCAGTGTCCGGGATAGGCGGTTTAGGGGTTACTATATATATTATAGTTGCAGTGGGCTCCGGGAGCGGCAGTTTAGGGGTTAATATGTATAGAGTAGCTTGGGGTGGGCTCCAGGAGCGGCGGTTTAGGGGGTAATAACTTTATTTAGTTGCGGCGGTGTAGGGGGGGACAGATTAGTGGTGTTTAGACTCGGGGTACATGTTAGGGTGTTAGGTGCAGACATCTCCCATAGGAATCAATGGGATGTCTGGCAGCAGCGAACTTGTACTTTCGCTATGGTCAGACTCCTATTGATTCCTATGGGATCGGCCGCCTCCAGGGTGGCGGTTTGAAAACCAGATACGCTGGGCCGGAAAAGTGCCGAGCGTACCTGCTAGTTTTTTGATAACTAGCAAAAGTAGTCAGATTGTGCCGCACTTGTGTGCGGAACATCTGGAGTGACGTAAGAATCAATCTGTGTCGGACTGAGTCCGGCGGATCGAAGTTTACGTCACAAAATTCTACTTTTGCCGGTCTCTAGCCTTTGATAACTAAGGCGAATCAGCCTCGCCACAAATACGCTGTGGAATTCCAGCGTATTTGAGGTTGACGGCTTGATAACTAGGCCCCTCAGTTTATGAATTGTGCGGTTACTCCAGTCCTGGGGGGGAAGGGTTTTTCTCACCTGATAGGTAGCATAGCCCTATTTAAGCATTAATTGAGAACTAACCAGAAATGCCTGATGAAACAGCCTCAGAGCTGAGAAACGCGTCACATCTTTTTTAAAGCCTGTACACACAGTTGGTATCCAATGTGTTTTTATTTGACCTGTATTACCTTGTTGTTTTAATTTTGGTTTTAAAATAAACACTGTAAGATTTTTTACAAAACACCGGAACTACTGTGTTGATCAGTTCAAGACTACGCTACCTTGTCTTCATTTCTCCTGGCTGGAGAGACCATAGAAGGCCTTATATTGCTCAATTTGAACACAGCAAGCTGGGCTGCTGTTGAAGGACCAGCCTTCACTACTAGGCACACTTGGGTGCCGCTATCCTTGTGAGTACCCAGCTTTTGTGCTTATATCATATGCATCTTTTATTGTATTGATACATACATGCGTTTTTGTTTTTTTTTCATTTTTGTTCCCCCCCCCCTATGTACTACTAACACATGAGAATTGGGAGTCCCTGGTTTAAGAAGTCAGCGAGTTGGGCTGCTTTAAAAGGTACAGCCTGTTTCTATTGGCACAAGTGATTGCCTCTGGCACATGTAAGTACCCTGCTCTCAGCTGTCCTTCTGACACCTCTTTTTTTGCTCTTATAGCTTTTTAATTTGCCTAATTGTTTTTTCTTCCTTAAAACATTTTCCGCATTGCAGAACAGATTTATCATCTTGCATAGTCAATTTGACAATATCTGCAATGTCACTCCACATGGCATCCGTTTCATGTGGGTTCTTCTCCCTCTTCCACAATCCCATTAGGTAGATATATTGTGGCTCTAAGGCAGTCACAAGCACTTCATTTTTTTCCATGGTAAATTGTGATGCCACCATGACAATATTTTTCAAGACTTATGGGATTTAAAGAAGTGGTCCAATTTATATATATATTTGTCATGCAATTAGTAAAATGGGTTATAAATTCTCATTGGCTTTTAATATGGATGATAATTGTATTTGTGTTGAAATAAACTTTTTACTTAATTAGGGTTGACGTGTGTTTTGTTAAAACAAATTGTGATTGGTTGACTAGCGTAGTGCAGTTAAAATTGCAAATAGATTGTAATTACATTATGCATATGTCAGATACCTATAGACATACATACTTTATTATTGAAGACAACATAGACTTCATTCAAATGTCGCTTATGGATAATAAAACCACAAAATAAGAACTACAGTCGATTATCAAATGCATCAAAAATCAGGGGGAGAAATATGCTTAATTAAATCATGATCACTGGCATTATTGGGACTGTCTTTAGATATCCTTACATCCAATTATTCTAGCAGAGGCCTAGGTGATGTTAACTGTAAGGTCTAAGGGAGAAAGTATGACATATTACAGATTTATTTTTTAAATGGCATAGATAACATGGTTTGTTTTTATCTTTTGTTTAAAGTTAAAACTGGAGCTCTTTATAAAACCTGGTAGGCCATCAGGATCTTTATAAAAAGACTAGATTAATCCTGACTGAAATAAATTTGCTTCCTCAGAAATTTTCATCAATATGAATCTTTGAATTGTGATAGCAAACAAGCTAATGGTGCCGATTTAACAATGTCTGTCCGACATGATATGCTGTAGCGTATCATGTCCGACAGACATTGCTGAATAACATTGCACAAGCAGTTCTGGTGAATTGCTTGTGCAATACCGCCCCCTTCAGATTCCTGGCCAAACGACTGCTAGCAGGGGGTGTCAATCAACCCGATCATACACAATTGAGCGGATTGCAGACCACAGCCTCAGAGGAGGCATATGAGTTAAGGAGCAGCGGTCTTCAGATCGCTGCTTCTTAACTCCTGTTTCCAGTGAGCCTGAAGGCTAGCGTAGAAACAGATTCATTGGGGCCATATGACAGTTTGTTAAATCGGCCTCAATGTCTCTATAATATACTAAGCTGAAATTTTTCTTTAGTAAAAAGTGCATCTGGAGTAAGCTCATTTTATTTATTTATTGATTTATTTTGGAATAAGCAAATAAATAATGTATTCCTTCTATATCGCAAAGTGGTAATGTACAGAAAATCATTCTACATTCAAAAGAGGGTAACAGCTATTTTAGGTGCAGTATATTGGAACAACATAGCTGTTGCAAAGTCACTAAATCAAACCACAGAAGAAAATGAAGTAATAAAAAATAACAGGAATTATAGAAAATACAAAAAGAACAAGAAATAAGGAGATCAGCTTCAATGTATCCAAACTGTAATTTCTCATTGTTCAGAATCAGGTTTACTTGCAGGATCCTGTTCTGTACAATGAGAACATACTATTTGGCAGCATTTTAGTGATTCAATTGGTTCAATGGCTAAAATCTCACCATTTTAAAAAACAGCATTTATATGTTGTGAGAACTGTTTAATACCCACTACTGTAAATTTAAAAAAACAAGTTGTGGCTTCTTTCTTCTCCAATATTTTAATATACCTCATTGTTAGTATTCATTCTACAGCAAAACCTTGCAAAATTAAAAGAAAAAAGATAAATAAATTAAGTTTATAAAAATGTATAACAAACAATTTTAGAGACTGATGCAAATAATAACACTTCCTACACGTGTCCACAATTTAATTTATGAAAAATGCTGGAGTATTGGAAAAAGTATGGTGTGTGTGGACACCTCAAAAACATTTTTTGGAAATATATGTGTATCCAATGAGTGCCAAACAGCTCAAAACAGCTCTAGATCAAGATTGTGAAATAGCTCAAAATTGTATTTTGAGTTTTTTAAGAGGTTGGGAAGATATTATATATATATATATATATATATATATATATATATATATATATATATATATATATATATAGCAATAACTTGAGACCGCACTCTGAGGACTTAATCAAAACCACTTCCGTGGTGTTTTAATTTAGGTAACGTTTCGGGGTCTCCCCCTTTATCAAAACAGAGACCCCGAAATGTTACATAAATTAAAACACCACGGAAGTGGTTTGGATTAAGTCCTCAGAGTGCGGTCTCAAGTTATTGCTAAATGTGTGTTTTTATGCTCCGCACCGGGGCAGAAGATTACAACTCGTGAGTGCTTGGTGACAACATTTGTAATTATATATATATATATATATATATATAATCAAAAATAGCCTCAAAGCAGTCAAAATGGGAAGCGACACTCACTGGATATGTGAAATCAAAACAAGACTTTTATTTCTTAAACTCTCCTGTGACTTTTCAGGGTCGTTACCCCTTCCTCAGACAGTGGCCCATATTTATCAAGCTCTGTATGGAGCTTGAAGGGCCGTGTTTCTGGCGAGTCTTCAGACTCGCCAGAAACACAAGTTATGAAGCAGCGGTCTAAAGACCACTGCTTCATAACACTGTCCGCCGAGTACGATCGGGTTGATTGATATCCCCTGCTGGCTGCCGCAAGTCTGCAGGCGGAGGCGTTGCACAAGCTGGTGCAATGTTAAATGCGGAGAGTGTATTGCTCTCCGCATGTAGCGAGGTCTTGCGACCTGATCTGCACTGTCGGATTAGAAGAACCAACCTCTAGAACATATTGTAATTTCGGATTGGGGAACCTGAGAATGGGAGCGTTCGTGAACGAATGTTTTAAGTTATCAAAAACTGATTGTGCTTCTGAGCTCCATTTGAAGGTAGTGTTAGCTTTAGTAAGATTTGTTAGTGGTTTAGTTAAGTGGGCGAAGTTATGGATGAATTTTCTGCAAAAATTTGCAAAGCCCATGAACCTCTGTACTTGTTTTTTATTAGTGGGTTTGGGCCATTGTAGAATGGCTGAGATTTTATCATCTTCCATGTTAATACATTCAGAGCTTATAGTATAGCCTAGGAATGTGATCTTATTAGCTTGAAAGATACATTTTTCCAGCTTCACATAGAGATAATTTTCACGTATTCTGGACAGGACTACACTAACATGTTGAATATGTTCCTTGAGTGTTTTGGAGTAGATCAGTATGTCATCTAAATATATGACAAGAAAGATGTCTAGAAGGTTCTTAAAAATATTGTTAATTAAATATTGGAACGTTGCGGGGGCATTACACAACCCGAATTTATACGGACAAGGTTGTACGCTCCCCTAAGGTCCAGTTTAGTGAAGTAGGCAGCGCCTTGTAATCTATCTATTAAGTCAGGTATTAGCGGTAGGGGATGCAATTTTTTACTGTGCGCTTATAATAATAATCCACTATAGGTCTGAGGCTCTGATCTTTATTGCGAACAAAAAAAATACCTGCTCCTGCAGGAGAAGTGGAGGGCTTGATGAACCCCTTATTTAAGTTCTCCTGGGGGTATGTTTTAAGGAACTCAAGTTCTGATTCTGAGAGAGGAAAGACATGCCTATAAGGGATGTCCACACCAGGTAACAGAACTATAGGGCAGTCGTATTTTCTATGGGGAGGTAGATTCTCTGCTTCCTTTTTATCAAAAACATCTGAAAATTTCTAATATTTTGATGGAATTCTTGGTGTTTCAGTTAATAATACATGTGAGTGGAAACAAGTATTTCTGCAATAGTCTGATGTGAAGTCTACAGTAGATTCAGACCAGGTTATCTTGGGATCATGCAGTGTTAAACAAGTTTTTCCAAGAATAATAAGGATAAAGTGGTGATGGTATAACATTGAAAGTAATGTACTCAGTATGAAGCTGATTGGATGTAACTCGTAAAGGTATAGTTTGATATAATATGGGACCTGAGGAGATTTGTTTACCGTCAATAAAATAGTAGGAGTGCTTTTTTTAATCAGTGGAATTATATTAAGGTGAATGAAATCTACATCAATATAGTTCAAGCTAGCTCCTGAGTCAAGGATTGCCTGGGTTTTGACTTGATGTTGATCCCACTGCAAAAGAACAGACAATGAGCAGTGAGTGGTATGTTTATTAATTGTAGACAAACAGATAGTTGAAAGTTTTGGCTTACCCTTCCTTGTGCGCAATAGAGGACAGTCTTTTACTGTGTGATCAGGTGCACCACAGTACATGCAGAGGTTGTTACTGTGTCTTCTAAGTATTTCCTGCTGGTTTAAAGGCCCTCTGCTGAAACCCAAGTCCATCGGTTCTGATGCATCTTTGATGGATGACCTAACACTTGATTCAGAGTATACTGTTGTATGCATCTTTTTTGTTGGAAAGTCAGTATGATATTTCTCAACTCTTCTCTCCCTGATCCTCCTGTCTAAAGTTATGCATAGGTTAATTAATTCTTCCAGAGAATAAGGTAGCTGTACTCTAGCCAACTCATCCTTGAGAGGATCGGATAGTCCAAGGTGGAACTGATTCCTCAGTGAAAGATTGTTCCATAAAGTGTCCTTTGACCACTTTTTAAGCTCAGTAATATATTCCTCAACATGTCTTTTGTTCTGCCTTAATGACCTCATGGCTGTCTCAGCAGTTAGTTGCTTGTTTGGATCGTCATATAACTGACTCATAGCCTTAAAGAAGTTATCAAGTGAATGAAGGATGGGGTCACCAGTTTCAAAGAATGTATTGGCCCAACTTCGGGGTTTCCCCCTAAGGTAAGAGATCGTGGTGAGAACTTTAGTGTGGTCATTAGGGTAGATCTTAGGTTTCAGAGCAAAATACAAAAGACATGCATTTTTGAATTCTCTGTACTGCTTACGGTCACCTGAGAATTTTTCTGGGGGACTGGGTTGAGGATCAAGTGATGAATCAGTAAATTTAAGGGATTGCAATTTCTCGTTAATATAATGTTTTAAGTTAGTGTTCTCTTGATGAAGACTATTGTAACCTTGTGTCAGGGTTTCCACTCTTTCAGTGAGTACCTGCACATGATTCACTAGATCTGCTGGATCCATGTTAACTTTTGACTTGGTATTTCTATCAGAACAACCTGTGGAAAAGGTGTGTTGTAGATTATGAGTTTGGATCTCAACTGCAGAACTGGAATAAAATAACATACTCTGCATGATGTGTATGTAAGTTTCCCTGCAGATGAAATAGGAATAGGCAACAGTTTAAATGTGAACTATGTTTAGTTTGCAAGGTGACAAACAATTAATCTGTGGCTTTAGAGTGACAAATACATATGTTCTGTAGTAGTTGTTTTCCTATGCCACTTGATACTCCTGAGTAGTTTAACATGTTACACTTTTCACAACAATGTAAATAAAGTTGTAATGGTTATATAGAAAGGGAGCGTGCCTGTCACTTTAAGGTTGTTATATCTGGTACACATATAGGAAATGTGCCTGTCACTTTAAGTTTGTTATATCTGATGTACATATAGGAAATGTGAATGTCACTTTAAATATGGTCTAATTGATCCCAGAGGAGTTTTTAGGGAGGACAACGATAAGAGAAACCAAATGAGAGAAAACAAATATGAGAGGTTATTCAGATATATGCATGACACATAAAGTTATTGATGCAGTTGAAGCTTAAGGGCACAAGGCAATATTACACAAATTAGAGGATTGGAACCCAAGTAGTGGCATATGTGAGAGGTTTCATATAAGTAGTGCATGGAATATGCGTTGGTTAAATGAGTAATACCTAAATAGTGGCTGAAATATACAACTTCAACTGAGCAGTTCCGTTTGTGGTAAAAAGATCTGACCTGAATCAGCGACGTTTAGATGGCTGGAGCGGGAGTGGCTTGAGAGCGGCACAAAGAGCTGGAGAGCAGTCGGCGTGTGACGTCACTGCCAAGTTCTGATCAGCTGTGAATGTCAGACAGCAGGAAGTCGGCTCGAGCGGACTGAAGGCTTGAGTCAGTTAGGGCTTGTGAAGTCTGCAGAAGCGAGCTGGAGCAATAATCCAAGAGGGAGGAGCTTGAGATGAATTATCAATAGAAAACAATACCAAGCAATGAGGGGTACGTTAGGAGGGAATTTATACCCAAAAAGGAAGAGACAATTAGCTTAAAGAGACAGCCTCCACTAATCAGGAAACAGTTTATTTAAATAAATGGCTTAAAAGGTAGTGAGACTAGATGTATGACATGTATAGAGGGTACATAGGCAATAATAACATAATCACAACAATGCAGTCTAATGTCTAACTCTATGTGGGGTATATGGGGTAAGATAGTAGAATCCACCTATATAATTAAAACTACAAGCATATACTGAGAGAAAAGGAAAATTAGCTACATAGGTGAATGTCTAAGGACCTCTTATGATCATCCCAGGTAAGTCATTTCACAGACCCAGAAAGACGTTCCAGTGAATATCATCTACATGGAAGCAAAAAAAAAATCTTGTCTGTTTACCACTGACCTGTTCGTTATCACAGTCACTAGGAATTTCATCTGGGAGTTGCCTTGATCCATATGTACAGTCTCTTAGCTGGACTATCGTGGTCTGCAGCTGCTAGTTGAGATGTCTCGGGTTGAAGGGTGCCCTATTTTGCTGTTTGTTTCAGTGTGAGTGTAAACAATTCTAAAAGTGTATCTTCACTGTCACAGCACTGTCTCCCTAAAAATCAACATTACCTCAGCAGCCTCTATGAAAGGCATTGTTGTTTCTGCCACGTGGACAGGTTGCGGTGAACGGAACGCTGATTCTATGTTGGCTAGAAACTGTGTCTCAAAGCCATCCAGCATGGTGATCATCTCTGTGATAGGAATATCAGGATGGAGGCATTTAAGGTCGTTAGGCAGTGCAGAGAGTTCCAGACAATATCTAGAGGTAGTCACTTTGCTGTCGCCATCTTGGAAATCCTGCGGTGCGCTATCGATTGGCATAGACCGATGAAATATTCCTCCAATGTTATACACAGCAAATCTGCAAACTTTTGCTCAGTAGTATTCATCTCTCTTCTATTAGAAATTGGCGAATCGAATTTCTTGAAATCCCAATTGCTTGGGGTGGGGTGTAAAATGAGGCAGATTAAAATGCAAGGGTTGTCAGAAAGTCGTGTTGTTTCAGTGAACAGCATAGGCTAAGGAAACAACCTGGAAAGTCTTTTCCCTATTCCTCTAGGAGTACTTATAGCTAAATCAGCTTAAAGTTATCAGATATCATATAGAAAACCTTAAGTAATCTTATAAAATCTATATGAGGATCAGGAGCTTCCCTAAGATGCATCCTGCCGGTTCAGCTCTTTGCTCCGCCCCCCACAAATTGATATTTAACTCTGTATATACACATTTTTTTATTTAAGCTGAGGTACGAAGGGCTTTGCGACACCCTCCAACATCTTCAATCTCCTCCACATTAATGTTATGTGTGCTCACGTAAGAGGGACAGTCAATCCCATAATTTTAAAGTTAAAATGGTATTACTGAAGAATATCACAGTATTAAACAAGAATGTTAAATTACATTGATAGTTAAAATAAACTGTCATTTAATAGTATCTCAAAGAATAGTATAATCACATTAAAAGATTCCTAATTTAAATAGACCATGCATTTTATATGTGCATTAAAATTGTTCTATTGTTGAATATTCTTCTTTCTATTATTATCTTTATTTGAAAAATAATTTAAGCTTAGAAAGAATCATAGGTTTGGATCATCACCTGTGTATTGCTTGATGATTGTTTGGCTACATTTAAATACCAATCATCAAGTGCTACCTATGTGCTTAACAAATCACGGAATATCTCCTAAGCGTACATTTAAAGCAATCTAACCAGAGAACTAAGAAAAATATGAATTGGATTTATTTAGAAAGTTCCTTCAAATTGCATGCTCTATCACAATCATTAACCTATTTTTAATAAAAATATCCCTTTAACCTCTGCAAACATCTCCATTATCACACACATATATATATATATATATGTATGTATGTATGTATATATATATATATATATATATATATATATATATATATAGATATATATATACAGTGGAGCAAAAAAGTATTTAGTCAGCCACTAACTGTGCAAGTTCTCCCACTTAAGAAGATGAGAGAGGCCTGTAATTTTCGTCACTGGTATACCTCAACTATGAGAGACAGAATGTGGAAACAAATCCAGACAATCACATTGTCTGATTTGGCTAGAATTTATTTGCAAATTATAGTGGAAAATAAGTATTTGGTCAATATCAAAAGTTCATCTCAATAACTTGTTATATATCCTTTGTTGGTTGTCACACACTGTTGCTAGTATGTTGGCCCATTCCTGCATGCAGATTTCCTCTAGAGCAGTGATGTTTTGGGGCTGTCGCTGGGCAACATGGACTTTCAACTCCCTCCAAAGGTTTTCTATGGGGTTGAGATCTGGAGACTGGCTAGGCCACTCCAGGACCTTGAAATGCTTCTAACAAAGCCACTCCTTCGTTGCCCGGGCAGTGTGTTTGGGATCATTGTCATGCTGAAAGACCCAGCCACATTTCATCTTCAATGCCCTTGCTGATGGAAGGAGGTTTGCACTCAAAATCTCACGATGCATGGCCCCATTCATTCTTTCATGTACACTGATCAGTTGTCCTGTTCCCTTTGCAGAGAAACAGCCCCAAAGCATGAGGTTTCCACCCAATGCTTTACAGTAGGTATGGTGTTCTTTGGTTGCAACTCAGCATTCTCTCTCCTCCAAACACGACGAGTTGTGTTTCTACCAAACAGTTCTACTTTGGTTTAATCTGACCATATGATATCCTCCCAATCCACTTCTGGATCATCCAAATGCTCTCTAGCATACTTCAGACGGGCCCGGACATGTACTGGCTTAAACAGGGGGACACGTCTGGCACTGCAGGATCTGAGTCCCTGGCGGCGTAGTGTGTTACTGATGCTAGTCTTTGTTACATTGGTCCCAGCTCTCTGCAGGTCATTCACTATGTCCCCCCATGTGGTTCTGGGATGTTTGATCACCGTTCTTGTGATCATTTTGAACCCACGGGGTGAGATCTTGCGTGGAGCCCCAGATCAAGGGAGAGTGTCAGTGGTCTTGTATGTCTTCCATTTTCTAATTATTGTTCCCACAGTTGATTTCTTCACACCAAGATGCTTGCCTATTGCAGATTCAGTCTTCCCAGCCTGGTGCAGGTCTACAATTTTGTTTCTGGTGTCCTTCAAAAGCCCTTTGGTCTTCACCATAGTGGAGTTTGGAGTGTGACTGTTTGAGGTTGTAGCCAGGTGTCTTTTATACTGATAACAAGTTCAAACAGGTGCCATTAATACAGGTAATGAGTGGAGGACAGAGGAACCTCTTAAAGAAGAAGATAAAGGTCTGTGAGAGCCAGAAATCTTGCTTGTTTGTAGGTGACCAAATACTTATTTTCCACCATAATATGCAAATAAATTCTTTCCAAATCAGAAAATGTAATTGTCTGGATTTGTTTCCACATTTTGTCTCTCATAGTTGAGGTATACCTATGATGAAAATTACAGGCCTCTCTCATCTTCTTAAGTGCACAATTGGTGGCTGACTAAATACTTTTTTGCCCCACTGTATATATATATATATATATATATATATATATATATATATATATATGCCTCAATTAACACATAACTTTTTTTATTGGTAACGTTTTTACATGCACGTTCATGTGGCTCAGAGCTAGATATTCTCAGCTTAACAGCATTTTCAATACTGAAGCTTCATGTCAGTAATTAAGAAACAGAGTCTAAAAAAAGTTAAAAAAAAGCTTGTGGTTCTCTTAACAAGTGCTGTGTTGAAAATGCTGGTGCACGGTAAATACTTAAATACACTTTTGAAACAGCTATAGCTTTTATTAGAAGCACATTTGTTACTAGATTTAAATAGCAAAAATTAAAATGCTGTTTTTAATAAATGAAATGCATTCATTTGGATTCAAAACATTGATGGAATATCCCTTTAAGATAACATTAACTATCAGAATCGTGTATGTTAAAATACAGTGTCTTACATTTATAATCTCGATATGAATCATGGAAGCTATATGTTTACTTTCATATGCCTTTAATCTTTCACTTTACATTACGTGTGATTATAATATTTTTATTTTCCAATTTCTCTTTAGGGAGGAGGAGTCCCTGGGAGAGGCCCACTATTCGAAATTCCAGGAGCAGGGAATCTCCCAGGGAACATCGGATATGGAGGCTCTCATCTGTTCTGCCCTTCCTGCCCCAGAAAACCCAGCTGCTCTAGAACCTGGTGCCCATCTTGCACCTGCTGCTCGTGCCTCAGCAACTCATGGCCATGTTGATCCTGGCCACGAACTGCCTCCCATCAATGATGATGAGGCAGTTTGTGAAATGTTACATCTGGCCAGGCAGTACAGGGCTGATCACCATGAGTTTCAAGGGGCATTAAGATTATCTGTCAAGCAACAGGGGCAGATATTAGAGAGGGGTATTCAAGTAGATAGGGAAAGATTCGATTTAGAGAGGGAAAGACTGAGAATAGAAAGATGAAGAATAGATTTAGAGAGGGAAAGATTTGCATATGAATGGGTGAGGGATAGTGAAAGATTAGATTTAGAAAGGGAAAGAGTTTTATATGATAGACAGAGGGAGGCTAAATTATTATAGGGAGTGGTTAGAAGTAGACATGGCCAGGGTAGCTGTAGAGCAGGGTGAATTACATCATCGGAATAGAGGGCAGACGAAGACAACCGGAAATCTTTTTATAATGATTAGTGGCCAATTAGCAAGGGAAAGATCTCCCTACAGTTTTCCCATGCCTCTAAGCGGACCAAAGAGTAGGATGTTTATTTTTGTTTTTTTATCAATTGATTTAAAATATAATTTATATTTAATTTTTTCTTATGTATGTCATTTGTCTTATATTTTTTATTCTTTTCAGAATATATAAATAAAATATATTCTGACCTAATAAATGTGTTTGTTTGTTATTACTTTATTCACATAATACAAATATTACAAATGATTGTTGATCAAATTCAATGCATGGGTAAAATATACTTTTCTCTGCTTATTAAAGGGTCAATCTACACCATATATATATATTTTTTTTTATTTTTTTTTTTTTAAATACATTCATTATATAGTCACGACTTTGGCATAAACAACTCACTTCTATTAAAAGGTACATGAATCAATAATTTGAATTTCAGGAGTCATAAATAGCATGTGATAGTAAAGCAAATTGAAATTTAATTAGATTGTGTAAATGTATTCATTCTCATGTTTCCCTATTTTAAAAATATATAGTTTTTTTTCATTAAAGGGACACTGAACACCAAAAATTAATTTTAATATTCAGATAGAGCATCCAATAGTAAGAAAAGATATAATTTTCTAATATTAGCAATTTATATTTGTTCTCTAGCTACCTTTATTTGAAAAAAAGCATCTAAGCTAAGGAGAGCGTTCATTTTTGCTTCATGGTATTCTACTTCACACAAAGGATAGCAAGACAATGAAAACAGCGACATGCAAAATACATTGAAATTACTTTAAAATGGCATCTACTTCACACAAAGGATAGCAAGAGACTGAAAACAGTGGCATGCAAAATACATTGAATTGACTTTAAAATGGCATTCTACTTCCCACAAAGGATAGTAAGAGACTGAAAACAGGGGTAATATGGTATTCTGAAAACACTATAATCACTGACCTTTTAAACCTCCATGACACGGCCATCCAAACACAGAAAATCAGTTATGATTTAATCCATAGCTACATACTTATGTGTTGTGCATAAGAAATTTAATTAATTGCACAAACAATACACCTGCACACCTACACACAGTAGAATGCCATTTTAAAGTAATTTCAATGTATTTTGCATGCCACTGTTTTCAGTCTCTTGCTATCTCCCTGCAACTTCCAAGCTCACACCCACAGCAATATCTCTGAAACTCTCCTTGCAACTTCCAAGCTCACACCCACAGCAATATCTCTGAAAATCTCCCTGCAACTTCCAAGCTTACACCTACAGCAATATCTCTGAAAATATCACTGCAACTTCCAAGGTAAATCATCTGACTGATATCTCCGATCAAGACATTGGGGCCAATTTATCAAGCTCCGTAAGGAGCTTGTCGGCCCGTGTTTCTGGCAAGTCTTCAGACACGCCAGAAACAGCAGTCATGAAGCAGCGGTCGCATAGACCGCTACTCCATAACCCTGTCTGCCTGCTCTGAGCAGGTGGACAGGAATCACCGGAATTCACCCCCCTGAATGACACCCCCTGCTGGCGGCCAATTGGCTGCGAGTCTGCAGGGGGCGGCGTTGCACCAGCAGCTCTTGTGAGCTGCTGATGCAATGCTGAATACGGAGAGCATATTGCTCTCTGCATTCAGCAAGGTCTTGCGGACCTTATCCACACTGTCGGATCAGGTCCGCAAGACCTTTAGTAAATAGGCCTCATTGAGTGTTTTTGTTTTTTCCTTATATCTGTTGGGCTAATATGGAATTGGTTTTAACCTTTATTATTGTACATTCCAATCTTCCTTCTCCCCCTCTACTCTTTTCCAAGGCACACCTCCCCCTATTCCTTCACTTTATCAACAGGAAGTTTTACCTTACCACTCTCTTTGTTACAGCTCACACCCACAGCAATACCTCTGAAAATCTGAACGCACTAGCCCTCCAAGCCTCCCTCCACCACTCACCCTGCTGTTTACCTTTAATATATAAACACCTCCTAACAGCAATTAGGTGCAGCTGTCACTAACAAACCAGGTTAGAGACAATAATTCACACTCACAGCCTCTGTACTGACACTTTACCATATTCTGTTACACTCTCCCAACCCTCATTTGCTCGCCACACACTTCACACACTCTGAGTTTACCCTGCCTTATATCAGACTTATTTCCCTTACCTTTCGTGTCCATTCCCTCTCCCTTAGATTGTAAGCTTGAGAGCCTTTCTACCTGCAGGACACTTTGTATTTAAAGTGAACTACTACTCATTGTGCTCAAGGGCAGGGCATTCATCTCCTTTTGTATAACTCAATTATTGCACCTACAACTGTAATGTACCCCAATACTGTACTTGTTTGTTTGTGTATGTAATGCATCCCTGTAATGTTTTACTATTACTTTTATAGTGCTGCGTAATCTGCTGGCGCTTTATAAATACCTGATAATAATAATAAATAATAATCCTTTGGCCCATATGTATCAAGCTCCATACAGAGCTTGAAGGGCTGTGTCTGAAGACTTGACAGAAACACAAGTTATGAAGCAGCGGTCTAAAGACAGCTGCTCCATAACCCTGTCTGCCTGCTCTGAGCAGGCGGACAGGAATCACTGGAAATCAACCCGATCGAGTACAATCGGGTTGATTGACACCTCTCTGCTTGGCTGCGAGTCAGCAGGGGGGCGGCGTTGTACCAGCAGCTCTTGTGAGATGCTGGTGCAATGTTAAATGCGGAGAGTGTATTGCTCTCCACATTTAGCAAGGTCTTGCGGACCTAATCCGCACTGTCGTATCCGGTCCGCAACACCTTTGATAAATAGAGGCCACTGTGTGAAGTAGAATGCCATTTTAAAGTAATTTCAATGTATTTTGCATGCCACTGTTTTCAGTCTCTTGCTATTCTTTGTTTGAAAATATTTGCAGAGTGAATTGAAGAATAATGTATAAACAGCGCAAAATATGAATTAATTTAATAACTTTGCGTGGGTAAAATTTGTCTTTGTGTCTAGAAAACATCATAAACTTTTGAAAAACTTTTGCGAATATAACATGTAAACAGGGTATCCTATGTTTTTATTTGTAATCAATGGATATGTTAAGAGCTGGGCCAGTTTTCTCTCTGTAACTGTGTAACCCCTCCTGATTGCAATCTAGTTTTAAAAACACTCCTTCACAGGTGTTATAAAAAGGGCTGGCATATAACATGACATTTCTTACTGAAAAATAAATTCAAGAGAAGGAAGAAATACACTGAAAATAGCATGACAGTAAAGAGGTGATTTTAATTACTGCTGTATCTGAATTATGACAGTTTAATGTTAGGTGGGCTATCCCTTTGAGCTATCAGTTTTAGATTATATTGAATCAAACATCAATTTGAATTTTAAAATCCTTGTCTAAAATATTACACTGTGTGTCCTAATGTCAGCATCAAATGTATCTTTAGTACTAATTTCACATATACATACTTTCAAAGTAAAATACACAATGTAGCAAATGGTACTTACAAGTTCTGATGAGTGATCAATGACACAAGTATCAAGCAATTTGATTTGTTAGTGATAGTTTAAAATGCATATTTGAATCAGTTTGGCTGATGTCATAAATCATGTGATTATGCATATTCCAATCAAAAGTGGTTGAAAAATTCACTAGTGTTTGGGATGTTTAGGAGTGTGTATAATAATTTGTGTGAAAAGTGTTGAGTCAAAATTGGTGCGAAGTGGAGAGGGTATGTTTTGTTTTGCATACTCATTACCTAGTTACATATTTGATTACTTATGTTAAAGATAGCACACTGTTTGTTCACAATACACTGTCTGAGGAAGGGGTGAACGACCCCGAAACGTCACAGCAGAAGAAATAAAAGTCTTATTTTGATTTCACAAATCCGCTTTCCATTTTGACTGCTTTGGGGCTGTTTTTGATATATTTATCTTCAAGCTGGACACCCGAGTTGCTGATCATTGTGTGAGAGTGTCTGCCTGTTGTATGTATATATATATATATATATATATATATATATATATTATAAGTTAATAAAGAATCAGGGAGAGAAATATACTGGTCAGGCACCTTTTTTCCACTTACAGGTAAACTGCCTGAAAATATAATACAAACCCGGATAGCGCTAGCTAAACCAGGTCCTGGTGCAGACCCCAGAAATTTAATAATAATTCAAATATATTTATATAAGTAAATATATGTTACACACAGCAGAGCTATACGAGATGCTATGTTGAAAGTAGGGGATTGCAGCACTCAAAAAGACTTCTCTTAATCTAATACGTAGAAGGAAAACTGAAACATTGTTTCAAACAGAGGCTCACACACAGATGGTCCAATTAATATGTAACACATTTATTAATGCAAGTAATCCTGAACCTAAATATGCCACTGCAGTGGAAGACCTAAAAATATATCACTAAACTCATGATAAACGGGTACAATATAATGACATTATCAATGTGGCATAAAACAGATCAAAAAATGAAAAGAGCATGGGAAATCTTAGTGAAATAAAACGTCCCAAAGAAACAAAAGTTCCACAAATGTTATCTGTGATGGTGTAGATATCTTTTTTCATGCAATTGCAACATGCAAGCTCCTACAAAAGCTGTACCGTTATTTATGAAACAGCTGACAGGTTCGAGGTGAAAGCGTCCTCCTATGTCAGCTAGCGTTACACATGAGTGCTTGATATTAACAACAGGCTTATTCCAAAGACGGCAAAAAAGGTAATGGAAAACAAATACAACCTCTTCCAGGTGAGGATAGGTGTCAGGCAGCTGAGACCGGGTATCTTTAGGCACAAACTTGAAGCATAAAATGAAGTGAGCCGGGACTTTGCATCCGGCTTCTGTCTCACCCAATTTTCTCCTCTGGTTCCTTAACACTGTAACTGTGCAAGTTAGACTGGGAGATTCATTCCTGGGTAGATCCACTTTCATTCGCCATTCGCCTCTGCCACACTTCCTTCCGGAACCTTTAGCGTTATCAATCAACACCATACCAGTCATTTGAAAACTAAGCGGCAGTAAGAAGTACCTGGTATGGTGTTGATTTGAGTGCTGCAATCCCCTACTTTCAACATAGCATCTCGTATAGCTCTGCTGTGTGAAACATATATTTACTCATATAAATATATTTGAATTATTAATATATATATATATATATATATATATTTGTATGTATACAGATCCCCGAAATAAGAAGCACTCGCCAGGACTTTAAATCATTGTGCAATTTAATCCACAAGTATAGTGACGTTACGGGGTGCAATCACTATACTTGTGGATTAAATTGCACAATGATTTAAAGTCCTGGCGAGTGCTTCTTATTTTGGGGATCTGTGTGTATACTTTGAATGCACCCCAGGCTGTTGAGACTTAATAGCCAATTTATGAAAGTGCGAGCAGACATGATACGATGTAGCATATCATGTCTGCCACACATCGATAAATGCCAACAGCGTATCATTGCACAAGCAGTTCTTGTGAACTGCTTGTGCAATGCCGCCCCCTGAAGATTCGGGTGTCAATCAGCCCAATTGTATAGGATCGGGCGGATTGATGTTTGCAGCCTCAGAGCAGGCGGACAAGTTATGGAGCAGCGGTCTTTAGACAACTGCTGTTTCTGGTGAGTCTGAAGGCTCGCGCGAAAACAGGGGCATCAAGCTGCATTCGGAGCTTGATAATTCAGCCCGTTAGGCAAAGTATATTATATATTTACTTTTAAATGCTTAATTAGAAATGATCTGAAAAAAGTGTATTTAAATCATTCACATCTTTTAAACAAAGATGTTTAGAGTTTACTAAATGTTCTGGAAGCATAATGAAGAAATTGTTTCTTTCATGTAATTAGCAAGAGTCCATGAGCTAGTGACGTATGGGATATACATTCCTACCAGGAGGGGCAAAGTTTCCCAAACCTTAAAATGCCTATAAATACACCCCTCACCACACCCACAATTCAGTTTTACAAACTTTGCCTCCGATGGAGGTGGTGAAGTAAGTTTGTGCTAGATTCTACGTTGATATGCGCTCCGCAGCAAGTTGGAGCCCGGTTTTCCTCTCAGCGTGCAGTGAATGTCAGAGGGATGTGAGGAGAGTATTGCCTATTTGAATGCAGTGATCTCCTTCTACGGGGTCTATTTCATAGGTTCTCTGTTATCGGTCGTAGAGATTCATCTCTTACCTCCCTTTTCAGATCGACGATATACTCTTATATATACCATTACCTCTGCTGATTCTCGTTTCAGTACTGGTTTGGCTTTCTACAAACATGTAGATGAGTGTCCTGGGGTAAGTAAATCTTATTTTCTGTGACACTCTAAGCTATGGTTGGGCACTTTGTTTATAAAGTTCTAAATATATGTATTCAAACATTTATTTGCCTTGACTCAGAATGTTCAACTTTCCTTATTTTTCAGACAGTCAGTTTCATATTTGGGATAATGCATTTGAATTAATCATTTTTTTTTTTTACCTTCAAAAATTTGACTCTTTTTTTCCTGTGGGCTGTTAGGCTCGCGGGGGCTGAAAATGCTTAATTTTATTGCGTCATTCTTGGCGCGGACTTTTTTGGCGCAAAAATTCTTTTCCGTTTCCGGCGTCATACGTGTCGCCGGAAGTTGCGTCATTTTTTGACGTTATTTTGCGCCAAAAATGTCGGCGTTCCGGATGTGGCGTCATTTTTGGCGCCAAAAGCATTTAGGCGCCAAATAATGTGGGCGTCTTATTTGGCGCTAAAAAATAAGGGCGTCGCTTTTGTCTCCACATTATTTAAGTCTTATTTTTTCATTGCTTCTGGTTGCTAGAAGCTTGTTCTTTGGCATTTTTTTCCCATTCCTGAAACTGTCATTTAAGGAATTTGATCAATTTTGCTTTATATGTTGTTTTTTCTCTTACATATTGCAAGATGTCTCACGTTGCATCTGAGTCAGAAGATACTACAGGAAAATCGCTGTCTAGTGCTGGAGCTATCAAGCTAAGTGTATCTGCTATAATTTTTGGTATCTGTTTCTCCAGCTGTTGTTTGTATTGCATGTCATGACAAACTTATTAATGCAGATAAAATTTCCTTTAGTACTGTTACATTACCTGTTGCTGTTCCGTCAACATCTAATTTTCAGAGTGTTCCTGATAAACATAAGAGATTTTATTTTTTAAATCCATTAAGAAGGCTATGTCTGTTATTTCTCCTTCTAGTTTACATAAGTCTTTTAAAACTTCGCTTTTTTCAGATGAATTTTTAAATGAACATCATCATTCTGATACTGATAATGGTTCTTCTGGTTCAGAGGTTTCTGTCTCAGAGGTTGATGCTGATAAATCTTTGTATTTGTTCAAGATGGAATTTATTCGTTCTTTATTTAAAGAAGTATTAATTGCATTAGAAATAGAGGATTCTGGTCCTCTTGATACTAAATCTAAACGTTTAATTAAGGTTTTTAAATCTCCTGTAGTTATTCCAGAAGTGTTTAATCTCCCTGATGCTATTTCTGAAGTAATTTCCAGGGAATGGAATAATTTGGGTAATTCTTTTACTCCTTCTAAACGTTTAAGCAATTATATCCTGTGCCATCTGACAGATTAGAGTTTTTTTGGGACAAAATCCCTAAGGTTATGGGGCTGTCTCTACTCCTGCTAAATGTGCTACTATTCCTACGGTAGATAGTAATTCATTTTAAGGATCCTTTAGATAGGAAAATTGAATCCTTTCTAAGAAAAGCTTACTTATGTTCAGGTAATCTTCTTAGACCTGCTATATTTTTAGCGGATGTTGCTGCAGCTTCAACTTTTTGGTTAGAAGCTTTAGCGCAACAAGTATCAGATCATAATTTTATAGCATTATTATTATTCTATAACATGCTAATAATTTTATTGGTGATACCATCTTTTGATATCATTAGAGTTGATGTCAGGTATATGTCTCTAGCTATTTTAGCTAGAAAAGCTTTATGGATTAAACTTGGAATGCTGATATGTCTTCTAAGTCTACTTTGCTTTCCTTTTCTTTCCAGGTTAATAAATTATTATTTCAACTGTTTCTGGAAGGAAGGGAACTTTTTTACCAAAGGATAAAAAATCTAAGGTAAATTTAGGTCTAATAATCATTTTTCGTTCCTTTCCTCACAATAAGGAACAAAAGCCTGATCCTTCATCCTCAGGAGCAGTATCAGTTTGGAAACTATTTCCAGTTTGGAATATATCCAAGCCTTATAGAAAACCTATAGCCAGCTCCTAAGTACCCATGAAGGTGCGGACCTTATTCCAGTTCAGCTGGTATGGGGCAGATTACGTTTTCTTCAAAGAAATTTTGATCAATTCCGTTCTCAATTTCTGGTTTTAGAACATTGTTTCAGAAAGGTACAGCATTGGCTTCAGTTAAGGCCTCCTGCTAAGAGATTTTTTTCTTTCCCGTGTCCCAGTTAACACAGCAAAGGCTCAGCATTTCTGAAATGTGTTTCAGATCTAGAGTTGGCTGGAGTAATTATGCCAGTTCCAGTTCTGGAACAGGGGCTGGGGTTTTATTTTATCTCTTCATTGTACCAAAGAAGGTCAATTCCTTCAGACCAGTTCCGGATCTATCAATATTGAATCTTTATGTAAGGATACCAACATTCAGTTTCTGTAGGACTGTCCTGCCTTTTGTTTAGCAAGGGCATTATATGTCTACAATAGATTTACAGGATGTGTATCTGCATATTCCGATTCATCCAGATCACTTTTAGTGTCTGAGATTCTCTTTTTAGACAAGCATTACCAGTTTTGTGGCTCTACCGTTTGGCCTAGCCTCAGTTCCAAGAATTTTTTTCAAAGATTCTCGGTGCCCTTCCATCTGTAATCAGAGAACAGGGTTTTGGTATTTCCTTATTGGACGATATCTGGGTACTTGCTCAGTCTTCTCATTTTCGAAGAATCTCATATGAATCGACTTGTGTTGTTTCTTCAAGTTCATGGTTGGAGGATCAATTTACCAATCAGTTCATTGATTCCTCAGACAAGGGTAACCTTTTTAGGTTTCTAGAATAGATTCAGTGTCTATGACTCTGTCCTTGTCAGACAAGAGAAGTTTAACATTGTTTTCAGCTTGTCAAAACCTTCAGTCACAATCATTCCCTTTGGTAGCCTTATGCATGGAAATTTTAGGTCTTAGGACTGCCGCATCAGATGCGATCTCCTTTGCTCGTTTTCACATGCGACCTCTTCAGCTCTGTATGCTGAACCAATGGTGCAGGGATTACTCAAAGATATCTCACTTAATATCTTTAAACCGATTATACGACACTCTCTGACATGGTGGACAGATCACCATCGTTTAGTTCAGGGGGCTTCTTTGTTCTTCCGACCTGGACTATAATCTCAACAGATGCAAGTCTTACAGGTTGGGGAGCTGTGTGGGGGTATCTGACGGCTCAAGGGGTTTGGGAATCTCAGGAGGTGAGATTTCCGATCAATATTTTGGAACTCCGTGCAATTTCAGAGCTCTTCAGTCTTGGCCTCTTCTGAAGAGAGAGTTGTTCATTTGTTTTCAGATAGACAATGTCACAACTGTGGCATACATCAATCATCAAGGAGGGACTCACAGTCCTCTGGCTATGAAAGAAGTATCTCGAATTTTGGTTTGGGCGGAATCCAGCTCCTGTCTAATCTCTGTGGTTCATATCCCAGGTATGGACAATTGGAAAGCGGATTATCTCAGTCGCCAAACGTTGCACCTGGGCGAATGGTCTTCACCCAGAGGTATTTCCTCAGATTGTTCAAATGTGGGAACTCCCAGAAATAGATCTGATGGCTTCTCATCTAAACAAGAAACTTCCCTGGTATCTGTCCGGATCCAGGGATCCTCGGGCGGCGGCAGTGGATGCATTATCTCTTCCTTAAAAGTGTCATCCTGCCTATATCTTTCCGCCTCTAGTTCTTCTTCCAAGGGTATTCTCCAATATTCTAAGGAATGCTCGTTTGTCCTGCTGGTAGCTCCAGCATGGCCTCACAGGTTTTGGTATGCGGATCTTGTCCGGATGACCTCTTGCCAGCTGTGGACTCTTCCGTTAAGACCAGTCTTCTGTCTCAAGGTTCTTTTTTCCATCAGGATCTCAAAACCTTAATTTTAAGGTGTGGAGTTTGAACGCTTGATTCTTGGTCAAAGAGGTTTCTCTGACTCTGTGATTGATACTATGTGACAGGCTCGTAAATCTGTATCTAGAGAGATATATTATAGAGTCTGGAAGACTTATATTTCTTCAGGATGGTTTAGATAAAGGTTTGTCCGCAAGTTTCTTGAAAGACAAATCTCTGCTCTTTCTGTTCTTTTTCACAGAAGGATTGCTAATCTTCCTGATATTCATTGTTTTGTACAAGCTTTGGTTCGTATAAAACCTGTCATTAAGTCAATTTCTCCTCCTTGGAGTTTGAATTTGGTTCTGGGGGCTCTTCAAGCTCCTCCTTTTGAACCCATGCATTCTTTGGTCATTATATTACTTTCTTGGAAAGTTTTGTTTCTTTTGGCCATCTCTTCTGACAGAAGAGTCTCTGAATTATCTACTCTTTTTTGTGAGTCTCCTTTTCTGATTTTGCATCAGGATAAGGCGGTGCTGCGAACTTCTTTTGAATTTTTTACCTAAGGTTGTGAATTCTAACAACATTAGTAGAGAAATTGTGGTTCCTTCATTATGTCCTAATCCTATGAATTCTAAGGAGAAATCATTGCATTCTTTGGATGCTGTTAGAGCTTTGTAATATTATGTTGAAGCTATTAAGTCTTTCCGAAAGACTTCTAGTCTATTTGTCATCTTTTCCGGTTCTAGAAAAGATCAGAAAGCTTCTGCCTTTTCTTTGGCATCTTGGTTGAAATCTTTATTTCATCATGCCTATGTTGAGTCGGGTAACACTCCGCCTCAAAGGATTACAGCTCATTCTACTAGGTTAGTTTCTACTTCCTGGGCGTTTAAGAATGAAGCTTCGGTTGATCAGATTTGCAAAACAGCAACTTGGTCCTCTTTGCATACTTTTACTAAATTCTACCATTTTGATGTGTTTTCTTCTTCTGAAGCAGTTTTTGGTAGAAACGTACTTCAGGCAGTGGTTTCAGCTTTGAATCTTCTGCTTATGTTTTTTCATTAAAAATTTTATTCTGGGTGTGGATTATTTTCAGCAGGAATTGGCTGTCTTTTTTTTTTTTTATCCCTCCCTCTCTAGTGACTCTTGTGTGGAAAGATCCACATCTTGGGTAATCATTATCCCATACGTCACTAGCTCATGGACTCTTGCTAATTACATGAAAGAAAACATAATTTATGTAAGAACTTACCTGATAAATTCATTTCTTTCATATTAGCAAGAGTCCATGAGGCCCGCCCTTTTTTGTGGTGGTTTTGATTTTTTTGTATAAAGCACAATTATTCCAATTCCTTATTTTATATGCTTTCGCACTTTTTTCTTATCACCCCACTTCTTGGCTATTCGTTAAACTGAATTGTGGGTGTGGTAAGGGGTGTATTTATAGGCATTTTAAGGTTTGGGAAACTTTGCCCCTCCTGGTAGGAATGTATATCCCATACGTCACTAGCTCATGGACTCTTGCTAATATGAAAGAAATGAATTTATCAGGTAAGTTCTTACATAAATTATGTTTTTTTTAACACTTAAATTTGATTTATTAACATATCTTGTGTATTTAAAAATGACCTGGGAAATATAGATTTCCTTTAAAAGAATTTATGCAAGAATGCTGGACAATTTTCTTACTTTGGTGAGACAAATTGAACATAGGAAGACAACAAAATTAAAAATAATATAGTAGTATATCTCTTCAATATAAAAATGTTTTTTTCACAAATCCATATCTGCAGACATAAATGTCAGAACTGATAAAGTATTCTGTTTTTTTGTTGAACCTAAAATGGTGTGATCATTGACAAGGTAAGACTTGAAAATGAATCAGTCTAATGCAGTAGACAATTAAACTTCAGTGACAGCCAATCTTATCAAATAAAAGGTCATTTTTCAACTAGTCCAAGATCAGTATATGAAGGTCAACAAAAGTGAATTAAAACCTTTTTAATCTTTCACTGGATCCTGTGGGAATTCTTTTCTGCATTTCATTATTATAAAAAAAAAAGAAACAGGATTTCAGATAGCAGTTAAACTGATAGGAATTTTGCTTTGTTTTATTATAAATTTCTGCTTTTGTTAACATTAAAGGGACATGAAACACAACATTTTTCTTTCATGATTTAGATAGAGAATACAATTTTAAACAACTTTCTAATTTACTTCATTTGTTTCATTATCTTGGTATCCTTTGTTATAGGAGCAGCAATGCACTAATGGTTTCTTACTGAACACATTTGTGAGCCAATCACAATCAAAATATATATGCAGCCACCAATCAACAGCTAGAAACTAGGTTATCTGCTGCTTCAGAGCTTGCCTAGATAAACCTTTCAGCAAAGGATAACAAGAGAATGAAGCAAATTAAATGATAGAAGTACATTGAAAAGTTGTTTGAAATTGTATTCTCTATCTGAATCATGAACAATTTTTTGGGGGGTTTCATGTCCCTTTAATATTTTACTTCTGGTATTTAAAGGGCCAACATACTAAATAATTACTTTTTACATTTTTTTTGCATTTATTTTGTCTTTTGAAATAGCTGGTTTTGCCTATTGAAACCACCTCTTATGTTGAATTCCAATATTGCAGTATAGTCTATAGAAAAACTACATGAACAAGAGGCTGCAGGAGAAATCAGAGGGAGAGAGAAAGAGTTCAGCCAACTGAAAGGGTATTTTTGCAACTTTAAACATAATATTATATTTGTATTTATTTTAGTCCCTTTCTTTTGTCTGATTATTAAGTATGTTAGGGTTTATTTTCTCACTGAAACATAGAAAAGACAACCAATGTCTGGTTTTAGGGAAAAATGGAAAAAAATTACCATCAGGAGTTGAGATTTAAAGGGACAAAAAAGAATATCAAATTTGTTTAGTATAACTCAATAATGTATATAAAAAATATAAGAATGGTGATGTCAACAGTATTCCTGGATTCCCCGGGCAATTCCAGGGCCCTAGACCCACAGGGATGTGGGGTAAGTATAACAGGGGTGTTGTGGTGCTGTGAGCTCCAGGTAAACACCCAACCCAGATGATGGCACATGGTTGTCAACCACACTAACTAAATACATTGTCCCACATTATAAGTGGAGTGCTAATGATAGTGCGGTGTGCAATATCAATATCACCGGACTTTGCTAAAATGAGTGCAAATTGATATTACTAGTCCACGGTTAAACAAATCTTCCAGAGAAGGTTTAGCACAGCCCTTTAGAGAGCCCTATACTTTCAATGGAGATTGCAATCTTACTAAAAATTGTTCATATTACAAGTTGAAAGTTGTGGGTTGTGCTCAAGCAAAAGCCAAAATATTGCTTTAAGAATTAGTGCAACCTGAGACACTGGGGCATATTTATCAAGCTCCGTATTGAGCTTGATGAACCATGTTTCCGGCGAGCCTTCAGGTCTAAAGACAGCGCTGCTCCATAATCTGTCCGTGATACAAACAAATCTTCGTGTTGGCCTGTGTGTTATGTTCCTAATGGCGGCCTTCTGGGATAGATGTGGGGTATATTAAATTGTAAATGTTGAGTGGAACAATTGTTCTTAAACTTTCTGGTGCGTAATGTACAACGTGGACCACAAATTGGGAATTAAAAACTAAATGCGACTAAAGATACGATGAAGTAAGAAAATTTATTAAAACTGATTATTATCCCTGAACAAATTAAACTAATAAAAAAAAAATCATCAAAATATAAAACTAGATAACATAAAATATATTAAGACACCGGTGTCTGGAAAAAGTTAAAATTGGGAAATGCTAAATGGTAAAAACAATGACTAGTATAAGACCTGATATTTCTACAATGACTGATAATCTCGGCTTGAGATATTATACATAAAGGGTTAGAACACAGATATACATAAATTTGTGCAGCTTAATAAGGTTTCTATTGGCAGTGTGTGGCCGGATGATAAGAAATATTTTCAGGTTGAAAGTTCCATTCGATCCGTACTTTACGGTGTGGATACAAAGTTACTTACTGTTCAAAGTGAATGCACAGTTTTTGGAAAGTTGAAGATATTATAACAGAAATGATGTTATGTGACATGAGCTTACTGAATGTACTCACTCATTCTTCTGCGTCCTCGCCTGACTTGCTCGCCTGCTCTGTTGGAGCTAACAATGGCTCAGGTCCAATCAGTGTCAAGCATTAGAAGTGCGCGCACTTATTCAAAATTGTAGACTGTCGGTTTCTTTGATCCAATACTCCTACAGCTTCAGTATGTGCCAAATGAACACGTTGAAAGAATTGGTTATGGGAGTGATGACTGTTGATTTTCCTTTATTCAATACTCCTACCGCTTCAATTGTGCAATATTGGGCACAGAATTGAATTGGTTTTGGGAGTATTCTTTGATTTGATATCCTCTGCTCCCGAGTTTACATGGGCCATTTTTTGCAGGGTACAGCAGTCCCACCCCTTGCACTCTCTCCCTCCCCCTCTCTTTTGCTCTCTCTCTTTCCCCCTATATTTTGTGCTTTCTCTCCCCCTCTCTTTTGAGTTCTCTATCTCCCCCTCTCTTTTGGGCTCTCTCTCTCTCCCCCCTCTTTTGCGCTCTCTATTTTCCCCCCTCTTTTGCTCTCTCTCTCTCCCCCTCTCTTTTGCTCTCTCTCCCCCTCTGTTTTGTGCTTTCTTTCCCCCTATCTTTTGCGCTCTCTCTCTCCCCCCTCTTTTGCGCTCACTTCTGCTCACACTGCAGAGACTTAAGGACTGTAAGGCCATTAGGCCAGGCCTTTTATAGTATTGGATATATATATATATATATATGTATATATATATATATATATATATATAAATATATCTGTATTTAAGAATAAATAGAACATTGGAATGTGAAATATTACAATGTCGGATTAGTGCACTTGAGAAAATGCGATTGGGTTTGCATGAGCAAGGGTTTCATGTTCCATTGAAGTCCATGGGGTAAAATGTTAACGTGGTTGTGATATTCCAAGTTTGGCTTTTTGCGCGCATCAGGTTATTGCTCAGGTAAAAACATTTTTTTTAAACTTGTAATACTCACACTACCCAATGCGTGAAAAAAGCTTACTTCTTCTCACTCATAGACCGCAGTGGTTCATCTCCAACCTGAAAGAGACCCTTGTCTGTAAATTTATGGAATTTTATGTCTAGAGCACAACACTTTGCTTTGAAGATCCCATATGAGTCACCTCCATAGGTCTGGTATGATCTCTGTATTATCCTAACCTCCTCATGAGGGCTACTATGATTGTTCTCTTATAGGTTTGTTTTAATTTCTAGTTGAAGTTCTGCAATGTTTATATTGTATTTAGAGATTTTTGGGTAGATTTAACCAGCAGTGGATGCTGCTTTCTACAGTGGGTATTGAAAAAAATCACCCCCTTGAAAATAATCACATTTGTTGCTTTGCAACCTGAAATAAAGACAGACAGATTTTTAGTTTATCCAGTTGTAATTACTCAGTGCAACTTATAACATCCAAGTGAGAGATATAACACCAACATGTCTGGCAAAAATAGAGACAATTCAAAAACAGAATCACTGAGTTGGAAAAAGGATCACCCATTTGTGTCAGTATTTTGTTGAACCACATTTTCCTTTAATTATAGCCTTTAGTCTAGGGGCGTATTATGGTCTAGGCCTGTGCCTAGGGCGGCAGATTTGGGGGGGGGGCTGCACTTTTTGATATCACACCCATGGCTGCTCCCCACTTACCACCTGCCTTTTGCCACACACCTAAGTGTCTACCATCAATATGGCATGCCCTGCCATGCGATCATGCTAATCTGTAGCCAGCCACCCATTTCTGCAACCCTAGCTGCTATCTCCACTACACTGGTATTGTCTGCAATCCTGGCCCACAAATACAGCAGTACGGGGGGGGGCACTGCAGTTAAGAGGAGTGTGCAGAAATACCATCATTATCAGGGGCGACTGTGGCGATAGATATTATGAGAGGAACTTGGGAGGTGAAGACAGGTACTTCTAAAGAGGGAGTGCAGAAGACAGAACAGGGGCCAACAATGGCAGGATGGCAATCACCCACCAGACTATTGGGAGGATAAATATATGGCTAATGGGTGAGTTAGTGCACTAGTATTGCACACCCCTCCTACTCAAGATTTATTAACACAGATAAGACTGCTTTGAGATCAGTCACACTGTGTGCGAAAATCACACAGGTTGACTTGTACAGTGGCACCCTCTTTTTGTCATCCATCTTCATGCTGCTGGTACCTTATACAGAGCCTGGTAGGGGCAGACCTGCATGCTTATGGTGATTGTGGCTGTCCAGGTATAATGTGCTAGGGGCCGGTGCCAGGCTGTGATAATTTAGTTACTCCTCTGTGAGTCCTGGAAAGATACGCAGAAATCTGGATGTGAGGCTGAACCTGTGAGTTAAAGAAAATACTAAGTACTAATGTATAATATTCTACATGTGATTTTATATATATATATATATATATATATATATATATATATATATATATATATATAAAAGCCAAAGTTCAAAACCTTAAGAGGTCTCTAATTCATTTTTAATTTCGAAAATGTATTGTAGATTCACTTATTCACTTGTTTATTGTGTATGGGATCCCTCTTCTTCGCTCCCTGATCCGGGTTGCTTTCTGGTCTGGCTGCTGGAATGGTTTAGTGATTTATTTATTTAATTATGGCACGGGATATGAGTCATAGTGAGTGTACGGTTGAATGGTTCATCCCTATAAGGTGCCCTGGGTCTGATGGAGTGAATAACACTGAATGGATTTTTTCATTGTGTTTGTTATTGCTAGTTAATGGTTGGTTCACAGCTGGTTGTGTAGTGGTTTGTTTATTCCTTATTTCTTATGTTATACAATAAAATAATTTTTTAACAATTGGTTTTGTTGAATGGTATTCTTTGTATTTACACTCTTTATCTGGGGTTGCATGTTAGGTTGGCAACAACGGACTATCAGTACACATTACTGGCTGTTGAGGTTGCGATATTTTGTGCCTTTTGACACACTTTGTCAATTGTCTGGTGATACCCGTTGGTAACACTTGGGGCTCTTCTATAGTCCTTACAGCCATTGATTATTGCTCACAGTTTGATTGTCTTTGGAATTTATTTTGTTTTTTTATATAGAATCTATTAATATTATATATATGTTAGACTTGGCTATTTGTGTGATTGGGATTACATTAGGGGTCGCCCTCTTCTCTTTTTTTCACTTTTAGCGAGATAAATAGTTCGATATTTTAATGATGGTGACAGTGTATTATATCCTCTTTTTCAAAAATAAGGGGTGTGTGTTCAGTGGAATTCTATCATGATACAGTGGGAGAAACTTTTAGTTTCCTCTATGTACTCTGAGGTTTCAAATGACATCGGAAATTTGAAATAGTTCTGACATGTACCCACTATGTTATGCAATAAGGTAGCTTGAATGTAATGTTTTGTCCTTTTTGTGGGTTTATAGATCGGGTGGCTGACAGCGTAGTGATCAGTGTGAACTACATCAGCCCAGTCTAACAGAGACAGGAGGTGTGCCGGAGCTGGACCTATAGCGTTCCAGTGGGAGTGTCCCTGAACTGTGTCTTGCTGTGTATATAGCGATGGTCACGGCATGATAGCTGACCGGTGTCACATCGCGAGGTACAGGATTGGTGTTTTATGTAATGGCCACAGAGCGGATGTTATATCTACCTTCGATTTCACTTTGGTTTGACATTTGTAGATGTTCATACTAGGATGACGTATATGCCCCCAGCCTATCATAGTGGAGGTGTACCAGATCTTAACCCATGGTAAATTAGGGGGAGTGTCCCTGGTCTTTGTTTATGAAAGTAACTGATGATGATTAAACTCGGGCATCGGACTAGCGTTACATCGTTTTGCAGCTGGATAGACTGGGTGGTTGTTAGCTAGTGCTGCCGATGCTGGGGGCTCACAGATGCTGTGATCTTTGTGGAGGTTTGGAGAATACCCTGTTTGTTGTTTATGTTTACATTGGTTAATGTAACGCCCACTAAGGCGGATAATGCGATCCTATAGGGAAGTACATGGACGGTTCCATTCAAGATGAAGAGCCTAACAGGGGGTGTTCTGGTTGTGGGAGGGACTTGGAGATGGGATCCCTATTCACATCTGTATTATACACAGAGTTATTTCACAAATATATTTCCTACACAGTATTAACTAAGTATAGGTTGGTTAATTTTTGCAATTGACACATTTTCACTAAAGTGGTAATTATTACATTTGGGCTGTCTGATGGTACAGCCCCTGATACTTTTGCACACAATCTTGAAATGATTGGTGGCCGCACTGGGGGAGGGTTATGCAGGCCTTTATTTGTCTGTTTGTTTGTAGTTTCAGGTTGTCAGAAGAAGGGACGTTTGAGGTCCCGAAACGTCACAAATAAATATATTTTTGTTCACAATATTCTGAAGTCCAGTGAGTGCTTCTATTTTTTCTACTTTGCTCCTATATATATATATATATATATATATATATACATATATATATATATATATATATATATATATATATACACATACATCACCACAAATGCCTCCCTTCTCTCCTTCCCTCCCTTCCTTTTCTCTTTCCCTCCCTTCTCTGCTTACTCTTTTTCACTTCTCTCAAGCCTCTCCTTTCCTTCTCTTCCTCAGCTGCCATCTCCCCTTCCTTCTCTAACTCCACCCCCCTTTCTCTTTCCTCCTCTCCCCTCATTTACTTTGTAAAAGCAGTGGGAAAAAAAGTTAATGTTACACCTGCCTGAAACAATTTATAGCAAAAAAAGGCCTAAAACCTGGAGGGGGGGGGGGTTAGCATAATTTAAGTGCCTAGGGCAGTACAAAACCTAAATATGCCACTGCTTTAGTCTATTGGGATATGTATCTACTAACTTTGCACATCTATTCTAGACTATGAAATATTTGCCCACTCTTCTTTGCAGAACTGCTCCAGTTCTGTTACATTTGAAGGTGACCGTTTGTGGGCTGCAGTCTTCCAGTCATGCCACAGATATTCAATGGGGTTTAAGGCTGGGCTCTTACTAGGCTATGCAAGGACATTAACATTTTTCTCCTTCAACCACTATGTGGTGATTGTTGCTGTGTGCTTTGGGTCATTGTCATGCTGGAAGGAAAACCTTCTTCCCATTGGCAGCTTCCTGGCAGACGGCAGCAGATTTTCATCAAGAATTTGATCGTATTTTGCCCTATTATTCCTTCTATCCTGACAAGTGCTCCAGTGTCTGCTGCAGAGTAACACCCCCATAACAGAATATTACCACCTCCACCTCCATGCTTTATTGTAGGTATGGTGTTATTTAGATGGTGAGCTGTATTGGATTTCCTTCAGACATATCGTTTGGTGTTGAGGCCAAATAATTCAATTTTAGTCTCATCTGATTATAACACCTTTTTCATGTGGCCTCAGAATCTCCTAGGTGTGTTATGGCAAAGCAGTGGTGACTGCATGTGGACTTTCTTGAGGAGTGGATTTTTTCTTCCAACCCTCCCATACAAGTCACATTTATGGAGAATTTGTGATATTGTTGTCACATGCACACAATGTCCACTCTTTGTCATAAATTCCTGCAACTACTTCAGAGTTGATGTGGGCCTCTTGGTAGCCTTTCTGACCAGTTTCCTCCTGGCTCTTTCATCCAGTTTCGAGCAGCATCCTGATCCAGAGAAGGTCTGTGTTGTACCAAATTTCACTTCTTAATAATAGACTTCACTGTGCTTCTAGGCATTGATAAAGCCTTTGATATTTTCTGGTATCCATCTCCTGGCTTGTGCCTGTCCACAACATTATCCCATTGATCTTTTGACAGTGCCTTGCCACCCGCAGTTGATTGTTTGCTTCAGTTGCACTACCAGGGACTGAGATGCTCTAGGAAAGCTCTTTTCATGCTGAGCTAATCAATATGCCCACAGCTGATTACAGTTGAAGGTCAAATGGCTTTGTGTGTGCCGTTGAAAAGGTGATTAGCTATACCCGGTTGAGTTTACAAGTACTTTTAGGAGGTGTTATCCTTTTTTTTCAACTCAGTGATTCTATTTTTTGAATTGTCTTTATTTTTGCCTGACATGTTGGTCTTATATCTTTTACTTGAATGTTATAAGTTGCACTGAGTAATTACAACTGGATAAGCAAAAACTGTTTCGCAACAAAATGCGATTATTTTCAAGGGGGGTGATTCTTTTCAAAACCCCCTGTACGCCGTGTAAGTTAAGACTGATGCCCCTTAACGTGTCCGCCACCTTTAGGTATGGTCGGGATGATTGAAACCCCCTGCTAGTGGCTGATTGGTCCTGAATGTGCAGGGGGCGGCATTGCACAAGCATTTCACAAGAAATCATGTCCAAATCATGTCTGCCCGGCATTTGATAAATCTACCCCAAGATATACACTTTCATGCCTTTTCTTAACTGTTCATTTGTGTGGCTTATGATTAGGATTTAGATGTGGCATTTATCTGTTACAGTTTGTTAAGGCAGTGGGATGTGGACCCTCGAGGTTCTGCAATATATCTTATTATTGCAATTGTGACACAAGTGGAATTTTTTTTTATCTTATTTTCAGGCTCCTCTATAAGTTACATTGGCCTTGGATATTTTTCCTGCCTTAATTAATTTCCATGGCCCTGCTATTTGTACCTACCATTTTATATTTTACACCTTTTGTATATATGCCTAATTATATTTTTTGCTTTTGCCCATTTGTAAATATCTTTTTGGCTGACCCAATTTTGAGCCTGTCCAGGGTCTGCTGTATATAGCCACATAGTTTTCCTTTTTATAATGTTCATGTTTATATAAATCCCTTGCTTAGTAAGTGGGGCTGGGCATTACAATATTTGTCTTTATATTGTTTTTGGCTGCCAAAGGGAGATTATACTTTTTCAGTATATTACTTCTTTTTCACCCTCTTACATGCTATCTGTGATATTACATGGTTTTACAAGATCCTTTTCTTTTTCTATCTTCATGCCTACAACCCATCTCTGTTTTAGCAGGGAATTCCCCCCCCCTCTTCTTTTTTTCCCTCCTCGTTGCAGGGGACCTTCTTCCTCAGATTTCCCAATTCCAAACATTCTATGCAGTTCCTCATTGCCTTAGCATCCTAACATTCATAATGAATGTTAGGATGCTAAGATTCCATTCACAATTCCCCACGCAAACACAGCCTTGCTTTATAAAAAATATCACAAGGAAATGGGTGATATTGTCTTTGTTTAGTAGTCCCACTTTTCTAGTACTGATGAACCCAGATTTTTCAACAAATATTATCCCACCGTGTATTTATGTCCCATCCACAAAAGCACAATGGGGAATGCATCTTACAAATGTACACTTTCAGCTACTATAATCTCCAATAGACAATGAGGGCAGATTTTTGTGCCTGCTTGGGATTAATTATAGTAGACCTGTCACCCTTGTCAATGTATACACTCCTAATAAAGACATAAACAATTTAAATTTTAGAATTACTTAAAGGTATGCTTATAGTAGACAGCAAATTAAATTTGCCCTTGGAGCGAAGCTAGACTGTTCCAAGTCAAGGAGACATATCCACAAACATGTACTGAAAGCGATCAGGAATAATATTTCTTCCTTAACCTTGGTAGACGCTTGGTATATGCTTTATTCCCATACTAAAGACTTTTCTTATTTTCTGCATCACAATATTCATATCCCCATATTGATTACTTTTTATAGACCAACCCAGTTATTCTTTGTTAAAAGGGGCAAATCTGGGGGCGGAGCCAACTACCATAGAAGCAGGACGCATATCTTGGGAGCTCCTAATATATACCATGATTTTATTAGATTATACTATTGATAACACCCAATTATGTCTTTATTTTGGAGACTCATATTGAAAATCACCTTTTGGGTACTGTTGGAGGAACCTTGCAGCACTAAAAATCTAAATTATTTCAATCTCTGCTCTCTATTTCCCTTGGAGACACCGAGGGTATGAAAGCATGGCCGCGCTCTTTCTAACTCAGCTAAAGGATCTGTTAGACCGGCACAATGACTCTATCTTGGAGGCAGTAGCTGAGGCTTTTAGACCTCCCGTTATCCACACTGCTGCTTCGGCTGTTCTAACTGCCTGCGAGGAGAAGTGCGCAGCAGGCATAATTCTCACACAGCAGTCGCCATCTTTGCTTTTTGCACCGGGATTTCCCACACTACCCTACAACAAAAATGAGCTTGGGAAGCGAGACGCTGACAGAGAACTGGATCCCATCTCTGCAATACAAGATTCACAGCTGGATGCGCTCTGCAGTGGCTTAGAAGAGGCACCACATGGCTCCCATCTGCCAACTAACCTGCCGACACTTTTTCATGTTCCAGGTCACAGGCCACGCTATTGACCTATGGCTAAAAGGACCTAGATTATGTGCGCTGCAAACCTGTGGAGTCCATCAATCCTGTTCTTACCATTGCTGCGTCTCTGAGATGGAACTGCAGTGGGACCCTGGAGGTCTATTGCTCTACCTTCTACATGGCTCAGATGGTGCGGGCTAATACTACAGGAACTATTACAGTGAGCTGGAGGTGACTTCTACTTGTATTTGGGACTCTTGTCTATCGACTCTAGGCACGTAGTTTGAAACACAAAAACAATAGTATCGCTTGAGGAAAACGATGTTGCCACTGATCACTACATGGATGCATGGTGGCTGTGCTCCCTACCCTATCACAGTTAACACTAATATTTAATGTTTTTGTCTCACATCTCTGATTTAGGTCTTTAAGTCCTCAGTAGCTATGCTAGTGTTTTGTGCCATTCGCTTGAGATATTAAGATGTTACAAAAATATATTGTCATAAATTTACATGTGTTTACTGACCTATTATCTTATATGTCCACTGTGGGGCTAGTGTTTATTATAGTTTAACATGTTGGTTAGTACTGTTCGCAAAAGTGTTGTTCCCTTGCCCACTTATGTTTAAGGCTCACTACGACCAATGTTATGGGAACTTTTTCCACAGCAGTTGGAGCTTAGGCTACACTGAATTTCTTTTTCTTATGCATTCCTACCACTTTTCCTACTCCTAATGTATAGGATAAGATGCACATATATTTACTTAATGGCATGTTATGTTAATATACAGTGTTGTGCTTGAGGGGTATCTCATCAGTGTGGAGGGTCTGTCCCTATGAGACCTACAGCCGACCTTCTATAGTATTTTCCATACCCTGTTTATTAATACATAAATCTTCCCTGAAAGCTACTAGCTATAAATGCCCCTTCTAGAGGCCATCTCTCTAACCCGGTAAAGAAAATATACTATGATGTCAATGAGGATGTTCATAAAGAGTCAGCTAACCGTGTTTGGATCATTTTTATATGTATATGTGTTTTTATTCCCTTCATACCCTTCACAGTTAATGGGCACTCGAAGCTGAAATAAAGTTTGATATGCTGATCTCCACCACTCTAAATGCTCCTAAGGTGTGAGTGTCTGCGGCCGAGATACTTGGACCTTTTTACGTTTATCCCTATAGACGAGATCTGCATCATATCTATAGATGGGAGACTAAATAGTTAGTAGGGAAATACCAATCTTCACTATTAGTTACCTACATAATCCCCTGCAATTAGCCCCAGATTTTTGCTCACCGTCAACATCTATATTCCGCTAGTGTAACCTTGTATTTAAGTATTCAATATGTGTATTAAAGCGGGCGGGTCCTGCATTTTGCATAGTCGCCCTCCCTATAATACCAGAGCTAAGCTACATAATTCTCGCCAAATTCATTCTGTAAGATTATTGGGCTCTGATATGTTGGGCTCTGCACTGCTCCAATGTGCACTTAGTCCTTCTCATACATACACTAGCGACCCATATGTTTAGATTACCCCTTACACAGATTTGGTGCCTTGCTTCACTTAAACATGCCTTTTTTGAAGTTTAATATTGCAGCTACCTTTGCCTTTCTTAGGAGGTATGGCCTCTAGACATGTTTGGCTCATCTTACTAAATCTACCACCTCCTCCCCCCCCCTTCATAATATAATATACTCCCTTGATTGGGAGAATTAACTATGCGGTCTTTCTTACTTATACCGCACCCTAACTATATTCTTTATGAGTATGTTTTGCAGCATAATTTCCTAGTGGCTTTATTTCCCCCTTTCCAATTCTAGTGTGTGATAAAATAACAAAAATTCTGAGGTTCCATTATTGAGATCCATAAGTGGTCTCTTCTATTTCAAATAGCCATCTGTAAATCTCATTGTACTACGTGATATGGGGTCCTTAAGAGGCCTCCTTAATGGCATAAGAGGGCTTTGCTTTTTTTATTGGCATGTCCGTGTTAAATGGTTTCATCTTCTACAGCAAGCTCATACTGTATTAACCTCTCTTCATATAGTCAGATGATATTGCTCATTGTATATGTAACTATAATATGTAATCTAGGGTTAGCATTTTTGTTATAATCATAAGGTATACCTTGTTATATGCAGTATTGGAATGCAACTGTTTGATGCTGTAATGCTTACTTTATATGCCATTTTTCCTCAATAAAAATATAAAAAAAAAAAAAAATAAAAGGGGCAAAGCTACATAGTATCACATAGTCTGATCATGCAATTATTTCTATAGATGCACCATTCACACCTTTCTAATGGTGCTTAGACGATGGCCTACTTAATGATTAGCTCACATAACAATCCATCTCCCAACCACTCTGCTCTTACTGTACTCTCAACACAAGTGAAGAGACCTCACCTCCCATGTGGTGGGAGGCCCATAAATGCATAATTAGGTGCAAGATCATTAAACATAGAGTACAAATTCACCAAAAATCTCTTGAATTTTACTTTTCTTTGCTTGGATCCTTATGTTTGGCTGAAAATAATCACAAACAAACTCCTTATAATGACCAAAGCTTTAAAAGATGATTGGGAAGCACAAAGGTACCCAACATGGGCATTATTACTTTGTAAAGTTTATTTAAAGGAGGGGACATGTTGGGCCCCCTGTTGGGTAGGGCTTTGAAAAAGAAATTGTGAATGTATTTAAAAAGTACTACCAACAATTCTAAAATATAACTATTAAAAAATAATTCTGATGATTATCTACTAGCTAAAATCCAGAATGAAGAAGAGACACTGGGGCCGATATACCATCTGTCAGATAGACATGATACGCTGCAGTGATCATGTCCAATCGACATCGCATACGCTTTCAGCATTTAGCATTGCACAAGCAGTTCTGGGGAACTGCTTGTGCAATGCCGCCCCTTGCAAATTCGCAACCAATATGCCGCTAGCAGGGGGTGTCAATCAACCTGATCGTATCTGATCGGGTTGATTGCTGTCCCCCGCTCAGAGAAGTCTATGGAAAAAGTGAGTTAGAGCGGTCGTGATATCCAACCTCCAGATGTTCACATGCCTGAGACTTTCACTTGTGCACTTAATTTTTACTTTAAACTGGTAATACTAGTTCAAAAATAGGATCGGATTTACCTTGAGCACAGTTAACACTCAAAAGCGATAAAAATGTATCGCTCTAATTGTAATCTAGGCCATTGGGTGGAAGAGAAAACGTGTCGTCAGTCACACTTAAAGGGTTATGGAGACACATATAAACACACATATATATATATGTATATATTCATATACATATATTTAAACTTTGCTGCCCAACGTACCCCCTTCACTGCGCTAGGTTCTGTGTTGTGTCTGTCGGCATCAGAACGAGGCTCCCATTGGAGCCTATGGAAGCGCAGACCTTCCATGAAATGCGAACACGAGGTCTTATTCGCATTGCATTTCCTTTCTAATACCAGCGCACATATGTGTGCGCTGGTATTATGACTGGAGTGCACATATCGCGCTTGCAAAAGCGCAAGTTTGTGCTCCACTCTTAATCTGGGTCTGTGTGTGCATATATCTGTCTTATTTTAGCAGCCTTATATTTTGTTTGTCTTATTTGGGTATATAAATTGCACAATGGGCACTTCTTTTGCTATGTGTATAATATGGAGTCTCGTTAGGCATATTGCTATTATTAGCATATACATATTTCAAGCAGCTTAAAGGGACAATGCAGTAAAAATTAAAATTTAATAATTCAGATAGTGCATGCTATTTAAAAAAAGACACTGTCCAATTTAGTATTGTTATCAAATTTTGTTTATTCACTTGATATCCTTTGTTGAAGTCTAAATTTCGGTAAATTTAGAAGAGTTCGGATCATGCATGCGTCTTTAGCACTCCATGGCAGCAGTGTTTTCAACATTTGCATAACATTGCTACAAACGTTTTTGTAAACATTGCTGTGCTTAAGACAGTGGCAAACTCTTGAGCAAATTTGATCATAGAAGCAGTTTTTTATTATTGCATTCTTGATCTGCACCTTAAAGTAATTAAATGTTAAATTGTTAGAAAAGGAAGACAGTTGTCATGTAAGTTAAAGTTTTTGTATGGGTAACACGAATGGACTGGAAAACAAGCCAATATTTCCATTTGTATTACTGGTACTACTAACCTTAGAGTACTATATGTTATTGGTACTCAGTGTGTAAGCATTTATTGCACCAAGGTCCTCTCTTTATTAATATATATATATAATGAGATCAATAAGAAAGAAAATCCTGAATTTTAATTCAAGATAAAAGACAGGGAATTCAGCACTCTTTTATAAAGAAATTTATTAACTCACATATAATGTATCCATGTTTTGCTTAGGCCGCAAAGGGGAGAAAAGCGGTACCTACACACAATATGTATAGTGACTTAACACCAAAATTAATATATACAAGAATACAAAAATGTAATGTGTGTAAATATTATTTAGCGTTTACAGATTGTCATTCAAACCTGACCGGTCAGGGATCTGTGTGAGTACACTGAGAATGATTGCATGTCGCAACATTAGAACAAATATAACAGAGGTTTTTGTTAGCCCTTCCGTACCCTACTGCACTCAGCACCTCTAAAGGAGAGCCTCTAGATATCGAGGTAAATGCTGGGCAGATAAATCTGTTTGGGTATAAAGAGGTTAATAACTATCCTCAATGGTAGCAGCAAGTTATCATACATTGGTATATGAATTTTGTACATATAGGCATAGTATATACAGAGGGAGCACCACCCAGACTACTACACCATGCTGCAAACGGCACCTCTCAATGAGAGGCTTCTTACCGAGCAGGTTAACAGAGTTCGGATCTAAGTAGTCAATGGGGTTGTTTCCCCTGAATATGTACAATATGGTTGAAAATGGTTAGGCACATGTGAATCAGCAACTGAGACAATAAGATAGCATACAATCTTTGTAGAAGCAATAAGGGTTGGTCAGATGTAAAGGTTGCAAAGTTCATTAGAGGGAGCATGCAAGCAGTAGCAATTCATATCTTAGACCAAGCGGGATGCAAGAAAGCACAGTAAGCAGCTTGTCAGTCTATGTGCGTATGCATGTGCGTCTTTCATTTATAGCATATCACTAAAAGTTACTGAGGTAATATAATGTGGGCACCCTCGACAGGGTAGCTCAGTGCACATATGCTTTCACTCAGATAAGTAGCTGTTGGTCATCAATCAATGAAGGCAGCAATAGAAAGAAATACAACCTTTTTCTTGTAATACAGATTTCTCCGATTTTTCAGTGCCGGTCCAGACCAGATAAGCCTCCAAAGTGCTTATTGTGTGAGTCCATTTCCAGGCAAAGCTTGCTAGAGCAATGTTGTTTCAGTAACCTCCGGTACAAACACAGATCACATGTTCTGGTCAGCTGGACCAATGCCGACGCGTGTTTCACCCATTCCTTGTTTCGGGCTTCATCAGGGCATAATACTGCAGAGAACTTTACGTCCTCTTTTATGCTAGATTTTGTGAGCGCCTCTACTGGTGGGCGAAGATGTTTGCGTAAGCCATTAAATTTCCAGAAAAGTTTTTAAGGACACAAAAGAACACTATTATGTGTCCACAGTTGAAACTTGTAAATGTTAATAAAAAGTAAGCATTAATAAAAATTAAACAGTCAAAAATTACAAAAAATATTCCAAAAGCTAAACACATTAATATGTACACACCTACATTTAATATTGGAAGATCACTAAGTGTTGCTTATTTTTAAAAATAATTCCTATAGTTTTATTGATTTCTTTATAGTATTAAACTGAGTGATGAAGACTAAATTAAGTAGTGGTTAAGCTGTGTCATTTTAGAGGAAACATGCCATGTCTATTCTATCATTAAGGCCTATAGGCAATTGTGTTTCCAAAATGGAGATCCACCGGCATTCTTTGCGAAGGAGGGTCTTGTCATTGTCCCCATCTCTATTATTGGTGATGCCTCTGTCTATGCCTATGAAGGATAGAGAGTCAGGATTACATGCATGGGCTAATTCAAAATGTTTGGCCACATTACTTTTGGGCGTTTTTGTTCTTAACATCATCACGATGTTCTGTTATTCTATCTTTGATAGCTCTCCTTGTTTTGCCCACGTAAAAATGTGGGCAGCTGCAAGATAGAAGATAGATAACCCCCTCTTTGTTACAGTTCACATAATGTTTCAGTCTGTATGTCCTGCCTGTATGGGTGGCAAAAACTTTGGTTTTTGCCATGTACTTGCATGCAATACATCTACCACAAGGATAATTTCCAGTGGATCTATGTTTGCTGAGCCAGTCAGTTTGTTTCTGTACAGACACATACTGGCTTCTTACGAATTTATCTTTTAAATTTGGTGCTCTTCTGGCTGTAATATTTGGAGATTGACCAACCTCCTGTGACACTCCCTCATCACTGAGTAAGACATGCCAATGTTTAGCCAGGATCTGCCTTAGGGCAGTCCAATGGCAGTTGTAGTCTGTAATTAGTCTTATTTTAGACTCTGTTGTCTTGGTCTTAGGTGTAAGGAGATTTTCACGGGGTATATGAGCTGCTCCGTTCAGGGCTTCCCTTACTATTTTCTTTGAGTAGCCTATATCTATAAACCGTTCCTCCATTGTTGCCGCGTGTTCAAAATATTTTGCTTTTGTGGAACAGTTACGGTGTAGCCTGAGAAACTGCCCTTTGGGTATACCCTTTTTAAGGTGTTAAGGATGGTGTCTCGATGCAAGTAGCAGGCTATTAGTGGCAGTACTCTTGCCGAAATTCTCAGTTTCCAGGGATACCTGGTTCAATTTGATTTTTATATCCAAGAAGGATATCTCTTCCTTGCTAGACTCTAAGGTAAGTATGATGTTTCTATTGTTTTTGTTGACGATTCCAACAAAATCTAATAGGTTTGCCTCAGAGCGCTCCCATATGAGGAAAATATCATCCACATATCGGAGCCATATGTGGATGTTCTCCTCAAAGAGAGGACTCTGATACACATCCTCCATCTCCCATGCACCAAGGTGTAGACACACATACGTGGGGGCACAAGTGGCCCCCATTGCTATCCCTTGCTGTTGGACATATGTTTTGTTGTCAAACATGAATACATTGTTAGTGAGTATGAACTGTAAAAGTTCCATCACAAACTCTGTATGTTCTTGGGCTTGTGTTCCTCTCATTGTGAGAAAGTGTTTGCAAGCCTGTATGCCAATTTCTTGTGAGATTGAAGAGTATAATCCCTTAACATCTAAACATGCCAGTATTGATCCTGGAGGGACCGTCAGACCGTCAATTTTCCTCAGGAGGTCCACAGTGTCCATGATATATGAAGGCAAGGTGTTGAGAAAGGGTCTCAGAAAGTAGTCAACGTAGTTACCCAGGTTTTGCGTAAGGCTGCCAATGCCAGCAATTATCGGTCGGCCTGGCGGCTGGTTTGCATTCTTATGTATCTTGGGGATACAATAGAAGACTGGCATGACTGGGTACTCAGGGTAGAGATAGTTAAATTCAGAGTTTGTTATTAAACCTCTCTTTTTGCCTCTTTAAGAATGTTAAACAGAGTAAACTGTAAAGAGGAAGTGGGGTTAAAGGTAAGGTTTTTATAGTAGGTTTTATCCAAAAGCTGCCGTTTGGCTTCGAGAACATACATGTTCTCATCCCAGAGGACAAGGTTCCCACCCTTGTCCGCCGGCTTGATTATGAATCCTTTAGCATTCATAAGTTCATTTAGTGCCTTCCGTTCTGCTTTTGTTAAATTGTCGTTAACCAATCCGGTGAACGACAGTTTATTAACCTCTTTTTCAACTTGTTTTACAAAAATATTAACTGCTGGTACCATGGACAATTGTGGCATGTACTTGGATTTAGCCTTAAAGTTAGAGGTAATTTTTTCCTGGCACGTAGAGTAACTTACTTGAGTTGGATTATATTGACTGCCTTCATTGTCAGCCAATAGGCTTTGTAGATTATCAATCGTGGACCTATCCTCCATGGAAAGGGTAGCATTATTAACTAGATGTCTACTTTTCCCTTTCATTACTTGGGATAGTACTACCCTGTGAGCAAAAAGGTGGAGGTCTTTGATAAAATTAAATTTATGTTGGTTGGGCAGAAAGAGAGGCCATTTTTGAGCACCTGTATATGCAGAAGATTCAACTTGAAAGAGGACAGATTAATTATCTGTAAGCCCTCTTCAACCGATTTTAGTATCCCCTGTGTCCCCGAAATCGCCGGGGTCTGTCCCGGGAGAAATTCATTTGGCTCTGATCGTAGCTCTGTTGCCTCCGTTGTCTGTAGGGATACCTTCTCTCTCGTGAGTCTGAACTTATCCCTCCACCTCCTTCTCTTCCTACCTCCTCTCCTCCTTCTGCTAAAAAAGATTGTGCTTTGTTGGAGTTAGGCCTGCGATGTTCAGATTCTACATCTGACCCATCGGTACCTGAATCGTATGTACCCCTCACCGACTGGTAATTGTATACCTTTTTATTTTTATAGTCTTCGTTGTCCCTTGAGAGTTTTCTGCTTTTCCTAAGTTTGATATCATTTTGGAGTCTAGCTATTTGTTCCCTAATTTCATCATTCAGTTTGGTGAAATTGGGGTTGTTGGAAAAAGTATTGACTATCTTCAGGGATTTTTCTGCCTGAGTGATAGTTTTATCCAACCTTTCTTTGTTGCGTTTAACCATTTTTTCCATTAGAATAATGGAACAGTCAGAGAGACTGGAGTTCCAGTCTTTCATGAAGTCGTCTCCTCCCTCATCTTCTCTCAAATTTGTCCCAGGGTCTAGTCTTAGACGTAGCCCTCTGGGTATTATTTTGTTTTTAAAATAATTATCGAGGCTAGATGTTTCTACCCTAAGTTTCACTTGTTTAACAAGTAATTTCTTACAGTTTTTAAAAGCACCATATATATTTACTGGTGCACAATTTTCATCCTGACTTTCTTCCAAATTAGACATGGATAGGGATGCTGTTAATTCAGCTTCCCAATTTTCATATGAGGCATGAATGCCATAGTGAACACAGCTATATTCTCAAAGTGTAGGTAAACCGCAAACCCTATTTGCTTGCCTAGCAGAGGATACAAAAAGAAAGATTAATTTCTTAAATTTCAAGTCGTTAGCAAAAGGGATCAACCTCACCGGAGACCTATAGTAGGGCCCTAAGGCCTAGTAACCAAGGTAGAACATTCAAAATATCAAGAAATATACGGTGGGGAAGCAACTGCTAGGAGTTAATTTTGATATCTAAGTACCTCTAAACAACTTATATTAGGATACCCTTCAAGTAAAAAATGGTGCAGACCCTTAAATAATTTGTAATGAGATCAATAGGAAAGAAAATCCTGAATTGTAATTCAAGATAAAAGACAGGGAATTCAGCACTCTTTTATAAAGAAATGTATTAACTCACATATAATAATGTATCCATGTTTTGCTTAGGCCGCAAAGGGGAGAAAAGCGGTACTGTTCCACAAAAGCAAAATATTTTGAACACGCGGCAACAATGGAGGAACGGTTTATAGATAGAGGCTACTCAAGGAAAATAGTAAGGGGAGCCCTGAATGGAGCAGCTCATCTACCCCGTGAATATCTCCTTACACCTAAGACCAAGACAACAGAGTCTAAAATAAGACTAATTACAGACTACAACTGCCATTTGACTGCCTTAAGGCAGATCCTGGCTAAACATTGGCATGTCTTACTCAGTGATGAGGGAGTGTCACAGGACGTTGGTGAATCTCCAAATATTACAGCCAGAAGAGCACCAAATTTAAAAGATAAATTTGTATGAAGCCAGTATGTGTCTGTACAGAAACAAACTGACTGGCTCAGCAAACATAGATCCACTGGAAATTATCCTTGTGGTAGATGTGTTGCATGCAAGTACATGGCAAAAACCAAAGTTTTTGCCACCCATACAGGCAGGACATACAGACTGAAACATTATGTGAACTGTAACATAGAGGGAGTTATCTATCTTATATCTTGCAGCTGCCCACTTTTTTACATGGGCAAAACAAGGAGAGCTATCAAAGATAGAATAACAGAACATCATGATGATGTTAAGAACAAAAACCCCAAAAGTAATGTGGCCAAACATTTTGAATTAGCCCATGCATGTAATCCTGACTCTCTATCCTTCATAGGCATAGACAGAGGCATCACCAATAATAGAGGAGGGGAAAATGACAAGACCCTCCTTCGCAAAGAATGCCGGTGGATCTCCATTTTGGAAACACAATTGCCTATAGGCCTTAATGATAGAATAGACATGGCATGTTTCCTCTAAAATGACACAGCTTAACCACTACTTAAATTAGTCTTCATCACTCAGTTTAATACTATAATGAAATCAATGAAACTATAGGAATTATTTTTAAAATTAAGCAACACTTAGTGATCTTCCAATATTAAATGTAGGTGTGTACATATTAATGTGTTTAGCTTTTGGAATATTTTTTGTAATTTTTGACTATTTAATTTTTATTAATGCTTACTTTTTATTAACATTTACAAGTTTCAACTGTGGACACATAATAGTGTTCTTTTGTGTCCTTAAAAACTTTTCTGGAAATTTAATGGCTTACGCAAACATCTTCACCCACCAGTAGATGCGCTCACACAATCTAGCATAAAAGAGGACATAAAGTTCTCTGCAGTATTATGCCCTGACGAAGCCCGAAACAAGGAACGGGTGAAACACGCGTCGGCATTGGTCCAGCTGACCGGAACATATGATCTGTGTTTGTACCGGAGGTTACTGAAACAACATTGCTCTAGCAAGCTTTGCCTGGAAATGGACTCACACAATAAGCACTTTGGAGGCTTATCTGGTTTGGACCAGCACTGAAAAATCTGAGAAATCTACTTTACAAGAAAAAGGTTGTATTTCTTTCTATTGGTGCCTTCATTGATTGATGATCGACAGCTACTTATATGAGTGAAAGCGTATGTGCACTGAGCTACCCTGTCGAGGGGGCCCACATTACATTACCTCAGTAACTTTTAGCGATATGCTATGAATGAAAGACTCACATGCGTACGCACATAGACTGACAATCTGCTTACTGTGCTTTCTTGCATCCCGCTTGGTCTAGGATATGAATTGCTACTGCTTGCATGCTCCCTCTAATGAACTTTGCAACCTTTACATCTGACCGACCTTTATTGCATGCTATCTTATTGTCTCAGTTGCTGATTCACCTGTGCCTAACCATTTTCAGCCATATTGTACATATTCAGGGGAAACGACCCCATTGACTACTTAGATCCCAACTCTGTTAACCTGCTCGGTAAGAAGCCTCTCATTGAGAGGTGCCGTTTGCAGCATGGTGTAGTAGTCTGGGTGGTGCTCCCCCTGTATATACTATGCCTATATGTACAAAATTCATATACCGATGTATGATAACTTGCTGATATCATTGAGGATAGTTATTAACCTCTTTATACCCAAACAGATTTATTTGCCCAGCATTTACCTCGATATCTAGAGGTTCTCCATGAGAGGTGCTGAGTGCAGTAGGGTAAAGAAGGGCTAACAAAAACCTCTGTTATATTTGTTCTAATGTTGCGACAGACATGCAATCATTCTCAGTGTACTCACACAGATCCCTGACCGGTCAGGTTTGAATGACAATCTGTAAACGCTAAATAATATTTACACACATTACATTTTTGTATTCTTGTATATATTAATTTTGTGTTAAGTCACTATACATATTGTGTGTAGGTACCGCTTTTTTCCCCTTTGCGGCCTAAGCAAAACATGGATACATTATTATTTGTGAGTTAATAAATTTCTTTATAAAAGAGTGCTGAATTCCCTGTCTTTTATCTTGAATTACAATTCAGGATTTTCTTTCTTATTGATCTTATTTCAAATTATTTAAGGGTCTGCACCATTTTTTACTTGCAGGGTATCCTAATATAAGTTGTTTAGAGGTACTTATATATCAAAATTAACTGCTAGCAGTTGCTTCCCCACCATATATTTCTTTATTTTTATATATATATATATATATATATATATATATATATATATATATATATATATATATATATATATATAATTATATAATTTATATATACATCACATGATTTATACTACAACATAATTACTAGTGACATACACTTGACAACCCATTTATTTTACCCATTTTATAAATCTATGAAAGCAGCTCCTGAGCACATGAACTTACAGATAAAATTAAATGGTCTGCTCCTTACAACTTCAATCCTCTCAGAGCTCATACTGGTATACTTGACAAGTTCTACAATTCCACAACTGGACGCATAAGAAGAGGGGAGGGGCTGCCCAAGTATTTAAAGGGGTAGTAAACCCAAACATTTTATTTTATGATTCAAATAGAACATACAATTTTAAAAAAACTTTCCAATTTACTTCTATTATCAAATTTGCTTCATTCTCTTGTTATCCATTGCTGAAGAACAACATTGCACTACTGGCAGGAAGTTGAACACATCTAGTTAGCCACTCACAAGAGACAAATGTGTGAAAGCACCAATTAGCAGCAGCTCCCACTGGTGTATGAAATGTGCATATTTTTTTTCAACAAGGGATACTAAGAGAACAAAGCACATTTGAAAATAGAAGTGAATTTAAAAGTTTTTTAAAATTACGTTTTATCTGATTCATGCAAGTTTAATTGTGACTTTCCTATCTCTTTAATTGTACAATAAAAAGTGTTGACAGCAGATGAAACCTTGCTTCCCCACAAAAATAAATGTGAGCAGCAAGTTAATTTTTACTTGGTACCTTTTCCATTTGCAGCTTTATAAATAGGTTCCATAGTTCACAAACCAACACCTTTTATGAAATAAGTCTAGCATGTATTTGACAACATTTGTTGTCATGCTTGAACTTTTTACTTTTAAGGGACACTAAACTCAGTATGTAAAACATATTTTACTACGCATTTCACCAATTATATTTTCACTTCATAAAATAATGGATTAAACCTTAGTTTCCATTTTCTGTGCTTGGAAAATACATTATCTAATCAAGTTTTTTATTGGCAATGAGTGAGTCCATATTCCATTAATACTGTGTGCGTGTGTGCCAGTATTTTTGGATACATATGTATCATTGCATGCCAGTAAGTGTGTTTTCCTGTGTATTTTTTGTTAGTGTATTACAATGGCAATTTAACAACATAGCTATTACACTGTGTTCTCCTAATTAAATAATAACAGTTAGTTCCTCTGAAAGAACATTTGGTACTGGCATATACACCAGCAGCCATTTTCCTCATTCATAAAAGAGTCTGTTGTTCAATGATTATTTTAAAATAAAAATTGTGATGTGTTAATAAAATAAATAATATAGGCATATTGGGTTAATTAGCCTGTATGAGACATACAGTTTGAATACTATAAAAAGGTTCTCTATGTCAGGTTACCTTTACTTATTTAAATAATGACGAGAGGCAATTTGATTTTTTTCGCTATAAAATTAATTTGTTGCATTGCATGGTTGGAGGTGGAGATTAGTCATATCTGGTAACATTGTTGTAAAATAAAGCAAAAATTATTTTTTTGGCCATTGCTCATTGAATGGCCGATAACACATATTACGAGTTGCGGCGGTATATGCTGTAACGAAATCATTTTAGCCTTAACGCAACCCTCCATTCTGCACTCAAAAAATGACATTTGAGTGCGGGATTTTCCATAGTGCCATATTACAGGTTGTGCAGTCCAGCTAAAATGCTTGCTTTACAGCCTATACCGACATGATCCATTCCGCAATCGGAGACCAGTAGTTATGGATTTAGCAAAACAAAAATGTTTCACAAAACTCATAACTAAAATGTTACAAAGTACACTAACACCCATAAACTACCTATTAGCCGCTAAACCGCAACCCTCCCGCATCGCAAACACTAAAATAAAACTATTAACCCTTAAACCGCCAGCCCACCACATTGTAAATAATAATTTAAACCTATTAACCCCTAATCAGCAGCTTCCCGATATTGCTGACAATAAATAAAGCTATTAACCCCTAAACCTCCAGCCACCAATATCGCAACTAATAAACTAAAAATATTAACCCCTAAACCAGCCCCCCACATCACAAAACACTAAATTAAACTATTAACCCCTAAACCTATAACCCCTAACTTTAAATTAAAAGTTCCAATATAACTATCTTAAAATAAATAAAAACCTATGTGTGAAATAAAAAAAAACTAAGATTAAACTATAAATTAACCTAACATAACTATTCTAATAAAATTAAAAAAAAAACCCTACCAATTAAAAAACTTAAATTACATGATTAAAAAAACCTAACGCTACGAAAAAATAAAAAACCTAAATTACAAATGTTAAAAACCTAATACTACCAAAAAAAATTAAAAAACCTAACATTACAAAAAATAATAAACACTTAAATTACAAAAAATAATAAATGAAATTATCAAAAATAAAAACAATTACACCTAATCTAATAGCCCTATAAAAATAAACCCCCTCAAAATAAAAACACCCCCTAACCTACAATAAACTACCAATAGCCCTTAAAAGGACTTTTTGTAGGGCATTGTCCTAAGTTAAAAAGCTCTTTTACAAACAAAAAAATTACAAAGTCCCCCCAACAGTAAAAGCCCCCACTCAACCAACCCCCCAACATAAAAACTTAAGACTAAATAAAACTTAAGCTACCCATTGCCCCTAAAGGGACATTTGTATGAGTATTGCCCTTTAAAGGGCATTCAGCTCTTTTACAGTGCCCATACCTAACTGAAAAAAATACACTTCTTTCTTCATTCCGGTGTCGCAGAGCTGTGGAGGCGCGGAACATCTTTGACGGAGGTGCGGACATCCGGTGTGGAGGATCCACTTCCTATGGTCACCGCTGTACACTGAAGCTTGGATGCAAGGTAATCATTTAAAAATGGGGTACCTTGCATTCCTATCGGCTGACATTTTCAAATCAGCCAATAGGATGAGAGCTACTGAAATCCTATTGGCTGTTCAAATCAGCCAATAGGATTTCAGTAGCTCTTATCCTATTGGCTGATTTGAAAATGTCAGCCAATAGGAATGCAAGGTACCCCACGTTTAAACGGATACCTTACATTCAAGCTTTAGTGTACGGCGGTGACTGTATGAAGAGGATTCTCCATCCTGGATGTTTGTGACGATGCTCCGCACCTCCACAGCTCCGCACGCCATGATGGATGAAGATGTCGCTGCCTGAATGAAGACTTCTCACCGCCTATATGAAGATCGATGACCGGAATTCAGGAACCATGAGTAGATTTTATGGGGTTAGTGTTAGTTTTTGTTTAGGAGTGTTTTTTATTTAGATTAAAGATGGGCACTGTAAAAGAACTGAATGCTATTTTAAGGACATTGCCCATATAAATGCCCCTTTAGGGGCAATGGGTAGCTTAGGTTTTATTCAGAATTAGGCTTTTTTTTGGGGGTGTTGGTTGGGTGAGGGGTTTTTACTTTTAGGGGGGCTTTGTAATATTTTAATGTAAAAGAGCTGTTTAACTTAGGGCAATGTCCTATAAAGGCCCTTTTAATGGCTATTGGTAGTTTATTGTTAGGTTAGGGGGTGTTTTTATTTCGGGGGGGCTTTTTTATAGGGCTATTAGATTAGGTGTAATTGTTTTTATTGTTCATATTTTTCGTGTTTATTATTTTTTGTAATGTTAGATTTTTTATTTTTTTTTGTAGTATTAGGTTTATTTAAATTTGTAATTTAGGTTTTTTAATTGGTAGTTTTTTATTTTATTAGAATAGTTATGTTAGGTTAATTTATAGTTTAATGTTAGTTTTTATATAGTTATATTGTAACTTTAATGTTAGGGGGTGATAGGTTTAGGCGTTAATATAACTTAGTGTTTTGCAATGTGGGGGTCCGGTGGTTTAGGGGATAATAGGTTTAGTTTATTAGTTACAATGTGGGGTAATGGTGGATTAGGGGTTAAAAGCTTTATTTATTAGTTGCAATGCGGGGGCCAGTGGTTTAGGGGTTAATAGTTTATTTCTTGTCAGTGATGTCGGGGAGCAGCAAATTAGGGGTCAATCACTTTATTTAGGTGTCAGCGATGTCAAGGGGCGGTGGTTTAGGGGTTTATAGTTTTATTATGGTAGTAGCGATGTGGGGGGTCGGCGTTTTAGGGGTTAATATGTTTACTTAGGTGTTAGCAAAGCTGGGGGCGACGGTTTAGGGGTTGATCACTTTATTTAGCTTTGGCGATGTCGGGGAGCGGCAGCTTAGGGGTTATTAACTTTATTTAGTGTCGGCTATGTTGGGGAGCGGCGGATTAGGGGTGTTTAGCCTAGGGGTTTATGTTATGGTGTTATGTTTAAACGTAACTTTCTTTCCCCCATAGGGGGCGATTTGCCATTCCGTGATCGCAGGTGTTGATGTCTATGGGGGAAAGCGTGCACAAGCACGTAAACTCAGCCCTTGGCTTTTGTGCGGTAGGGAGCTTAATGAGTCATAACGCACAACACAAGGAGGTTTTCAGTAACTCGTAATGGCAGCACTATGGAAAGTGCAGTACCGCTCATTTTATTGCGTTATTTACGTTATTAGGTTATTATAGCGCAAAACTCGTAATCTAGGTGATTATTTTTACCTGTGTTGAAGCTGATCATTGTAAAGTATCTTGTGCTTCAAAATTATAAAAAAAGGCTTATTATATTACAAATAAATAGCCAATCCTTATTTTTGTAAAGCCTCAGTTAATCTAGCTACATAAAGCCATGGTGTGCAGTTCCATTTTACTTCAAGCAGCAGAATTAACTCCTATTGATTAATCACTTACGATTGTAAACCCATATATATGGATGCTGCCATAAATTGAATATGGTGGTTAACATTAACATTACATCTGGGTAAAATGGTATAATGGATGTGGAGAAGAGCCCAATTATTGATATTTTAAACATTACCAGTTTCCCTTAGTAGACAATGACCTAGATTACAAGTTTTGTTGTACCACTATACTGCTGAAAAATTGGCCTTTGCAAGCGGAATTTTCAGCTAGAGCTTTAGCCTATACCACAGCGATCCATTCCACACTCAAAAAAATGGCTTTTGAGTGTTGAATTTTCAGGTCCGTCTATCACTCTAGCGTTATAGCTTATACTGTCACGATCCATTCCTCTATCAAAGACCAGTAGTTATGGATTTTGAGAAACAAAAATGTTTCACAAAACTCATAACAAATATGTTACAAAGTACACTAACTCCCATAATCTATCTGTTAAACCTTAGACTGCCATCCCCCCGCATCGCAAATACTATAATAAACCTATTAGACCCTAATCTGCCGCCCACCCACTTCGCCAACACTGAATAAACCTACTAAACACTAAACTGCCAACCCCCCACATCGCTACTACTATAATAAACATATTAACCCCTAAACTGCTGACCCCCCACATTGCCAACACTACAATAAACCTATTAACCCCTAATCCACCAACCCCTCACATTGCGACAAACTAAATTAAACTATTAACCCCTAAACCTAACACCTGGTAACTTTAAATTAAAGTTACAATATAACTACCTTAAAATAAATAAAAACTTACCTGCGAAATAAAAAAAAACTAAGCTTAAACTATAAATAAATCTAACATTACTATTTTAAAAAATTAAAAGATACCAAAAATTAAAAAAAACTAAATTACAAAATTAAAAAAAAATCCTAACACTATGAAAAAAAACAACATCTAAAATTACGAAAAAAAACCCTAAGATAACAAAAATAATAAATGAAATTATCCAAAATAAAAAATTAAACCTAATCTAATACCCCTATAAAAACAAAAAAGCCACCCCTAAACTTTCAAAATGTCTTTTTGTAGGGCATTGCCCTAAAGAAATCAGCTCTTTTTGGATAAAAAATATCAAAGTCCCCAGTAACAATACAACCCCCCAAAATAAAGAAGACTTAACAAAAAAATTCTAAGCTACCCATTGCCTCTAAAGGGGCACTTATATGGGCATTGCTCTTAAAAGGTCAATCAGCTCTTTTGCTGCCATTAAAAAAAAACTTTAAAAAAAAAAAAACACACTAATTCCGACAAAGTTACTCACCATTCCTGAAGTCCGGCAGTGTAGATCTTCTTCCAGGCGAATCCATCTTCAATCTTCATCCCGGTGTCGCAGAGTCATCTTCCATCTTCATCCAGGGGTCGCGGAGCAGTGCAGGATCGGTGACACCGCTGACATCCGACGTGGAGTATCCTCTGCATGCGATTGTCCACTGCACACTGAAGATTGAATGCAAGGTTTCTGTTTTATATTGGGGTACCTTGCATTCCAATCGGCTGAACATTTCAAATCAGCCAATAGGATGAGAGCTGCTTAAATCCTTTTGGCTGTTCAAACCCCAATATAAAACGGGTACCTTGCATTCAATCTTCAATGTGCGGCGCACAATGGCATGAAGAAGAGGCTCCTTGTCGGATGTCAGTGACGTCACCGATCCTGCACCGCCCTCCATCAGCTCCACGACCCATGGATGAAGATGGCTCTGCAACACCAGGATGAAGATTAAAGATGGATTCACCTGGAAGAAGACCTTCACCACCGCTCTTTAGTAATGGTGAGTACCTAATGTTGGGGTTAGTGTTATTTATTTTTTATTTTTTGGGGTGTTTTTTTTAGATTAGGGCTTTTTTTTTATATTTTAATGGGCAGCAAAAGAGCTGATTGCCCTTTTAAGGGCAATGCTCATACAAATGCCCCTTTAGGGGCAATGGGTAGCTTAGGATTTTTTTAGTTAGGTCTTTTTTATTTTGGGGGGTTTGGTGGGGTTATATTGTTAGGGGGGGACTTAGTTATTTTTTATCCAAAAAGAGCTGATTTCTTTAGGGCGATGCCCTACAAAGGGCCCTTTTAAGGGTTATTGGTAGTTTAGTGTTAGATTAGGGTTTTTTTTATTTTAGGGTGGCTTTTTTGTTTTTATTGGGGTATTAGATTAGGTTTATTTTTTTATTTTGGATAATTTTGTTTATTATTTTATTGTAATCTTAGATTTTTTTTATTTTTCGTAATTTTAGACTTATTTTTTTTTCCCCGTAGTGTTATGATTTTTTAATTTTGTAATTTAGGTTTTTTATTTTTGGTATTTTTTTTTGTTAAAATAGTAATGTTAGGTTTATTTATAGTTTAAGCTTAGTTTTATTTATTTCACAGGTAAGTTTTTTATTTATTTGAAGGTAGTTATATTGTAACTTTAATTTAAAGTTACATACAGAGAGAAGTGCACTCACAGGAACGAACAACTGGCTCAATAACATTGTTAGCCTGTTCTATGGCGATTTACCACCTGGGTGCAACTTTTAGCCCAGTAATGCTTTTCACAGAGTAGAACTTTCCTGTAGTATATCAGTCTGATCCCGCCTATTACGGTCAGTCCAGCGCCGAAATACCAGGCAATTCCTCTCTGAACAAAGAACACAGAAACCCCAGACGATCGTTTCGGCCTTCATTGGGCCTCGTCAGTGAGGTGTAGCTATATTCCTCTAAGCACACTGAGCAAGGAGTCCACGTCTGGTTGCCCCTTTTTCCCATAGGGAGACTAAATACATACAGAGAGAAGTGCACTCACAGGAACGAACAACTGGCTCAATAACATTGTTAGCCTGTTCTATGGCGATTTACCACCTGGGTGCAACTTTTTAGCCCAGTAATGCTTTTCACAGAGTAGAACTTTCCTGTAGTATATCAGTCTGATCCCGCCTATTAATTTAAAGTTAGGGGGATGTTAGGTTTAGGGTTTAATAGTTTAATTTAGTTTGTTGCTAAGTGGGTGTTTGGTGGTTTAGGGGTTAATAGGTTTCGTTTAGTATTTGCGATGTGGGTGTTTGGTGGTTTAGGGGTTAATAGGTTTAGTTTAGTATTTGCAGTGCTGGGAGCGGCGGATTAGAGGTTAATTTATTTAGTGTCAGCGTTGTTGGGGACAGCGGATTAGGGGTATTTAGACTAAGGGGTCAATTTATTAAAGTGCGGATGGACATAATACAATGTAGCGTATCATGTCCGCCACACATTAATAAATGCCGACAGTATACTCTGTCGGTATTTATCATTGCACCATCAATTTTTGTGAACTGCTGGTGCAATACGGCCCCCTGCAATACGGCCAATCGGCCGCTAGAAGGGGGTATAATCAACCCATTCGTATATATCAGAGGTGGCGGACGAGTTAAGGAGCAGCGCTCTTAGGACCACTACTTCTTAACTTCTGCTTCAGGTAAAACTGAAGCGGAGTAGGTCGGAAGCAGTATCCTCTGCTTCATAAATCGACCCCTAGGGGTTTATGTTAGGGTGTTAGGTTTTTATATAACCTTCTTGTCTCAATAGACATCAATGGGGAATGTGTTATAGCGGTCACCATTCCCCAATCGCAGGTGTTAGTTTTTATGAAAAAAAATTTCCATTGATGTCTATGTGGGGAAACGTGCATGAGATTAACTAAACGTGCATGAGATTAACTTTTGTGCGGTATGGAGCTTATTGCACAACACAAGAAGGGTTTTTTTTTACACTTAATGGCAACGCTATGGAAAGTGCAAAACCGCTAAAAATAGTGTTAGTTACGCACCGAGTTTAGCGCACAATTTGTAATCTAGGTGATTATGAATAATAAAGTAAAGACGTAAGTAAAAGTATATACTGTATATATATATATATAAATATATATATATATATATATATATATATATATATATATGCATACAGAGAGAGAAGCGCTCTAACAGGCACGAACAACAGCTCATCAGCTAGTTCTCTGGCGATCTACCACCTGGAGCAGCCTCTTTTTGACCAGTGTGCCTTTCACATTGGAAAACTATCCTGAAGCATATCAGTCTGATCCCACCAGTTAAGGTTAGTCCAGCCCCGAAATACCAGGCAATTCTCCTTTGAACAAGGAACATGACAACCCCAGACGATCGTTTCAGCCTATTATGGGCCTCATCGGTGAGGTGCAGCCACATTCCTCTAAGCAAGCACTGGCCAAGGAGTTCCCCAGGGTCATAATTCATTTGCATACAGAAAGAGAAGCACTCTAACAGGAACAACAGCTCATCAGCTAGTTCTCTGGTATTTCGGGGCTGGACCGATCTTAACTGGCGGGATCAGACTGATATGCTTCAGGATAGTGTTCCAATGTGAAAAGCACACTGGTCTAAAAGAGGCTGCTCCAGGTGGTAAATTGCCAGAGAACTAGCTGATGAACTGTTGTTCGTTCCTGTTAGAGCGCTTCTCTCTTCTGTATGCAAATTAATTATGACCCTGGGGAAGTCTCCCTATGGGTGATAGGGGCAACCAGATATGGACTCCTTGGCCAGTGCTTGCTTAGAGGAATGTGGTTGCACCTCACCGATGAGGCCCATAATAGGCCGAAACGATCGTCTGGGGTTGTCATGTTCCTTGGTCAAAGGAGAATTGCCTGGTATTTCGGGGCTGGACCGACCTTAACTGGCGGGATCAGACTGATATGCTTCAGGATAGTTTTCCAAAGTGAAAAGCACACTGGTCTAAAAGAGGCTGCTCCAGGTGGTAAATCGCAAGAGAACTAGCTGATGAGCTGTTGTTCGTTCCTGTTAGAGCGCTTCTCTCTTCTGTATGCATATATATATGTATATATATATATATATATATATATATATACACAAATATTTCAGTTTGTTTTTCAATTGAGTTGTACAGTTTATAGGTCACATTAAAGGTGGTCACAGAAACCTGACATTTTAACAGGGGTGTGTAGACTTTTTATATCCACTGTATATATATAGTTTTTATTTTTTATCATTATTATTATTTGTGTAGATCAGTCTTATTCTATTACAGATGTAAATGCCATAAAAGTATATGTTAATGCAAAATGTATAAACTGCACACTGCATGATACAGATTTGAAAGGGACAGTGAACACCAGAATTTTTGTTGTTTAAAAAGAAAGATAATCCCTTTATTAGCCATTCCTCAGTCTTGCCTAACCAACACTGTTATAATAATACACATTTTACCTCTGTAATTACCTTGTATCTAAGCTTCTGCTGACTGCCCCCTTATTTCAGTTCTTTTGACAGACTTGCATTTTAGCCAATCAGTGCTCACTCCTAGGTCACTTCACGTGCATTAGCTCAATGTTATCTATATGAAACTTATGAACTAATGCCATCTACTGGTCAAAATCATTCAGATTAGAGGCAATCTTTAAGGTCTAAGAAATTATCATATGAACCTACTAGGTTTAGCTTTCAACAAAGAATGCCAAGAGAACAAAGCAAAATTGGTGATAAAAGTAAATTGGGAAGTTTGCCCTATTTAATTCATGAAAGATTTTTGGACTTGACTGCCCCTTTAAGTCCTACATAGCTTAGTTATAAAATGAAGAAAAAAAACATTAGAAGTATAGTAGGATTGAGAGTTTATACCATGGAATGTCATAAAATCTTGGTCAAACATTTGGGTCTATTTTACTCCTTTAGTAAATCTAAAAAGTCCTATAGACATTAATGGTGAATTTAGTAAAATGTTTCTCTAACAGATTAGAATATATCCTATTCAAAGTTAAACTTTTAACTGAGGAAAATAATTAAGAGACATTTTGATCAAAAGTCGCATTAAGCAGTGTGTAAAAGGAAATTATGTCAGAGGCTTGTTTATTTTGATTCCTTGACTCATACATTCCTACATTATTATTCATATGATGGGCAAACATGACAAAAGGCCGTATAATGACTTGTATAAACTTTATATTGAGTTGTTGTGAGCAATAGTCATACTAATATATACTGATCTGCATAATAACTTATGAATTTGAATACTAAGCCTAGATTTATTTTAGTGTTTTGTAAATAATATGAGTGGGTATTGAGGCAGGTTTTTAAAAGTATGACAAGACAATGGGTATAAATCATTCTGCTAATGATTCCAGCAAAACCTAAAGACACGCTGCAATATAATGTATGCTGTCAAAATAAAATGAGAAGGTAATAGAACAAGATGACATGCAATGAGAAGAGCAGAATGCCAATAAGCAAAGATCATTGGTTAATAATTTTCTAAGAATTAATTAAAGGAAAACTGATTGTGAGCCTCAAGTATGGCTGCATAAGTTAGAAAGTCTTTGGTAGAATTGGCATCCCAAGATGTTAGTAATACCTCATCCATGACCTCAAAGGAGCATGACATCAAAGGAGCAGTATGCGGTGCTGTGACAACTGACTATGGAATGTCCAAATAATTTCTTTACAACTGGAATGAGCAGTGGAGAGGCAGATAGTGTGGGATAGTGTGTGCAGAACAAACATTGCAATATTCACCATCTTCCCTGCAAGCAGACAGTCGCCTCCTGAGTTGGCTATCTTTGGCCTCGCAACACAGATTTGTTGGGAAAATCACCAGTGGCGTAAGTACACCAAGCCCTAGTGTTATACTTCCCATAACTTCCTTTAGCCACCCGAGGCTTCTGACCTACACTTTGTTCTCCCTGCTACTGTACTTCACTGTAGGACTATAATTGATCAGGTTAGAGCTTTAGGCCAGATTGCCCACTTTTTTGGATAGCGTGAAATATGCAACTCCTGCATCCATATACGTCACACAAAGCACTGCAAATAATGCTTTTGTAGAATTCCTGTATCTGTATTAAAAGGCGTCTATAATGTTATTTGATTGTCATTATCTAGATGTAATCCCAGTTGGAGGTGTTAGTATCTGCAACATTTACGCTATGTATGGCTAGGAATACTTGTCCTCATAAATTCTAATGCAAACATCTAGGTAGAGATTTAATAGTGTGCGATTGGACTGGTAACATACTATAAAAGGTTACAAAAACAAAGGACACTTGTTTACTACTAGGGCACTGCAGGTAAAAGTCTTCAGCAGCTTAGCAGTACCGAATTGTGAGATTTCCTAATGGCCTCATACAACATCCCATTATTGTTCTGTGCTCTATTAGTGTCTTACCATGGCTTCTAAAATGCCTGGTAAGATGGATAAACCATCTACATCTATGAGCCAGATCAATGTGACAAGTCCCAAACTACTAAACATGCAAAGCTCCCAACCTGATCTTTTTGCACCAGTAACCAAGACAGAACTTTTATTTCTCCCCACTAAGAGGATTTCTCATTGTTCCTGTCCCAAGTTGGATAGCTTATTAAAGTTGGCCTTGCTGAGGTGAAAACAGATATCTCCTACTTAGGCCATAGAGTAGAAATAGAGTAGAACAACTGGAGAATGGCACATAAGTTACTTCCTGGAAAGACTGAACTACTAACTGAACAATATCAAATTTAAAACAACCACATTACGCAGTAACAAATACAAATGGAAGATCTAGATAATATAGGCAGAAGACAAAATTCAGGGAGTACCTGAAAAGATTATGCAAGCCCAACTACCAGAATTCTTCCCTCCTACCTCCCCTATGCTACCGATCTGCTGATCTACACAAGTTATTGATTATTACCTCTATTATACAATAACATAAGTGACTGCTATTCATGTATATTAGAGGTTTCAGTATTTCTACTGCAAAATGGAAGCCTATTGAAACCTTTTATAGAGTTAAGTGATCCCCCAAAATTGTTTGTTCGCTTCAATTCCCAGCTACTATCCAATGTATGCTACTAGTGACTGTTTATGACTACGTATTTTAAAACACTTCACTAGACTGGATTGAGTAATTGTTTGTTATTTGATGTTCTTATGTGCTCTCCTTTTGTTGTTTTTCTTTTAGATAGCCATCGTATACATTATAATGTCTCCTCTACCTGTATTCCTCTTCTCCTGAACCACTTAATCTGCCCATAGGATAGAGGGCCTATTACCGAAGATGCTTGGTAAGCTGCCAGAAAGGCTGCTCGTTACTCCTTAGTGTCACTACACTCTCACTTTATCAATGCAGGGTATATCCTTACATATGCAGATGCTCAACACATTCAAATATGTTTGTAATTGCTATAAAAGGTTAAATTAATCTCCCAAAACATGAAGGAGCTCAATTCTAACTATAGACAATCCCTAGCCCATAACTGGTTCACAAATCACCATGGCAAGAATAATACAATTAAAAAAATGTAATTTAAAAAATGTAAACATCATCAATCATCAATCAAAAGCTATTTAAATCCATCTGAAACACCTAATACATTAGTAAAATGTTCTTACTTCCAGACATGTGCATTGGCAGATCAGTTGCTATTGCCAGCCAATGAGCCTTGGTAGCACAATAAGCATTAAAGGAAAATACCAATTAACTAGTGAGCAGTAGCGGGAAATTTACAGCTGATACAGCTATGTTAGTGTCACATTTTCAGGCAAAACTAAGAAAATGTTGACATTTTCTTCATACCTAAACTTACAAGTTTAAATGCAACACTTTCATATGGATAATAGAACATTTTGAGTACTATTTTCCTTTAAAATTGTCTAAGCAAGGCCCAAGTTTTATGAACTTGGGGCACGATCCGATATATGGCATAGTTTTCGGCGCAAGCGAGGGAACCTGCGCCGCCCGTAATTTCACCTCGCACATCGGGGTATTACATATACTGCGCCGTTAGATGCTAAACTGGCGTAAGTAAGACAAACTGGCATTCTTCCTTAAAGTGTGCAAATATACATTTTACTCGTAGCAAGTAACTTACGCCTCTATTTTGTCCACGTAAAGTCTCAATAAAGAGTAGTTTTATGCAAATTAGGCTAACACTCGTAAAAATCACCCGCGACTACATCTAAAAATGCGCCAAGTAATTACGCTATTCAAAAGTCATATATAAACCCATGCGCAGCCACCATTTTCTTCAGTGTGTCTGGATGGTTCGTTGAGCTACAGCACACTACAGTGGAGTGGAGGATTAGTCAGAGTAGAAAGAGAGGCGCAAACAGAGGAGTTAGTTAGGTCGCATTGTTGGTTGGTAAAGCTTGTACACTTACACATATTTTTACAAATTGCACACATATTGCATACATACATATACAAAATACGCAAAACTTTTTTTTCTAACACCTCAACATTTTATTTCAATTTTACAGTGTGATAGGCTGAGTGTTTGGTTGTGATTGTGTGTGATTGAACTGGGAGTGAGTGTGTGAGTGTGTGTAGTGTGAGGATGGCAGGGAGAGGTAGGGCGGAGGGGAGGAGGGGAGAGGAGTGGCAGGGAGAGGAGTATTGTAGAGGACAGGAGGAGCAGCGGGGTCCCCGTCAGGGAGTAAGTGGAGTGTGGAGAGGAAGAGCTAGAAGGGATGATGGGAGGGGAGATGCCCGAGAGCCCCAGAGACCAGGCACATCAAGGAGAGGGACAGAGGGTGCACATGGGGACAGAAAGGGGGAGGAGGGAGAGGATAGGGAGGAACCCACACCAGGGACATCACAGGGAGCAAGCCAGGTGTCCACAGAGGATGAGATGTCAGAACTTCTCATTCAATGAGAATGTTGCCCTAGTCCAGGCCACCATGGACAATCACAGTGCCCTCTTTGGCCAGGAGAAGGGCAAAGGCGTTACCAGAAGGCGTAAAACAGCATGGTTGGCGGTAGAGGATGCCGTCAACAGTGTGGCCCTGTAGAGGAGGACTGTTGAGGGCCTTAAAAATAGGTGGAATGACTGTAAGAGACGGGTGAAAGAGAAGATGGGGCAGGAAGCCATGCACCAGAGGGGAACAGGCGGTGGTCCACCCCTGGACACAGAATACAACACCTGGCAGGAGATGATATGCAGGTCCCGGAGTATCACAGCAGTTCGTGGACTTCCAGGGGCTCGTGACTCAGGGGCTGCAACCACATCACATCATGCTGGTGAGTAACATCCCACACACCAGTATGATATGTATTTGAGATATAACATCCTTTAATGTCACACATTCATGTACACAATGAGGAGCATGGTATTTGGCCTACTAACAAAAACATCTACAATTATATTTCACATTAATGTTACTTAACACAATGCAATTCATGATATGAGGTGGAATAGTGCAATACTAACATGTCTCAGAGTAACACAGGCCACAAGCCACATGTAGAGTTTTCAGTAAATGGACACTATAGCCATCACAATACTTTTAGCTCACAAAGCAGGTTCTGTGCCTACATCAGGCTAAAGTAAATTGTGTGACTATAGTGTCACTTAAAGAACATATTTTTTCCATAATTGACATGTACACATAACTATTGTATGAAACAAATACCTGTACAGGGAGTGCAGAATTATTAGGCAAATGAGTATTTTGACCACATCATCCTCTTTATGCATGTTGTCTTACTCCAAGCTGTATAGGCTCGAAAGCCTACTACCAATTAAGCATATTAGGTGATGTGCATCTCTGTAATGAGAAGGGGTGTGGTCTAATGACATCAACACCCTATATCAGGTGTGCATAATTATTAGGCAACTTCCTTTCCTTTGGCAAAATGGGTCAAAAGAAGGACTTGACAGGCTCAGAAAAGTCAAAAATAGTGAGATATCTTGCAGAGGGATGCAGCACTCTTAAAATTGCAAAGCTTCTGAAGCGTGATCATCGAACAATCAAGCGTTTCATTCAAAATAGTCAACAGGGTCGCAAGAAGCGTGTGGAAAAACCAAGGCGCAAAATAACTGCCCATGAACTGAGAAAAGTCAAGCGTGCAGCTGCCAAGATGCCACTTGCCACCAGTTTGGCCATATTTCAGAGCTGCAACATTACTGGAGTGCCCAAAAGCACAAGGTGTGCAATACTCAGAGACATGGCCAAGGTAAGAAAGGCTGAAAGACGACCACCACTGAACAAGACACACAAGCTGAAACGTCAAGACTGGGCCAAGAAATATCTCAAGACTGATTTTTCTAAGGTTTTATGGACTGATGAAATGAGAGTGAGTCTTGATGGGCCAGATGGATGGGCCCGTGGCTGGATTGGTAAAGGGCAGAGAGCTCCAGTCCGACTCAGACGCCAGCAAGGTGGAGGTGGAGTACTGGTTTGGGCTGGTATCATCAAAGATGAGCTTGTGGGGCCTTTTCGGGTTGAGGATGGAGTCAAGCTCAACTCCCAGTCCTACTGCCAGTTTCTGGAAGACACCTTCTTCAAGCAGTGGTACAGGAAGAAGTCTGCATCCTTCAAGAAAAACATGATTTTCATGCAGGACAATGCTCCATCACACGCGTCCAAGTACTCCACAGCGTGGCTGGCAAGAAAGGGTATAAAAGAAGAAAATCTAATGACATGGCCTCCTTGTTCACCTGATCTGAACCCCATTGAGAACCTGTGGTCCATCATCAAATGTGAGATTTACAAGGAGGGAAAACAGTACACCTCTCTGAACAGTGTCTGGGAGGCTGTGGTTGCTGCTGCACGCAATGTTGATGGTGAACCGATCAAAACACTGACAGAATCCATGGATGGCAGGCTTTTGAGTGTCCTTGCAAAGAAAGGTGGCTATATTGGTCACTGATTTGTTTTTGTTTTGTTTTTGAATGTCAGAAATGTATATTTGTGAATGTTGAGATGTTATATTGGTTTCACTGGTAAAAATAAATAATTGAAATGGGTATATATTTGTTTTTTGTTAAGTTGCCTAATAATTATGCACAGTAATAGTCACCTGCACACACAGATATCCCCTAACAAACTAAAAACTACTTTCAAAACTATTCAGCTTTGATATTAATGAGTTTTTTGGGTTTATTGAGAACATGGTTGTTGTTCAATAATAAAATTAATCCTCAAAAATACAACTTGCCTAATAATTCTGCACTCCCTGTATACTGTGCAGATTAAAATCCCTCATACCACAAATCACATTGTGCACATGCATGTTATAGAGTTTGACATGAGAATGAGTATAGGCCCTAGCATGTATCAATGTACATTGTATGCCCACATGGACATATATCTGACTGTACTAATCCCTCTCATCATTTGACTCCTCCACAGAACCTCCTGTCACCAGAATGCAAACAGGCATGCCGCCACCTCCACCACCACCACCAGTCACAGGCATGCAGCCACCTCCACCACCAGCACCAGTGTTCAGGCAACCACGTGAACATTATGCTCCCAGGCATGAGCAGGGTTGGATGGATTCAGGAGCCAAGTCAGCCACAAAGGGTCCATGTCTTTACCCCCCCAACACAATATCAGGGCAGTCATGGCTTTTACACACAGGGTATGTCACAAGAAGTGCAAACTGGACAGGCTGAGTGGTCACACACTGGTCATCAATGGGACTACCAATCCACCCTGAGAGCTCCACCATCCTCTTCCCTTGGGAGAGCTCCCCCATCCTCTTCACTTGGGAGAGCTCCACCATCCTCTTCACTTGGGAGAGCTCCACCATCTGCAGATGAGCATATAGCTGAAGATGTCCCACAAGCACCAGCAGATGCAGCTGAAGATGTCCCACAAGCACCAGCAGATGCAGCTGAAGATGTCCCACAAGCACCAGCAGATGCAGCTGAACCTGCACCTCAAGCACCAGCAGATGCAGCTGAACCTGCACCTCAAGCACCAGCAGATGCAGCTGAACCTGCACCTCAAGCACCTAGAAGCCCTGCTGCTCAAGAACCTGTGTATACACTGTATTCTCCCCTGGGTGAGGAATACATTTCACTCCAGAGGAGGCTCATAACAAGCTGCGAGAGCAAACAAAGAGGCCAACAGAGGTTTCACAGGACCTAAGAGAGGTTACTCAAGCGTAGCATAGAGCTGCAGAGGGACATGGCAGTATCATTAAATGGAATTGTTCAAAACCAGTCGCAGATGATGAGAGTTCTGTCTGATATGCAGATGCAGATGGAAAATAGATGTCGGGAACAAAATCAACTCTTGGGTGTGTTGGTTGAGCACTTTACACACCAGCAGGACACTGCCTCCAGCCTATCATCTGTGGCCAGTACTCCAGCAGAATCATCTGAATCTTCACAAACCAGGAGAACAAGGAAATCCACTACAGTCACCTCAGCCCCCTCATCCAAGAAGTCTAAAAAGAAATAAATATTCTTATAGTTCACCATAAATCTTGTCCTCTGTTATTTACCATATAATTGTCATCCACATCCATGTGAGGGGTGTTTTAGTACACTAATATTGTTAAAACATATAATAAGGCCTGTGTGGAAATGGCCCAAAAAAGGTAATATTATCCTGTTTATGACATATTCATGTTCTATAAACCACATCACATAGTTGTGTATGAAGGGTACATATAGTAATATTCGCTTATAAGATGTAAATCAAGGTTTCTCAAATCCAATAGAAATTGACACATGGGCAGGGATAGGCATGAGCCAAGGCTGTGGTGGACATTTTCTAAAGTAAAGACCTTTAGTGAAGGACACCTTGCCTATCCCTGCTCATGGGTATATATATATCTAAATAATAATGTATTTACAGAAGGTGTGAACATAAGGTATAAACATCCATTTTCATTCTTCTTAATGATAGTCAATAAATCATAGTGACCTAAACATGAATTAAACTAATGAGATATTTTCAGTAATTAGGGTGGTTAAGGGAAGGGGGTGGGATGTAGTAGTTTCACTTACATGCAGTGGAAATCCGCAGTATGTAATTCTATGACCAGCTGCAGCAGGGGCAGCAGCAGGGGCAGCACCATGGCCAGGGACCTCAGCAGCAACTATAGAATCAGCATGTATAGACAGAACAACAGGGGCTTGTAGGGCTTCCAGCACCCCTTGTGCGCCATGATGCACCCCTTGTGCCCCATGATGCACCCCTTGTTCCCCTTGATGCTGACTCTCTATGGAAAGCAGGGGAAACATGGTGGCTAATGAGGATGTGCATTGGCAGGTTTTTTAGGCTTCCTGTTGAGAGGTTGTGCTGTTTGTGATTGGTTTGACACACTTGATACACTTGCAGGGGCAGGAATAATAAATGCTTGGAAGAGGTTTAACTGTTTGAGATCAAGCTGCTGATATGTATGTTGTTGAGCATGCATTTGTTAGGCCTTCAGAGAGTTACGTTGGTTTATAAGTCAGTGCAAGGGTTGCTGCACCTGCAATTTGTGGCGAGATGAGAATGGAGTAGATTTTCTGAATTCTGCACTAGTAAGTCCTTACGCTGTATATTGGATACCAAATTGCGCCTGTTTTCTATGTCAGTCTGTGGGTCATAAAAATACGGGCGAAGGCTGAAATATACGCGCGTAACTTGTATGCTACGCTGTATATGTGATACCAAACCCGCGCAAAAAACGGCGTTGACGGCTTTTGCGGGCGACGCTGCATATCGGATGGGGCCCCTTGTCAGCGGGCCAGTGAGCACAGCCCAGGACTTTAGGCTCAGCAATAGTTGGTATCTTGCATAAATACAAGTTTACAAGACAAAAAAAAAACAGATTAAAAAAACAAAACAGTTAAAAAGAAATATTATATGACTGATAATCAAATAAAACTAAGAAAAAAATTATCATGGGCAGGATATGAAAAATAATATATATTTGTTCAGTGAAATTTAAAACGTAAAACATTGTGAAACTAGAAAAAAACAAAAGGGCCCCGATAAAGTAGTAAATGGCAAATAAACAGAATACCATAGGACAGAAAATTATAGTGTGCTAGCCTATTCGTAAGATCTATGATATAATAAACTAAGACAAGCAAAGAAGTAACCAAAGAGATTTTTATGGAAAAGATCAAAACAAATATATATTTGGTTTCTTTATGTAAAGAAATAAACAAATACAACAGTGGAGGAAATATTACCACCTATTCAGTTTTGATGGAAAAATATATACACTAATATTATTTTATATTATTTTATTCACTCACAGTTGCATTAATAGCATTATACGTGTTCAGAGTAAAATGTATGGTACCAAAGCCAGTGTCTATAGAAGCAGAGAAAATGCACTTAAAAAGCCAAGAGGCCAGTCATATTTGCACAGAGAAAGTCCAAGAATCGGTGGATAACTGCTTATAATAAGCTTAAAAGGAGGCTGGAAATCAGAAAGCAGATTTCTAAAATCACAAAACTTGCAAGTTAACCACTGCAGTGGGGATGAGGGAGGGGTTTTTTCATATGCTGTACTTCTATGCAATAGGCAGCTACGGTGCCTCCCCAGTGATTCTGGCTGTTCATGGCAAATGAACATGACACATGACTAAGAATCAAAGGTCCTTCATTATGTATGTTTATATGATAACATTGCTCATAATGGGGAAATGCTAATTAGCACAGGTATTTCCTCATTGCTATTGCTTCTTTATTGAGGCCCTATCTTGGTCCCACAGTACTTTGAGAGACATGCAGCATTAGCAGTATATTATATGTAATGGCTGAGAGGGTGAGTAGTGGTTAGGATGATTTGCACTGGGGGGTTGAGTTAGGTTAGAGTAATTGTGGGAAAGGGGGTGTTTAAATCATCCATTAAAAGTAATAACTGAGATGTGAAGTCCCCGTTAGATTATCATTTCATTTATCGGCGCAACATGACAGTATTTTGCAATGAGTATTTGGTACAGCAAGCTTAGCATATTATGTGATTGGAGGTCATATGAGTGACATTTAGGATTAAAGTGCGGTAGAGAGTCACACATTACCCTAGTATCAGTGTTATAGTTAATGGGCTTATATCCTAATGGCTGATCATCACAACCTGCTGTCAGGTGCTACTCATATTTAGTATACAAAAAAGGAGGATGTCCCTGTACGGTGTGTCGAGAGTTAAAAAGGAGCTATAGTCACTGTAGTAAGCAGAAACTTCACAGACCCAATCGGTAGAAATATAACCAAACAGTCGTTAGTGGTGGAATTATGACCCCCTCCTCTCACCTCTGTTACATCCGGTCCTGGGGGCAGGATCACTGAAACCTGTAAGAGGTATGCGCGGTGTGCCGGTGGCTCTTCTCCTTCAGCCTGTCCGGTGTGGCTTTCAAACTGCGTCCGCTGTTGGTGCCTGTACTCCCTCGTCAGACGTTTCTGGAGGTAGGGGGGCGGGAACCACCTAACACTTCCCTGTATTTTTCCTTTGCGGTGATTGGTTGGAAGACGTCCTCTGTTCAGACGCTCCCTCCTGATTGGAGTAAAATCGATCTCAACCAATCCTCTTGCGGATAGGGGAAGCTCAGCTGCAGGGTCTGTTCAGCAGTGTGGAAGTTAGGGATAGTGCGAGGAGCAGTCTCCTCTCTCAGTGCTCACGCTGGTAGGTCACAAAACAGAACAAAAGAGGAAGCGGAGCACTGAGTAAAATAAAAAGTTCTCTTTATTGAAGCAATGTTTAAAAAACGAAAAATGAAAACTACAAGGAGTTAAAGGGTGCTATTCCTTGCAATGGGTTCAGCTCAAACAGCTGCTGACATGTTTCGGCATTCCGCCGTTATCAAAGCTGCTGAACTGTGTAGGGAATAGCCCTCTTTTAAAACACAATAGCTGAACCCTATTGGGCAATTGTACAAAGGGGGAAGGATTTCTTATTAACCCCTTATAACCTGTACAAGAAGAGTATATAATAATACTAAACAGATTACAGAAAGCTGGTTATACTGAACCATGAACATGTTGTTATACACAAAATAACTAAAGTAACATTCATAGACTATAAAGAATCTAAATTAAAGTCATACAATCTGCATTTTGCATATTAAAGTCATACATTCTGTATTTGCATATGTATTTGCAATAAACTTTATAATCACTTGTAGGATTGTACAAGTATACATCATATGAACAATCCAATGTATAGAATGTTATACTAGTTAGCCTATACACACTGAATAGTTAGCTCCTAGGAGTGGGTATCCGGAAAGTCTGTCCTAGACCTGTTAACTCCCTTCATATGTAGCTAACCTGCTAACTTAAATGCACTCAATATGTAAGATGTGGTTATTGTGTATCAAAAATGAACCCAAGGAAACGGGGATGTAGATATGTGAGTGTCAAAAGGAATGGACAACATACTAATGAAATAAAGGGATATTAACCCTATAATTATACATGGACAAGAGACCCCTATTTTGTTTATTGTAACAGTGAAAGTTTCAGAGGGATTTAAGGCTGAATATGAATATATTTGTAATACATATGTGTACCATTTAAAGATACATAATTCACAATCTCTCAGTTTAGGGGTTGAGTGGAGTTATGTTAAGCATCTTGTTCACTCCCAATGGTTGATCAGATCATACATGGAATTTAGCCTTGTTGGGTGTCTAGTCTTCAGTGTAAAGATCCAAAAGATCTCTCGTTTGGATAATAATTTATCCCTGTCACCTCCTTTGGGTGGTTTTAGAACTTTCTCTATGCATGTCCAACGAAAGGTTTCAGAGCTTTTATTATGTATGGATGTATGGATGTACACCGATGTACACCGTACAGGGACATCCTCCTTTTTTGTATACACCATTCGGGCTCATAGGTCAAGCCCTTTTTGTCCCTGTTTGTGTTGCTGTACTTGGGCTATTTAGCGAAGGCTTTAACACTGTGCAGTGTGGGACAATCTTGATTCTTACCACTTTGTTAGGGGTAATGGAGAACAGGGTGTTAACAGAAACTAATACAGGAAATATTGTCACCATGAACTTTTACTCACTGAGAAATGCTAGTGAGAGGGATTCAAATTTTGATCTTGCTGAAAACTTTTTTACAATGGACAGGACACAACAAAGACTTAACACCCTTTTTGAAGAAATGGAACTTTTAATAAATAATGAGAATAAATATAAATGGGATGTTTGGACTATGGAGAACTATTTAAAGCTTAAGCTTATACCTAGAGGCTTGAGAATAAATAAATACCCCACTTTTTACACAGAGGACAGAGACTTTATAAATGTATGGAATGAGACTCTGTCAGAATGCTCCTGGAATCTCATGCGGCTCCTCATTACATACAAAAATAAACAGATTCAAGAAATTACTATTAAAATTAGTCAGGTACAAGAGGAGCTGAATAAGAGATGTGATCACACAGATTTTGCTAGGTTTGACAATTTGTTACAAGAAGCTGTTGCAGAAGCTAAATCTCTTTTACTTGAAATAAAACACTCAAAATATATTAGAGATCAAACAGACTTCAATAACAATACAATGTATATTTGGAATAAAAGGGAAAGAACACAAAAATATAGAGAGAACAATCAAAATCTTGGGGTCTCCAATAGGGGTAGAGGTTTTAGAGGCAGACGCAGGGGTAGGGGTAGAGGCAGACAGCAACGAAGAATCAGATTCTCTGACAGTGAGGCTGACTCAGGGGGAGAGAGTTCAGCATCAGGGGAAGATGAAGGATTTACTCTAGACCTTATTCCTCATGGCAGTTCTGCACCCACTGCCCCCCCTACCCAGTATACACAAAACCAAGGTCAACACACCAATTTGTATAACCAGCCCACTATACCTCTAGAAAAAACAGCAATAGTACCACCACCTATACTAAAAAATGCTGCACCACCTTCTAGGTACATTCCACAAACATCTGACACTGTACAAATTAAAGAAGCACCTAACAAATCAGAAAGTGTGGAAATCCACCAGGTTTTTTCCCTTCCCCCCCCCGCAAAGCGACGGGGGGGGGAGAAGGGGCAAAAGCACCAAAAAAGGGGGGGTACACGCTCAGGAGAAACCAGAGGGGCCAGAGAAAGACGAGATATCAGTAATTAATTTACCTGCTTACAATTTAAATGCCACAGAAATCAAAGTGCTGAGCCTTGGATTAGGATTTGTTCCGACAAATACCTTTAATCTGTTCAACACTTTGATCGATGTGAACAGACTGATACGCAAGATTACCTTGAGGAAATATTTTTCCACTAGGTCTGCCATGGACACAGTGGAAGATGATGCTGCGGGGGCTATGATTACACATAACCCCAACATTGCAGATGGTTTTGAATTTCAAGACCTCTGTGGATTGTCAACATTAGAAGCACTGAATACTTCTGAGGCTGAGACACCAACATATTCTTCTAATAGATTCCCCAGGTTCAAATGTCCCTCACGATTTTACCCCATACATGCCAGGGGAACCATTATCGAAAAGTTCCAGAACAGGGTAGAAGCTGACCTAAGTAGGCTTTACTATACTGACAAAAATAAAAAACACAATCTCACCACCAGGGAGAGGGAGGCTTTGGCTGTCTTGGGTAATAATCCCGACCTGGTGATTAGAGCAGCGGACAAAGGTGGGTCTGTGGTGGTAATGAATAAAACAGACTTCATTAATGAGGCACACAGACAACTGCATAATGCCCATGACTATCGGGTATTAAGCATGGATCCCACTGCCACCTTCAAGAAAAAACTTGATAATTTGATTGATGATGGCATAGAGGCAGGTATCTTAAATGAAGAAACCAGTATTTATCTATCGGTAAATACACCCACCGTCCCAACCTTTAACCTTTTACCAAAGGTCCACAAGTCACTTGACAATGTGGTAGGAAGGCCCATTGTCAGTGGCATAGGCTCTCTCTTGGAGCATACATCGAAGTGGCTAGACCAGGTCCTGCAGCCAATGGTTCCTAATTTATGGAGCTATACAAGAGACACTATGCATATTCTGAAACTACTTGAGAATATCAAATGGGAGGAAGATTTTGTCTGGCTAACAGTTGACGTTAAGTCACTTTATTCGTCAATCCCACATACTAAGGGTTTGGAATCTCTGTCTTGGTTTCTACACAAATACCACGGTCAGGAGCCTGACTTTTGTGAATATGTGCTCCGCGTAGCCGAGTTTCTCTTATCCCACAATTACTTTGAGTTTGAGGGGGTGTTCTACCTCCAGATTTGTGGGACTGCGATGGGGGCAAAGTTTGCCCCTTCCTATGCCAACCTTTATATGGGTTGGTGGGAGCAGGACCACATCTATGGAGGTGGGAACCCCCTCTGCTCAAAAGTGGTTTTTTTATAGGAGGTTCATTGATGACCTCCTATTCATTTGGAAGGGGAGCACAGATGAGTTATCCACTTTTCTGGATCTCCTCAATGAAAACGACCTGGGACTGAGCTTTACATCTGAGTCCAACAATACGAGCATCAACTACCTTGATGTAACCCTTTTGGGGGTAATTGGTGAAAAAAATCGTAGCACAGCCTTTAGAAAGCCAATCTCTGGCAACACATTGCTACATGCAACAAGCTGTCACCCCAAAAGTGTATTTAAAGGTATCATCAAGGGTCAGTTCATCCGTTTAAAATGGAATTGCTCGGAATTGGACAATTTTGAGGATGAAGCAAAAAAACTATCGGATAGGCTCAAAGCAAGGGGTTATGCTAACAATTGCATAACATCAACATTAGATGAGGTCAGGAAGATTGACAGAAGGGATCTATTACATCCCAAAATGAAGCAGAATAGAGGGCATAACATGCAGAATGACCTCTACTTTGTAACTGACCATTCGGAGCAATATCCCCAGATCTGTGAGATAATTAAGAAACATCTGGTTATGCTTAGAGCTGATGAAGGGCTGGCAGACCTAACCCCTAAGTCTTGCCATTTCACTTATCGGAGAAGTAAAACAATAGGTAACGTGGTTTCTCCAACCAGAATTGGTAAAGACACCATAAGACACGAGTCATCTTGGCTCACCCAGAAGGGAATGTTCAAATGTCACAAGAGAGATTGTGTAGCCTGTGAAAAAGTGGAAATGGGTGATCAGTTCAGATCTTCTGTAACTGGTCACTCCTTTCCTATTAATATGTGTCTCAACTGTAGGTCGACCTACACGATCTATCTAGCATCATGCACAGAGTGTGCCAAACAATATGTTGGACTCACAACCAGGGAGGTCAGATCAAGAATTAGGGAACATCTCTCAAGCATAAGGGTGGGAAAAGCAAGCAACCCCCTGGTCCAACACTTTACATCCATACATAATAAAAGCTCTGAAACCTTTCGTTGGACATGCATAGAGAAAGTTCTAAAACCACCCAAAGGAGGTGACAGGGATAAATTATTATCCAAACGAGAGATCTTTTGGATCTTTACACTGAAGACTAGACACCCAACAAGGCTAAATTCCATGTATGATCTGATCAACCATTGGGAGTGAACAAGATGCTTAACATAACTCCACTCAACCCCTAAACTGAGAGATTGTGAATTATGTATCTTTAAATGGTACACATATGTATTACAAATATATTCATATTCAGCCTTAAATCCCTCTGAAACTTTCACTCTTACAATAAACAAAATAGGGGTCTCTTGTCCATGTATAATTATAGGGTTAATATCCCTTTATTTCATTAGTATGTTGTCCATTCCTTTTGACACTCACATATCTACATCCCCGTTTCCTTGGGTTCATTTTTGATACACAATAACCACATCTTACATATTGAGTGCATTTAAGTTAGCAGGTTAGCTACATATGAAGGGAGTTAACAGGTCTAGGACAGACTTTCCGGATACCCACTCCTAGGAGCTAACTATTCAGTGTGTATAGGCTAACTAGTATAACATTCTATACATTGGATTGTTCATATGATGTATACTTGTACAATCCTACAAGTGATTATAAAGTTTATTGCAAATACATATGCAAATACAGAATGTATGACTTTAATTTTAATATGCAAAATGCAGATTGTATGACTTTAATTTAGATTCTTTATAGTCTATGAATGTTACTTTAGTTATTTTGTGTATAATAACATGTTCATGGTTCAGTATAACCAGCTTTCTGTAATCTGTTTAGTATTATTATATACTCTTCTTGTACAGGTTATAAGGGGTTAATAAGAAATCCTTCCCCCTTTGTACAATTGCCCAATAGGGTTCAGCTATTGTGTTTTAAAAGAGGGCTATTCCCTACACAGTTCAGCAGCTTTGATAACGGCGGAATGCCGAAACATGTCAGCAGCTGTTTGAGCTGAACCCATTGCAAGGAATAGCACCCTTTAACTCCTTGTAGTTTTCATTTTTCATTTTTTAAACATTGCTTCAATAAAGAGAACTTTTTATTTTACTCAGTGCTCCGCTTCCTCTTTTGTTCTACTCATATTTAGTAACCCACACAAAGCTTGTTATTACTAAAGAATATCCATGGGAGAATGATCAGGTCTATAAAATGGAGCCATCAGTTAATTTACTGAATGTTATATTGTAAAGTAAGTGCCTCTCCTTCACAGAAAGAATATTATTGAAGCCCCTTTAATGAGATACACAGTTCTGAAGGTAAATAGTACCTTTAAAACAATCCCTGAGGGACCTCAACTGATGAGGCATCTAATAGAATCTCAATAGACCAGAATACTTAAGAGAACTGGGCCTATAAACATCTTACCATATACTCTAATTTGCAATGATCCCTTTTTAAAAAAAAAAAAAAAAAAAAGTCGTCATTTCACATTAGGTGATGTTGTTTGCTATTTTAAAGCTTTGGCAACAGATTACTCAAACACAAAAAAACACACATGCATGTTAGTGTAGAAATGGTGTATTTCCTGGGAAAATAAATATTAACTAAAAATGTTAAGCCTACGAACTGAACAACATATGCATTATTTATTACTGCCACAAGGCAAAGCTATTTTTACATTTTAAGTGAGTGCATTATTTGCAAAAAAATTGCATAAAGCCTGATGATATATTCAATGAAAATGAAACATAGTATGTGAACTATCTCACACAATACAGCTATGATAGTAATAAAACAGAAATAGCCCATACTCAGAGTACAAAAAAGGAATATAAACTCCCACAAAAAAATTATATCACTAATGACCAAAAGAATAACAAGGATTATAATAAGCATTGAGGATGTTACTAGCTAGAGATTTCAGTTACCAAATGAAAATACATGAACCACAGGGTCCCTCTCCTAGGTAAACAAAAAATAAGGCATGTCCTGTAGCAAAGTTCTGTAAAACATGCATACATTACATACATTTACATACATTTACTGATCTTAAAAAAACAGCATTCTAGAATACAGTATAAAAGAAAGAAGAACTATGACTTGAGGATAGTCTATCAAAAAAAAAAAATGCATCACTATAAAAAAAGAGTTACATAGTGTAAATAAGGTTCACTGCAGCTAAATATAAGAAAATACAAATTAAATGGGAATTTTCACTACATCAAGGGTTTGGTAACACAAACTGATTGATGCTCAGATAATGTGGTTAATTGTTATTTATTGGTTACTATTCCAGATGGAAGCATCGAACAAACAGCTTTTAGTTGCTTTGTGGGAGTTTGCCTACAGTGTTCAGAACAAAGATTGAAGACATTGCTTTGGAAATCACAGGAAGAAACAACTAAATAGCAAAAATAAAAACCTCACCAATGTTAATATAAAAATATGATTCTATATTGTAAAAATAATTAATACTGGTAGGATAATATGATAATACAAGTATAAAACTACATAGCAATAAAGAAGTATTAGATGACAAAGAATAAAAGAAAATATAGCACATTTATTGGGATATCTTTCTAAGGTTAAAAGAAAAAACACAAATTGCCTTCAATTTAAATATTGTGAGCAATTTAGATTATATTTTATAAACCAAAAGCAGTGACATAGCAGTTTCCCTATATCTCATATTCCTCTTTTCCAGAACTTTACAGAAGATTGTTAAACTTGTTTTAAAGGGCCACTAAACCCAAAATCTTTATTTCATGATTCAGACAGAGAATAGAAATTTAAACAACATTACAATTTACTTCCATTATTTATTTTGCTTCATTTTTTAAATATCCTTAGTTGTAGAAAAAGCAATGCACACGGTGAGCCAATCGCACAATGCTTCTATGTGCAGCAACCAATCAGCAACTAGTGAGCATATCTAGATATGCTTTTCATCAAAGAATATCAAGAGAATAAAACAAATTAGATAATATAAGTAAATTAGAAAGATGTTTAAAATTGCATTCTCTTTCTAAATCATAAAAGAAAAAATGTGGGTGGCATGTCCCTTTAACTTCATTACAATCCATGCAATTATGGCTTTGCTAAAGTGATTACATGTTCTATGGAAAGCCAGAGCTCAATGCTCCTGATTTTTCCCACCCTCCTAAAGGTTAAGGACATATTCTGTGATGATTCTCTTTATCCTGTCGGTAATGAATACATTCTGTACTGCAGTCTAGATGGTGATATTGATAGGGACAGAGTGGCAGCATAGCAAAAGCTCCGTCACTTTCAATAGTGGTTTGGCAGCGCTCAAACTCCGGCTGCCAATTAATTTAAAGGAAGCTAAACAGCAACATCTTCCATGAAACTTATTACTTTCTATGGGAGGTACTATACACTTAAGTAATGTACATTTATTTATGGTGTTTAAAAGACTTGCTCTTGAACATTAATAAAATACATTAACAATAAAAATAATATAATGAAATTAAAAACTAAAATTTAAAAAGAAAAGTTTAAAAATAATTGAAAACCATATATTAAAAAGTATTAAATGGTTAACGTGTCTATTGAAAAGCTGAATGTGTTCATCAAAACAGGTATATTTAATTATATGTAATTATGAAAGGCAGCTTCTTTATACACTAGACTAGACTAAATAAATTGACCAGGCAACATGAAACCATTCATGGAAGCAACATGTGTGTAGAGGAATGCTAACATTGTATAGTTGTAAATCGAAATCGTTGTAAATTGAAACCCAATTTATAATGTAAGTCAATGGGAAGTGAGGTAGTTAGGTTCCAGGCCCCTCTCAAAATTGTCATAACACCCAATACATTATTTTAAAAGCTTTGTAATGAAGACTTTAAATGCTAGACAGCATTATAAACCAAATAAAATAATCACACAACACAGAATATATAATTAAACTAAGTTAAATGAACAAAAACATTTGCTAAAGAGCATTATAAACCTAATAAAATAATCACAAAACACAGACTTCACTTGCATTTTTCTGCAAACAGTTCTTTCTATGCATTCCAATCTGGACTGAGTTATAGAAAGGAAGATCTTGTTCCTTTGAAATCTGCTCAATAGCTCAGGTCTGGTTAAACTGATAAATTTCAGCTTGCTTGGCTTTTCTGCAACACAAGCGGACAGCTCCACCTACTGGCTATTTTAATAAATGCACTGCTTCTCAATGCTTTTCAATAGCAGTCACATGACTGGAAAAAAGGTTGTTATTCTGAAACGGTGTAAATTGAACCGTTGTGTATATATATATATATATATATATATATATATATATGCACACACTCAACCAAAACACATACGGCTAGATTTAGAGTTCTGTGGCCAAAGGGGTGCATTAGCTACGCTGGCTTTTTTTCTCCCGCACCTTTTAAATACCGCTGGTATTTAGAGTTCACAGAAGGGCTGCGTTAGGCTCCAAAAAGGGAGCGTAGGGCATATTTACCGCCACTGCAACTTTAGATACCAGCGTTGCTTACGGATGTGGCCAGCTTCAAAAACGTGCTCGTGCACGATTCCCCCATAGGAAACAATGGGGCAGTTTGAGCTGAAAAAAACCTAACACCTGCAAAAAAGCAGCGTTCAGCTCCTAACTCAGCTACATTGTTTCCTTTGGGGAAACACTTCCTAAGTCTGCACCTAACACCCTAACATGTACCCCGAGTCTAAAGACCCCTAACCTTACACTTATTAACCCCTAATCTGCCGCCCCCGCTATTGCTGACCCCTGCATATTATTATTAACCCCTAATCTGCCGCTCCATACACCGCCGCCAGCTACGTTATCCCTATGTACCCCTAATCTGCTGCCCCTAACATCGCCGACCACTATGTTATATTTATTAACCCCTAATCTGCCACCCTAGCTATCGCTGACACATGCATATTATTATTAACCCCTAATCTGCCACTCCGTACACCGCCGCAACATACATTATAGTTATGTACCCCTAATCTGCTGCCCCTAACACCGCTGACCCCTATATTATATTTATTAACCCCTAATCTGCCCCCCACAACGTCGCCGGCAGCTACCTACAATAATTAACCCCTAATCTGCAGACCGGATCTCGCCGCTACTCTAATAAATGGATTAACCCCTAAAGCTAAGTCTAACCCTAACACTAACACCCCCTAAGTTAAATATAATTTAAATCTAACAAAATAAATAACTCTTATTAAATAAATGATTCCTATTTAAAGCTAAATACTTACCTGTAAAATAAATCCTAATATAGCTACAATATAAATTATAATTATATTGTAGCTATTTTAGGATTAATATTTATTTTACAGGCAACTTTGTATTTATTTTAACCAGGTACAATAGCTATTAAATAGTTAATAACTATTTAATAGCTAAAATAGTTAAAATAATTACAAAATTACCTGTAAAATAAATCCTAACCTAAGTTACAATTAAACCTAACACTACACTATCAATAAATTAATTAAATACAATACCTACAAATAACTACAATGAAATAAACTAACTAAAGTACAAAAAATAAAAAAGAACTAAGTTGCAAAAAATAAAAAAATATTTACAAACATTAGAAAAATATTACAACAATTTTAAACTAATTACACCTACTCTAAGCCCCCTAATAAAATAACAAAGACCCCCAAAATAAAAAAATGCCCTACCCTATTCTAAATTAAAAAAGTTCAAAGCTCTTTTACCTTACCAGCCCCATTTGCGGGGCATGCCCCAAATAATTCAGCTCTTTTGCCTGTAAAAAAAAAACATACAATACCCCCCCCCAACATTACAACCCACCACCCACATACCCCTAATCTAACCCAAACCTCCCTTAAATAAACCTAACACTAAGCACATGAAGATCTTCCTACCTTATCTTCACCATGACAGGTTCACCGATCCGTCCACCGAAGTCTTGATCCAAGCCTCCGAAATCTTGATCCAAGCCCAAGCGGGGGCTGAAGAGTGACGTCCATCCTCCGGCTGAAGATTAGTTAGTTTATTTCATTGTAGTTATTTGTAGGTATTGTATTTAATTAATTTATTGATAGTGTAGTGTTAGGTTTAATTGTAACTTAGGTTAGGATTTATTTTACAGGTAATTTTGTAATTATTTTAACTATTTTAGCTATTAAATAGTTATTAACTATTTAATAGCTATTGTACCTGGTTAAAATAAATACAAAGTTGCCTGTAAAATAAATATTAATCCTAAAATAGCTACAATTAAATTATAATTTATATTGTAGCTATATTAGGATTTATTTTACAGGTAAGTATTTAGCTTTAAATAGGAATAATTTATTTAATAAGAGTTAATTTATTTTGTTAGATAAAAATTATATTGGTCGGTGGTGTTAGGGGCAGCAGATTAGGGGTACATAGGGATAATGTAGGTTGCGGTGGTGTACGGAGCGGCAGATTAGGGGTTAAAAAATTTTAATATAGTGGCGGCGATGTGGGGGGACCTCGGTTTAGGGGTACATAGGTAGTTTATGGGTGTTAGTGTACTTTAGAGCACAGTAGTTAAGAGCTTTATAAACCGGCGTAAGCCCAGAAAGCTCTTAACTACTGACTTTTTTCTGCGGCTGGAGTCTTGTCGTTAGATTTCTAATGCTCACTTCAGCCAAGACTCTAAATACCGGCGTTAGAAAGATCCCATTGAAAAGATAGGATACGCAAATGGCGTAGGGGGATCTGCGGTATGGAAAAATCGCGGCTGCAAAGTGAGCGTTAGACCCTTTCCTGACTGACTCTAAATACCAGCGGGCGGTAAAAACCAGCGTTAGGACCCTCTAACGCTGGTTTTGACGGCTACCTCCCAATTCTAAATCTAGGCCATAGAAAGTCTGGCACTCTCTTGCAAGCACACAGCTATAATAAACTATTAAACACAAAATTGAAGAGTTAGTTACAGAATCTGGCCAAATTATTTAACTAAGCCTTTCATTTTGCTTTTCATCTAGCTGGGTGCATGCAAAAGAATGCCAAACTCTCTATGTGCTTTGTTGATAATTTTGCTTTGCTATTTTCCCTATGGACTTTGCCCCCGGGCTTGTCTGGGGTTAACAGCCTGAGTCACTGTGAGTTTTGCAGGTTCATGTGATGTGTACCCATTTTGTTTTTAAAGTGCAGTCCAATTCCATGTTTTATAAATATTATATATATATATTAGAGATATGTAGAAGCAAAAATTTAGTTTCAGCTGAATTTTTCTAAACAAATAATTGTTGGAAATTAATTTGTTGTACATATTTTATATTTCAGACACATTCTCTCTCAGAACACAGAGAAAAAACACAGGCCTAGATTTAGAGTTTGGCGGTAGCCGTGAAAACTAGCGTTAGAGGCTCCTAACGCTGGTTTTAGGCTACCGCCGGTATTTGGAGTCACTCAAAATAGGGTCTAATGCTGACTTTCCAGCCGTGACTTTTCCATACCGCAGATCCCCTTACTTAAATTGCGTATCCTATCTTTTGGGATTTTTATAACTCCGGAATTTAGAGTCGTGTCTGAAGTGAGCGTTAGACATCTAACGACAAAACTCCAGCCGCAGGAAAAAAGTCAATAGTTAAGAGCTTTCTGGGCTAACGCCGGTTTATAAAGCTCTTAACTACTGTACTCTAAAGTACACTAACACCCATAAACTACCTTTGTACCCCTAAACCGAGGTCCACCCACATCGCCGACACTCGGAAAAAAATTTTTAACCCCTAATCTGCCGACCGCCACCTACGTTATCCTTATGTACCCCTAATCTGCTGCCCCTAACACCGCCGACCCCTGTATTATATTTATTAACCCCTAATCTGCCCCCCTCAACGTCGCCTCCACCTGCCTACACTTATTAACCCCTAATCTGCCGACCGCAAAGCGCCGCCACCTACGTTATCCTTATGTACCCCTAATCTGCTGCCCCTAACACCGCCGACCCCTATATTATATTTATTAACCCCTAATCTGCCCCCCACAACGTCGCCTCCACCTGCCTACACTTATTAACCCCTAATCTGCCGACCGGACCTGAGCGCTACTATAATAAAGTTATTAACCCCTAATCCGCCTCACTAACCCTATCATAAATAGTATTAACCCCTAATCTGCCCTCCCTAACATCGCCGACACTTAACTTCAATTATTAACCCCTAATCTGCCGACCAAATCTCGCGGCTATTCTAATAAATGTATTAACCCCTAAAGCTAAGTCTAACCCTAATACTAACACCCCCCTAAATTAAATATAATTTAAATCTAACGAAATTAATTAACTCTTATTAAATAAATTATTCCAATTTAAAGCTAAATACTTACCTGTAAAATAAATCCTAATATAGCTACAATATAAATTATAATTATATTATAGCTATTTTAGGATTTATATTTATTTTACAGGTAACTTTGTATTTATTTTAACCAGGTACAATAGCTATTAAATAGTTAAGAACTATTTAATAGCTAAAATAGTTAAAATAATTACAAATTTACCTGTAAAAGAAATCCTAACCTAAGTTACAAATAAACCTAACACTAGACTATCAATAAATTAATTAAATAAACTACCTACAATTAACCTAACACTACACTATCAATAAATTAATTAAATACAATTGCTACAAATAAATACAATTAAATAAACTAGCTAAAGTACAAAAAATAAAAAAGAACTAAGTTACAAAAAATAAAAAAATATTTACAAACATAAGAAAAATATTACAACAATTTTAAACTAATTACACCTACTCTAAGCCCCCTAATAAAATAACAAAGACCCCCAAAATAAAAAAATGCCCTACCCTATTCGAAATTACTAAAGTTCAAAGCTCTTTTACCTTACCAGCCCTGAACAGGGCCCTTTGCGGGGCATGCCCCAAGAAATACAGCTCTTTTGCCTGTAAAAAAAAAACATACAATACCCCCCCCCCAACATTACAACCCACCACCCACATACCCCTAATCTAACCCAAACCCCCCTTAAATAAACCTAACACTAAGCCCCTGAAGATCATCCTACCTTGTCTTCACCATACCAGGTTCACCGATCGGTCCAGAAGAGCTCCTCCGATGTCCTGATCCAAGCCCAAGCGGGGGGCTGAAGAGGTCCATGATCCGGCTTAAGTCTTCATCCAAGCGGGCCAGAAGAGGTCTTCCATCCGATTGAAGTCTTCATCCAAGCGGCATCCATCCGGAGCGAAGCGGCAGCATCCTGAAGACCTCCACCGCGGAACATCCATCCCGGACGACGACTGAACGACGAATGACGGTTCCTTTAAATGACGTCATCCAAGATGGCGTCCCTCGAATTCCGATTGGCTGATAGGATTCTATCAGCCAATCGGAATTAAGGTAGGAATATTCTGATTGGCTGATGGAATCAGCCAATCAGAATCAAGTTCAATCCGATTGGCTGATCCAATCAGCCAATCAGATTGAGCTCGCATTCTATTGGCTGTTCTGATCAGCCAATAGAATGCGAGCTCAATCTGATTGGCTGATTGGATCAGCCAATCGGATTGAACTTGATTCTGATTGGCTGACTCCATCAGCCAATCAGAATTTTCCTACCTTAATTCCGATTGGCTGATAGAATCCTATCAGCCAATCGGAATTCGAGGGACGCCATCTTGGATGACGTCATTTAAAGGAACCGTCATTCGTTGTTCAGTCGTCGGCCAGGATGGATGTTCCGCGTTGGAGGTCTTCAGGATTCTGCCGCTCCGCTCCGGATGGATGACGATAGAAGATGCCGCTTGGATGAAGACTTCAATCGGATGGAAGACCTCTTCTGCCCCGCTTGGATGAAGACTTCTACCGGATGGAGGACCTCTTCTTGCCCCGCTTGGATGAAGACTTCTACCGGATGGAGGACCTCTTCTTGCTCCTCTTGGATGAAGAATTTGGCTCGGCTGGGTGAAGAGGACTCAAGGTAGGAAGATCTTCAGGGGCTTAGTGTTAGGTTTATTTAAGGGGGGTTTGGGTTAGATTAGGGGTATGTGGGTGGTGGGTTGTAATGTTGGGGGGGGTATTGTATGTTTTTTTTTACAGGCAAAAGAGCTGAATTTCTTGGGGCATGCCCCGCAAAGGGCCCTGTTCAGGGCTGGAAAGGTAAAAGAGCTTTGAACTTTAGTAATTTCGAATAGGGTAGGGCATTTTTTTATTTTGGGGGTCTTTGTTATTTTATTAGGGGGCTTAGAGTAGGTGTAATTATTTTAAAATTGTTGTAATATTTTTCTAATGTTTGTAAATATTTTTTTATTTTTTGTAACTTAGTTCTTTTTTATTTTTTGTACTTTAGTTAGTTTATTTCATTGTATTTATTTGTAGGAATTGTATTTAATTTATTTATTGATAGTGTAGTGTTAGGTTTAATTGTAGATAATTATAGGTATTTTATTTAATTAATTTATTGATAGTGTAGTGTTAGGTTTAATTGTAACTTAGGTTAGGATTTATTTTACAGGTAAATTTGTAATTATTTTAACTATTTTAGCTATTAAATAGTTCTTAACTATTTAATAGCTATTGTACCTGGTTAAAATAAATACAAAGTTACCTGTAAAATAAATATAAATCCTAAAATAGCTATAATATAAATATAATTTATATTGTAGCTATATTAGGATTTATTTTACAGGTAAGTATTTAGCTTTAAATAGGAATACTTTATTTAATAAGAGTTTATTAATTTCGTTAGATGTAAATTATATTTAATTTAGGGGGGTGTTAGTGTTAGACTTAGCTTTAGGGGTTAATACATTTATTAGAATAGCGGTGAGCTCCAGTCGGCAGATTAGGGGTTAATGTTTGAAGTTAGGTGTCGGCGATGTTATGGAGGGCAGATTAGGGGTTAATACTATTTATTATAGGGTTAGTGAGGCGGATTAGGGGTTAATAACTTTATAATAATAGCGGTGCGGTCCGCTCAGCAGATTAGGGGTTAATAAGTGTAGGCAGGTGGAGGCGACGTTGTGGGGGGCAGATTAGGGGTTAATACTATTTATTATAGGGTTAGTGAGGCTGATTAGGGGTTAATAACTTTATAATAATAGCGGTGCGGTCCGCTCAGCAGATTAGGGGTTAATAAGTGTAGGCAGGTGGAGGCGACGTTGTGGGGGGCAGATTAGGGGTTAATAAATATAATATAGGGGTCGGCGGTGTTAGGGGCAGCAGATTAGGGGTACATAGGGATAATGTAAGTAGCGGCGGTTTACGGAGCGGCAGATTAGGGGTTAAAAATAATATACAGGGGTCAGCGATAGCGGGGGCGGCAGATTAGGGGTTAATAAGTGTAAGATTAGGGGTGTTTAGACTCGGGGTACATGTTAGAGTGTTAGGTGCAGACGTAGGAAGTGTTTCCCCATAGACAACAATGGGGCTGCGTTAGGAGCTGAATGCGGCTTTTTTGCAGGCGTTAGGTTTTTTTTCAGCTCAAACAGCCCCATTGTTTCCTATGGGGGAATCGTGCACAAGCACGTTTTTTAAGCTGGCTGCTTCCGTAAGCAACTCTGGTATCGAGAGTTGCAGTGGCGTTAAATATGCTGTTCGCTCCTTTTTTGGAGCCTAACGCAGCCATTCTGTGGACTCTCAATACCAGAGTTATTTTAAAGGTGCGGCCAGAAAAAAAGCCAGCGTTAGCTACGCGGGTCGTTACCGACAAAACTCTAAATCTAGCCGTAAGTGATCTATTCAAATAGGTTGCATGTGCAATGCAAACATGTGCACTAAAGGGACATCCCAACCAAAATTGGAATCCACATGGATGTATTTCAGTTTTGAATAGAAGCATTTTGGTATTAACATGTATACAAATGCTGTAACTGTTTCAAAAATGTATAGAGATGTTTCAAAAATGTATAAAAGTATGATCTGTGCACCAGCATTTTTAAAAACAGCACATGCTCAGAGAGCCCAAGATGCTTGTATCATCTTGTAGTGACTCAATTTGTTAATAGCTGCTATGATACAAGCCTTGCTGGCTCCCTGTGCAGCTGCACTATTTAAAATGCTGGTTCAATGATCATATCTAGCTATACTTCCCATGCACGTACAGAGAAAAATGCTAACACAAAGCAGTGATCACTTTTACTAGAAGCATTTTTGCCAATACATGTATATTGTAAATATGTTCCTTTTCAAAGATGTTATTCATATGTGTGCATTTAAATGTTGACCGCAATATTTCTTTAACAAGTGTAATGTAATGGAGTCAAAGTTGCTGGCCTATTTGAACAGGTCAATATTTAGTTATCAAAAACATGTGCATGAATAGGAGTCATAGGGGCCGATTTATCAAGGGCTGAATGGCCCCTGATGCCCCTGTTTCTGCGCAAGCTTTCAGGCTCACCGGAAACAGCAGTTATGTTGCGGACATAAATCTGCCCGATCTTAAACGATCATCTGATTGACATCCCCTGCTAGTGAATCTGCAGGGGGCAGCATTGCATAAGCACTTCACCAGAATTGCTTGTGCAACATTAAATCGGACATGATACTCTACAATATACTACAAGCTACTATACTAAGTTGAAAGCAAGAGGTTTTTACTCACGTGCTAACCCAACGTGCGCATAAAGTCGGTTAGGATATCATGCGTGTTAGTATATTCACCCAAAGAAATCAATGGAGGAAAAAAGTGAGGGAAAAAAACTAATACCCTACTTATGCGCAAACCTATTTGCATATTCTCAAGTGGGATAACCAGACATGAAAATATTAATATTTCACATTCCAATGTTCTTTACGTAGAAGAATGTGTTTTATTTATTCATACATACATACATATGTAATGTTTTTTTGCACATAGATAGATAGATGATCTATTTAAAAATACTTAGAACATATTCCCCTATGTGAAAAGCATTGGCATGTGAAATATTTACAGTAAAAACAGTTAAACATTTTTTTAAAATATGAATATTGCATAAATATGATTTTTCATGTTTTCCGCTACTTAACTGCAAAGGGTTCCAATGCGCTTATTTATATGTATATATGTGTATACATATGTATTTATAAATCTATTTGTGTACAAATGCCTGTAAATACATATATATATATATATATATATATATATATATATATATATATATATATATATATATATATATATATATATACATATAAATACATATTTACACACATATAAGCAAATATATGCTATATATACTTACATATACATCTTTAGACGTATATATATATATATATATATATATATATATATATCTCCAATCGCACGTGTTCCAGCACTCCAGCTTTGGTGATTTAATAGCTGACCTGGGTGCAATCCTCAAAATATGTAAATACAAAAACAGGAAAGGGAGGGCACTCTCAGGATTTATATTAATAAAGAATCATTTATTTTTCATCACAGCAACATTGAAGAAATCATAAGTCGACGTTTCGGCCTACAAAGAAGCCTTCATCAGGACACATAAGAAACTGTAGAAAAAAAGAAAACACATCCAGTATATTGCTAATACACATAAAAAATGAATAAAATACATACACCCATCACCAAAATGCAAAACTTAACCTTCAAGCTAGATTAGATTTAAAATGTAGGCAACCCCATGAAAACAAGACAAGCAAATTCAACAGTACTGAAAAGGTAGTAACCCAAGTAGGTTTAGGAAGAGGCCCAGCGTGATGATGGAAGCACCAATGGGCTCACATACGGTGATACCAAGACCCCTGTACACCCCCAGTGGGTCATATGGATGTGTCCTATGCCACCCTGATATAAAAGCATATACCAGCACAAGGTAATACTAAATGGAAGCCACAAAGCTAACAAAAAAAGTCTAAGCCTGTATATAATCAACATACACATCTGGCGCCTGCACAAACAGACTGAAAACCATCATATATCAGAGATACTGAGTGGCCCTGGGAACCAAATTAGTCATATACATATGCCCATATGGAAGCTATCCCACCCCTGTTGGGTTGCAGTCACTACCTGCAGTGGTATACAGCAGAAAGTGTAAACATATATTCCCATATAAGAGCCTGCTATGGGCGGCTAACCCCAAATGCTAACCAGAAGAAGAACTTGTGCACATTCTAAAACCGGATATATCTCTAACTTGCATCACACTGCTGGGGTATTCAGTACTAAAAACAGCTACACACAAACCCCTGTACATCTGCAGTAAATCTACTATAGTAGCCCATATAAAGCGCGATACTGTTAGCTGGCACCATATGTGTGGCACCTAACCAGACATGTCCAGTGTGTTATACTCCAGTTGCACCACCGGATTGACAGGATCAAATCCCCTAAAATGCTAGTCACACTTACACCGTCAAATACTCACACCTAACATCCTGCAGTGAGCCCTCCATATATATATAAAAGCCCCCGACCAACCTTAGTCTTAGTAGGCTATGCACAGATACCCTTCAATATCCCAACAATTCTATACGGTAAACAGATTCATATGAGTACATACCTCCAATCGGCACTCCGTGCCGTATCAACGCACCAGGATAGATAGATGCCGGTGCCCAGACCCGGAAGCATAATATATCCATGTCCCAGGTATCTGATTGGTCCTAATGTAGGGGTGTGTCAGACTACGTAACCAGCACAGCTGATGCAGTACGTCTTGTGGCACAGCTGATAAATCCAGCGAAGTGGCAATGCATAGTGTAAGCCCCACATATGTCAAATCAGTGACACGATCTCACACTGTTCTAAAGACCAATACCAGCTTATGCCAGCCACTGTAAATAATGATGGCAAAACTAGCAAACCGGCAATGCGCTATAACCTCTAAGAGGAATTAGGGGTAACATGCCCTTCATTAAGTAACTAGCACAATTCACAAATACCCACCACTGGGGCATAATTGCATTGATAGAGGGGGATCCATGCACTCATAACCAACTCAACAAGCCCATATAACCAGGTAGCACTAAAGATAGACATAGGGCCCTAGACATGTAGGCAATGTCCTAACCCACCACTGGGGCATAAGTGCATAGATAGAGGAGGATCCATACGGTCATAACCAACTCAACAAGCCCATATTACCAGGTAGCACTAGAGATAGCCATAGGGCCCTAGACATGTAGGCAGTCCTAACCACACCAACTGTAGTGTGTTATGACGATTCAAGTACCCACAAAAAACATGAATCACCCATACCAACTACTGGGGCAACCATGTAAATACATAGTTAAAAGAGGACCATTGTAGTCCCATTCAATATGCCGGCCACTGGCACCAGATAACACAAAGGAAAGCCAGAGAATCCTCAACTAGTAGGCACTATTATACCCATACCAACTGCACTGTGTCCCCAGACAGAAAGAAAAACATGTATACCAATCTGTATCTATAGGGATTTAAAGGTTCAAATAATCCAGACTGACACAGTGGTGAGTGCCCCAGGGGGGGATCCATTCATTATTGGGGCAATGCAATTATGCCCCAGTGGTGGGTATTTGTGAATTGTGCTAGTTACTTAATGAAGGGCGTGTTACCCCTAATTCCTCATAGAGGTTATAGCGCATTGCCGGTTTGCTAGTTTTTCCATCATTATTTACAGTGGCTGGCGTAAGCTGGTATTGGTCTTTAGAACAGTGTGAGATTGTGTCACTGATTTGACATATGTGGGGCTTACACTACGCATTGCCACTTCGCTGGATTTATCAGCTGTGCCACAAGACGTACTGCATCAGCTGTGCTGGTTACGTAGTCTGACACACCCCTACATTAGGACCAATCAGATACCTGGGACATGGATATATTATGCTTCTGGGTCTGGGCACCGGCATCTATCTATCCTGGTGCGTTGATACGGCACGGAGTGACGATTGGAGGTATGTACTCATATGAATCTGTTTGCCGTATATAATTGTTGGGATATTGAAGGGTATCTGTGCATAGCCTACTAAGACTAAGGTTGGTCAGGGGCTTTTATATATATGGAGGGCTCACTGCAGGATGTTAGGTGTGAGTATTTGATGGTATAAGTGTGACTAGCATTTTAGGGGATTTGATCCTGTCATTCCGGTGGTGCAACTGGAGTATAACACACTGGACACGTCTGGTTAGGTGCCACAAATATGGTGCCGGCTAACAGTATCACGCATTATATGGGCTACTATAGTAGGTTTACTGCAGATGTACAAGGATTTGTGTGTAGCCGTTTTTAGTACTGAATACCCCAGCAGTGTGATGCAAGTTAGAGATATATCCGGTTTTAGAATGTGCACAATTTCTTCTTCTGGTTGGCATTTGGGGTTAGCCACCTATAGCAGGCTCTTATATGGGAATATATGTTTACACTTTCTGCTGTATACCACTGCAGGTAGTGACTGCAACCCAACAGGGGTGGGATAGCTTCCATATGGGCATATGTATATGACTAATTTGGTTCCCAGGGCCACCCAGTATCTCTGATCTATGATGGTTTTCAGTCTGTTTGTGCAGGCGCCAGATGTGTATGTTGATTATATACAGGCTTAGACTTTTTTTGTTAGCTTTGTGGCTTCCATTTAGTATTACCTTGTGCTGGTATATGCTTTTATATCAGGGTGGCATAGGACACATCCATATGATCCACTGGGGGTGTACAGGGGTCTTGGTATCACCGTATGTGAGCCCATTGGTGCTTCCATCATCGCCGGGCCTCTTTCTAAACCTACTTGGCTTACTACCTTTTCAGTACTATTGAATTTGCTTGTCTTGTTTTCATGGGGTTGCCTACATTTTAAATCTAATCTAGCTTGAAGGTTAAGTTTTGCATTTTGGTGATGGGTGTATGTATTTTATTCATTTTTTATGTGTATTAGCAATATACTGGATGTGTTTTCTTTTTTTCTACAGTTTCTTATGTGTCCTGATGAAGGCTTCTTTGTAGGTGAAACGTCGACTTATGATTTTTTCAATGTTGCTGTGATGAAAAATAAATGATTCTTTATTAATATAAATCCTGAGAGTGCCCTCCCTTTCCTGTTTTTGTATGTATATATATATATATATATATATATATATATATATATATATATATACTAGTCCTAAAGCCCGTTCACACTGGCCATTTTCTGCAGTACATCGGTCTCACCCCTTGCACTCTCTCCCTCCCCCTCTCTTTTGCTCTCTCTCCCCCTCTCTTTTGCTGTCTCTCTCTCTCTTTCGAGCTCTCTGTCTCTCCCCCCCTCTTTTGAGCTCTCTCCCCCCTCTCTTTTGCGCTCTCTCTCCCCCTCTCTTTTGAGCTCTCCCTCCCCCCTCTCTTTTGCGCTCTCTCTCCCCCTCTCTTTTGCTCTCTCTTTCTCTCCCCCTCTCTTTTGTGCTCTCTCCCTCCCCCATCTCTTTTGCGCTCTCTCTCTCCCATCTCTTTTGCGCTCTCTCTCCCCCATCTCTTTTGCGCTCTCTCTCCCCCTCTCTTTTGAGCTCTCTCTCTCCCCATCTCTTTTGCGCTTTCTCTCCCCCTCTTTTTTGAGCTCTATCCACCCTCTCTATCTCCCCCCTCTCCTCTCTCTCTCCTCCTATCTCTCCCCTCCTCTCTCTATCTCTCCCCCTCTCTCTCTCCCCTCTCTCTCTCCCCCCTCTCTTTTGTGCTCTCTCTCTCTCCCCCTCTTTTGCTCTCTCTCTCCCCCCTCTCTTTTGCGCTCTCTCTCTCCCCTCTCTTTTGTGCTCTGTCTATCTCCCCCTCTCTTTTGCGCTCTCTGCCCCCTCTCTTTTGCGCTCTCTCCGCCCTCTCTTTTGTGCTCTCTCCGCCCTCTCTTTTGCTCTCTCTCTCTCCCCCTCTCTATTGTGCTCTCTCTCTCCCCTCTTTTGCTCTCTCTCTTTCTCCCCCCTCTATTTTGCACTCTCTCCCCCTCTCTTTTGGGCTCTCTCTCTCCCCCTCTCTTTTGCGCTCTCTCCCACCTCTCTTTGCACTCTCTCCTCCCCTCTTTTTCTCTCTCTCTCTCCCCCATCTCTTTTGCGCTCTCTCTTCCTCTCTCTTTTGAGCTCTTTCTCTCCCCTATCTCTTTTGCGCCCTCTCTCCCCCTCTCCTTTGAGCCCTCTTTCTACCCCCTCTCTCTCCCCCATCTCTTTTGCGCTCTCTCTCCCCCCTTCTCTTTTGCGCTCTCTCTCTCCCCCCTCTCTTTTGCGCTCTCTCTCCCCCTCTCTTTTGAGCTCTCCCTCCCCCCTCTCTTTTGTGCTCTCTCCCCCCCTCTCTACCCCCTCTCTCTCCCTCCCCTCTCTCTCCACCCTCCTCTCTCTCTCCCTCCCCTTTCTCTCCCCCCTCCTCTCTCTCTCTCTCTCTCCCCCCTCATCTTTCTGTCTCCCCCCTCCTCTCTCTCTCCTTCCCCCCTCCTCTCTCTCTCTCTCTCTCTCTCTCTCCCCCCTCTCTCTTTCTCTCCCCCTCCTCTCTCTCTACCCCCCTCCTCTCTCTCTTCCCCCCCTCCTCTCTCTCTCTCTCCCCCTCTCTCTCTCCCCCCCTCCTCTCTCCCCCCCTCCTCTCTCTCTCTCTCCCTTCCTCTCCCCCCCTCCTCTGTCTCTCCTCCTCCTCTTTCTCCCCCCTCTCAACTCTCTCTCCCCTCCTCTCTCTCTCCCCTCTCTCTTTTGTGCTCTCTCTCCCCCCCTCTTTTGCTCTATCTCCCCCCTTCTCTTTTGCGCTCTCTCTCTCCCTCCTCTCTTTTGCACTCTCTCTCCCACTCTCTTTTGAGCTCTCCCTCCCCCTCTCTTTTGCGCTCTCTCTCCCCCTCTCTTTTGCTCTCTCTTTCTCTCCCCCTCTCTTTTGCGCTCTCTCTCTCCCCCATCTCTTTTGCGCTCTCTCTCCCCCTCTCTTTTGAGCTCTCTCTCTCTCCCCATCTCTTTTTCGCTGTCTCTCCCCCTCTTTTTTGAGCTCTATCCCCCCTCTCTCTCTCCCCCCTCTCCTCTCTCTCCCCTCCTCTCTCTCCCCTCCTCTCTCTATCTCTCCCCCTCTCTCTCTACCCCCTCTCTTTTGTGCTCTCTCTCTCTCCCCCTCTTTTGCTCTCTCTCTCCCCCCTCTCTTTTGTGCTCTCTCTATCTCCCCCTCACTTTCGCGCTCTTTGACCCCTCTCTTTTGTGCTCTCTCCCCCCTCTCTTTTGCGCTCTCTCCACCCTCTCTTTTGCTCTCTCTTTCTCCCCCCTCTCTTTTGTGCTCTCTCTTTCCCCTCTTTTGCTCTCTCTCTTTCTCCCCCCTCTATTTTGCACTCTCTCCCCCTCTCTTTTGGGCTCTCTCTCTCCCCCTCTCTTTTGCGCTCTCTCCCCCTCTCTTTGCACTCTCTCCTCCCCTCTTTTTCTCTCTCTCCCCATCTCTTTTGCGCTCTCTCTCCCTCTCTCTTTTGAGCTCTCTCTCCCCCATCTCTTTTGCGCCCTCTCTCCCCCTCTCTTTTGAGCCCTCTTTCTACCCCCTCTCTCTCTCCCCCTCTCTTTTGCGCTCTCTCTCCCCCCTCTCTCCCCCTCTCTCTCCCTCCTCTCTCTCTCACCCCTCCTCTCTCTCTCCCTCCCCTTTCTCTCCCCCCTCCTCTCTCTCTCTCTCTCTCTCTCTCCCCCCACCTCTCTCTCTCCTTCCCCCCCTCCTCTCTCTCTCTCTCTCTCTCTCTCTCCCCCCCCCTCTCTCTTTCTCTCCCCCCTCCTCTCTCTCTACCCCCCTCCTCTCTCTCTTCCCACCCTCCTCTATCTCTCCCCCCTCCTCTCTCTCTCTCTCTCTCTCTCTCTCTCTCTCTATCTCTCCCCCCCTCTCTCTCTCCCCCCTCCTCTCTCTCCCCCTCCTCTATCTCTCTCTCTCTCTCTCTCCCCTCCTCTCTCTCTCCTCCTCCTCTGTCTCCCCCTCTCAACTCTTTCTCTCCCCTCCTCTCTCTCTCCCCTCTCTCTTTTGTGCTCTCTCTCTCTTTCCCCTCTTTTGCTCTCTCTCTCCCGCTCTCTTTTGTGCTCTCTCTCTCCCCCTCTCTTTTGCGCTCTCTCCCCCCCCCTCTCTTTTGCTCTCTCTCCCCCCTCTCTTTTGTGCTCTCTCCCCCCTCTTTTGCTCTCTCTCTCCCCCCTCTCTTTTGCTCTCTCTCCCCCATCTCTTTTGCGCGCTCTGCCTCTTCTCCTCTCTCTCTTCCATCCTCTCTCTCTCCCCTCCTCTCTCTCTCCCCCCCCTTTTATCTCTCTCCCCCTCTCCTCTCTCTCTCCCCTCCTCTCTCTCCCTTCCTCTCTGTCTCTCTATCCTCTCTATCTCATGACCGTGCCCGGCCATGCCCCCTTCATGCCCGGACACGCCCCGTTCACGTAAAATTCAAGCCCGGCCACGCCCCCTTCACGCCAGCCACGTCCCCGCTCACGCCCGGCCACGCCCACTTCTGCCGCAGATGAGATCAGCTAGGGAGTAGGACTCAAAGGCCAGGTGTGTTTGTCTTTGTGCTGTCTCTACTGCGCAAGACAGCTTCGAACAAACAACATATATATATATATGTGTTAAATCCATTTGCCTGCTTTTTTTTCTAACACCTGAGACCTCGCAACGTTTTGTGCAATATTTTTTTTTAAATATTCTTTTATTAGATAGTGTTACTATGGGTGTAACTGTACTTTGTAGTATATTTTGTATGTGTTTTGTGACACTTTTTTGTTTCGCAAAACAGTTTACCAGAGTTCTAAGGTCGCACTATCAAGAATGCTCTTTAACTTTAATTACGCTCAAGTGATCACTTTACTTTCAGCTTGTAATACGAGCGCTAAACCCAACGCACGCAAACATCCACGATAAACCCCTTTTTGCTTGCACGTAACTGTTAGTGCGCCACTCCTAATCTGGCCCTTAATGAGTATGTGTTTTAAATGGTGGCATATAACCAAATTCATTACTTTTTAAAGGATAGTTTGCTACTGAGTGACACGTGATTTGTATATTAACAGCTGTTATATAACCAAAAAAATAACATTAGGTCAATGTTTAATGACAAAGAACATACGCATATGAACGATTAGAATTTAGTGACTAAGAAGAAAAAATGCACATTAAATATATATTCTCCAGCTAAAAAAAAATTAAGAGAAGTAAGTCTAAACAATTTCTAATATTTTAATTTAATTTTGTTTTTCTGAAACTGCTGCCAGGGTACCAAATATGTAACCAATCAGCTTTGAGAGTTCACTCATTTGCCATGTTTATGTATGTTAGGGAATCCACAGCTAGCTAGAGTTACCATCACAGGTGCAGGTAAGCATCCACCTGGGCCAGCTAGTTTCAAATACTGTTTGTGTGTGTGTGTGTAAAGTACTATTACTATATGTAAAAATATAAACTCCAATTGTTTCCCCCCTAACAAGCACACAGAAACCAGTCTGCCAATAGGCTTGGAGTGTTCATATATCAACACATGAGAATGTTTCTCTCATTAGAAGAGCTGTGTGAAATATTTTGCACGGCTTTTTGTGGGGTTTTTAAAATCAATGCAATTTGCGTTTAATACAAAAGGAACACACGTAGCAATTAATTCAACACGCAATAAAAGGGACATTAGATGAATACTGGATGCTAGCATGCAGAGTATAATTATGCAGATGAGAAGTAATCTGTATATATTCAGTCTAGTAAATGACAATGGCTGGATCATGAGGTACTTCAATGCTTTAGCAATCTGGATATATAAAATCAGTCTAGTCAATGGCAAACAAGAGCTCTGGAACAACATTTTGCAGATCACTAGGAGAATCATAGTTCAGCTAGCAAATAAAGGGAACATATAGATATTTAGGTAGCAATAGATTCAACTTTGGGGGAATAATTAAAATAAAATATGGTACACAGATCCCTTAAAGGGATATGAAACACAACATTTTTCATTTATGATTCAGACAGAGCATGCAATTTTAAACAATTTTTAAATTTACTTCTATTATCACGTTTTCTTAGTTCTCTAGTTATCTTTTGATGAAAAGTACTGATGTATGATTAGGAGCCAGCTCTTTTCTGAAGCGGTTTTGCAAGAATGTTATCCATTTACAAGAGCACTATTTTCTGCCATGTAATGCTTCAGATACCTACCTAGGTATCTCTTCAATACAGATTATCATGGGACTGACGCAAATTTATAATAATAGAAGCAAACTTTTTTTTTAAATGGTATCACAAGAGAAGATTTTTTGGTTTCATATCCCTTTAATGAGCAAATATCAAAGTTTTTGATTCTTGAGTGTAATGCTGAAAGTTTAAATACTCTATTATTTTATTGTTGTTCTTGTTATTTATGCCCCCCCACCTTTCTCTTGAGTATTTGAGCCATTATTTTGTACCATATAATCAGTACCTTTGTTGTCAAAACTGGGAACCTTGCAAACTAATAGATTGCATCATTTTCACATTATACTCAAATGTAACTCTGCAGTACAAATCCAGATAATAGTGGACTAAATCAGACAGTTTTTAAGTAAAAAAAGATGTTAAATGAGGCATTGTTCAGCAGAATTCAGTATTTAATGAGAAGTGTCATGAGTGATTCATCCATTTGGTATATGAGCTCTCTAAAAGAGGCACTTGATGAACAGTTGCTAGAAAAGAAAAAAGGAAATTTAGCATATCACTTATGAGAGAAACTTTTCTTTAACTATGCTTTAAAATGATTGTACATTTCAGAAGTTTTATTTGAGTACTTAATAAAAATATATCATATACTGCATTGATTGCCTTCACCTCTTCACTTACTAGGCTTTTGGAAAACTTGCTTTAAAGTGATAGGAAAGTCTAAATTAAACTTGCAGGATTCAGATTGCACGTGTAATTTTAAGAAACTTTTAAATTCACTTCTATTTTTCAAATGTGCTTTGTTCTCTTGGTATTCCTTGTTGAAATAGAATGTGCACATATCCCATACTAGTGGGCATTTGCTGCTGATTGATGCCTGCACACATTTTTCTCTTGTGATTGGCTAACTGCCAGTGGTGCCAGATTGGCTAGCTGCCAGTAGTGCAATGATGTTCCTTCAGCAAATGATAACAAGAGAATGAAGCAAATTTGATAGTAGAAGTAGATTGGAAAGTTGTTTAAAATTGTATGTTCTATCCAAATCACAAAAGAAATTGTTGGCGTCACCTGTCCCTTTACGTTCCAGTATTCTATGTTAAATAAATAATAAGTGTAAATTGCAATAAGCTGTATAAAATGCACTGTTACATTTACATATTACATTTAAGTAGGCACAAATGTATCAGTTAAAAAAAAAGTTAATTTTATCCAATATAGTTATATGTCAATCATATTCAACACCTTTTTAGAAAATATATGGTAGCTTGGCTTAGGTTACTACATTCACATAAAAAACATATTAAACTTATTTTTCTACATAGGATTTTCAAACCCTTCATGCAGAATACTACTTTATCCGGTGCTTTTCTCTCGTCCGCCCTTGAAACATTTAATTGGCCTACTGGAAACATATGTTTTGAACAGCCAATTTGTTTTGGCTATCATACCTTTTTTAATCCCCTAGGGGGAAGCAAATGACCAGAAATGCATTTTCACCATCAATTATTGCCACAGCTTAAAGGGACATTAAACCCACATTTTTCTTTAATGATTCAGATAGAAAATACCATTTTTAACAACTTTCTAATTTACTTCTATTATCTAATTTGCTTCATTCTCTTGATAATCTTTCCTGAAAAGCATATCTAGATAGGCTCAGTAGCTTCTGATTGGTGGCTGCACATATTTGCCTTATGTGATTGGCTCACCCATGTGCATTGCTATTTATTTATCAAAGGATATATAAAGAAAGAAGCAAATTAGATAATAGAAGTAAATTTGAATGTTGTTTAAAATTGTATTATCTGTCGGAATCATGAAAGAAAATGTTTGGGTTTAATGTCCCTTTAATATATCATTTTAAAGTGTTCATTTAACACACATATATGTTTATTCAACATACTATAATTTCTTAGTATTAATAAATCACATGTTCAAATACACATGGATCACACAGTACCATTTTTTTCTGATCATTTTAAGACCGAACGTGAAAATATTCCACTTATGATATATTAAAAATGCCTTTCAAAATCATATTAATAAGCAATTGCACTGTCAATTATTTGCTCTCCCCAGAATCATAGTATTTAACATCCTGGCATTACATTCATACAAACACAGCATATTTCACATTTCTAATACACAGATCCATGTTTATGGCTAATATTCATAGGACATCTTGCTGTTTGTAAAATAAAGAAACAAATGTTACCATTTTGAAACAAATATTTATACATCTACCATACAGCTATTCAATAAGTTCAGTATACACTTATCAAATATGTTACTGTTAGGCATTTCTTCTCAGGATATATATATCTTAGAATCAATTATACTTGAAATTTAAACACAAGTTGTACTTTAAAAATGAATTTTAAAGCTACAATACAAATATGCGTTTCTGTTTGGTTCAGTATATGTTTATATGAGGCTCAGGGGCAATTAACAGGTCTGTGCTAATTACTATATTCTCTGAATTTCTGTTTGATACCCTCTACGGGGCTGTGAGCTTCAAAGCTAAACCTTTTGTTGTCAGATGTTATGTTAATCAGAAGAAAGGTATCTTCTGTCTGATCTAAGATTTGCAATACACAGCCATATAGATGACCATCTCTTTGAAATAAATTGCCTGAACTAATGACCAAATGTTTCACCCAGCCAAGACCATCTCATATCAAATTGGATTTTTAGCTGCAAAATTAAATATTAGATTATATGATATATCTGCAGTTTATTTAATGTTACTTACAGATACCCTGACAGCACCCTCAATTTAATATTTGGTAGCACACCCCTTGCAAAAAATAAATGAAATCAATCGCTTCCTGTAACCATCAATGAGTTTCTTATACCTCTGTACTGGAATTTGGGACCACTCTTCTTTCTCCAACTGCTCCAGGTCTCTCAGATTGGAAGGGTTCCTTTTTCCAACTGCTATTTTGAGATCTCTCCACAGGTGCTCTATGGGATTGAGATCTGGACTCATTACTGGCCAGTTCAGTACTCTCCAGTACTTTGCCTTAAACCATTTCTGGGTGATTTTTGATGTGTGCTTTGGATCATTGTCCTGCTGTAAGAGCCACAACCTCTGATGGAGACACAACTTTCTTACACTGGGCCCTACATTGCACCACAGAATTCTTTGATAGTCTTCAGATTTCATAATGACATGCACACAGTCAAGACATCCAGTGCCTGAAACAGCAATGCAACCCCTAAACATCAGTGAACCTCCATCATGTTTGATTGTACGGCTCCTTAAAATCCTTATTTATATTTCTGAAAACAGCAGAATAATGGGCTTTACCAAAAATTTGTAATTTTGTTTCATCTGTCCACAGCACATTCTCCCAAAAGGATTTTAGCTTCCTCAGGTACGCATTGGCAAATTTCAATCTGGCTATTTTATTTTTCTGTGTTAGCAGTGGGGTCCTGCTGGGCCTCTTACCATAGCGTCCCTTTTCATTTAGATGGCGACATATAGTGTGAGCTGACACATTTGTCTAAACTTTTTCTAGGTCCCCAGAACTGCACTTCATATTTAAGGTGAGGTCTTACCATGGATTTATATAGTGACAGAATTATGTGTTCGTCCCTTTAATCAATGCTTCTTTTAATACATGCTAGTATCCTATTAGCCTTAAAAGTCCCTGCCCTGCATTGTGCAACCATCTTTAGCTTGTTATCTATTACTACTCCCAAATCCATTTCCTCCTCTGTTCGGCTAAGTTGTATCTCATTTAAATAATACGTTGCCTGCTTATTTTTATTCCAAAATGTAGAACCTTGCATTTTCCCATATTAAATCTCATTTTCCATTTACCTGCCCATACTTCTAATCAGGGGTGGAACTACAGGGGGTGCAGAGTTTACAACTGCAACTGAGGATGGGGGCCCAGCTTAAAAAAAAATATGTTTTTTTTTATTAAAAAACATTGACCTGCCACTGCCTGCACTGATATCATGTGAGTGAGATGTGATGCTTCACTAGTGTCTCTGTATCTGACTACAGGGGTTAGTGTTTCTGTTTTACCCATTGGTGTTTATGTGTGTGTGTGTGTGTGTATGTATGTATGTATGGGACTGTGTGTGTATTTATGCATGTATGTGTGTTTGTGTGTGTGTGTGTGTATGTTTGTGGAACCAGCAAATTACAGACCTTGTTACTACAGCATGGGGGGGGCGGGGGTTAAACAGTGTCACTATACCGTACCACTATATACAGTACGGGGGGGCTGGACCATGTCACAGACTACTGTGGTAACTTTATAAAGTACTGGGGTGGGTAGGGTCAGGTCAGCCATCTCACTGGCATATTACAGACTGTGTCACTAACTCACTATATACAGTACTGGTGGGTTAAACAGTGTCACTATATACAGTAATAGGGGGTCAGACCATCTCACAGACTGTAGGCACAGGGTACCTCCTTTTTCAGACATGTAATTTGATTCACATTTGTTTTTCTGTGTTAAATGTAAAAAAATAAAAAATAAGATATGTATGAAATTCACCTTTTTTTGGAGGGGGGCTTATTAGATTCTTGCACCTTGGCCCTGTGGTTTATAGTTACACCTCTGCTTCTAATTTTTTCATATCCCCTTGTAACAAAAGTTCATCCTGCTCTGTATATGTATTTTAATTGGGGGTTATTTTAAAGAATAATTATTAGCTAAATTGTATTATAACCCTAGTATATACTGACAGTGCCAATAATTTTGTCCAGTCAATTTTTGGAGTTTGCGTGGAATGTGTACGATCTGGCTTATTTTTTCTCCACTTTTTTGTGTCATACCAATACAAACAAAATAAATACACATGAGAATGCCTTAACATTTTTAATTGCAACAATTTTCTGAGCGAAGTGGTGCCAATATTTTTGGCCATGACTGTATATAGGAATATCTATTTATAAATACTTAGAACATATTTCCCTATGTGCAGAATGTGAAATATTTACAGTAAATACATAGTTAAAACCTTTATTAAATATGAATATTGAATACATTTGTTTTTAGAAGTTTTCATCTACTTAACTGCAAAGGACTCCAATGCACTTCTATATAAGTCTATATATGTGTACTTATATATTTATTTGTTTCTATGTGTATATATTTCTGTACATACAGATACATATATATATATATATATATATATACTGAACACATATAAATACATAAATACATATGTACACAAAAATAAACATATATGTATGCATACAAATCCATCTTTAAACATGTATCTGTATGTATCTCAATGTTAAAGCCATTTTGCAGCTTTTTTTCTAACACCCTAGGGAATCACGGTAAGAATTGTAGTATAAATCACAATTGTGCTAGCGCATTCACAATTTCGCTCTTGGAAACATGATATTGCTTGCGCAAAACGTTTGTGCCTTACTTGTAGCCCTTAACTTGTTTAAACCTGATTGCTATTGTACAACAATTTTTAAAAATATATAAAGCAAGGTATCATTTTCAGCAACACTAACATGCAACATAATATATATACATGTAAGCAAAATTTTCTAAAAGAAACAATATTAAAGTTGCAGCATATCTTATTTTCAATATTTCTATTAACCAAGTTCTCCTGTTGTATAGATGATTTATTTTATAGTGATGGTATTGACATCTTCCACTAATAAATGCGTCTTTTGGGCATCATCAAAGCATGTTTACCAGGGCTTGGTGGGCTAGATTTGATGACTGCCACTCAGTGGCGGTGGTGGAAAAGAACGCACACCGGGCTAGATTACTAGTGGAGTGCTAAATTATTGCACTGGTACAAACGGGCAAATTTGCCCATTTGCAGGAGTGCAATAATTAATCAGCCATTATAAGTGGCTAGTTATTGCTATCTCAACCTTAACCAGAGCCTATGAAAGTAAACTCTTGTGAGTAAAATTCTTCCTAGCAATGCGAATGCCAGCTTGAGTTTGCATTGTGGCAAACTTGTAATACCAGTGCACATTAGCGTGCGCTGGTATTACAAAGTGAAGAGCTAATATCGCTTTCATGAAAGCAATATATAGCGTTCCACTTGTAATCTAGCCTACTGTCTGTGGTAGAGTTTATTATTGTTTTTAAAGGGACAGTCAACACTTCATTTAACATAATTGGATATTGAAAATAAAAAACCGAAGATCCGCCTGCAGTATACCCCTCCTGCCTTGCCGCCTTGCTTCTGTCCTAATCAGCGTCACTAACCTCTCTAATAACCGGTAAATATGGCAGCCGAACTCCCCCCACCGTTACGTAGCTGCCTTCTTCAACTGATGAGCAAATCAGAATCCAGTCCTCGGACAGAAATTGCACGCGCGTGCAATTTCTGTCCGAGGACTGGATTTTTATGTTAAATGAAGTGTTGACTGTCCCTTTAATATCTGGGTGGGTGTTTTGGGATTTTTTTTTGTTTGTTATTTTTTTGTTTGTTTTTTACATTTTGGGATACTGTAAGAAAACAATAATGTAGCTGACAGCTTTGACATGTAACCTAATCATTTTACTAATTTATAGTTTATAGATTGTACTACTGGTTGATATACACTTCAAATAATCAAATGGAGAGCTCTCTCTATAAAGCAACATTTTTAAAATCCCATGTCTCAGATGATTTTTTTCTAAAAAACAAAAACATGTGTAACCGATATGTATGCACATTCCACAACAAAAATAATATTATCTTTAGAGGTTATACATTGAATTTGAAAACACCTTCTAATAGGGGTTTCCACTGAAAATTTCCAGAAAATTAAATACAATATTTCATTATGATTGTACTTACTCCTAATTTATTCAATTATTTATACTTGCAAATCTTTAATATGCAAATCTGTTAGGGTCATTTTGTCTTTCATAGAGAAAATATTCTAACATGTTTGTCTAAAGAAGAAAAAGACATATCATTTCATTAATGCTTAAAAAGTTGCACAGTAGAGTGAAATAATTTAGCAAAACATTTGTATGCATTAATATATATTTACAAGCACAAAGTAAATGCTTTAAGTTGTTAAAATATAATTTTTCATAACTTTTCAGGTCACTACATATCAATAAATATTGTCCTGTGGTTCTCTTTATGCCAGGCACAAGATATATTTGTTGCAACATCTCATATATTGGGCTCTATTGATCTTGCTACGTGATGCAGCTTTGGAGTACTGGCTCGCATTATGTGATTGACAGCTCCTGCTCACACACAAGCACGGGGCGGCGTGGCACAAGAAGCCACTTATGCAATGTTAAATAGGCATGATGCTCAGCAGACAGTCATTTTGGAGGGAGTGTGGTTTTACTATATTGTACCTCACATCAGGGGACTGGTGTGAGGTACAATATAATTTCTGTCCGAGGACTGGATTCTTATGTTAAATGAAGTATTGACTGTCCCTTTAATATCTGGGTGGGTGTTTTGGGATTTTTTTTTTGTTTGTTATTTTTTTGTTTGTTTTTTACATTTTGGGATACTGTAAGAAAACAATAATGTAGCTGACAGCTTTGACATGTAACCTAATCATTTTACTAATTTATAGTTTATAGATTGTACTACTGGTTGATATACACTTCAAATAATCAAATGGAGAGCTCTCTCTATAAAGCAACATTTTTAAAATCCCATGTCTCAGATGATTTTTTTCTAAAAAACAAAAACATGTGTAACCGATATGTATGCACATTCCACAACAAAAATAATATTATCTTTAGAGGTTATACATTGAATTTGAAAACACCTTCTAATAGGGGTTTCCACTGAAAATTTCCAGAAAATGAAATACAATATTTCATTATGATTGTACTTACTCCTAATTTATTCAATTATTTATACTTGCAAATCTTTAATATGCAAATCTGTTAGGGTCATTTTGTCTTTCATAGAGAAAATATTCTAACATGTTTGTCTAAAGAAGAAAAAGACATATCATTTCATTAATGCTTAAAAAGTTGCACAGTAGAGTGAAATAATTTAGCAAAACATTTGTATGCATTAATATATATTTACAAGCACAAAGTAAATGCTTTAAGTTGTTAAAATATAATTTTTCATAACTTTTCAGGTCACTACATATCAATAAATATTGTCCTGTGGTTCTCTTTATGCCAGGCACAAGATATATTTGTTGCAACATCTCATATATTGGGCTCTATTGATCTTGCTACGTGATGCAGCTTTGGAGTACCGGCTCGCATTATGTGATTGACAGCTCCTGCTCACACACAAGCACGGGGCGGCGTGGCACAGGAAGCCACTTATGCAATGTTAAATAGGCATGATGCTCAGCAGACAGTCATTTTGGAGGGAGTGTGATTTTACTATATTGTACCTCACATCAGGGGTGGAATCTACATTATTCTGAGAGGGTGAATGTATTTATGGGATTAATCATACGCTTGCTTCTAGTAATTAACCATTTCTAGAAGTTGGTTGGTATTGTCAGTGTGTGTTTCCTGTGATTACAATTGAAAAATGCTTCTATTGTTAACACCCGTCAAGCTCTGAATTATTACCCCCTGAAAACAACACAACATCATAATTTGCATTGTTAATCATCATATCCTTATAACTCAAAAATAAAATTTGCACAATTATTGATAACCAAAGTGCAATTTTGGAAATTTGGGGGCCTATTTAACAAAGGTCTGTCGGACCTAATCCGACAGTGGGGATCAGGTCCGTCAGACCTCGCTGAATGCAGAGAGCAATATACTCTCCGTATTCAGCATTGCACCAGCAGCTTTTGTGAAGGGGCGGGCATTACACACTCCGATGAGTGTGTAATGATACATACGGGCAAGCGGATCAACAGATCCACTGCCCGTGTGTAGAGAAGGCGGGCAGACAGCTTTGTGAGTTGAGAAGCTGTCCACCCACCACTTAGTACATGGAGCCCATAGTCTAGTAAAAATTAAACTTTCATGATTCAGATAGAGCATGCACTTTTAAGCAACTTTTTAATTTACTCCTATTATCAATTTATATTTGTACTTTTGGTATATTTATTTTAAAAAGCTGAAATGTGGAACCAAAGACCAGGAGAGAGATATGAGGGCACCAAACACCCAAACAATAGGGCTGAAACAGTCCCGTATCAAAGTACCACAGGGAATACCCAGAGTGGTTTGAATAGTCCCTTGGCGGTCATCGGTAAGTATGAACAATGCAAAACAGTGCAATAATATATATGCAATACAGTCTCCCCTCTATTGGGAGTTCAAGGGATATCCCTCGTAAAAGGCTGTCTGTTACCTCTGTTCCATCTGCAAACTATATAAAGCACACTTGCTTTCATCAGCTGTTGCCGTATTTCATCCGGATCTTTTACAGAGGCGCCGTGTGTTCACACCCACCAGGGGGCATGTCCAAGTATCCACTGGGCGATCCTCCAACCGGATGGTTTTAAGCAGCAATAGCGGTTGATGTCATACCAGGATTCCACCAATCCGAGGTGTTATTCAAGGCCGCACCTCCTCAGCAGCGGCTCCACGGCACTGTATAGTAATGTTATTGCTGATTTCACTGTTCCAACTCTTTCAACACTCCGGGGATAATAGTGGGAAGCACTGAACAGGGATACTAGTGCTCCTAGGCAAGAAAGTTCACCAAAGCAAAAAGGAAACTGGAGCGCTAGTAAAATGTATAAAACATAACCTTTATTGGTTATTTAAAATAGGACATACAGTCATAGTAGAACAAATAGAGATGGGATACCTCTGGCTGGCAGGCTTATGTGGCTTTGCTATGCCGAAACGCGTAAGCCTGCCAGCCAGAGGTATCCCATCTCTATTTGTTCTACTATGACTGTATGTCCTATTTTAAATAACCAATAAAGGTTATGTTTTATACATTTTACTAGCGCTACAGTTTCCTTTTTGCTTTGATGTAAACTTAGGAGCCAGCCTATTTTTGGTTCATTGTATTATCAGGTTGAAATTGTAATAACGAATTAGGGGTATATTTATAATTTTTTACCTTACATCGGTGTATGAACAGGTGCAAAGGTAAGCATTGATCAATTGTGCATGCGCACGAAATGCATCTGCATTGTGTACCTGTTTATCAACGTGATTACTTTTTTCTACTGACCTTTATGCTTTTAATATCAGAATAAACTCTTTGGATTTTATTATATGTCCATGATTGCAAAGTTCGCTTTCTTTCCTGGATGTGTATTTACTTTTCTGGTGTGTGGCGCATGTCTGCAGCGTAAGCAGCATTTGCAATTGGACCTAGAGGGAGGTAGTACCCTCCCACGCTCCATTGTGCCATAGCCTGGAGAATTCTATGCATCAGAGACTTACGTGAGCGCTCCGGTTGGCAGGATTTTCTGTACTTTACTTTGGCTTCTGCTTTTTCCTGCCTTGGAGCTGCCGGTGTCTTACTATGCTGTTGAAGTGCAGCAGGGAGCTGTGTCTGCGAGCAGCAATTTCTGCAAAAGGAAATTATACAGTGTTCCATGTTTTTCAGAACAAACATTTCTTACAGATAAATACGGTTGAAGACGAGGTGGGTTATATAATTTCATTATATATCATGCTCATGCTGGTCAGTACTTTTAATTACTTGTGCATAAAATTAGAGCGTTATTATGGATGAATACTCATAACAGTCATATGTACTAAGAGACTTTAGTGATGAAACATTTGATTTCTATGAAAACATTGTACATACATTGGATAGTCTTTTTTTCTAAATAGATACACTAAAAAAAAAAAGACAAAAAATTTGACTTAGACATAAAATAATTTCATTTATACAAACATGAGAAGAGCATCCCTAGAGGTCTGCGCATTAGAAAATTCCCATCATTTGTGGTTAACATTTCTGATTTTATATCAAAATGGAACACCATATTAGATGCATGTTATTTTGCTCTAATTGATCTACTTTTAGAACATAAGAAGGAGCAGTGAAAAGATCTGGTGCTAAAACTAGAAGAAATCCTAGAGAGACTTAAAAACTTTCAACAAGGGGCGTGTCCAAGCATCAGACATGGAAGGCAGCACATTTGAGAGCTCCGTGCCTTTAGCAACCTAATTTTACATATTTCTTAAGATAAACTTCACATTTCTCTAGTCTGCATATATATTATGAGTGAGGAGCTAAAGTTTATTTCATCCCAGCCTCTTTTATGCCATAGGGAGACCTAGAATTGACACCACTGAGAAGCAAGCTGCAAGCCGCAAAACAACCTACTCCTAACCTCCCTTACGATTTCCCCGCGTGAGCAGTCATATTTTGCCACTCTGGAAGCTACTAGAGGGGATTATGTATCTATCTAACGAAATGGAGGCAGAGATTGTTCGCAGTTTGCGGGAACTCGAGGCCAAACTGGACACTCATTATAACAATCTGCGCAACATTTTCACAGAGGAATGGAGATCCTCGCGTGAGGTTGGCGACTCTTCGCTTGATCCACTTCAGCATGTGGTAAACTGCTCAGTAACTTCCTCTTCATGTCATCCTCGGGACCCAGCCGCCCCACTTCTCCCTCTCCTCATACCTATTAAAGATTGTCCGCTGTTTCCTGCAGAGGAGCTGACTCACCCGATACAGCTCAGAGGAGGGGAGGTCAACGATTTCACCAGTGAGCATCCAGCGGTAGCTCAGAAGATCGCCTTGGGCCCAACCACTACTTCAGCGGACATTATCCCAGTTGCATGGGAGGAAGATATGGATGAGATGCGGCACAATTTTAAAATGGAGTCACCAATGAGAGCGCTACTGTGGTGCCTATGCGCCAAAGCTAGTACAGAGATCCGCATACCATACTGTCTCCCGCTGCAGACTGACTATGTTCCCCCATTAAGTTGCTATGCAAAGGCAGGAGTTGGGTAATTTTTTTTGATGCCTGTGCTGCTGAAGCCGTAATCATCTATCCTAACATCAGGCTTCTTTACAATTAGGACTATGCGGTAGCTACTAATCGAGTGTTAAGTGTTTTACAGTTTATTAACATTCAGGACTACTACTGAGACTCCTTTTAATCTGGCATACAGTAATCTGCACTAGATGTTTGATCCCATATATATGCCATCCATTGTTTTGTTTTTTTTCCTCTTAAAGGTTGGTTTGCAGTAGCTTTATATTATAGCTGTTCTATATTACTTGGTACTTTATATTTAATTTTATGCTTCTTGTTAGACCCTCCCTTATTTGTTAGATGTCCACATCTTGCTTACATAGGGTCATTCTCCTTATTTTATGACCGTCTCCTAGTCTGCCTAGTTCTAAACTCCCCCTAACATAGGTAGCATAGGGATTTACCAATGTTCATATCTATGATTATTCTGCTTTCACTACACTCGTAGCCCTTGTTTACCATAACAATTCCTGCATAAGTTTATTTTGCCTTCATGTAACAATTATAACGTTGTACCCAGTTAAAATATGAAGGTGAATATGTACAAAGCCATTACCTTTAATAATCCTGTTAGAGAAGCCTAGACAGAATACCTTGATACACTGAGCAACCAAAAGTTTATACAAGTGTGGTGTCTCATGCTCTGATTTTGCTGTGCCCTGTGTCCACAGATAACTATCCCTTTGAGTTGTGATTTACACATACCACGAGTTCAATTCTGATCCTCAGTGCCCTGTGGTTGCTTAGTACACAATGTGACTTCCACGTTCAGAATTTACCTTACTAGTCTGTAGATTTTTGTGTCAGCTTATTTTACCTGTTTAAACCTAACGCCAATTGTATTAGTGAAGGAAGCTAGATTCTGTATATTGCCTCACCACATTTAATGAACCGCTAGTTTTAGATAGTACCACTCTCACCGGTTATACTTCGCATATTTCACAGGAGGAGTCCTGATTTTCTGATAGTGCTATACAATACAATTGGGTGGTCTAGTATATAGATTTTCACTTCAATCTCCTGTTATTTGTATTTATATGTGTTTCATTGCTTTGCATCACCAGAGCAGCATACACAATATTCCAGAGCCTATTCTCTTACCAGCCATAGAACAATTAACACTGTTTACTCTCAGGCCCCTGCGTATCTATACTTAGCCTGCCAGAAGATAAAGCCAGGGATATACCCGGAGGGTGGTTAATGTTGCTATTTATAATACCCCTTCTTAAGAACACTAGATAGAATCCCCTATACTTTTGCCAACTCTCTGTCAGCATCCTGTGGATACCACAAGACCAATTATGACTCCCAGTATCATGTAGTCCTATAGTTCCTATCAAGTAACCTCCTTCACAACTCGTCATACGTTTACACTTGAAGGCCCAGCATTGTTAGCTTACAATCTTTTAAGTAAGTTTTGCATCGCTACTTTCTAGGATAGTATACATTCATGAGCTGTTCTACCATGTAGGTGTCATTCCTATATACATAGTAAGAATAGCATAGACTCTCAGTATTAGGTGGCAATAAAATACATTACCAGGTAACCTAGGACATGACTTATTACATTCTATTTACGTCTGGCTGTTTTAGCCTAAACACCACAAACTACCTCCTGGAGTGGGTGCTTTCCTTCCATAATCACCGCCATTAGTCTTCACCTAGACCACATCTTTATGTATTTTATTCAGGGATTATAGGTACTCCCCCACCATCTACTTTAATATACAGACCCTTACCTATTCATGCAAAAGCCATCACACTCTTACACCTAAAAATATAAAATATGACCCCATGCCTACATTTCCTTTGTGTATCACCTTAGGTATCAGTCTTTTTCTCTATTGGTGACCCTCATGAGTATGCGTTTACCTATCATTCAAATTCTCTGGACACGCCCCCCCCTTCCCAATTTTAGAGCAGCTCTGGCCTGCTGATTCCCCTTTACCCATTAACACATGGTCCAAGAGTGGCCTCCACGTAACTGTCACTCACTATCTCATTTCTTATTCACCGGGTCCATGAGTGGCCTATGTTACAGTTACCCCACTTCGACAACCATTAAGGAAAATGAGGTTCCATTGGTATCTACATTATCTCCCTACTGATTATACTTAACCTGTTATTGTTCGATATGCTGTTATGAATATATTTGACTTACAGGTTTTGATCATTGTACAGTAACTGTTGAAACAAAGCATTAGTCTATTGTATACTCACTTAACTCCATTGATGTATCAATACCTTGTATTTTTCGTTTCCTCTGTTAACTTTTGACAACCTCAATAAAAAAAAATATTAAAAAAAAACAAAAAAACTTTCAACAAGATAAAGATTTCAAGAAATACGATAAACAATTTGAGCAGAACAAGAATACATTTAAACAAGAATTGTGGCAATTTAAATCCAGAAAAATGACTTGTGATAAAAAAGACTATGATTCTAAGCAAGTATACAAATGGAGTCAAGATGACTTTACCAGGCCGAGATATAATCATAATTATAACAAAAATAAAAATGGCAAGTCTACCAAAAAGGGCAAATCTGTAACATTTTCAGATACAGAGTACGAATTTGACTCTTCTGATGGGGATACTGTAGAGGAGACGCCTATACCGTCAGTATTGAGAACATTTGAGGATACACCTACACTAGAGGCATCTAATTAGTTTTCAAAAAACGAGGTGCAACAGACTCTCCCCAAAGGAAGGAAAAAACACATAGAGGGAGAATAGAGGACAATTCAAAAAACAGAAACAAGGAGAAGGAAGACAACAACAAGGGACTGTACACAAGACATATGCCCCCAGATCACAGATGGGACAGAAGAAATATGCATGAATTCAGATATGGTAAATCTGTCATCTGTAATACTAAGTGAAACAGAAAAAGTTGTGTTATGCAAAGGTCTCAATTTTGTTCCTGCTAACCATTTTAATATTTTTGAAACTGTACTGAATATTAAGAAATTTGTCTGGAAAATTACATTGCGTAAGCATTTCTATGATGGAAGTGGTGAGCAGGAACAAGAAGACACCAACAATGAAATCTGTAGTAATGAGAACTATAATGCTTCAGAAAAAGATGGTTTTAATTTTTCTGATTGGTGTAGTGTTCAAGATCTAGAAGTGCATAATCAGGAAGGGGTTAAAGAAAATACAGGTCTAAATAATGAAAAAGACATCTGTTTAAAAAATATAAAACAGAAAAGTCATTTTACCCCATAAACACAAGATCCAAGGTCTTAGATATTTTCCAGAAGACTGTAAAAGAAATGCTTAGATCTCTAAATAAAAAAGAAATATACAAAAGCAACATACATTATCATAATTGTATGCCTCAAGAAAAACTAGCTTTAAAAAAACTAGCTAGCTGAAGATGATAATCTCATCATCAGACAATCAGACAAAGGTGGCAATGTGGTTGTCCTTATTAGAGATGACTAAAATAGCCGAAGCCAAGTGGCAACTAAATGATAAGGAGGTATACAGCAAACATACAGCAAACAAAAGGAAAATACCACCAGACAATTCAAAAATGAAATGATAGGGATAATTCTCTTTGCTAGCCATCTAAGCCATAATAATATCATTAGTGAAGCTGTTTAGGGAGTATTAACACCCCAATTTCCTATCACTCCTATATTCCACTACTTTCATAAAATTCATAAGAACCCTACATCCCCTCTGGGTAGGCCCATGATTGTGGGTATTGACTCACTTAATGAACCCCTCTCTGAATTAGTTTATTCTTTTTTGCAGCTGCTAGTTAAAAATTTGCCTAGCTTTATACAAGACACAACAGCATTGTTTAATAAGATAAAAGAAACTAAGTGGAATTCTTCCTATAGATTTCTAGTAGTTGATGTCACAGCTTTGTATACCTCCATACAACATGATGAAGGCATGACAGCTATGGAATTTTTTATTGACTCCTATAGTCATTTTGAGCCAGCTTCCAAGATTTTTCTGTTAAGAGCAATAGAATTTTTGCTAACCTACAACTTTTTCATGTTTCAGACTGGTTTCTATCTCCAGAGATGTGGGATGGTTATGGGGGCAAAATTTGGCCCCTCCTACGCCAATCCTTTTTATGGGTTTGTGGGTGCTGTCCAACGTCTATGGAGATAGAAATCCATACAGAGATCATCCATTTCCATCGCTATATTGATAATCTATTTTTTATTTTCGATGGGAGTGAAGAAGAGGTCAACACATTTTGTGAGTGCCTTAACCTAAATGAGTGTGGTATTAAATTTACCAGTGAACAAAGCAAAAAAAGCATTAATTTATTGGACCTCACTATTGCAAGCAATGAAATAGATCATACAATAGATAGAACTATGTTTAGAAAACCCACGGCTGGCAATACAATTTTGAAATATAATTCCTGCCATCCCAAACACGTAGTCAAGGGTATACCTAACAGAGAATTCACACAAATTAAAAGAAATTGTACTAGAGAATCAGAGTATCAAAGATAAGCTAAATAAGTTATGGAAAGACTTAAAGATCGGGGCTACACAGAGGAAGTTCTCAATACAGCTAAAAATAGTGTTGACAACACGCAGAGGGAGGATCTCCTAAAATATAAAAAGAATAAGAATATTAACAATAAACAAAAACTAAAGTTTATTACTGCTTATAGTGTTGAATTCAACAAAATATGTAACATCATAAAGGGGTCCTAGCCTATCCTGTATTCTGATCCCATTCTTAATGGTATTATTCAAGAAGGCTGTGACTATATACCTAAAAAAGGGAAAACCCTGGCAAATTATTTTCCCCCCTTCCGATCTAAAGCCATATACCCACAAATGCTGGTTACAAAAGAAGAAAGGTTTCTTTAAATGTAGAAGGAACATCTGCAAAACGTATAGTTTTGTATGTGAGGGCAACAAATGTAAATCTATCCCTACACAGCAAGAACATGATATCAATTTCTTTATTAATTGTGCCACTACTCATGTAGTGTATCTCCTTACTTGTAAAATCTCAAGAAACAGTATACAGGGAAAACGAAAAGAACATTAAAATATATATTTCTTGAACACATACAATCTATTGAGGATGAAGATTCAGGTGCCCCAGTAGCTAGGCATTTTAAGCAACTGCATAATTTAGATACCTCTGCACTTATGGTACAGGGAATAGACTATATACCCTTATGGAGGAGAGGGGGCAACAGAGAAATAACTGAATAAAAGGGAAATAATTTTCTGGATGTTTACTCTGCAAACAAGTCATCCTTTGAGTATAAACCTGAGGAGAGATTTAGATTTATTTTTTATAATAATTCCCTTTTTTATAAATGTCTCTGGTCTAATTTGTCTATATAAATTATCTCTGATATTTATAGGTATTCTCAAGATTCCACATTGATATAAATTATAATATGCTATTTTTTTCATGATATACCACATAAGGTTTAATATATATATTTTTTCAAGCACATATTTCTTTATTTGAGACAATAAGATTAATACGGTTTAATATCTATATAATAATTTAAAGTAAAAAAATGATGATACTGTAGCTCTTTTTTCTATGTATTATCAGGTTGAATAACAAATATGTTTAGTTTATGTAGCATTATGTATTTGGTTAAGCACCTTTGTTTGGTTTTTGATGGCTGGAGGGGGACCGTATCAGGATGTGATCAAGTGCCGGCCTGTTAGTGGAGCCACACACCTTTATGCTTACGCAGTTTTTCTTTTAATATATGCAGCCCGCTCTCTGTGGAATGACAGCAATATACAGCTGAGCGCATACAGTATAACAGTGGTGGGTGTGCCTACTTGTGTCAGTGTGACACGTAGAACTTGTTAAAACTCTCCGTTGTTTTGATACGCCCACAGGTGGGCGGTCCAATCTATGATTGGATAAATCTCGGCACTTTGTTTACCCTTGTGACGAGTGCCGTGGCAGAGTGATTAAGTGCGGCACAAACAGGGCTCATTCATTTATTTTATTTATATTTATTCTTTATTGCATATGGACGAATAGGAGGTTACGTGATATTGACTATCCGGTTTCTAGTATCGCTTGGGGTAGCTGATCTGATATATACATAGATCAGCTTTGGCTATTGTTAAACATCAGCGATCTATAAGTGGTCCCATAGTAATTTTAATCATACATATGCAGTGATCTAGGCGAATGTTCAGTTGTGATCATTTGGGTTTTATAAATATAACATTTTAGCCTTGAGGAGTTATGCGTCCCTAGTGACAGGTGGGCGTTGTTTGAGAACACACAACATTGACGTATTGAGCCTTGGGTGCCAGTACGCTGCTGATTGGTGAAATTACGATCCCTATGAGCCAGGGCGATGCTGATTGGTTGAAACACGATCCCCATTCTCATTGTTTATTTAATCACGGTTTTGTCTGTATATTTACATAATTTTTGAGCTGAGGTTTATGTCAGGTTGGAATGAGATTGCCCCTCTCTATTGACAATACGGGGTTCTTTGCTTAAAATGTTTTATTACTATTCACTTGATTTACTATATACTGGTAGTTTTCTATCACTGATAGTTATTGGTCACTATGAAAGGTGTGTTATGTATTTTTGGCCATGATTGGTCAATCACTAGGGGAGGGTAATTTGGAGCCTATTTAAGGCCTGTATTTTCACATTGTTAATTTGTCAGAGGAAGGGACTGTTGCTGTCCCGAAACGTCACGATTTTGAATTAAAACTTTTTGTCACAGTTGGAACAGTTCAGTGAGTGCTTCTTATATTCCTATATATACATCACTGGTGAAATAAAATACAATAAAGAAGATACAGTTAGAGAAGATGGAAATGAAATGGATGTTAATTTAAGGCTGCCAGATCTACATTGGCATTAAGTCCCTGGGGAAACAAAGTTTTAATTTAGTAGATCCAGAAAGTTTTCTTTTTGTTGCAATCTTAGTAACCTATTGTAATCTGTAGATTTATGAATATAGTCTGTGGGTAAAAATGTATATATATTCAGATTTCCCGAATGTGTCAAATAACAGTGGTTAGGGATACTGTGTTTGATTTTTTCCATCTCTGCAATTCTTACAATTGTGAAAGTGTTCACCCCATCTGGTTCAGACTTTTCTGGAGGTACGCACCACATACTGCTGGCCACACAAACACTCAATGACGTAAACAACATAGCTGGAATCAGAATTGTAGAGGCCAGAGATATCCCATTTTTCACCTGTGGTCGTGGATGTGAATGATTTGGTCCCTGCGCTAATATATTTGCAGGCATTGCAACCTCTTTTGTTATGTTTGTATATTCCCTTTATGCCAAATGGACTGTTTTTAAAATTAACAAGTTTGCTTGGGATATTTTTGTGAACATTTTTATGTTTGACCCTTTTACTAATTTATCTCTTAGAGTGGGAACCTTTTTGTATATTTTCGGTCTGTCATCTACAAAGTTCTTTAAAATGGGGTCTCTTTTGAAGCTGTGCCAATGTTTGTTCATTATTTTGTTAATTTTTGGGTGATTAGTATTGTACTGAGTAATGAACATTTTTTTTGGCTTATATTTCCATTTATATTGTCTAGTCGTTCACTTCTGGTTTCAGTTGTGAACATTGACCCCCCATCTAGGCTTCTTGCTTTTTCCAAAGCACAGTCTACAAGTTTTATGGGGTATCCTTTGTCAATGAATCTTTGGTGTAAGACGTTGTTTGTTCATAAAAGGTTTCAATACCAGAACAATTACTTCTAATCCTTCTGAACTGGCTAAAAGGGATGTTGTTGATCCACCCTTTATGGTGGTTACTGGAATATTCTATATAACTGTTGCTATCAACGATTTTTAAAAAAAGTTTTGGATTCAATGCTTTTGGAATAGATTTTTGCAGAGGTAAACCTACATCGATTTACTGAAGTGGAGCTGCCTTAAAGAAATAGCACATCTTTGAAATCTCCATACCCATTGCTGGCATAATTATTATGGACTGAATCGTGCTGTAAACGTAATTCACTAGTGCATATTAGCAGCACCAATTGTGTAGATTTCCCTATTTTGTGTATAATATTTTGAATATGTTGTGTATCCAAACAATTTACCTATCACTTTTTTTGTATACTCATATATATATATATATATATATATATATATATAAATGTATATATATATATATACTAGTCCTAAAGCCCTTGTACACGGGCTAATTTTTTAGGTACCGTGGTTCCAACCCTTGCTCCCTCTCTCTCCCCCCTCTCTTTTGCGCTCTCTCTCTCTCCCCCCTCTCTTTTGAGTTCTCTCTCTCCCCCTTATTTTGCACTCTCCCCCCTCTCTCTATCTCCCCCCTCTCTTTTTCTCTCTCCTCCCCCTTCTCTCTCTCTCCCCCTTGTCTCTCTCTCTCTCCCCCTTGTCTCTCTCTCCCCCCTTCTCTCTCTCTCTCCCCCCTCTCTCTCTCCCCCCTCTCTTTCTCTCTCTTCCCCCTCCAGGTCTCGCATAGACACTGGCTGCATAAGCATAGGAGAATGAAACAGTGAAAAGGGCTCCACAGGTCTTGTTTGAATAAAGGCTGATGCGTTTGGGCTGTGTGAGCCGTAGTCATATGACTATGGCTCACACAGCCGAAACGTGACAGCCTTTGTGACAAACAAGCTTTGGGAGGAATGGATTATTTTTGTTTTTAAAGTGTTTACTGAAATAAAATAGTTTTATTCAAGCAAGGCCTGTGGAGCCCTTATCACTGTTTCATTCTCCTATAGATAAAAGGATAGTAAAGTCCAAATTAAACTTTCATGATTCAGATAGGGCATGTCATTTTAAACAACTTTATAATTTACTCTCATCATAAAATTTGCTTTGTTCTCTTGTTATTCCTAGTTGAAGGCAAATACTAGGTTGGCTCATATGCTAATTTATAAGCCTTTGAAGACCATCTCTAATTTGACAGTTTTTCACAGCTAGAGGGCGTTAGTTCATGTGTTTCATATAGATAACACTGTGCTCATGCACGTGGAGTTATTTAAGAACTTTAAATTCCTTTAAATGACGTCATCCAAGATGGCGTCCCTTGAATTCCGATTGGGTGATAGGATTCTATCAATTGGAATTAAGGTAGGAAAAATCCTATTGGCTGATTGGATCAGTCAATAGGATTGAAGTTCAATCCTATTGGCTGATTGGATCAGCCAATAGGATTGAGCTTGCATTCTATTGGCTGTTCCAATCAGCCAATAGAATGCATGCTCAATCCTATGGGCTGATCCAATCAGCCAATAGGATTTTTCCTACCCTAATTCCGATTGGCTGATAGAATCCTATCAGCCAATTGGAATTCAAGGGACGCCATCCTGGATGACGTCATTTAAAGGAACCTTCATTCAGTGTTAGGACATCGTTTGAAGAGGATGGCTCCGTGTTGGCTGGCTTGAAGATGGACCCGCTCTGCTCCGGATGGATGAAGAATAGATAAAAGATGCCCCCTGGATGAAGACTTCTGCCGCTTGGAGGACCTCTTCTGCCCAGATCGGATGAAGACTTCTGCCCCTCTGGAGGTCCACTTTTGCCCAGCTGGGTGAAGATGGCTCAAGGTAGGGAGATCTTCAGGGGGGTAGTGTTAGGTTTTTTAAGGCGGGATTGGGTGGGTTTTAGAGTAGGGTTGGGTGTGTGGGTGGTGGGTTTTAATGTTGGGGGGGGTATTGTATTTTTTTACAGGTGAAAGAGCTAATTACTTTGGGGCAATGCCCCGCAAAAGGCCCTTTTAAGGGCTATTTGTAATTTAGTATAGGGTAGGGAATTTTATTATTTTGGGGGGCTTTTTTATTTTATTAGGGGGGTTAGATTAGGTGTAATTAGTTTAAAATTCTTGTAATTCTTTTTTTCTGTAATTTAGTGTGTTTTTTTTTTTGTAATTTAGTTTATTTAATTTAATTGTAATTAATTGTAGCTAGTTTAGGTAATTTATTTAATGATAGTGTAGTGTTAGGTGTAATTGCAACTTAGGTTAGGATTTATTTTACAGGTAAATTTGTACTTATTTTAGCTAGGTAGTTATTAAATAGTTAATAACTATTTAATAACTATTGTACCTAGTTAAAATAAATACAAAGTTGCCTGTAAAATAAATATAAACCCTAAGCTAGCTACAATGTAACTATTAGTTATATTGTAGATAGCTTAGGGTTTATTTTACAGGTAAGTATTTAGTTTTAAATATGATTAATTTATTTAATTGTAGTAATTTTATTTAGATTATTTAAAATTATATTTAAGTTAGGGGGGTTAGGGTTATGTTTAGACTTAGTTTTAGGGGTTAATACCTTTAATATAGTAGTGGCGAAATTGGGGGTGGCAGATTAGGGGTTAATAAATGTAGGTAGGTGTCGGCGATGTTAGGGACGACAGATTAGGGGTTAATAAAATTTAACTAGTGTTTGTGAGGCGGGACTGCGGCGGTTTAGGGGTTCATATATTTATTACAGTGGCGGCGATGTCTGGTCAGCAGATTAGGGGTTAAATAATTTTATTATAGTGTTTGCGATGTGGGGGAGGCCTCGGTTTAGGGGTTAATAGGTAGTTTATGGGTGTTAGTGTACTTTTTAGCACTTTAGTTAAGAGTCTTATGTTCCGGCGTTAGCCCATAAAACTCTTAACTACTGACTTTTAAATTCGGTAGAAGTCTTGACAGGAGAGGGTGTACCGCTCACTTCTTCCAAGACTCGTAATACCAGCGTTAGGCAAATCCCATTAAAAAGATAGGATATGCAATTGACGTAAGGGGATTTGCGGTATGCTCGAGTCGCGGAAGAAAAGTGAGTGGTACACCTGTACCTGCCAGACTCGTAATACCAGCGTTAGAAAAAAAGCAGCGTTGGGACCTCTCAACGCTGCTTTTTAAGGCTAACGCCAAACTTGTAATCTCGCCGTATGTTTTTAAAAGTTTTGTAATATGGTAAATGTTTTATTTTATCTTTTTTAATAAAGTTTATTATCTTAGTTGTATTTGTAAATAAGTATTTTTTTAAATAGTGTGTTATGAATTACAAATCTATCAATAAAAATATGAATTGGGTATTACTATGAATGCAATATAAAGAAAATTAATTAGTTGCTGTAGTTTTGTGTTTATTTCTCTTTACCTAGTGAGGTAGTTTCAATTATATTTTCTTTTATGTAAATAAGTAATTGCAATTTATTTGATATTGTAACTAATCTTTTTGTGGTGTAAATTATTTTTGTCATTTTCATTTTTATGTTCAGCTCAGAAATGAATAAAGATTTCGCTAATTTCTTTTTTGTTTTCCTATGATGTAACTTGCAAGGAGGACATAACAAATGTTCCTTTGAAATCTAAAGATATCATCATAAATGACACAAATATATCCTGTTTTTTTCTATAGAAATTAAACATAAAAGTGTTTTCTACAAATTCTCATTTCAAGTATATTTTCAACAAATACATTATACAACTTATTATCTTTTTTTATTTGTAGTCATTCTCTTTAAGGGAGTTGAAACTCTTTGGCCCAAATGTTTCCTTTTTATTTCTGTTACCACTTTTTCCATTATGTATGTACATCAGCAGGAGATAGAAATATTTTTATATTTAAGACTAGAAATTTCAGATATTCAATGTTATCCAGTAAAATAGTGTGGAAGTGTCTGTTAGAAAAATATACTATTGTTACACAAATCATAAGTGCCGTGGGTTATTTAACTTTTCTGGACTGGAACATTATTTTAGGGTTTGGACCCTAACTTTCAAGTAAAGGGTCCTCTTAATGCTACAGGATACAAAAACATTTTAGAAAATTGGGTGCTTCCAGCATTGTGTCAATAGTTTGGGGAAGGCCGTTTCCTATTCCAACATGACTGTACCCCACTTACAAAGCGACGTCTATGAAGGGGCTTGCACAGAGCCCTGACCTCAACCCCAATGAACATTGTCAATTGCGAGCCAGACCTTTTTATCCAATATCAGTGCTTAAACTCACAAATGGTCTTTTGCCTGAATGAGCACAAATTTCCACAGTCACATTCCAAAGTCTGGTGGAAAGCCTTCCTAGAAGAGTTGTGGCTGTTATAGCTGCAAAGGTTGGGGCAACTCCATATTAATACCCTTGGTTTTGGAATGGGATATCCAACAAGCTCATATAGTTGTACTAGTGAAGAGTCTACTTACTTTTGGCCATATAGTGTTTTAAAATGTTTACAACTATCTAAATAAATGTAACTATCCTCATGGAATAATTAATTTCTCTCATAAGTTCTAATTCTACAGAAAACTCTATAGTCTGTACTGTTTAACATATTATGTTAAAATAAGAGACTTTGAGCATGAAAATAACAATTGTAATATTACCAATTAATTTTAATTTATTGATAATCTAATATATTATAATAAGACCAATTCAAATTCAAGCAAATAAAAAGAAAAGGTGAAGGACAACAATTCTACAATGGTATTCAAAAAATGTGTTTGAAATAAATACAGCATATCAAACCTATGTACTTAATAACAAATGATGTGTTAAGCCCAAACAATAAAGAATTTAGGTAAATCTAAAGCAGAGCAAATATTTGTTTTACATTAATAGCTAATTAATTGTAATAGTATAAGCAATAATATACTAAGTAATTAATTCAATGTAAAGGCAAAACCAATGGTGAAATTAACACTCTTGCTATCACACATTCTTTCTCATTCTAAAGTTTAAAATTTTACTTTCTCTCAACAAATACACCTACTCTAATTCTGGGGGACTTCAACATCCTCATTGACAACCCATCTGCCGCTGCTGCCTCTAAACTTCTCTCACTCACAAACTTCTTTGGCCATTCACAATCCACCCTATTCCCTACCCACCGCAATGGACACTCTATTGATCTGGTATTCTCCTATCTCTGCTCTCTCCCAGATGTTGACTGTCGCCCATTTCCCATCTCAGACCACCATCTGCTCAACTTTAATCTTAATATACTGACTAAACCTACTTCCACCCTCACGCCAACTCTTACCCACATATTCAACCTATCCCTCTATACTGGCTCATTCCCTGCCTCCTTCAAACATGCAAAGGTCCCCCCCATCCTCAAGAAACCCTCCCTTGACCCTAACTCTCCTGCAAACTATGTCCCCATATCACTGCTCCCGCTAGCTTCAAAAATCCTTTAAAAACTAGTTTTTGATCACCTAACCCATTCCTGTCCTCCAACTCACTGCTCGACCCCCTGCAATCTGGCTTCTGTCCCCAACACTCAACTGAGACTGCCCTCACCAAGGTTACTAACAATCTCCATTCTGCTAAAAACAAAGGCTACTACTCTATACTCATCTTACTTGACCTCTCTGCTTCCTTTGGCACTGTTGACCATCCCCTTCTCCTATGGACTCTCAGCTCTCTTGGGCTCTGTGACACTGCCCTCTCCTGGATTCACTCTTATCTCTCTAACAGATCCTTCTCCGTCTCTTTTGCTGGTCGCTCCTCCTCTCCATTGCCTCTGTCGATTGGAGTACCTCAAGGCTCTGTCCCGGGTCCTCTACTCTTCTCTATTTATACTTCTTCACTGGGTAAACTTATCAACAGCTATGGCTTCAACTACCACCTCTATGCTGATGACACCCAGATCTACCTTTCCACCCCTGCACTCTCTCTCCTCTCAGCTACTGCTTATCTGGCATTTCCTCCTGGATGGCCTCTCACAACCTAAAAATAAACATGGCCAAGACCGAACTACTTCTAATCCCCCCTATAACTCTACTACAGTTTCTAATTTTTCCATCACTGTTGGCGGCACCACTATCTCCCCATCACCCCAAGTCCGCTGCCTCGGAGTCACACTTGACTCAAATCTGTCCTTCATTCCCTACATCCAACTGCTCTCTTCATCCTGCCGCAACCACCTGCGCAATATCTCCAAAATTCGTCCGTTTCTGAGTGATCTAACTACTAAACTGTTAATCCATTCCCTGGTAATTTCCCGACTTGACTACTGCAATACCTTGCTAACTGGCCTCCCTCTCTCCCTCCTCTCTCCCCTTCAATCCATCCTAAATGCATCTGTCAGGCTAATCCACCTCTCTCGACGCTCCTTTTCTGCTGCACCTCCCTGTGAGTCCCTTCACTGGCTTCCCATTCACAGCAGAATTAAATTCAAAATTCTCACCCTGACCTACAAAGCCCTTGCCAATGCTGTCCCACCCTACCTGTCCTCACTCATCAACAAATATACTCCATCCCGCCCCCTAAGATCCAACAATTACCTGCTCCCTGCATCCTCTACCAATACCTCCTCTCATGATAGACTACAGGACTTCTATCGTGCGGCACCAACACCTCTGGAACACACTTCCTCGAACCGCCAGACACTCCCCTAACCTCTCCTCCTTTAAACGTTCCATAAAAACCATTTTGTTCAGGGAAGCCTATCACCCATTAACAAATGAACTTCACTAATCCAACAGATGCCCTCATCTCCCCACTAATATCATTCCCACCTTTGCAGTCCCTACCTGTTTCCCATCCTCCTTCCCATCTTGATTGTAAGTTCCCATGGGAATAGGGACCTCAATTCCCCCTGTATCTGTCTGTAACATTTTGTCTTTTATTGTATTGTTTCTCTGTTGTACTTCTATCCTTGTACATATGGGCAGCGCTGTGGGATCTGTTGGCGCTTTATAAATAAATAATAATAATAATAATAAAAATAAAATGTGTCTGAATTCTAATGATAATACAGTGAATGTTATTGAACCTAAATATCAGTTATATAAACAGAAACTTTTTTTTTTCCATTCATGATTCAGATAGAGAATACAATTTATAAAAGAGTTTCCAATTTACATCTATTAACTAATTTAGTGATCAATTCAATCCTTTAGAAAATCTTATCAAATTATGTATCTACAAAAATCCCTGTAGATTTTAATGGTGAAATCTGTAGAAAACAAATCATTAGAAAAACATTTCTAAAGTATTGTCATCAAAACCCTTACCTTTTTCTCTTCGTATCTTTGATGAAAAGTAGGTGTAAAGGGTGCACATTTTTAACAAAGTTATATATTTGAAAAAGCACTAGATGGCAGCATTGGTAGCTGTCATGTAGTGGTCAAGACACATGGATGTTACCTACCTAGGTAGGATTTTCAAAAAAAGAATAACATGAGAATTAAGGAATTATTAGAATGCAAGTAGAGTGGAAATTTTTTTTTTAAAATGTATGCTTTCTGAATCATGAAAGAAAATAATTGTGTTCAATATTTATTTTATGTAACTGATAATGAGTTTCAATAAAATCTATGTGGCTTGTTTTAAAATTAATTATAGAAATACGTATTTTGCTATAATTAATTAGTCAGAAAGAATAAACATACCTATACAAAAGCACATTATATTTATCTGAATACACAACTTTCTTGTGAATCCGGTTTAAAAGATTCTAATATCCTGTTACTCATCTGAAGCACAAATATATTGTGAAATGAAAACATCAGATCTATTGTATGTTACATCAATTTACAATTTATATCCATAAACCAGTGGAAAGTTTTAAAGCAAAATAATGAAATGTCTTCCGTGTCAGAAACAATTGTTTTATTGTATTGTGAATTTCTAATGCTGTAATAATAATATGTGCAAAACATACAATGTCAAAAAGTCAAATTTTTCCCCCAAAGGAACATTTAAATACAAAGTGATACATATCACTCCAAAGTTAAAACAACTGCACTTCATGTGGGATATCAGCTGTATGCCTGTCTACCCTTACATACACACCTAGATTAACTATATCATGACCACAGCCAGTAGCATACTACAACATTTAAAAAGTTTAATTAAAAACAAAACAAGCACCGTTCAATTTAAATTAGTGCAAAATATATAATAAATTGGCAGAAGAGCTAAAAAATAGAACCAATTTTGTAAAGATATACATTTTCCCAAATATTAGTATAAAAAAGGAAAATATATGATATATCCATACATATATACATATTATATATACATAGGGTGAACATATTGGCGCTTTAAAAAGGGACACATATGAAAAATACATATGTCAGGTTTCTTATACAAAACATTTCTTTAAACAGCCCTGACATATGTATTTTTCATATGTGTCCCTTTTTAAAGCGGCATTATGGTCAGCCTATATACACATAATAATGGTTCTAGAGCAGTAATGCTGCAAAAATAAATGAATACATGGAAAAAAAGATATACAATTGTATTAAGGTATGTCAAAAACAAAAGCAGATTTGTTAAATTGATTTTGGTAAATTAAGTATATGAATAGTAAAAATCAGGGGTGCTCAACCTTGGTGCACCAGAGGTTTTGGAACTACATTTCCCATGATGCTCAGACACTTAGCATCGGCTGACTGAACATTATGGAGCCTATTTATCATTGCGTCAATCTCAACGCATTCGCTGGAGTCAATACGCTCGTCAGACATCGCTGTCGCAAATCTACATACAATGCCCTTAATTTATTGAAAAGTCTGTCAAAAACACGAGCGTCAAGTACAAAGCGATGAGCATCGGACTGTTGATAAATAAGAGTCATCAATGTTGTGGATATTCTGTTTTTTCCAAATGTATTTATTCCATTTCATTACTGTCCATGAACAAGCACATTTCTCTAAAGCTAATCTTTTATTTTTCATCTGTTAATGTCCAAGAAATAGCTATATTTATACATGAACAAACAATAATATCTCATAGAAAGTTATTTTCTATGTATTTGTTATTCAAAAAACTGATATATGATATTTCCCCATAAATTAATGTGTATTTGTATTTCTATAAATCATAATATGCCTATCTGATGTTTTTTGTTTTTTAAAATGATTATCAATGCTAGAATTTGTACATATATCTTTGCACATACCCGTGTATATATACAGTATATATATATATATATATATATATATGTGTGTTATTTGAGAAATATTTAGCAAACATATTTACATTTCCCTAAATTCATTTTTTTGTTCTAAACAATGTTGTCTTTCGTATCTCTGTGTTTATTTATACCACTATATGTATATAGTGTAAATATATTATTATTCTGAGCCTTAATAATTGTGAATATAACGTAATCAGGGTATCATATGTATTTATTTTCAAATGGATATTTTAAAAGATGGGCCAGTTTTCTCTCTGCACCTGTGTAACACCTACTGATTGTTCGTGAACAGAACTTGTGAGATCATTGGGAACTAGTCTGGTTAGAGTTGTGAGGAATTTCTGTGCACTATAAAGAGGGCCACAGCGTTGGTATTCGCCTGATAGAGGAGGTTGATCCACAACACCGAGATCCATGGAATGATCTGATACAAGATAAAGATCCTCACCACCATAGAGAAAAGAAAAAGAGTCCAGGAGTCTCCATTACTGTTCGTCAAACAACATCCAGCAGAAACATCTTTACAAGTGAGTACAGGATTTCCATTAAAGGCATACTACGGGAAGTGCAGGATTTCCCATTTAAAAGAAAAGAAAAAGAAAAAAAAGTTTTACCTCTCGACAAGAGTCCAAGAACCATCTGTAAACCTCAAAAAAAGCTGACATCTTACCTCATAGGATTGAGGTACTTTCTGGTAAGCACATCTTACTTACCTTAGAAGGATAAAAAAACTGTCAAATTATAAGAAATAACTTGGGCTACGAACCTATCTGATGGACATATGTACTTTATTTCTATGACATACCAACCAACAATATATTGATAATACTTCAACATATACACCAATAGTAATCAGCTGTGCGCCACCATTTGATTTTCTCTTTTTATTATTTATTACTTACAGTGACAAGGGTACACTGCATCATAGGCAGCACGCGTACACTTAACAGTGACCTATACAGAACCTAAACTAAGAAATACGAAGTGTTACAGTTTTTTAGCGCTGGTGCCCCTTCTTGATTCCAAATATATATATATATGTGTTATTTGAGAAATATTTAGCAAACATATTTACATTTCCCTAAATTCATTTTTTTGTTCTAAACAATGTTGTCTTTCATATCTCTGTGTTTATTTATACCACTATATGTATATAGTGTAAATATATTATTATTCTGAGCCTTAATAATTGTGAATATAACGTAATCAGGGTATCATATGTATTTATTTTCAAATGGATATTTTAAAAGATGGGCCAGTTTTCTCTCTGCACCTGTGTAACACCTCCTGATTGCAGTCTAGTTTTAAACATCACCCCTACAAAGGTGTTATAAAATGGGCTGGCATATAAGATGACATTTCTTAATGAAAATTAAATTCAAGAGAAGGAAGAAAAGCACTGAAAATAGCATGACGGTTTAATGTTAGGTAAACTATCCCTTTGAGCTATCATTTTAAGATTATATTGAACTTTGTTAAAGTTAAAGTCAAACAAACAAATTTGACTAGGACAGATGCATCTAAATAGCACTTCTCTCCGCCTGGTAAATTATAGAGCATTCAATTTTTCAGGGGTAGAGGTTCAGTTAAGTCTAAAATTTAAATTTTATTATAATTATTTAGAAAAACAACCAAAAATATGTATAATAACTAGATTTCTGACATATCTAATTATAAAGTTCGGGCACTGGAATTTTTCTTCAGGGTCTAGATCTTAAAGGAAGTGACACTAAGGTTTGAGTATGTTAGCTTTCCTACATATGTATAATATTGAGTATAAATACAGAATCTCAGCGTGAGAATCGTCAGAAATCACACTGTTATTTTAGCTGATACAAGCTAAATTGTATAATCCATTTTTAATAAGTGGATAGTACTTTCCTTGTATTAGTGGAGACTGTAATATTGTTTATATTCTGTTTTTTTATTATTGGTTATACTTTCTAACTAGTATGTTCTATTGTGAAATACAATGGATTCACCAGATAGTATGTCTTGTATAATAATATATATGTTGGTCTTTGAAAAAATGTTCAATGACATTGGGATTTTTTGATGGGGTACATGCTGATCTCAGTATCTAAAGGGAGTAATTTATTCTCTCTCTTGATAGTGTGTTTTCCTTATAAATAGACTTAGGCTCCCCACTCAGAAATAAGTTAACAATCTTGTGAGTGGTTAAAAATAAAAAAAACTTTCGGCTAGATTACGAGTTTTTGTCGGTAAGGCTTGCGGCTCTAACGCTCCTTTTTTTTCCTCCACTCCCTTAAGCCAACGCTGGTATTAGAGGTTTTCTTAAACCTGGCGTTAGCCGCAAAAAGGTGAGCGTTAAGCAGAATTTAGCTCCACATCTCACCTCAATACCAGCGTTGCTTACAGTAGCAGTAAGCTGGCTAAACGTGCGTGTGCACGATTTCCCCATAGGAAACAATGGGGCTGAGCTGGCTGAAAAAAACCTAACACCTGCAAAAAAGCAGCGTTCAGCTCCTAACGCAGCCCCATTGTTTCCTATGGGAAAATAAAAAATATGTCTGCACCTAACACCCTAACATGAACCCCGAGTCTAAACACCCCTAATCTTACACTTATTAACCCCTAATCTGCCGCCCCTAACATCGTCGCCACCTGCATTATACTATTAACCCCTAATCTGCCGCTCTGGACACCGCCGAGACCTACATTATACTTATAAACCCCTAATCTGCTGCCCCCAACATCGCCGAAACCTACATTATATTTATTAACCCCTAATCTGCCCCTCCCAATGTTGCCGCAACTATATTAAATTTATTAACCCCTAATCTGCCACCGCCAACGTCGCCGCAACTATAATAAAGTTATTAACCCCTAAACCTAAGTCTAACCCTAACCCTAACACCCCCCTAACTTAAATATAATTTAAAAAAATCTAAATAAAATAACTACAATTAAATAAATTATTCCTATTTAAAACTAAATACTTACCTATAAAATAAACCCTAAGCTAGCTACAATATAACTAATAGCTACATTTGTATCTATCTTAGGGTTTATATTTATTTTAAAGGTCAACTTTGTATTTATTTTAACTAGGTACAATAGTTATTAAATACTTATTAACTATTTAATAACTACCTAGCTAAAATAAGTACAAAATTACCTGTAAAAAAAATCCTAAGATAAGTTACAATTACACCTAACACTACACTATCATTAAGTAAATTACCTAAACTACCTACAATAAATTACAATCAAATTCAATAAACTAAATTACAAAAAAAAAAACACTAAATTGCAGAAAAAAAAATTACAAGAAGTTTAAACTAATTACACCTAATCTAAGCCCCCTAATAAAATAAAAAGCCCCCCAAAATAATAAAATTCCCCTACCCTATACTAAATTACAAATAGCCCTTAAAAGGGCCTTTTGCGCGGCATTGCCCCAAAGTAATTACAAATAGTCGGATGCACTGGATACAGATGGAGTTTCAGACATCTTTATTTGAAGAAATTTTAAAAGCTCATCATTACAATAATGACATAGCGGATCCCTAGATGAGTGAGTGGTGTATGTTCCACCCCAAGGACTGCCTGCTGACACATTTCGGCTCCAAAGGCCGTAGTCGTAGCTGGACAGGAGAGGGTCTACCGCTCACTTCTTCCAAGACTCGCAATACTGGCATTATGCAAGTCCCATAGAAAAGATAGGATACGCAATTGACATAAGGGGATTTGCGGTAGCCTCGAGTCGCGGAAGAAAAGTGAGCGGTACACCTGTACCTGTCAGACTCGTAATACCAGCGGGCGATAAAAAGCAGCGTTGGGACCTCTCAACGCTGCTTTTTAAGGCTAACACCAAACTCGTAATCTAGGCATTTGATTGTTTGTTCTTTGTTCATCACCTTGATATACTTGCAGACATACAACATCTTTATTTAAGCAATATATTTTTTATGATTGTGACTTATTAGACCATTTATATTTTCCTTATAGAAAGTTTTAAAACTTTTAAGCACTGCTATATAGTGCTTGATACTCAAAATATGGTTAAGTTTGTTACCCAATGGGTCAAAAGTGTATACAGTGTAATTTATTAAAGTGTTACAGTCTGTTCAATATATCTTTTCAATATATCTTGATGATTATTACTAAATGCAAGTTATCTTACTCTTTTCAACACTACTGATGTAATGTTTAGTACCTTGCTGCAGCAGTTGCTAATTAGGTAGTCTCAGCGTGTAAACTCAGTGGTGTTATATAGTTTTAAATGCTTGTAATTCTACAAATAATACTTGCAATTATAGTAATAAACTATTTGCATTCGTTTTTTTGTACGTTTTTTAATTGTATCAAAATATGTAGATATGACAGGTTTTGGTATTGTTGGGTCACTCAAGTACTTATTGCCAATTTCAGATTATGTATATAATTACTATATCTGTGTATCTTTGGCAGTAAATGTGACTAGAATCTTTTGTTTATCTAGCGTTAAGGGAACTTAAAGCCAATCTAGTAGTTTAAATAAATATAAAGATATAGTCCAAATACTATGACTACGGCTTTTTTGGCGAATTTACTTTTAAATTTTTTTGCCGCCCTATAACAGTTTTTTAATTAGCATAAGTCTCTATGCTTAACATATCCCTTGATGAAATTCTACAAAGTTTTAGTATTTACAAATTTATGATCTGAACTGACAACGTTGTTTTTACCAGTGCCAGATTTATTGATTATTTTCAAGTCAGATCTAGGTGCAAGTTAAAAAATAGTCAGGAGTTGAATAAATTCAACACCCTCCCTTACCATGTTTCTCTGTCTAGGTTACGGCTTTCTCAAAAGGTGACGCGCGCCTGCGTCTGCGGGTGTATATCAACCAAACCCCGCCCTGATCTCCATCTTTATCCAATCCATGTCATCCTCACGGTGAGTGACATAGGGTTATTAGATTTGCCTTGCAGCCAATTAGAGGGACCTTTAGGATACACTATTCGGTGGGCTAAAAATCAGGTAATAATTTGCATTCCTTCAATGTAAAGTTTAATCCACCAGCCAATTCTGCAAAAATAATTGTCTTTATATTTATTGAACTTGTCATTTTTGGTATTAACTGCATGTGGATTTATTTATAGTTCTATCTATTAACCATTTACTATATAACTGTGATGTGGATTTTTTTTTTTACCTGACTAGGTTGAATATATTCGTGGATTATTTTAATTTAGCTATCCAGATAAGGCTATTCTCATTACTTTGTCCAAATACTAAAGTCTCTTGGAGGTAGGGGAGCTTAGACTTTAAATATGATGATGGTACATGAATCGTTAGATTGTGTGTGTCGATTCTTGATCCAATTTGAATTTATACCTACCAGAGATTTTTTATTTTTATTTCGGATCTTATGTATTGAATATTAAAGGATGCCATTATGTTAAAGTGAGAAATATCTTTTAACCCTAATATAAACGCTCTAAAAAAGTTCTAAAAGAGTGCAGTTAGAAATGGGTGAACATAATGGGGAGCTACTGTATATCCCTCTCTCAAATATTAATATGCAAAAAGAGATAAAAAAAACTGATTGTTCAAAAAAATATGTGTGATAGAGTGACGGGCCGATATTAACCCGTGATTGAGTGTTAAGTGAACAAATTCTGAAAGTAGTTTCTAAACATTAATCCTGTCCAGAATCAGAGAACTAGCTTAATAGTGTGTGAAATTAATCTCGGGTACCCAATTGGTACTGCAGTTTGATACTGTTGACTAATTATAGCAGTGAAAGTGAATGTCATCATTTGTGAAAAATAGTGAATGTAAGGAATTATCGAATTTCAGATATCTCCTTATTGGTTATGAAATTAAATTATAAAAGGAAAAAAACTTTGGATGGGTGATTGGGTGTAAAAAGGAAGGGCTGAGTGTGGGAGGGGAAGAAAAACAAAACTAAAATGCTTGAACTAGAGTGCCGGTGTAGGTGATAAAAGGAAGCATGTGGTGCAAGTGACTAGGGAATTGGGGTGGAAAAATTATTATTATTATCCATAAGGGTGAACTAGGGACATTTATGATTAAATCCTTTAATATTTTAACTGTATGGAAATTAAATAATTAGAGTAAAAACTTTGTTCTCAGAATATTGTTTATTCTGTTGGTGAAAATATGTATTTAATAATTTAATATATGTTGGATTTGGTTTTATTATTGAATTTATGACATTATTATTGTCATGTTTGGAATAATATATCCTTAATATAGTTTTATCTCAAGGTTTAGGATGGTGTTTAGTATTGTCAAATATTTTGGGTTATTTTAAATGAACATAGAGTACTTATTCTGTTAATTTAAGCTTTTGATAATGCTTTCTCCAGGTCTCCTCCTCTTAAGCCTAATTACATTTTTGTACACCATAGTATTCCATTTTGGATGTTTTGGATTGGTGGTGTCTATAAAAATGTGAGACTACGGACGTAATCTTCTTTTTCTTGGACAGATTTTGGGGAGCATTATGAATATTCCGGAGGTGCTCTATAATCCTGACATGGAGTTTTCTTGCCGTCATTCCAATATAAGTGCAAGGGCACTTGCATTGAAGGGCATAAATAACTCCAACAGTATTGCAGCTTATATATGTTTTGATTTTGTGTTGTTTGCCAAATCTGTCTGTAATCATTTTTTTCTTTTTTATCATATAAGCACATGTAGAACAATTGCCACATGGGAAGGAACCCTGCTCTCCAGCTTTTAATTTTATGGTTTTCTTAACATAATGGCTGGGGCTAAGGATCTATTTTAGGTTTCTTGATCTTCTGTAGCTGATTTCAGCTTTGGATACAATCATATCCTTTAGTAGCAGGTCAGCTTGTAAAATGTGCCAATTATTTCAATGATCTGCTTTGATTGGTCATTATATGTTAACACTAAACATGTTTTGTTGTCAGGCTTTTTCTTATGGACTCTTAATAAATCTACTCTGGGGATTGCAGTGGCTCGCCTCTTGGCTTTAGAGATAGATCTTTTGCTATACCCTCTTGTGAGTAATGTGCTTTCAAGTTCCAATGCTCTTTTTTTATATGTGATTTCATCTGAGTAATTTTGTTTTATTCTTAGGAACTCTCCAATGGGTAACGATTTTGTTGTATTTGGTGCATGAACACTGGATGAATGGAGTACATTATTTGTTGCTGTCTCCTTTCTGTGTAGATCAGTACTTAAAGATCCATTCATTTCTTTGAGAATTTGTAAATCCAGAAATGAAATTTTAGTTAGACTTTTTTGGTAAGTGAGTTTGATATTCAGGTGATTGTTATTCAGATATTTTAGGAACCTATCCAGTTCAGATTTGGTTCCTTCCCATAAAAACATATCATCAATATACCTAATCCACAAAGGGATATTGAGGATATATTGATCATTCGTGTCTGAAAAAAACTGAGGTGTGCTCCCACCAGCCTAGAAATAAATTGGCATAGGTGGGTGCACACATTGTGCCCATGGCTGTGCCTTGGGTCTGTAAGTAGAATTTTTTGTTGAAGAGGAAGACATTTTTGGTGAGTACAAATTTCGATAAATCTATCACAAACTGATTGTGTTCAGGGCTTTCATCTGTTGACATGTCTAGGAAAAATTTGACTGCATTGAGTTCCTTTTATAATTTAATTTCATAACCAATAAGGAGATACCTGAAATTCGATACTTCCTCACATTCACTATTTTTCACAAATGATGACATTCACTTTCACTGCTATGATTACTCAACAGTATCAAACTGCAGTATTAATTGGGTACCCAAGATTAATTTCACACGCTATTAAGCTAGTTCTCTGATTCTGGACAGGATTAATGTTTAGAACCTATTTTCAGAATTTATTCACTTAACACTCAATCACGGGTTAATATCGGCCCGTCACTCTATCACACATATTTTTTTGAACAATCAGTTTTTTTATCTCTTTTTGCATATTAATATTTGAGAGAGGGATATAGATCTCCATTATGTTCACCCATTTCTAACTGCATTCTTTTAAAACTTTTTTAGAGCGTTTATATTAGGGTTAAAAGATATTTCTCACTTTAACATAATGGCATCATTTAATATTCAATACATAAGAACACAAATAAAAATCTCTGGTAGGTATAAATTCAAAATGGGTCAAGAATCGACACACACAATCTAACGATTCATGTACCATCATCATATTCATAGTCTAAGTTTCCCTACCTCCAAGAGACTTCAGTATTTGGACAAAGTAATGAGAATAGCCTTATCTGGATAGCTAAATTAAAATAATCCAACCAGCTAATAAATACCTTTACACACAGAAACTAACTATTGTTTTCAACACATTACACGAATATATTCAACCTAGTCAGGTAAAAAATTTCCACATCACAGTTATATAGTAAATGGTTAATAGATAGAACCAGAAATAAATACACATCCAGTTAATACCAAAAATGACAAGATCAATAAATATAAAGACAATTATTTTTGCAGAATCAGCTGATGGATTAATCTTTACATTGAAGGAATGCAAATTATAAGATGATTTTTAACCCACCAAATAATGTATCCTGAAGGTCCCTCTAATTGGCCGCAAGGCAAATCTAATAACCCTATGTCACTCACCACGAGAATGACATGGATTGGATAAAGATGGAGATTAGGGAGGGGTTTAGTTGATATACACCCGCAGACGCTGGCGCGCGTCACCTTTTGAGAAAGCTGTAACCTAGACGGTGAAACATGTTAAGGGAGGGTGTTGAATTTATTCAACTCCTGACTATTTTTTAACTTGCATCTAGATCTGACTTGAAAATAATTAATAAATAATCTGGCACTGGTGAAAACAACATTGTCAGTTCAGCTCACAAATTTGTAAATACTAAAACTTTGTAGCATTTCGTCAAGCGATACGTTAAGCATAGAGACTTATAAAACCGATATACGGCGGCAAAATAATTTAAAAGTTAATTCACCAAAAAAGCCGTAATCATAGTATTTGGACTATATCTTTATATTTATTTAAACTACTAGATTGGCTTTAAGTTCCCTTAACGCTAGATAAACAAAATATCCTAGTCACATTTACTGCCGAAGATAAACAGATATAGTAATTATATTTATATACTTACATAATCTGTAATCGGTAATAAGTACTTGAGTGACCCAAAGATACCAAAACCTGTCATATCTATATATTTTCATACAATTACAAACGTACCAAAAAACGAATGCAGATAGTTTATTACTATAATCGCAAGTATTATTTGTAGAATTACAAGCAATTAAACCTATATAACACCACTGAGTTTACACACTGAGACTACCTAATCAGCAACTGCTGCAGCAAGGTGCTAAACATCAGTAGTGTTAAAAAGAGTAAGATAACTTGCATTTAGTAATAATCATCAAGATTTATGGAACAGACTGAGTTTGATAACATTGTAACACTTTAATAAGTTACACTGTATACACTTTTGACCCATTGGGTAACAAACTTAACCACATTTTGAGCATCAAGCACTAAATATCAGTGCTTAAAAGTTTTGATACTTTCTATAAGGAAAATATAAATGGTCTAATAATAAGTCACAATAATAAAAAATATATTGCTTAAATAAAGATATTGTATGTCTGCACCTAAGTATATCAAGGGGATGAACAAAGAACAAACAATCAAACACCTAGATTATGAGTTTTGCATTAGTGCTATGCGGTGCTAACGTGCAGTTTCCCCTCACCGCTCACTTACCTACAGCGCTGGTATTACGAGTTTTCAGAAACCCGTTGTTAAAAGACAAGAAGTGAGTGTTGAGCAAAATTTTGCTCATTACCGCACTCTAATACCAGCGCTGCTTAAGTCGGCGGTGAGCTGGTGTAACGTGCTCGTGCACGATTTCCCCATAGGAATCAATGGGGAGAGCCGGCTGAAAAAAAGTCTAACACCTGCCAAAAAGCAGCATAAATCTCAGTAACGCAGCCCCATTGATTCCTATGGGGAAATAAAATTTATGTCTATACCTAACACCCTAATATGAACCCCGAGTCTAAACACCCCTAATCTTACACTTGTTAACCCTAATCTGTCACCCCCGACATCACCGACACCTACATTATAATTATTAACCCCTAATCTGCCGCTCCGGACACCGCCGCCACCTACATTATACTTATGAACCCCTAATCTGCTGCCCCCAACATCACGACACCTACATTATATTTATTAACCCCTAATCTGCCATCCCCAATGTCGCCGCCACCTACCTACACTTATTAACTACTAATCTGCCGGCCCCAACGTCGCCGCCACTATAATAAACATATTAACCCCTAAACCGCCGCCCTCCCGCCTCGCAAACATTCCTCGCAAACATTAGTTAAATATTATTAACCCCTTTTTTATTTTGATAGGGCTATTAGATTAGGTGTAATTAGTTTAACCCCTTAATGACCGAGGACGTGCAGGGTACGTCCTAAAAAAAAAGGCAGTTAACGCCTGAGGACGTACCCTGCACGTCCTCGGTGTGGAAAGCAGCTGGAAGCGATCCTGCTCGCTTCCAGCTGCTTTCCGGTTATTGCAGTGATGCCTCGATATGGAGGCATCCTGCAATAACCTTACATGGCCATCCGATGCAGAGAGAGCCACTCTGTACTCTGCACCGGACATCGATGGCCGGTATCGTTGGTGGGAGGGAGCCGACTTGGGAGGCGGGTGGGCGGCCATCGGTGTGCCCTCTGACGTCAAGCGGGGCGGGATCGGGGGCGGACTGTTAGGGGGCGCGCATGGGAGCGCGCGCGTGCACGGGAGCGCGCGCGTGCACGGAGGGTGGCGGGCGTGTGCACGGGGCGGGAGCGGGTGGGAACCGCTACACTACGGAAAATATTTTTATTAAAAAATTGCCCAAATCTTGCAAAATCTAAATAAAATTAATATCACAAAAAGAGATCGTGGAGGGGTGGGGGGTTGGTTTTGTTTGGGGGAAGCTACACTACAGAAAATCTTAATAAAAAAAAAAAAAAAAACATGTTTCCTTCTAAACTGGGTACTGGCAGACAGCTGCCAGTACCCAAGATGGCGCAGATTAAGTTAGAGTGGGAGGGTTATAGAGCTGTTTGGGGGGGATCAGTGAGGTTGGGGGCTAAGGGGGATAGTACACAGCAGCATAATAGCATATGTAAATATGCTTTCTTAAAAAACACACAAATATAGCTTTTATTTTAGTACTGGCAGACTTTCTGCCAGTACTTAAAATGGCGGGGACAATTGTGAGGTGGGGGAGGGAAGAGAGCTGTTTGGGAGGGATCAGGGGGTCTGATGTTTCAGGTGGGAGGCTGAGCTCTACACTAAATGTGATATAAACCCTGCAAGCTCCCTACAAGCTACCTAATTAACCCCTTCACTGCTAGCCATAATACACGTGTGATGCATAGCGGCATTTAGCGGCCTTCTAAATACCAAAAAGCAACGCCAAAGCCATATATGTCTGCTATTTCTGAACAAAGGGGATCCCAGAGAAGCATTTACAACCATTTGTGCCATAATTGCACAAGCTGTTTGTAAATGATTTCAGTGAGAAACCTAAAATTGTGAAAAATGTTACGTTTTTTTTAATTTGATCGCAGTTGGCGGTGAAATGGTGGCATAAAATATACCAAAATGGGCCTAGATCAATACTTGGGGTTGTCTACTACACTACACTAAAGCTAAAATTACCCCAAAAAGCTCCCTACATGCTCTCTAATTAACCCCTTCACTGCTGGGCATAATACACGTGTGGTGCGCAGTGGCATTTAGTGGCATTCTAATTACCAAAAGGCAACACCAAAGCCATATAAGTCTGCTATTTCTGAACAAAGGGGATCCCAGAGAAGAATTTACAACCATTTGTGCCATAATTGCACAAGCTGTTTGTAAATAATTTCAGTGAGAAACCTAAAACCTAACTAAAAAATTGTGAAAAAGTGAACAATTTTTTTTATTTGATCGCATTTGGCGGTGAAATGGTGGCATAAAATATACCAAAATGGGCCTAGATGAATACTTTGGGATGTCTACTAAAAAAAAATATATACATGTCAAGGGATATTCAGAGATTCCTGACAGATATCAGTGTTCTAATGTAACTAGCGCTAATTTTGAAAAAAAAAAGGTTTGGAAATAGCAAGTGCTACTTGTATTTATGGCCCTATAACTTGCAAAAAAAGCAAAGAACATGTAAACATTGGGTATTTCTAAACTCAGGACAAAATTTAGAAACTATTTAGCATAGGTGTTTTTTGGTGGTTGTAGATATGTAACAGATTTTGGGGGTCAAAGTTAGAAAAAGTGTATTTTTTTTCAATTTTTCCTCATATTTTATAATTTTTTTATAGTAAATTATAAGATATGATAAAAATAATGGTATCTTTAGAAAGTCCATTTAATGGCGAGAAAAACGGTATATAATATGTGTGGGTACAGTAAATGAGTAAGAGGAAAATTACAGCTAAATACAAACACCGCAGAAATGTAAAAATAGCCCTGGTCCGAAACAGACAGAAAATGGAAAAGTGCTGTGGTCATTAAGGGGTTAAAGATATGTAATTTGTTTTTTATTTTCTGTAATTTAGTGTTGTTTTATTTGTAATTTAGATAATTTAATTTATTTAATTGTATTCAATGTAGGTAATTTATTTAATTGTAGTGTAGTGATAGGTGTTAGTGTAACTTAGGTTAGGTTTTATTTTACAGATAAATGTGTCTTTATTTTAGCTAGTTATTAAATAGTTAATAATTATTTAATATCTATTCTACCTAGTTAAAATAAATACAAACTTGCCTGTAAAATAAAAATAAACCCTAAGGCCTAGATTTGGAGTTTGGCGTTAGCCGTGAAAACCAGCGTTAGTGGCTCCTAACGCTGGTTTTAGGCTACCTCCGGTATTTGGAGTCACTCAAAATAGGGTCTAACGCTCACTTTTCAGCCGCGACTTTTCCATACTGCAGATCCCCTTACGTCAATTGCGTATCCTATCTTTTCAATGGGATTTTTCTAACTCCGGTATTTAGAGTCGTGTCTGAAGTGAGCGTTAGACATCTAACGATAAAACTCCAGCCGCAGGAAAAAAGTCAGTAGTTAAGAGCTTTCTGGGCTAACGCCGGTTCATAAAGCTCTTAACTACTGTACTCTAAAGTACACTAACACCCATAAACTACCTATGTACCCCTAAACCGGGGTCCCCCCACATCGCCGCCACTCGATAAAAAATTTTTAACCCCTAATCTGCCGACCGCCACCTACGTTATACTTATGTACCCCTAATCTGCTGCCCCTAACACCGCCGACACCTATATTATATTTATTAACCCCTAACCTGCCCCCCACAACGTCGCAGCCAGCTACCTACAATAATTAACCCCTAATCTGCCGACCGCAAAGCGCCGCCACCTACGTTATACTTATGTACCCCTAATCTGCTGCCCCTAACACCGCCGACCCCTATATTATATATATTAACCCCTAATCTGCCCCCCTCAACGTCGCCTCCACCTGCCTACACTTATTAACCCCTAATCTGCCGAGCGGACCGCACCGCTACTATAATGAAGTTATTAAACCCTAATCCGCCTCACTAACCCTATAATAAATAGTATTAACCCCTAATCTGCCCTCCCTAACATCGCCGACTCCTAACTTCAATTATTAACCCCTAATCTGCCGACCGGAGCTCACCGCTATTCTAATAAATGTATTAACCCCTAAAGCTAAGTCTAACCCTAACACTAACACCCCCCTAAATTAAATATAATTTTAATCTAACGAAATTAATTAACTCTTATTAAATAAATTATTCCTATTTAAAGCTAAATACTTACCTGTAAAATAAATCCTAATATAGCTACAATATAAATTATAATTACATTGTAGCTATTTTGGATTAATAGTTATTTTACAGGTAACTTTGTATTTATTTTAACCAGGTACAATAGCTATTAAATAGTTAAGAACTATTTAATAGCTAAAATAGTTAAAATAATTACAAATTTACCTGTAAAATAAATCCTAACCTATGTTACAATTAAACCTACCACTACACTATCAATAAATTAATTAAATAAAATACCTATAATTATCTACAATTAAACCTAACACTACACTATCAATAAATAAATTAAATACAATACCTACAAATAACTACAATGAAATAAACTATCTAAAGTACAAAAAATAAAAAAAAAACTAAGTTACAAAAAATAAAAAAATATTTACAAACATAAGAAAAATATTACAACAATTTAAAACTAATTACACCTACTCTAAGCCCCCTAAGAAAATAACAAAGCCCCCCAAAATAACAAAATGCCCTACCCTATTCTAAATTACTAAAGTTCAAAGCTCTTTTACCTTACCAGCCCTGAACAGGGCCCTTTGCGGGGCATGCCCCAAGAAGTTCAGCTCTTTTGCCTGTAAAAAAAAACATACAATACCCCCCCCCAACATTACAACCCACCACCCACATACCCCTAATCTAACCCAAACCCCCCTTAAATAAACCTAACACTAAGCCCCTGAAGATCTTCCTACCTTGTCTTCACCCTGCCAGGTTCACCGATCGGTCCAGAAGAGCTCCTCCGATGTCCTGATCCAAGCCCAAGCGGGGGGCTGAAGAGGTCCATGATCCGGCTGAAGTCATCATCCAAGCGGGAGCTGAAGAGGTCCATGATCCGGCTGAAGTCTTCATCCAAGCGGGGCAGAAGAGGTCTTCCATCCGATTGAAGTCTTCATCCAAGCGGGATCTTCTATGGTCATCCATCCGGAGCGGAGCGGCAGGATCCTGAAGACCTCCAACGACGAACATTCATCCTGGCCGACGACTGAACGACGAATGACGGTTCCTTTAAATGACGTCATCCAAGATGGCGTCCCTCGAATTCCGATTGGCTGATAGGATTCTATCAGCCAATCGGAATTAAGGTAGGAATATTCTGATTGGCTGATGGAATCAGCCAATCAGAATCAAGTTCAATCCGATTGGCTGATCCAATCAGCCAATCGGATTGAACTTTATTCTGATTGGCTGGTAAGGTAAAAGAGCTTTGAACTTTTTTAATTTAGAATAGGGTAGGGCATTTCTTTATTTTGGGGGTCTTTGTTATTTTATTAGGGGGCTTAGAGTAGGTTTAATTAGCTTAAAATTGTTACAATATTTTTCTAATGTCTGTAAATATTTTTTTTATTTTTTGTAACTTAGTTCTTTTTTATTTTTTGTACTTTAGTTAGTTTATTTAATTGTATTTATTTGTAGGTATTGTATTTAAGTAATTTATTGATAGTGTAGTGTTAGGTTTAATTGTAGATAATTGTAGGTATTTTATTTAATTAATTTATTGATAGTGGAGTGTTAGGTTTAATTGTAACTTAGGTTAGGATTTATTTTACAGGTAATTTTGTAATTATTTTAACTAGGTAACTATTAAATAGTTCTTAACTATTTAATAGCTATTGTACCTGGTTAAAATAATTACAAAGTTGCCTGTAAAATAAATATTAGTCCTAAAATAGCTACAATATAATTATAATTTATATTGTAGCTATATTAGGGTTTATTTTACAGGTAAGTATTTAGCTTTCAATAGGAATAATTTATTTAATAAGAGTTAATTTATTTCACTAGATTAAAATTATATTTAACTTAGGGGGGTGTTAGTGTTAGGGTTAGATTTAGCTTTAGGGGTTAATACATTTATTAGAGTAGCGGTGAGGTCCGGTCGGCATATTAGGGGTTAATACTTGAAGTTAGGTGTCGGTGATGTTAGGGAGGGTAGATTAGGGGTTAATACTATTTATTATAGGGTTAGTGAGGCGGGAGTGAGGCAGATTAGGGGTTAATACATTCATTATAGTAGCGGTGAGGTCCGGTCGGCAGATTAGGGGTTAGTAATTGTAGGTAGGTGGAGGTGACGTTGGGGGCGGCAGATTAGGGGTTAATAAATATTATATAGGTGTCGGCGGTGTTAGGGGCAGCAGAATAGGGGTACATTGGGATAACGTAGGTGGCGTCGGTGTGCAGTTGGCAGATTAAGGGTTAAAAAAATTTATTAGAGTGGCGGCGATGTGGGGGGACCTTGGTTTAGGGGTACATAGGTAGTTTATGGGTGTTAGTGTACTTTAGAGCACAGTAATTAAGAGCTTTATGAACCGGCGTTAGCCCAGAAAGCTCTTAACTGGTGTTAGAAAGATCCCATTGAAAAGATAGGATACGCAAATGGCGTAGGGGGATCTGCGGTATGGAAAAGTCACGGCTGCAAAGTGAGCGTTAGACCCTTACCTACACGACTCTAAATACCAGCGGTAGCCCAAAACCAGCATTAGGAGCCTCTAACGCTGGTTTAGACGACTAACGTCAAACTCTAAATCTAGCCGAAGCTTTTTTTTTCTAACACTACCTTAAGCCAACGCTGGTATTAGAGGTTTTCTTAAACCTGGCGTTAGCCGCAAAAAGGTGATCGTAGAGAAGAATTTAGCTCCACATCTCACCTCAATACCAGCGTTGCTTACGGTAGCGGTAAGCTGGCTAAACGTGCTCGTGCACGAGTTCCCCATAGGAAACAATGGTTCTGAGCTGGATGAAAAAAAACTAACACCTGCAAAAAAGCAACGTCCAGCTTCTAACGCAGCCCCATTGTTTCCTATGGGAAAATAAAAATTATGTCTGCACCTAACACCCTAACATGAACCCTGAGTCTAAACACCCATAATCTTACACTTATTAAACCCTAATCTGCCGCTCCAGACACCGCCGCCACCTACATTATCCCTATGAACCCCTAATATACTGCCCCCAACATCGCCGCCACCTATATAGTTATAAACCCCTAATCTGCTGCCCCCAACGTTGCCGCCACCTACCTACAATTATTAACCCCTAATCTGCCGATCGGACATCGCCGCCACTTTAATTAATGTATTAACCCCTAAACCGCCACCCTCCCGTCTCGCAAACACTAGTTAAATTTTATTAACCCCCTAATCTGCCGTCCCTAACATCGCCGACACCTACGTACATTTATTAACCCCTAATCTGCCACCCCCAACGTCGCCACTACTATAACAAATGTATTAACCCCTAAACATAAGTCTAACCCTAAGTCTAACCCCCCCTAACTTAAATATAATTTACATTAAATGAAATTAATTTAACATAATTAAATAAATTATTTCTATTTAAAACTAAATACCTATAGAATAAACCCTAAGCTAGCTACAATATAACTAATAGCTACATTGTAGCTAGTTTAGGATTTTTTTATTTATTTTACAGGCAACTTTGTATTTATTTTAACTAGGTACAATAGTTTTTAATTAGTTATTAACTATTTAATAACTACCTAGCTAAAATAAGTACAAAATTACCTGTAAAATAAATCCTAACCTAAGTTACAATCACACCTAACACTACACTATCATTAAATAAATTACCTAAACTACCTACAATTAATTACAATTAAATTAAAAAAACTAAAAACAAACCCCCCCCACTAAATTACAGAAAAAAAAGAATTACAATAATTTTAAACCTAATCTAATCCCCCTAATAAAATAAAAAAGCCCCCCAAAATAATAACATTTCCCTACCCTATACTAAATTACAAATAGCCGTTAAAAGGGCCTTTTGCGGGGCATTGCCCCAAAGTAATCCGTTCTTTTTCCTGAAAAAGAAAAATATAATACCCCCAAAAATTAAAACCCACCACCCACACACCCAACCCTACTCTAAAACCCACCCAATCCCCCCTTAAAAAAACCTAACTCTAACCCCCTGAAGATCTCCCTACCTTGATCCGTCATCCAAGATGGTGTCCCTTGAATTCCGATTGGCTGATAGGATTCTATCAGCCAATCGGAATTAAGGTAGGAAAAATCCTATTGGCTGATTGGATCAGCCAATAGGATTGAGCTTCCATTCTATTGGCTGTTCCAATCAGCCAATAGAATGCAACCTCAATCCTATTGGCTGATTGCATCAGCCAATAGGATTTTTCCTACCTTAATTCCGATTGGCTGAGAGAATCCTATCAGCCAATCGGAATTTAAGGGATGCCATCTTGGATGACGTCATTTAAAAGAACCTTCATTTTTCGTTAGGACATCATTTGAAGAGGATGGCTCTGCGTCGGCTGGATAGAAGATGGCTCCACTCCGGAAGGATGAAGATAGAAGATGCAGCCTGGATAAAGCCTTCTGCCATCTGGAGGACCTCTTCTGCCCCGATCAGATGAAGACTTCTGCCGTATGGAGGACCACTTGTGCCTGGCTGGGTGAAGACGGCTCAAGGTAGGGAGATCTTCAGGGGGTTAGAGTTAAGTTTTTTTTAAGGGGGGATTGGGTGAGTTTTAGAGTAGGGTTGGGTGTGTGGGTGGTGGGTTTTAATGTTGGGGGGTATTGTATTTTTCTTTTACAGGTAAAAGAGCTGATTACTTTGGGGCAATGCCCCGCAAAAGGCCCTTTTAAGGGCTATTTGTAATTTAGTATAGGGTAGGGAAATTTTATTATTTTGGGGGGCTTTTTTATTTTATTAGGGGATTAGATTAGGTGTAATTAGTTTAAAATTATTGTAATTCTTTTTTTATTTTCTGTAATTTAGTGGTTTTTTTTTTTCCTAATTTAGTTTATTGAATTTAATTGTAATTAATTGTAGGTAGTTTAGGTAATTTATTTAATGATAGTGTAGTGTTAGGTGTAATTGTAACTTAGGTTACGTAGTTAACCATAAACAGTCAAAGTAGAGATTTTGAATAAGCTAAAAAGCCTTTGAGGTGACTGAGTAGAATGGTTTATTACAGTGTAACATTCCTATAAACCAGTCTAGGAATAGCTTGGGCACAGTGAGTGATGGACAACATGGCACATATTCCTGAAGGTGATGTGCTATGAGTAAATTCAGGTTAGTGCCCAACATAATATGCCAAGGACTATCTGCATAGTAAAAGATTCGCTAAACATATTAGACCAGGATTATAAAGCCTCAACACCCTTTATGTGTATGCGGTTATTGTATGAGCTAGTCATGAACATACATTATGCTTCTTCAGTAGAAGTGTACAGAGTATATTATCTAAACCTTTAAAAACATCCCAAAATACAGAAATGTTATCCCAGTAGAATATACATACATACTAAGTCCAATAACATTTAGTTAGACTGTTTATGACAGAATCCAAAGGACATTCTTAAATGTAATCGGAGTACACAGTTCCCCATATTCAAGCCTGGAAGCAGTTAATAATGCTTAGCAGTCCAGTTCTCACAAATCGTGGGGCTGGAGTGGCGTAGTTACATTTACCCAGTACCTGGTTCTGAATCGCCATTATTGTTCCTAAGTTGTAAACAGTGAGTCCATTAATCTCAATTTTCAGACTGTAACATCCTTATGTGTTGCACTGTGGGTAGTGCTTCATCTAGGGCATCATTCTCTCAAACTACTCCTGATGGCTCATTATGAGAGGCTCTTATAAGGGCATTAAGTCCAGGGTTAAGCGAGTGGCTGTCCAAATGACCCGGCCTCAGCAAATATTCAGATCTCATGTGCATCCCGTACATAAGACTGGCTTCCTTTACACCATCCATCTTCACACAATGGATCAAAGTAGGATCTCCCAGCTCATCTCCAGGTGGGTCGCACAGCATACCACCGTGCCTCACCTCTATCTCCTGATCTATTCTCATCTCATCCACCCCATCTGGAACCCCAAAGGGCAGTGCATCTGACATCAATACCGGTAAACAGATTGCTGGGATTGCGGACGGTTCAGGAGACTCTATATAATCCAGGTCTGTGAATCTCCTCTCCAACTGTAACTCGGTCTGGGATTCTGATGCCGGGTCCACCAGTTCACACTCATCGGTGCTTTCCCACGCTGCCTTCAGATGGGTTGCCATGTGGGTAAAGCCGTCACACAGCATACGGTCTAAAACAGACAGTAAGGTATGCTTCGTAGGCGTCATATTGTAAATAGCTAAGAAGGGGTTGTTGCTTGTATTGATCGTTAGACAGTGTACAGCATATACAGCTGATGTTCTTGTAGGAAATAGAATCTTATTGTGTGTAGCAGCCCTTTTCACTGCTTATAACCCAGGATCTTTTCAGACCCGGGGGTCGGGGGGATAATATGCGGCAGCCTCAGCAGCACAAGTGAACTGGACCACAATACAGGTCTCCCCGCCATGTGGTCAGTCCCTGCACGGCTGAGCTGAAGAACATAGGAAGGACAATTTTTGAGGTATGGATCCACAAACTCCTCTGGAGGTTCTCAGGGCACTTCAGCATAGCATCCAAGGTAGTTAGAAAGTTTTAAAGGAAGAAGTAAGCCTCAAGAGCTCAGTCAGAGTCAGAAGCTCCTCTCAAACACGGCCCTCCGCAGCAGCTGTAGGCTCCTCCCCCCAAGTGTTAAATGTTTTATACAAATGACAAAACTTACAGCTCATGAAAGGACCCACACAGGGGAGAAACCATTTAGCTGTACAGAGTGTGGGAAAAGTTTTACACGAATGGATACTCTGAAAACTCATAAAAAGAATCACACAGGAGAAAAGCCTTTCACATGTACAGAGTGTGGAAAAAGTTTTACACAAAAGAAATCTGAAAAAGCATGAAAGGAGTCACACAGGAGAAAAGCCTTTCACATGTACAGAGTGTGGAAAAAGATTTACATGAATGGATACTCTGAAAACTCATAAAAAGAATCTCACAGGAGAAAAGCATTTCACATGTACAGAGTGTGGAAAAAGTTTTACACAAAAGAAATCTGAAAAAGCATGAAAGGAGTCACACAGGAGAAAAGCCTTTCACATGTACAGAGTGTGGAAAACGTTTTACACAAAAGAAATCTGAAAACTCATGAAAGGATTCACACAGAAGTAAAGCCTTTCACTTGTACAGAGTCTGGAAAAAGTTTTACACAAAAGAGTCATCTGAAAAATCCTGAAAGGACTCACACAGAGGAAAAGCCTTTCACATGTACAGTGTGTGGAAAAGTTTTACACAAGAGAGTCATCTGAAAAATCATGAAAGGATTCACACAGGAGAAAATATTTTCACATGTACATAGTGTGGAAAAAGTTTTTAAGAAAAAAGAAATCTGAGAAAACATGAAATGATTCACACAGAAGTAAAGCCTTTCACTTGTACAGAGTCTAGAAAAAGTTTTACACAAAAGAGTCATCTGAAAAATCATGAAAGGACTCACACAGAGGAAAAGCCTTTCACATGTACAGTGTGTGTAAAAGTTTTACACAAGAGAGTCATCTGAAAAATCATGAAAGGATTCACACAGGAAAAAAGCCTTTCACATGTACATAGTGTGGAAAAACTTTTACAGAAAAGAGTGATCTAAAAAAGCATGAAAGGATTCACACAGGGGAAAAGCCTTTCACATGTACAGAGTGTGGAAAATATTTTACAGAAAAGAGTTATCTAAAAAAGCATGAAAGGATTCACACAGGAGAAAAGCCTTTCACATGTACAGAGTGTGGAAAAAGATTTACCCAAATAAGTAGTCTGAAAACTCATGAAAGGATTCACACAGGGGAAAAGCCTTTCACATGTACAGAGTGTGGAATTTTTTTTTACAGAAAAGAGTCATCTGAAATAGCATGAAAGGAATCACACATGAGAAAATCCTTTCACATGTACAGAGTGTGGAAAAAGTTTTAAACATAGAGATCATCTGAAAACTCATGAAAGGAGTCACACAGGAGAAAAGCCTTTCTCATGTACGAAGTGTGGAAAATGTTTTAAACTAAAGAATAATCTAAAAACTCATGAAAGGATTCACACATGGGAGAAACCTTTCACATGTACAGAGTGTGGAAAAAGTTTTACAGAGAAGAGCAATCTGAAAAAGCATGAAAGTATTCACAAGGGAAGAAACCTTTCACATGTTTAGAAAGTGGAAAAAGGTTTTTATTGAAATCGGGTATCACAAAACACCAAATATTTACACACAAATTAACTTTATATACCCATTGTACAAACCTTTTTACAATTATCCTAAAGAGGACAAACTCTCTAAATAGAAGCATCAAAAGAGATGTTATTGTATATAATACTTTCTAAATACCAGTTATAAAAGCCCCAGATTGGAAGTGCTCTCCTGCTGTCCTTTGTTCCTCTATATATGTGCACCTCAGTTTCTCTCATATCAATGTGATAGAATCCAAACACCACACAGGAATATACAAATCTGTCCCCATACTGACCAGTTTACACAACCATTCACCACCAAAGCACCCCCAGTGTTGTTTATTAATATGCCAGTGTTAGGAGTTGTACGTTTGATTTACATAGGGGAGAAAATAATCACATTTACGGAATAAAGCAGTCTTTATATGAATAGGATCTTAGACAATTATATAAACAAGATCATCATTCTCAAATGATTGACATCTGGGAGATATATTTAATGTGCACATCATGTGGATAAACCTTTTCTTATAGCAATAGATGCTTAGCATTGTACATGTTGTTATATACCAGAGGAATTACTGAGGGGAAACTCATTTTTTTTCATGAGACTCAATATCAGTAACTGGTACATATGTGATCATAATCAGTTGCTTAATTTATTACTTTTCCCTTCAATATTTATTTCGACCCATTTTCCTGTAATTTAAGTGTGAAAATTGGGTATTTTTCAATTCTGAAAACTGAAAGGGCACATAGCAGCATCATATATCTGGCCAGAAGTGGCTTCTTTTTGATCCAGAAGATATATATTACTATAAGGTATATAATGTCAAGTTGCTATGAATACTTTCCTTTCATTACGTACTTCATCTTTTTAGCCCATAGAAAAAGAGGTTTGGTATTGCAATAACTATGTATACTATATCTGCAAGTGTTTGCTTAGATATAAATATTCTGCCTTATTAATAAATAATATTATTCATTGAAGGATAAAAAAAAATATTTAAAGTCTATTTTGCTATGTACAGAACATAGGGATGTGAAAAATTTACAGTAAATACATAGTTAAAAATGTAAATAAATATGAATATTGCATAAATTTGTTTTTACATGTTTTCATCTACTTAACGGCAAAAGGTTTCAATGTACTTATAAATTTGTCTGTATATGTATGCATATATATTTAAGTGTTTATATGTGTATATATGTCTGTAAATACATATATACAAATGTAAATACATTCATACATATGTACACGTATATAGACATACATGTATATATATTATATATATATATATATATATATATATATATATATATATATATATATATATATATACATACATACATATACATCATTAGACATGTATATGTATGTATCTCAATGTTAATGCCCTTTGGCGGCTCGTGAAAATCCTCGTAAAATCTGTTGAGCACCACTTGTAATCATAGCCCTCAGTATATAACTTATGAGTTTTAACTGCACTACATGTGGGTGAAATCTACTTAAAGGGACACTGAACCCAATTTTTTTTTCATGATTCACATGTGATTTTTTTTTTTTTTTAACTTTTTATTTATAGCCAGCAGAGCATACAGAGAAACAAAAAATCACATTTTGTGCCACGCTGGGCTAATAAGAAAGAATACATACATCATGTATTTGAAAGCAAAACAGAAAGAGAAAAAAAAATAAATAAAAGAAATATTTATCATTGCTACCAACATTTTACTAAGTTAAATTGTGTGTTCTGCTGGGAAGGTTTTTTATTTTTTCCTTTCTCCCCTCCTACAGGGCAATTTTTCACGGGCAAGCTGCCCTTCATGACATCTCGTACAGTCGGGGAACATATAACATATAAGAACAATAAGACAAACATACACAAACAAAAAAACAAACATCCAACCAAACAGGGGAAGAAAAAAAAAAAAAAAAAAAAAATTTTTAAGGAGCTAATCATCTTGATAGAGGGGAAAAAAAAACAAAAAAAAAACAAAACAAATGAGAGAGGTATTAGGAGCTCACTCCCCTCCCTCCCTAATTACCAAATACCAAGGAGAACTATCTCTGAGTTTTTAAATGGAAAGATCAGATAATCAATTTCCCTTTCGTGAAATGTTTTTATGAACGCTGCCCATTTGCTAAAAAAGTTTTTTATATCCGTTTCCTTGTCAATGTTTGTATCTTTTTGTTCTAGTACGCACTGTTTTTTTAAATAGTTCTTGACTTCAGTGATCGTCGGCAGTGTTCTCATTTTCCACTTTTTACAGATCAGGTATCTAGAGGCTAGGATAGAGAGATTTATTAACTTTTCATTATTTTGATAGATATCTTCTCTATTTAAGCATAATATGATTTGGTATAGTGATAAAGTAAGTGTTTCAGTTTTTAAAACAGTTTTAAGCCAGTATTCTAGTTTGCTCCAGAAGTTTCTAATTTTGGGACAATGCCAGAACATATGGGTGAGATCAGCTGCCAGATAAGAACATTTAGGGCATTTGTTGAAATGATGGTCATGCACTCTGAAGCCTTTCTCCGGAGTGAAATAGGCCCTGTGAAGAAGTCTAGTATGTGCCTCTCGCCACGTAGCCGACAAAGTGGTCAATGTCACTTTATTAATTGATAACTGAAGAGTTTTAGTATTAATGTTACTCTGAGGTATTAAGGAAGACCATATCGCTGCCATCTTATCTAAAGTAGAAGCGTTCTTTTTACCATTAAGTAAGTGATAACATGGGGTTACAGACATATGGCCATTTTTATTTAAAATTAGCCAGTTTTCAAGCTTACCTAGCGTCCATTGCCATCCTGCTTCTTTAGTTAAGTCGGTGATAAAGTGTCTTATTTGTAGATACGCAAAGAAGTCTTTATTATCAAGATTAAATTCGCTCTTCAGTTCTTCAAAGGTCTTAACACATTGTCTGTCACTGTCAATCAGACATCTTATCTTGTTAAGACCTTTACTGTGCCAACAATTGAAAACTGTGGAATTTATACCTGCCGGAAATTGCGGATTCCCTATCAGGGGGAGGTAATTTGAAACAGTGTTAGTAATTGCTAGGAACTTAGTTATCTTCCACCAGGCCTTGATAGGATTATATATCGTTTTAAGATTCTTTATCTTTATTGGGAGTTTCTTTGGTAAACAATGCATCATAGCTAGTGGGAGATATGGTTCACAGACGTTAGATTCTAATTCATTATTAAGAACATAGTTCTTGGCAAAAATCCAGTCCATTATAATACGGGCTAAGAAGCTAAGGTTGTAGAGTTTAACATCTGGAACTGCTAATCCTCCCTGGTCTTTTGGTGCAGTAAGTTTGGCAAGAGATATTTTAGATCTTTTTCCCTGCCAGAGAAATTGTCTAAGCCAGGTATTAATAGATTGATTATCTCTCTCCAACAAAATTAGCGGCACATTTTGTAGAATGTAAAGAAGTTTAGGGAGAAGAATCATTTTAAATAATTCTGATCGGCCCGAGGTAGATAATGGTAGATGCTGCCAATCTCTTAATTTCTCCTTGATATTGGTTAGTATAGGAGTTATGTTAAATTTATATAGGTTTTTTAAATCAGTTGGTATATGTATGCCCAGATATTTAAAGGATTCAGAGACCACGCTAAATGGGGTATTTAAAATAGAACTGTTATTTCTTCTTAACCAAAAAATTTCAGATTTTGATTTGTTAACTTTGTAACCTGAAAAAGAGCCAAAGTGATCTGTTATTTGAAGGAGCCTTGGTATGTTAAGTTTTGTGTTAGACAGGTAAATTAATAGATCGTCCGCATACAGTCCAATCTTTATCTCAAAATTCCGAATTTTTATACCGTCAAGAGATTCCCTTATCATAATTGCTAAGGGTTCAATTGCTATGTCAAAGAGAAGCGGAGAGAGAGGGCATCCCTGACGTGTTCCTCTGTCTATTCTGATCAGGGGAGAGATGGCATCGTTTACTATCAATTGTGTGTGGGACTGTGTATGTAAATTTACTAAGAAATCAGAAAACTTTCCTTTAATCCCAAATTTTGATAAAGATGATATTATATGATTAAAAATTACCGAATCGAATGCTTTTTCAGCATCGATTGACAAAATAGCTAAATCTGGGATGCCCACTCTCTCCGCCTCAGAGGAAGGAAGATTCTGGACATAGTCCATTGTAACCAGAAGTTCTCTAATTTTTGCCGCCGAGTTTCGTTTATTGAGAAAGCCAGCTTGCTCTGTATGAATGATTCTCATTAAGATAGATTGCAGCCTATTTGCTAATATAGCGGTCATGATTTTATAGTCGGAATTTAGGAGAGCAATTGGCCTGTATGACTCTTTTTGTGATGGATCTTTCCCTCCTTTTAAAATCAAGGTCGTAAATGAAGAAGAAAAGGAGGGGAGGACCGGCCTATTGTTAATATATACCTCATTGTAAAGATTATTCAGATAGGGTGTTATTTCAGTTGATAGAATTTTGTAAAATTCATTTGGAAGCCCATCTGGACCTGGTGCTTTGTTCAGGGAAAGATTAGTGATTACTTTCTCTATTTCTTCTTTTAAGATAGGAGAATTGAGAGTTGCTATCTCTTCAGCCGTAGCTGTAGGATAAGTAATTTTACTCCAGAACTCTGATGCTTGGGCGGTATCGTATCCTCTACATGTGTAAATATTGCGATAATATTGAGTGAATACATCTAGTATTTCTTCTGGTTTCATTATCTGCTTCCCCTGATGAGATAGTCTTTCTATCGATGGTTTTTTTCCTTCATTTTTAACCATTTTGGCTAACATTTTTCCAGATTTGTTGCCAAAGCTGTATAATTTAGCCTGGAACCTAATTTCTCTATTGGCTTCTTGAGTCATTAGGAAAGTATCTCTAATAGATTTAGCGCGGACATATTTTGCCCAGTTTTGAGGGGTTTTCATGAGCAGAAAGTGGTTATATGAGTTAACCAGACGATTGCTCATTTCCCTCTCCTTTAGCTTTATCTTTTTAGTTAATTTGGCAGTATAGGCGATGATTTCTCCTCTAATTACAGCCTTTGCCGTTTCCCAGAATATATCTGGGCGCTGTATATATTCTTTGTTAAAGTTAAGATATTCGGTGAATTTGTCTTTGATCCAGTTTTTAAATTTTAGATCTGGAGTTAGATGATAGGGAAAAAAGAATCGTGATAATTTAGGTTTGGAGTGATCAAGATATAGTTCAAGAGAGATAGGACCGTGATCAGATAAAAGAATTGGCATTATATCCGCTTTTACTTTTGTTATAGGTATATGCTGATCTATTAGAAATAGATCAATCCTAGAAAGGGTTTTATGCGCTTTTGATAAGCAGGTGTAATCTTGTGTGTCGGGATTCTGAGCTCTCCAAATATCACGTAAAATTAAATTATTCTTGATTTGATTAACTATTTTGGAGTCTAAGTTATCTTTTTTCTGTTTTAAGTGTTTAGCATTATTTCTAAGTCTATCTAGAGGGCAACTTGGTGCCATATTAAAGTCACCTCCTAAGATCAAGTGTCCTTCACTAATTAAAAGAAGTTTTGACTGGATCATATTCCAGAATTCAGGATCAGTATTATTTGGTCCATATATATTACAGAGTGTATAAGTTATGTGTGAGACTTTCATTTTTACCAATATGTATCTCCCTTCAGAGTCAGCCTCAGAGTGCAAAACCATCACCCCAGGTCTTTTCCCAATCAGTATGGCCACGCCTCTCTTTTTCCCAATACTTGGTGCTGCAAAGACTTCTCTAACCCATTGTGTCTTCAGTTTTAAAGATTCTTCTAAATTTAGATGGGTTTCCTGTAAAAAGCCAATATCAGTTTTAATCTTTCGGAGGTGGGTGAGTATCGCTTTCCGTTTGATGGGAGTGGAGATACCTCCTACATTCCAGGACACTAATTTTAAATTATTGGTCAGTTGCATCATTTATGCGAGGGAGAGGGAGGGGAGAGATAAAAAAAAAAAAAAAAAACCAAGGTAAAAGGGAAAAAAAAAAAAAAAAAAAAAAAACAAGGTAAAAGGGGGAAAAAAATAAAAATAAAAAAGGGGGGGGGGAAGGGAGGGGAAAGAGGGGAAAGAGCCAAGGGGGTTCCCTAACCACAAGACCTAATTCCTCTTTATACAACAAAATCATTTCTTAGTGAGTGTATGCGCTTAGAGTCTTCAGAAAGTTTTCAGCCAATTGAACCTCCTCAAATATATGTGTTTTATCATTAGCTACAACTTTTAATTTAAAGGGATATATTATAGTGGCACGGTGGCCACTCTGTATGAACTTGGTACAAATCGGGGCCAGCTCTCTTCTCTTAGTAGCTGTATAGGCCGAGAAGTCTTGAAAAAGTAAGATTCTGGCCTTGTCTATGAGAATTGGCTGATTTTTTCTGAAATATTGTAAAATCATATTTTTGTCCTGAAAATTAAGTAGCCTTGCAATCACTGGTCTGGGGCGGTTGTCATTTTTATTATGTAAATTAGGGGTGCCAAGTCTATGAGCTCTCTCTACCAAAATTGGGTGGTAAGTTGAAGGAATACCAAGAGCCTTTGTGAGCGTGTCAGATATAAAAGAACATAGATCATCGTATTGCTTGTCCTCTGGGAGGCCTATTATTCGTATATTATTTCTTCTGGATCGGTTCTCCAGATCTTCCAATTTATCAAATATTTTTTGAGTATTATTACTTAAGGTTCCTATTTTAGAGCTATGCCCTACTGTTAGATCTTCTAGATCTGACACACGCTGTTCTACTTCCTGTAGTCTATTGGAGAATTGTCTGATCTCTTGTGTTAGTGAGGAGATATCTTGTTTAATCTCTGCCCAAAGGGCTATGAATTTAGGTGTAAGAGCTTCAGTAATGCTTTCTACCAAATTTTGTAGATTGAAAGACTCTGGCATAGGCGCTGCATGGAGCGAGGTTGATTGCGGTTCAGTAATTAAATCCTGAGTGTTTTTAGGTTTCCTGTCCCTGTGTCTAGCTGCCATAATCGGTGATGGTGCTTTGGGTACAGTAGAAATAAATTTATCCATAGACCACGTGTTTATTATACTAGTGAGGGAGAGGTGATTGTGAAAAGACGTTTACTGTGTGGGTACGTTATTCTCAAGTGTTGTTTAAAAAATAAAGGAATGTGAGGAAGTGTTGGTGTGAAAGAATGTGAGGGAAAATTATACTCCAAGGGGATAGTGGTGGAGGGAGTTTAAGTTAGCCTAAACTGGCTAGTGTGGGTTTTAGTAGGGGTGTGGGTTTACTCTAGTTATCGGTATGAGTGTTCAATTTAAATTTATTCAGGATTATGGCAGAGGCTCAGTTACAGGAGGTTAATACCAATTTAAATACCAAAAAAAAGAAAAAAAAAAAAAAACATACATTTTTTCAGGAATATTTAACTCTTGATAATCAAGACAGCAGTCATCTATTTATTACATTAAATGTATGAGCGGAGAAGGTTAGGTGACTGTTCTCTTTATCTCTTTCTCATACAGTGATAGTTTTCAAATTTAATAAAGAATGGGGGTGGGGGTTAACGTTTCCAGATATTTAATCTTATGAAATCTGCCGTAAATATAGTTTGTAGTAGCTAGTTTTATTAGTCTTGCTATGTTCCTGAGTTCAATATCAATGTTACATTCCTTTTCTAACTCCCTATCTTCCCCAAGTGAGAGTAATCAGCTTAAAATAGAAAGATAAGCAATAATTCACATATGTTTGTGTCTTTATATGTTAATAATAGGGTAGCGTTGCTATATAAATCAGGAAACTTTTTATGTGTCTGCATATTCAACATTTAAACTTATTTATGTGTGTTCATAGTACCTTTGATACAAAGCCAGAGAAGGATTACCAATTTAATATTAAGATGCTCTCTTGTCAAGTATTCTCAGTTTATCTTAATAATGTTATACTTTGTATTCAAGCTTCCCTAGTATCTATAAGGAATATCAAACCAAGATGATTTAAAGTAACATCATATTCATTATTCTACCGGTATTTATAAGCGAGGCATTAATCTAGGTTAACAGTTGTAAATACTAAGTTTTAAGAGCCTTTCTTCAGTATCTAGCTATTTAGTAAAATTTTTTACACTTTATATTTTTCATGCAGATTATATTTTCATACATTTCCAAGACATATTGATTTCTTAAGAAAATAAGGGAGATTTTTTACAGAGTTTCACACGAATATTTTTCTTTTCATATCCAGCACTCCTAAATTAAAGGAGACCTTTCAACATTTATCTGTATAGAAGAGATTCCAGTGGATCTATTGGAATCTATTATATAGGGAGAAATAAAAAAAGGTTAAATACTCAGTGAAATAGAAACAGTTCAATATGTGCTTTCCTTTCTTCTTTATCTTTCCCCCTTCTTTTTCCTGTTGTCTGTGTGTTTCCTTGCTCTTAGTCCAGGGTTTTATCCTAGAACATATAAAAAGTCCATCCCAAAGATAGTATTTTGCATATAGGCTTTTTGTAAGAGAGGCAAAGTCAATATGTTTTCAAGAAGGGAAGATATTAACTGCTAAAGTTATAACGAGCAGGTAATAAAAAAAAAAAAAAAAAAATAGAGTACATGTAAAGGCTGATGTTATGTTTTCTAGAGTTCATTGAGGAGGTGCATACATAGGACAGTTTGAGTCTCATATACTTTACCAGCTCCTGGCCAGGAGTGTACGTTATCTGGAGCCTCCTTTCCGAAAAACCGGGCTTCCCCTACACGCAACACCGGTGGGAGGGGAAGCACCGGGCTGACAAACAAAGAAGCCGGGAGTGTCTCAAATCCAGACACCCAGTAGAGCCGAGCCTAGTCCAGGCGTCAAGGGTTCGCAGCTGCCTGAGTCAGACCAAGCAGCGCATCAGTGAGACGTGGCCCGGATCCCTCACGCAGCACCGGTGGGAGGGATATCCTTAGCCAATAGGAACTGGCGCCCAGAGTATCACTGCGCCTCCGGTCTTTCCTGTTGCTCGGAACGCTGTGAGCCAAGGTGTATGGCGACTGCTATTTAGGCCAGTGCTATCCAGCGAGTGAGAAGTCTTCGTCCCAGACCAGGTCAGTGGGGCTAGAAAGGTCAAGTTTTAGTCAGAGTAGCCGGCTCGCCTCCGTTGCTCCATAGGGCCAGATAAGGTTAAAATTGGGATAACAACAGTCAGAATGGTTGCTGTTTTAGTCGGTACCCAATTTCTTTTGTTAGGGATTCAGGTAAAGTTCCGCCCTTGGAACTAATGAGTCTGCTTGTAAGCACCAGCGTCCGACAGAGGAGAGTTCAGCAAGGTGCGAATAGTAGATGTGCTGGTTTAGCCACAAAAAAACCCTCTATACTTTCTTCGCTACTTAATATAGCTGATTTGGTAATAATTCTATGGCTTATAAGTTTGAGCGATAGATTTTGCCAAAATATTATAGGTCCTTGTGGATACTGCTAAATGCAGTTTAGTGCTTTGACATGGCACTAATGCAGGTTCCGATAGCGGTGATTTTTGGCTACACAAGCCGCCCTAGGTCTGAGGGTTTGGGCGCTGATTTCCCGCCAACAGGCTTGAGGGAAGGTAGATCAGAGCAGGTGTCTTGCATGACCGTACACCTGGGCTCCTCCTCCGGAACCAGTCAGCCTCTTCACATGTGATTTTAAGCAACTTTCTAATTTACTCCTATTATCACTTTTTCTTTGTTCTCTTGCTATCTTTATTTGAAAAATAATTAATCTAAGCTTTTTTTGGTTTAGAACTCTGGACAGCACTTTTTTAATGGTGGATGAATTTATCCACCAATCAGCAAGAACAACCCAGGTTGTTCACCAAAAATGGGCCGTCATCTAAACTTACATTCTTGCATTTGAAATAAAGATAGCAAGAGAATGAAGATATTTTGATAATAGGAGTAAATTAGAAAGTTGCTTAAAATGTAATGCTCTATCTGAATCACAAAAGAAAAAAATTGGGTTCAGTGTCCCTTTAATAAAGGTATTGAAAAAGGCCAAGGGTGCCTGGGCCCAGATGCGGTACTGACATTCTGGTTTGGGGCTTCCATGGGTCCCCCTTCTGACCGCCCCTACCAGCCTACTACAAGTCCCAGAATGCCCTGCAGCAAGGGCATGCAAAATGGAGGGGGAGGGAGAGGCTCCCACAGAGAATCTTCCAGTGCTGGGGAGGAAAGGATTCCCAGAGCTGGGCACACCTCTCCCCAACACCTGATTAAGGTAGGCATCTGATTTATTTTTATTACAGTCTGTTTACATGTTATGGGCTAGATTACAAGCGAAGCACTAATTGAACCTGAACGACTTGCCACATGCACTGCTCTAGGTTCTCTGCTGTGTCAGAACAAGGCTCCGTTGGGTACAATGGGTATTCGTGTATACATTACATTTAATCTTAATTTTAAGAAGTAGATTTTGATATTAAAATTGACTTTCCCTTCTTGTACATAAATTAGCAAATGCATTTTGTCACATATAGTTCTCTATATGTTTATATATATATATATATATATATATATATATATACCTGTTTTGCAGACTAAATGTTTTTATTGCAATTGATGACTTGTATGCATATTGGTATTTAACTATCATTGTTGTTGGTGTAATTATATATCGCTGAGTATCAACTCAGTATAATATAATGTGCATTTAAGAGTAAAAACTTACAGTCATTGTAATATGCCTTTAAGTGAAGTAAGGGGTTAATACAATCATACACCTTTAAAAAGGTGCTCACTTGAGAGATTAGCATACAGCTGGTGAGCAAGGGCTGGGTGGAGCCCGAAACACGTATGTCTTGCTAAAACTTTGTTTTACTTGTCTTGTCATTTTTCTATGGATCCTATGTTTTTAGATGTCCTAATAGATTTTTGAAGTTTTATCTTAGTGGCATATGGAGAAGACTTGCTAATTTGAGTGAGGAGTATATTTTTGTCATATATATATATGACACTGCATATACACAACACATAGAAAATCTGGCACTTTATTGCAAGCACACAGCTAGATTCAAAGCAAAATTAAAGATTTAGTTCAAGCATTTTGCCAAATGGTGGAAGGCCCTGGACCATGTCAAGGTCTCTTCCTCCATGTGTCCCTGACCTACAGCTACACAATGAATCCCTTTAACTAAACACACCTAGATACAAACAAGGATGACACATATCCTTTGTAATTTCCCTAGACACATGCAAAACACGGAAATGGACTCCATTGTAAAACCGGACTGGGTAAACATCCCATGATCCTGCAAAATGCACAGCCCTGTGTGTGCACCAGCATTTACAGACAGCTGCACAGCTTTCAGGGAGTCAGGCAGTTAACCCCAGACAAGCCTTGGTGCAAAGCTCATAGGGAAAATGACAAAACAAAATTATTGACACTCTCTTGCAAACTATATTAAAAGCAAACTTGAAAGAGTTAGTTACAGCATTTAGCCAAATGATGATAGGCTCAGGACCACGTCAAGGTTTCTTTCTCCCTGGATAACTAACCTACAGTCACACAATGCATGCCTTCAAGCAAACACACTAAGATATAAACATGTGTGACACAGACACTTTGTTATATACTTAGACACATAAAAATCTCAGAGCTGGACTGCACTCTTAAACTGGACTGGGTACACATCCCATGACCCTGTAAAACTTATAGCCCTGGGGCCATTTCCATTTTTTATATACTGTTTGGGGTGCCGATATACCCCCCAAAAAATAATGAAGATAAATAATTTGTGCATATTAATATTAATACATCTATAATAAATCAACATATATTTCCATGCAATAGTGTCCTGCACAATTTTTCTTCTTAAAAATTTGTTTAAATATATGATGTATTTATAAATAGCATTTTGCCATGTACAATCATATTTTTCTATGCCTGATTTACAGAAGCTCATACATGTAATTACACTGATGCCTAATGTGGAATGAGTAATTATGATTTCAGTTTATGTGTGTGTATGTGGCATGATCTTTGTGTGTTGCATGGTTTATGTGTGTTTGGTATGGTTTGCGTGTGTGTACATTGCATGGTGTATGTGTCAGATGTGTGTGGCATTGTTTATGTGTGTGTGTGGCATAATGTGTGTATGTGTGTGGCATTGTGTGTGGGTCGCAAAATTTGTGTGAGGTATGGTGTGTGTGTTTGCGTATGAGTGGCATGGTGTATGTGGGTGGCATGATTTGTGTGTGTTTGTGGTATGATGTGTGTGTATGACATTGTGTGGGTGTGTATGGCCTGATATGATATATAGGGGCCCCGGATCACTCGTTTAGTATGTGGCATTAAAATTTCTAGTGGAGAACCTAATGTGAAGAACCTGTTCAAAGAATTGGTAAGGCTTTTATATGTCATTATTACTGCTTACACAAACAACCCTTTAATGTGATTGCAACACTAGCACTTTGATTTGGGTTTTTTAAACAATAGCAAAATACCTTAGAAAATTAATTAAGTGTAGATTAAAAAAAAATCACTATTTTTAGAATCGATCATACTGCACTTTAAATGTATTATAATGGGAAATAGTTTTTTAATTACAATTATGCATTTGATTGAATTTTGTTATAGAAAATGCAGTATTCTAATTCATTCTGGATATGCTATCAAGGTTATTTTAATGAGCTATTCATTAGAAAATAATTTCATAATTTCAGCTGCTCTTATCATGTGTATGATGTAGTGAACAGGTACTGAAGTGACCATCAACCTAATGAATTAGCAAATTAGAGATACCATTAAATTTTAATTATGGAGTGAGCTATTAGTGGTAAAAATAATTGCCTAATATCATAGATTGGACAAAATACACACAGTTTTCATTAATCAAGCATAATCAAGCTATCTATCATTTGCCTCTTATTCAATAAACATGACATGCCCACATCCATTAATTGAAAAGATTTCTCATCTCATGACAGTATTATATATCACCTCATGACAAATTAATATGTTTCTATTCATTTAATAGCATATAAAATGTTTCAAATAGTTTTTTTTCTTTTTTACAATACCAATGCAATAATTAAAACATTTATTTTAGGTTGTAATATATTTTTTTATTTGGATTATTTTCCTTAAAGGGATACTCAAGTCACAACTTGTATGATTCAGAAAGAACATGCAGTTTTAAGCCAATTTACAATTTACTTCCATTATCAAATTTTTTGCAAAGTTTTTTTAAATGCACATTTTCTCGAGAACAACTTCCAACTTAGAATGTGCAAAAGCTCATAGGGTATATGTATTCTAGTCTGTGATTGGCTGATCTCTGTCACATGATAAAGGAGGCCGGACAATGGGAGAAAAAATAAATATGCCAGAGAAAAATCTACTGCTTATTTCAAATGCAGAGTAGGTGTTATTGCATTGTCTTTTTATTATGCACATGTTAGTTATGCAACTGTACTGCATTTAGTGGTTCTTTAATGCATTGATTAAGGTGTGTGCTCATTAGTAAATGTTTCACAATATTCTAGATTCCAATAAAGTTCTAATAATTTTTAATTAAAAATTAAAAATGTTTATGAATATTGTCTGTAAATAAATGTATGAACAAAATTACTAAAATTAAATTTGAGATTATTACTAATATCAATACATGTTGCTTTATTCAGTTAGATTAATCTTATCTTGCCAAGATTCTTGTCACATTTGATTAGTTACTGCAATTAATAATTGATGTAACATCACAAGGTTATGTCAAGACCCTCTATATTAAATCTCTCAAAGTATATTACAATATTCATGGAAACATATCTGTGTGCTATCAAGAAAAGGAAAAAAATCCTGTAAGAAGATAAGGATTCTCAAGCTATTCTTTACAATGGAATAGAATATATTTTAAGTGTTTAAGTTTTTCCTCGGTACAAGTAGTAACACCCAATTTTGCATACTCATCAGTCCAATTGTATTGCTTTATACAATTTCAGTATTTCTTTAATGTCACTTTCAATGTAAAAATTGGTACCATGGACACTCAATAGTACATTATTACAAATATTGGAATACATTTTGGATGAAAAAAGATTATCTCCTTTAATTTGTTCCCAATTATCCATTTTACATGCTGGAGTGTTTTAAATTGTTTACAAATAGTTTTTTAGTCTTTATATTGGCATTTGAAATAGTTGATTGTAATATGCCTTTAAGTGAAGTAAGGGGTTAACGCAATCATACCCTTTTAAAAAGGTGCTCACTTGGGGGGCGGAGCCGACCAGCGAAGCAAATGGTCGCACACTGACAAAGCTCCGGTGATATCAACTCTAATGGGTGATTTATAACCTTTTATTTTGTCACCAACTGGGTTTATTTATACCAAGAGAAAACACTGAAGCTTAATATATATATCAAATTAAAGATTGGAACAACACCCCTGTAAGACACATACATCGATTAAGTCTGAGGCCTAGCTGGAGAAGATGGAGTAATCGGAGACGCAGCATAACACTCATGGCGCACATCCGAATGAACGGGTAAGGCATAACCGCAGGACATATCTGTTATCGCAGCAAACTACGACTCTAAAACCCAGTAGACAACACCAGCATCCCCCGGAGGGACCCGTCAAGCGGACCAGATATCGGAATAACTTTGCTGGGAACACAGGTAGCTATATACAGCGCTATATGTAGTAGTAACAATCAGAGATTTACCACAGTTTGAATAAAACATTAAACATCTGAGACTTAAAATCACGGTGATCTGAGCCATAGCAGGACCTGAGACTGTCTATAAATACGGTCAGAAAGGGAAAAAAATATGTTAAAGGAAACTACTAATAGACCATTGACACAGATATATTGATATATTGTAGTGGAGCTTCTATCACAAATTTACCAAGCGGTTGGCCTCAAAGACTGATCAATTTCTACCATACACATAATATAACTGCGCACAACAAGGGACAATTGCAGAGAACCTTATTAATAGATTAAAAGGCCTATACGCTTAAGGATACTACAATGGCTTCCAAAAATAAAAACAAAGCTGATAAATCTTCTAAAGGAGGCGCACTAACAGGAGGTAAATTGAACTCATACTTTAAAAGCCAGGATTCTCCCAATATAGTGGAATTCGAACCAATTACTCCTGATCAACCTGACAACTCATCTCAGATCAATGCTTCTGCTTTAGAGAACTCAGCACCTATAACAAGAGCTGATCTCCAAGCACTCTCCACTAAAGCAGATCTTACTAATATAATACAACAGGTCAGCAAAGCTATTAAAGATGGCTTGGCAGAGGTTAAAAGAGATATTAGAGAACTGGGAGGTAAAGTCCTAGAACTGGAAGAGCAGATGGAAGAAACAAATAAATCCTCAGACAACACTACACAGGCTTTCCAAGTTCAACATGAGGCTATAGATCACTTACAAACGCAAATGGAAGATTTGGACAATAGAGGCCGCCGTCAGAATCTTCAGATTCGTGAAATTCCAGAACAGATTTTGCCACAGCAATTGCCCTCCTATCTCTAGAATCTATTTAAATATTTACTAGATCCTGAAAAATAACCCATCACCCTTGATAGAGCTCATAGAGCCTTAAGACCTAAACCCCCTGATCATATGTCACCATGTGATGTAATTCTGTGCTGCCATAAGTACACAGACAAAGAGAAACTTCTACAGGCAGCCAGGAAAAAAAATCACCCTTTCACTTCGGGGAAGATGCAATACAGATATATCCAGACCTCAGTCCAATCACTTTAGCCAAATGCAAAGAAGCTAGGTATCTAACTCTACATCTTCAAGACTTGGGAATCACGTACAGATGGGGATTCCCCTTTGCGATCAAGGTCTCGAAAGATGAGAAAACATACATTTACAGAGGACCTAATGACTTAGAACAGTTCTGTAAACAGCTTAATATAGCACCACCTTCTCTGCCTAAATTGTTGGACACTAATAAGAGTAAGATCCAACCAGGACTAACAGAGCCTAAACTCCAAAGGAGTAACTGGACTACAATGCCACATAAAAGAAGAAACACTGAAGCATCCGGTCCTGCCTTTGCCTCCCGCTCTACAGATGAAACCTGATATATGTTTATTTACAGCATACCAGAATTATTAGAGTAGCTGTTGTAATAGGCTAATAGCACAAACTAACTAGCTTTACAAATGTAGACCCAGTTGAGTGTTATAGTTATCATAGTTTGCATGATAGAAACTGTTGATGCCCATTTTAGAGTTGAGAGATAGAACCATCAGATTTTTTTTCCCCACCCACTCGTAGATTATTCATAGACTAGATAGGAATCTGTTTGATTGCTGTTTCGTTCTCATAATGAGTAATCTCAAAATGTGTTATTGTTTGTCTTTTCAATGTTTTTATTGTTATTTGTATGTTGTACTGGTCAAATATACTTATACGCTTATCACCCTTAGATCTTCAAATAGAGAAAGTACCCTCTTCTCTTGTTCTGAATACCTTTCCTCAATAGGAACCTCACTCATAGGACAATATTTCAGAAAACGCCTTAGATGCCCACACAGCTGTCTCCGGCAGGTAAGCCAATCCCCACTAATGCTTGTAACCTCCACTAAACATAGATATGACGGTTCCTAAGATACATATCATATCGCAAAACACCAAGGGGCTTAATTCTCCAACTAAACACTTGGTGGCTCTTAAGCACCTCGCTAAATATTCTCATTCGGTCGTTTTTCTCCAGGAAACTCATTTTGTTTCAGGAGAGGAACCCTCCCTAGTATCAAGAGACTTTCTTATAAGCTTTCATAACGCATATAATGCTAAAAAACAGGGGGTTTGCACCTTATTCCATAAACATTTGCATTTTCAATTGCATAACAAAATATCAGACTCTGAGGGCAGAATCCTAATTTTAGTAGGCCTCTTGTTTAACAAACCCATCACATTTGTTAATGTGTATGCACCTTTCAATCGTAGGAAATCTTTTTTCCAAAAACTGCTTACACTCATCTTAGAACACAAAAAGGGCCCGCTAATAATGGGAGGGGACAAAACATGGGCAGACAAAGTCTAGGGCACCTAACGCAGCCCTTTCAATGATGGAATCTTTGGGGCTGGTAGATGTTTGAAGGATACAACATCCAACACAGCAAAATTATACATTTTATTCCCATCCCTGGGCCTCATACACTCGTATTGACTTCTTATTCCTTGATAGGAACCACCTATCTCCTTTAAAAGACACAGAGATTTGTGCTACAGCATGGTCTGACCACTCGGCGGTTCTAATGGATCTGGAGTGGCCAGATGCACCGACAGTGCCCTTTATTTGGAGAATGGATAATTCCCTTCTCCATCATCCCCCAGTCCAGAAAGTAATATTAAAAGCGGTTCAGGAATATTTCCTATTTAACAATAATAATGAAACACAACCAAGCTTTATTTGGGAGGCGCATAAGGCCTTTATCAGAGGGGAATGCATAAAACAAAAAGCTATAATGAGGAAACATTATAACTCCTCTATCCTGACATTGACGACTCGCCTAAACGAACTTGAAATACAACACAAAAATAACCTCCATGATGTAATATTACTAACACACATAACCAAAGTGAGACAAGACATTAATAAAATCTTGATAAAAGAAGCACAGAGAAAGGCCCTAGCTCTGAAGAAAATCTATTTTTATGAAGGCAATAGAGCAGGACCGAGATTAGCTAGGCTTCTGAATGAGCAGAAAATGAAATCACATATAAATAAATTAATAATGCCATTAGGCCAAACCCTGTTGGATAGTAAGGAAATTGCAGCCCAATTTGGGGCCTATTATTCAGAACTATACAATATACGAACAGACCAATCCCCAAACAGATTGACCAAAATTAAAAAATATATTAAAGATGCACATTTGCCCAAAATCCAGACATCATTAAGAGAAGAATTCGAAGCCCCTATTACATTACAAGAGGTTCTCTCTGTCATGAAAGATCTGCTTCCAGGGAAGAGCCCTGGCCCAGACGGGTTTACCAATATGTACTATAGAATGCACAAATCCTCCCTAGCGCCACACCTTCTAGCCCTGTTTCAGACTATTGATAAGGGTACTCCTTTGACCACGGAAATGCAACAAGCTCATATATCAGTAATTTTAAAACCAGACAAAACCCCTACAGACCCAAAAAAATTTCAGACCCATATCATTATTGAACACAGACCTTAAAATCCTTGGTAAGATTCTAGCAAAAAGATTAAACAAAATACTCGCAGACATTATTCACACCGACCAAGTAGGTTTCATTCCTCATAGGGAAGCGAGAGATAATACGATTAGAGCCCTGACCCTCATGTCATATGCCAAATACCATAAAATACTGACGGTCTTCTTGGCGACCGATGCCGAGAAGGCTTTCGATCGGCTTGATTGGCAATTCCTTAAAGAAACATTAATAGAGATAGGGATAGGACCCCAAATGCTTAATAGGATATTTAGCCTTTATGCACACCCCACCGCAAAAGTAAAAGCAAATGGCATTTTATCACATTCATTTACGATAAGCAATGGAACCAGACAGGGCTGCCCGCTCTCACCCCTGTTATTTATATTAACAATGGAAGTATTGGCATCTCATGTTCGGGAAAATCATTCAATAAAAGGCATAGTCATTGGCCCCCATAGTTTTAAAATCGCGCTCTACGCGGACGACGTCCTCTTCACGATTACTGACCCGACCCACTCCTTAGTAGCAATCATGAAAGAATTAGACAGTTTTGGGAAATGTTATAATTTTGCAGTAAATCCCTCAAAATCAGAATTATTAAATATTTCCCTCAGGCAAGACACATTTACTAGACTGTCAGAGGTCTGTCCTCTAAAACTTCAGACTGACGCCCTTAAATATTTAGGCATATACTTATCCCCAAACCAAAAAACACTATTTCAAAAGAACTTTGAGACTTTATTACAGTCGGTACAGAAAGATCTAAATAAATGGTCGGATAAACCTATATCCTGGTGGGGTAGGGTGCAATGTATTAAAATGACGACATTACCGAGAATTTTATACGTCTTGTAAGCCTTACCTATAGCCCTACCTAGGTGGTTCTCCACTCAGATTCAGAAGCATATAAACAAATTTGTATGGGGCACATGTAAGCCCCAAGTAAACACAGTTACAATGTATAGATCTACAATCGCTGGTGGACTTGGCCTTACAGAAATTAAAGTCTATATAGATGCAATAATTTTGCAGAGAGTTTTAGATTGGCATAACACATCAGATCATAAAGCCTGGATAGTGATTAACTCCCATATATTAAAAGTCCCCTCCGTCGGAGCTTTATGCTGGGTACCCAAAATACTGAGACCCCCACAATGTACGACACTCCCAATACACAGACTTTTTTTAAAGAATGGGACATAATAGTAAAGAAGAAAGGTGATATATCTGGTCCCAGATCCCCACTTTTCCCGATCCCAATGAATGCTGAACTTACAGGGGGATTGGACAGAAATTATCAAAGATTACTAGAATGGGGACACACGACACCTTTGAGGGAATTTATACATGAAGGTAAACTCCTGAGATGAGAAGAAATAAAAGAGGTAGCCAATGGTGCGTATCACCCTTGGTTAAAATATATGCAACTCGAATACTTCATTAACACATCACCATACAAGACAGATTTTCTGCGACAATTGACCCCTTTTGAAAAGACCAGCTCTGCCAGTACACCGATCCCACACTCCCTATCAAAGATGTGAGCATTATTGCAGAATGGCCAAGAAAAAATACTTCCTACATGTACCACCAAATGGCATAGAGAGTTAGGCGAGACGTTGAATGATGAAACATGGAGATTGATATTTCAACACATTAGGAAGTCATCAACTTCACCCAAAATACTAGAACTTAATTTTAAAGTGTTGACACGTTGGTATCTAACACCGACATGATTGAACTCCATATACCCATCCTCGGGTGACAGGTGTTGGAGAGGATGTAAAATAAGGGGCAGCTATACACATATGTGGTGGGAGTGTGGAACATTAACTCAATTATGGCACTTCATAGAAGACCACTTTAAAAAAGGGTTGATTCCAGGCCTTACTTTAACGCCTAATATAGTACTACTCAACCAATTACCAAAACAGACATGTAAACTCCGGAGACAGCTGCTACAAGTGGGAATAAACAGCGCAAAATCCTTGATAGCATTAAAATGGAAAACACCGACCCCATTGACAGGACAGATGTGGCTAGATAAGGTTGAGGAGATGTTATGCCTAGAAGAGTATGGTTTTATGAAAAGAAATAGATTAGAGTTTTTTCATAACATGAGATTACTATGGGATGAATCCCTTGCACCTACTGCCCCTCCACTTCCAATGCCTGTTACAGAAAGGAATTGAACTACACTTAGATACCTACTATAGAGGTAAAAGAGGGAAGATTAGAATATCAATAGTAATAACTGATACCAATGATCATTAAAAAATGCAAATTAGGGATTTGCCCTGTTTACCACAGGTATCAAAGCATCATAAAAATCAGACAATACCTTTCATATGTCTAACCACTTCTCATGGATATCTACTACTGAGGAAAATACCTCAAGTACCTCTCACAGTGATTAAGTTTGTAAATGTTATCACTTGTCTCAATTGTCTTTCTCAATGTACAAATTTCTATTCTGTGTAATCTTATCTTTCTTTCTGATGTTTTATGAAAACATTTTAAAAAGGAATTACATTATGCTTTTTATATTAATAGTATTGAAGGATTAAAAGGTTAATAAATCTCAATAAAATTAAAGAATACATAAAAGATTAACACTCACACTTTAAAATGAATAAAAATGCTTATTATAACATTGAAATAACTATTAAAAAGGTCTCTAAAGAAGGCAATACATAATAACATAAAAATCACCAATAATAAGGGGCATGGAATAGGGAGACTAGTGGGCTGATATGGGAAGAAAGTGGGTGGAGACTTTACGAGGAGAGTGGGTGGGGATTTAAATAAAAGAAGCTGGGATTTGCATAAAAAGGGGCTGTGGACTTGCATAAAGGGGACAATTCTATATTACTAATTATAACAAGCTCCAAACAGAACAATATGTTAAATCATCTTTATTGGAACATATGGATCAAAACCAATATGGCAAAATTCTAATGGCATGAGTAAGGGCTTATATGCTCTAAACCAGGGGTCGACAAATCTGTTTAAAAATTAGGAGCCATACAAACTTTTAGGAGCCAGACAATGGCATTTCTATGGTTATTATCTGAAATACTGGTTCTTTAACAAGCTTTCACATTTCCCTTAAAAGTATCAGCTCCATCTTGCTAAAACTTTCTGAAAGTGTGTGTTTTTTTCCTGAGTATGCTTCAGAACATTTTCTACTTCCAAACAGAGATATTGGCCTCTAGTTATGAAGCTCCGGACGTACCTGCCTTCGCCGGCCCCAATACGCTCGCCTAAGCTTGCCTCACATCACCGCCGCAGACCTGAATACGTTTGCCAAAGTTATCAAAAAAGCTGTCAAAAAGCCGCGCACCAAGTACGGGGCGATAAGCAATGGACTGTGATAGTTATCACTCATCCGATCTCGCTGCTCTTCGGTTTTTTACAGCTTTATTGATAAGCTGTCACTAAGCACCCACACTATACTATACTGTTCTACCCCCTATACCGGCACCCCCAGAGCCCCCTGCAACTAAATAAAGTTATTAACCCCTAAACTGCCGCTCCTAGACCCCGCCGCAACTATAATAAATATATTAACCCCTAAACCGCCGCTCCCGGACCCCGCCGCCACCTACATAATACCTATTATCCCCTATCCTGCCCCCCCCTATACCGCCACCTATAATAAAGTTATTAACCCCTATCCTGCAGATCCCGGACCCCGCCGCAACTAAATAAATTGTTTAACCCCTAAACCGCCGCTCCCGGACCCCGCCACCACCTATATTAAACTTATTAACCCCTAATCTGCCCCCCCCCCTACACCGTCGCCACCTATAATAAATTAATTAACCCCTATCCTGCCCCCCTACACCGTCGCAACCTATAATAAAATTATTAACCCCTAAACCTAGTCTAACACTAACCCTAACACCCCCCTAACTTAAATATTAATTAAATAAATCTAAATAAATATTACTCTTATTAAATTAGTTATTCCTATTTAAAACTAAATACTTACCTATAAAATAAACCCTAATACAGCTACAATATTACTAATAATCATATTGTAGCTATTTTAGGATTTATTTTTATTTTACAGGCAAATTTAAATTTATTTTAACTAGGTACAATAGCTATTAAATAGTTCTTAACTATTTAATAGCTACCTAGATAAAATAAAGTCAAATTTACCTGTAAAATAAAAACTAACCTAAGTTACAATTACACCTAACACTACACTATCTTTAAATAAATTAAATTAATTAACTACAAGTAGCTACAATTAAATACAATTAAATAAACTAACTAAAGTACAAAAAAAACAAACACTAAATTACAGAAAATAAAAAAGATTACAAGAATTTTAAACTAATTACACCTAATCTAAGTGCCCTAATAAAAAAAAATAAAAAAAATAATAAAAGTCCCTACCCTATACTATATTACAATGTAACCAGCTCTTTTACCAGCCCTTAAAAGGGCTTTTTGTGGGGCATGCCCCAAAGTAATCAGCTATTTTGCCTGTAAAAAAAAAATACAACCCCCCCCAACATTAAAACCCACCACCCACATACCCCTACTCTAACCCACCCAAACCCCCCCCTTAACTAAACCTAACACTACCCCCCTGAAGATCTCCCTACCTTGAGTCGTGTTCACCCAGCCGGGCCGAAGTCATCCTCCAAGGGGCGCTGAAGATGTCTTCCATCCGATAGAAGTCTTCATCCAAGGGGCGCTGAAGAGGTCTTCCATCCGATAGAAGTCTTCATCCAGGCAGCGTCTTCAGTCTTCATCCATCTGGAGCGGAGCCATCTTCAAAGCAGCCGACGCGGAGCCATCCTCTTCCACTGACGCCTACTCGCCAAATGAATATTCCTTTAAGTGATGTCATCCATGATGGCGTCCCTCGAATTCCGATTGGCTGATAGGATTCTATCAGCCAATCAGAATTAAGGTAGGAAAAATCTGATTGGCTGATTCTGATCTCCCTACCTTGAGTCGTGTTCACCCAGCTGGGCCGAAGTCATCATCCAAGGGGCGCTGAAGATGTCTTCCATCCAATAGAAGTGGAGCCATCCTCTTCCACCGACGCCTACTCGCCAAATGAATATTCCTTTAAGTGACGTCATCCAAGATTGCGTCCCTTGAATTCTGGAATTAAGGTAGGAAAAATCTGATTGGCTGATTCAATCAGCCAATCAGATTGAAGTTCAATCCGATTGGCTGATCCATTCTGTTCCGATCAGCCAATAGAATGCAAGCTCAATCTGATTGGCTGATTGGATCAGCCAATAAGATTTTTCCTACCTTTTTCCTACCTTAATTCCGATAGAATCCTATCAGCCAATCGGAATTCGAGGGACGCCATCTTGGATGACGTCACTTAAAGGAATATTCATTTGGCAAGTAGGCGTCGGTGGAAGAGGATGGCTCCGCATCGGCTGCTTTGAAGATGGCTCCGCTCCGGATGGATGAAGATTGAAGACACCGCCTGGATGAAGACTTCTATCGGATGGAAGACCTCTTCAGCGCTCCTTGGATGAAGACTTCTATTGGATGGAAGACATCTTCAGCGCCCCTTGGATGATGACTTCGGCCCGGCTGGGTGAACAAGACTCAAGGTAGAGAGATCTTCAGGGGGGTAGTGTAAGGTTTATTTAAGGGGGGTTTGGGTGGGTTAGAGTAGGGGTATGTGAGTGGTGGGTTTTAATGTTGGGGGGTTGTATTTTTTTTTTACAGGCAAAAGAGCTGATTACTTTGGGGCATGCCCTGCAAAAGGCCCGTTTAAGGGCTGGTAAAAGAGCTGGTTACTTTGTAATGTAGTATAGGATAGGGACTTTTATTATTTTGGGGTATTTTTATTTTATTAGGGGGCTTAGATTAGGTGTAATTAGTTTAAAATTCTTGTAATCTTTTTTTATTTTCTGTAATTTATTGTTTGTTTGTTTTTGTACTTTAGTTAGTTTATTTAATTGTATTTAATTGTAGCTACTTGTAGTTAATTAATTTAATTTATTTAATGATAGTGTAGTGTTAGGTTTAATTGTAACTTAGGGTAGGATTTATTTTACAGGTAATTTTGTATTTATTTTAGCTAGGTAGTTATTAAATAGTTAATAACTATTTAATAACTATTGTACCTAGTTAAAATAAATACAAAGTTGCCTGTAAAATAAATATAAATCCTAAGATAGCTACAATGTAATTATTAATTACATTGCAGCTAGCTTAGGGTTTATTTTACAGGTAAGTACTGTATTTAGTTTTAAATAGGAATAATTTATTTAATGATAGTGTAGTGTTAGGTGTAATTGTAACTTAGGTTAGTTTTTATTTTACAGGTAAATTTGATGTTATTTTATCTAGGTAGCTATTAAATAGTTAATAACTATTTAATAGCTATTGTACCTAGTTAAAATAAATTTAAATTTGCCTGTAAAATAAAAATAAATCCTAAAATAGCTACAATATAATTATTAGTAATATTGTAGCTATATTAGGGTTTATTTTATAGGTAAGTATTTAGTTTTAAATAGGAATAACTAATTTAATAAGAGTAATATTTATTTAGATTTATTTAATTAATATGTAAGTTTGGGGGTGTTAGGGTTAGTGTTAGACTTAGGTTTAGGGGTTAATAATTTTATTATAGGTTGCAACGGTGTAGGGGGGGCAGGATAGGGGTTAATAAATTTATTATAGGTGGCGGCGTTGTAGGGGGGGCAGGATAGGGGTTAATAGGTATTATGTAGGTGGCAGCGGGGTTAATATAATTATTATAGTTGCGGTGGGGTCCGGGAGCGGCGGTTTAGGGGTTAATACTTTTATTAGAGTGGCGATGGGCTCCGGGAGCGGCAGTTTAGGGGTTACCATGTTTAATATAGGTGGCGGCGGTGTAGGGGGGCAGAGTAGGAGTGTTAAGACTCGGGGTACATGTTAGGGTGTTAGGTGTAGACAGCTCCCATAGGAATCAATGGGATGTCGGGCAGCAGCGGACATGAGCTTTCGCTATGGTCAGACTCCCATTGATTCCTATGGGATCCGCTGCCCAAGCTAATCAATTTTCCAAATATCTTTTAAGTGCCATCAAATAAGCTTAAAAAAAACAACAACCCACAAACAATGTTTTTAAACAAATCTTGTTATTCTAGCTCTTGCCCGCCATCCAAGCCATTTAACCCTGTTATTTTTTATTCTTGCATAAAACTATGGATCCTTAAATTCAGTCTCTTCTGTAAATTATCTTCTGTAAATTATCGCTTGCAGTACTCACCCTAAACTCCTAGGGCCCAATGATCTAAAGGTCCCTGGGCTGGCGAGATTATTAAAGAATGCTCGCCAGAACTTCTATTTCCCTGGTGGAATTTTCTAAATCCATTTTTTATCCTGAATACAGTGGCCCCTAGTTATTAAGGTCTGTCGGACCTGATCCGACAGTGCGGATCAGGTCCGACAGACCTCGCTTAATACGGCGAGCAATACGCTCGCCGTATTCAGCATTGCACCAGCAGCTCACAAGAGGGGGGTGTCAATCAACCCGATCGTACTCGATCGGGTTGATATCCGGCAATGCTCAGAGCAGGCGGACAGGTTATGGAGCAGCGGTCTTTGTGACAGCTGCTCCATAACTGCTGTTTCTGGCAAGCCTGCAGGCTCGCCAGAAACACGGGGCATCAAGCTCCATTCAGAGCTTGATACATATGCCCCAGAGTGTCTTGCTAAGCGTGTCTTGCTATACTGAATTTTTGTATGGGGAGAAGATGCATACATTACAAAAGTACACAATTAAATTTGTATTTTAAAAATCATACAAAACAAATATTTGAACAATTCAAACAAAAATATGCAGGAAAAAATTGAAATACCTTAATAGAAAAACTGCTATATGCAGAAGGCATTAAAATGTTATTTATATTGGCTGCAGAATTTGGACTATATTACAAATGGAGCTCTAAATTATTGCGCTCCTGCAAACGGGCAAATTAGTCCGTTTGTGGGAGCGCAATAATTACCAGCCGTTACAAGTGCTGTTTATTGCTGCCGCAACCTTGCAGTAGCAATTAGAGCCCAAAAATTTATCAGATATTATATCTCTTGGTTAATTTTCTAAAAATGCCCCAAATGCCCTCAAAATAGAGGATTTTGTAGTTTTTTAATAAAAAAAAAGTAGCAGTTTTTTTTTTATAAAAAAAACTGCACTAGGTAGTTTTGGGGCTTTAAAGTTGATGGGAGTGGGGTGTTAGAAAAAAAATGGCACTGAAAAGCAACAGCATTTAACAGCAATTGTTAAGGTTACCAATGACCTACTTACAGCAAAATCCAAAGGCTACTTCTATCTGCTTATCCTCCTTGATCTATCTGCAGCCTTTGATACTGTCAACCACCTTCATTTGCTCCAAACCCTCCAATCCTTCGGCATTTGCTCTCTCATGGTTCTCTTCCTATCTGTCTTACCGAACCTTTAGTGTAACCTACTCTGGGGCATCCTCTGCCCCATTACCACTTTCTGTTGGGGTACCAAAAGGCTCTGATTACAGTCCCCTTTTCTTCTCAAACTACACGTCATCATTAGGTTCCTTAATAAAGTCTCACGGGTTTCAATACAATATCATTTGTATGCCAACGACACCCAAATTTACCTCTCTGCACCAGACCTATCTCCTTACGTGCTAACCTATGTCACTAACTGTCTCTCTCAAATCTCATCTTGGATGTCCTCTCACTACTTCAAGCTAAATCTATCCAAAACGGAGCTCCATATTGTACCCCCTCTATAACTGTCGATAACTCCATCATTACCCCTACCCCACATGCCCGATGTCTTGGGGTCACACTTGACTCAGACTTTTCTTTCACACCTCACATTCAGTCCTTTGCTAAAGCATGCCCCTTCAACCTTAAAAACGTCTCTAAAAGTAGACATTTCGTTACACAAGGCACAACTAAGATTTTAAACCACTCTTCCATCCTTTCCTGCCTCGACTACTGCAACTCCATCCACTCTGGGCTCCCTAGCTGTCACCTAGCTCCTTTACAATCCATAATGAATGCCTCTGCCAGGCTCATCTTCCTTACACGTCGCTCTTCATCTGCTGCACCTCTTTGCCAATCCCTTCACTGGCTTCCTCTTGCCTCCAGGATTAAATAAAAAATTCTCATTCTGACATACAAAGATCTCAACTGCACTGCTCCCCCCTACATCTCCGACCTTGTCTCCAGATACTCTCCATCCCGTCCCCTTCTCTCTGCTCACAATGTCCAACTCTCCTCTTCAGGGATGCATACAAACTACACTAACCGTCCTAACTCCATTGCTATCCCCTTGAACCACTTAGCATGTAAGCCTATGAGCCCAGCTGTTTGTAGATCACTTTCATGAGAGCTGACTATAACAGTGCAACTCTCGGCAAGGCCCTCTACCCATTTGATCCCTAGAAATGTTATCTTCTATACCGCCTATGTTTACAACACTGCAGAATCTCTTGGCGCTCTATAAGTATCTGATAATAATAATAATAATAATAATAATAATAATAATGCCAGATATTATATAGATTGGTACAGCAATTCAGCTAATCTTTTCATATTTTTAAAGAAAGGAAATAGTATTTTTCCCTCTCCAAACCATGTTAATTTACTTCACATTTTCTATATTTTAAGTCACTGAAACACAAATGAGGAAAGATTTCAAATAAATTAGCTCACACCAGCTTTAGCTAAAATCACTTGGAAACAAAGGGTTAATATTGTCCAATCTACCAATGGCCTAGATTACAAGCAGAGTACAAAAATGTGAGCAGAAGATGAGTTAACATTATTAGAGTGCAACCCTTACCACTTACATTTTGCGCTCATATTGCAAGTGCATAATTATTTTTTTAGATTACTATGGGGATGCACAGTACAATTTATTTTGCTAAACGTTCAAGTGTTAAGCTAATAGAGTGCAAAAAATCTGCTCAATTAGTAGACTTTAAGTACTATACTATACTATTTCAGTTTAACTTAAAACACTTCAGACATACAAATACACACATAAAAAATCAGTTGGCCCTTTTCAATCACAGCTCTTGTTTCTATGCTCACAATGTCCAACTCTGTTCTTCAGGGATACATACAACCTACTCTAACCTTCCTAACTCCATTGCTATCCCCTTGAACCCCTTAGCATGTAAGCCTATGAGCCCAGCTGTTTGTAGATCACCTTCATAAGAGATGACTATAAAAGTGCAACTCTCAGCAGGGCCCTCTAAACATTTGATCCCTAGAAATGTTATCTTGTATACCGCCAATGTTTACAACACTGCAGAATCTCTTGGCGCTCTACAGGTACCTGATAATAATAATAATGACAGATATTATATAGATTGGTACAGCACTACAGCTAATCTTTTCCAATCTTTTAAGATAGTAAATAGTATTTTTCCTCTCCAAACCATGTTAATTTACTTCACATTTTCTATATTTGAAGTCACTGAAACACAAAAGTGGAAAGATTTCAAATAAATTAGTTCACACCAGCTTTAGCTACAAGTACTTGGAAACAAAGGGTTAATATTGACCAATCTATTGACCAATTATTTTTTTAGATTACTATGGGGATGCACAGTACAATTTATGTTGGTTAACATTCAAGGGCGCGATCCGATATAAATCGTCGCCTACAAAAGCCGGCGACGTCAAATATTGCGCTGGTTTGGTATCACATTTACGGCGTAACATAGAAGTTACGCTCGTATATTTCTGCCTTCGGCCCTAGTATTTTGGCCCATAGACAGGTATACCAAACCCACGCAGTTACGTGGCAAAAATGGAGAAATCTTACTCTATTTTCACCTTGCCACAAATTGCAGGCGTAGTAAGCCTTACGCTGAGTATTGGAGCCCCGTAACTCCCTAAACTACCTGCAAAATAAAACCTAACACCTAACGCATGCGCAATGTCTATCTACCTGTCAACCTAATAAAGTGTTTAAACCCTAAACCACCGCTCCCGGACCCCGCCGCCACTACATTAAATGTCTAACCCCCTAATGTGATCCCCCTACACCGCTGTCACCTACATTAAAATTATTAACACCTAATGTAATCCCTCTACACCGCCGCAATCTATATTAAAATTATTACCCCCTAATGTGAGCTCCCTACCCCGCCGCCACCTATTTTAACTATATTGCCCCCTAATCTAATCCCCCTACACCGCCGCCACCTATATTAAAATGATTAACCCCTAATCTAATCCCCCTACACCGCCACCACCTATATTAAATGTATTAACCCCTACTCTAATCCCCCAAAACCGCCGCCACGTATAATAAATGTATTACCCCCTAAAATGTCCCTACCCTAAACTAAATTAAAAATAGCCCTGAAAAGGGCTTTTTGCATGACATTGCCCCAAAGTAACCAGCTCTATTACCAGCCCTTAAAAGGGCCTTTTGCGAGCATTGTCACACAGTAATCAGCTCTTTTACCTGTAATCGAATCCCAATACACCGCTGCCACCTATAATAAATGTATTACCCCCTAATCTAATCCCCCTACACCGCCGCCACCTATATTAAAATTATTAACCCCTAATCTAATCCCCCTATTCAGCCAATAGAATTACAGTAGCTCTTATTCTATTGGCTATTCAAATCAGCAAATAGAATTAAAGTAGCTCGCATCCGATTGGCTGATTTAAATTTGAAGGCTCAAATCAGCCAATAGGAATTCAAGGGACGCCATTTTTAATCGCATACCTTGAATTCCTATTCAATGTACGGCGGCGATCGTATGAAGAAGATCCTCCACGCTCCGGCTCCGGTCTTCAGTTCCAGCGTCGCCAATCTTCAGTTCCAGCATCGCCGGTCTTCAGTTCCAGATGGACGGTCTTCAGCTCCGCGGTCATCGGTCTTCAACTCCTCCTCCTCACGCCAGCTGGATCCTGGAAAAAGAAGAGGTCGTCGCCTGGAAGAAGACTTCTCCGCCTGGAACAGGACCTTCTCCGCCGGTCTTCAGGACAGGTAAGGAGCACTTGGGTGTTAGACTTAGGTTTTTTTAATGGGGGATTGGGTGGGTTAGAGAAGGGGTATGTGGGTGGTGTGTTGTAATGGGGGGGTTGTTCTTTTTTATAGGTAAAAGAGCTGATTACTTTGGGGCAATGCCCCACAAAAGACCCTTTTAAGGGCTGGTAATAGAGCTGATTACTTTTGTAATTTAGATTAGGGTAGGGATTTTTTTTTATTTTGGGGGCCTTGTTATTTTATTAGGGGGCTTAGAATATGTCAGGTTAGGAAAAGTCCAGAAGAAGACCCAAATGCTAGGGCGAACTTAAACAACACCCTTGCACTCTGAGTTTAATCCAGGACGTGACCCCACGACAACCTCTAAAAAACAATGTACTCACGATATGGAGCAGGGTTAGCCTGAGTCCAAAGTAATTCAAGATATCAGCCAAATAGACTTCTGAGTAAGGAACTGGTTTCAGGAAAAGTCTTCAACAGAATCAGGAGAGCAGGAATAGTTCACTTATTCTCAGACAGAGGAAGGGTAAACAAGAAACAGTTAATAATGCAGGAGTAGGCAACTTGTTATATAGGTAGTTTGAGGGTTAATACTGTGTAGTCAGTCCTTGAAGAGTTTGGCAACAGGTTATCAGGCAGATTGAGAGATTCACAGAATAAATAGTACTTGCAATGTTCGGCAACAGGTTATCAGGAAGTTAGAGGGTTAACCCAGAATAGTCAGTCTTTGCAGAGTTTGGCAGTTAGAGAGTTTCCAAAGCGAAGTCCTCACAGGAGCCACAAAGAGTAACAAACAAACGGGCACTGAAGAAACAGGAAGCCCGGAATAAAAAGCCTGGTAGTGACATCATCAGGAAGAAGCATCTCAGACTACCTGTCAATCAAGCACACAGAGAGGACAGCTGGAGCTTCCCAGTGGCCGAGTGTGACAGTGCCCCCTCCTCAAGGACCCCTCCGGGGGACCCGACTGGGCCTGGCAGGGTATTTCTTGTGAAAAGACTTGACAAGAGCTGGAGCATGAACATGAGAGGCTGGTTCCCAAGATCGTTCAGAGATAGGATAACCTTTCCAATGGACCAGGTAGTACAGCCGATTGCCCCGTAGCTTGGAATCCAAAATCTGGCTGACTTCAAACTCAGAAGTTCCCTCTACGGAAAGTGGAGGAGGTGGTTTACTCTTGATAGAGTACCGGTTGTACTGGCTTGAGTAAGGAGACATGAAACACTGGATGGATCTTGAGAGTCTTGGGTAAAGCCAGGCGGTATGCAGAAAAACAAACTTTGGAAACAATTCGAAAAGGTCCAATGTACTTAGGACCCAACTTAGTACAAGGTTGTTTTAGACATATGCATCTGGTGGATAAAAATACTCTGTCTCCAGTACGAAGTAAAGGAGCCTTACACCTTCTGCGATCAGCATATCTCGTGTGTCTTAAGGAAGAGGAAAGTAGATTTTGACGAATGAGTTGCCAGTAGTTACTGAGATTTTTCACAATACGATCTGCTCAAGGGCTTCAGTAGAACTGGTAATCATAGGAAAGGTTCTAGGTTCAAAACCATAAGCTGCCATAAAGGGAGAGGTCTGTAATGAGGCGTTATAGCGTGAGTTGTGAGCTAATTCCGCCAAAGGCAATAACTGAGACCAGTTGGAGTGGTGATGGTCTACATAATGTCTAAGAAAAGATTCTTAGGCTTGATTTACACACTCAGTCTGTCCGTTGGATTGAGGATGATGTGCAGTAGAAAGAGATATGTTGATTCCAAAGTGCTTACAAAAAGATCTCCAAAACTTAGAAACAAATTGAACTCCGCGATCTGAGACTATGTCAGTGGGAAAACCATGTAAACGAGATATATGTAGAACAAAGAGTTCAGAAAGTCTTTGAGCTGACGGCAAGCCTGGAAGAGGTATGAAGTGAGCAGACTTGGAGATCCGATCCACCACTACCCAAATGGTCGTATTTCCAGCAGAAACAGGAAGATATGTAACGAAGTCCATGGATAAGTGAGACCAAGGGTAATGAGGAATGGGAAGAGGGTGTAATAGACCAAACGGTCGATGAGAAGATTGTTTGTTCGAAGCACAAGAACTACAAGCAGCAATATAATCCTTAACATCCCTCCTTATAGTGGACCACCAGACATGCTGCTTCAGTTTCCACAAAGTATTGGTTACTCCAGGATGACCTGCTGAAATGCTGTTGTGAGCCCAACGTAGAAGCTTAAGACGTAATCCTTTGGGTACATACAGGATACAAGAAGGTAGTTTGCAAAAAGATGGTACCCGGACTTGAGTAGCATGTAAAGCCTGTACTGGAAAAGAGGATACTTGAGCCAAAACTTTGACTGGACGTAGTATAGGTTCAGAATCCAAAGGAGAAGGCTCAAAAGATTGGAACTGCCTAGATAAAGCATCTGCCTTGGAATTTTTTGAACCAGGAACATAGGAAAAATTACACCTGGAGAAGAACAAGGCCCACCGAGCCTGACGAGGATTGAGACGAGTAGCTGTATGGAGGTATAAAAGATTCTTATGATCTGTCTGAATGAAAAAAGGTTGACTGGTACCCTCTAACCAATGATTCCATTCCTCCAAAGCTAATTTTATAGCCAAAAGTTCCTTATTGCCCACATCACAATTTAACTCGGCAGGATTGAATTTTTTCGAAAAGAACGCCACAGGATGTATCTTGCTGGTAGTCAGATCACATTGGGAGAGAACAGCTCAAGCTGCTATAGAAGAAGCATCAACCTCCAAAATAAACTGGAGATCAGGAATTGAATGACTGAGAAGAGGTGCTGAAGAAAATGCTGATTTTAACGTTTCAAAAGACTGTACTGCCAAAGTGGACCAGTTCTTACAATTTTGCCCTTTCTTAGTAAGAGAAGTGAGTGTAGACGTGATGTCAGCAAAGTTCTTAATAAACTTTCTATAGTAATTGGCAAAGCCAAGAAACCTCTGCAGGGATTTGAGAGTAATTGGTCTGGGCCAGTCCTTGATAGCCGAAAGTTTAGCAGGATCCATCTCAAAACCTGATACTGAAATGATATAACCCAAAAAGGGAATGGAACTCTGATGAAAAGAGCATTTCTCCTATTTAGGGAACAGGGAATTGTCTCGTAACTTCTGAAGTACCAGTCTTACATGATGTACATGTTCCTGTAATGTTTTGGAATAGATCAGAATGTCATCGAGATAAATGATAACAAATTGATTTAGATAGTCTCTGAAGATTTTGTTGACAAAGTGCTGAAATACTGCTGGTGCATTGCACAATCCAAATGGCATTACTAGATACTCGTAGTGACCAAATCTAGTGTTAAATGCCGTCTTCCATTCGTCTCCTTTACGGATTCTGACCAAATTGTAGGCCCCTTAGGTATAGGAGCCCCTGAAAACAATTCGATAGGACAGTCAAATATCCGGTGTGGAGGTAATGTCTCAGCCTCCTTCTTGGAAAACACATCACTAAAAGCATGATAGTAATTAGGCAATTAATCAGGAACTTCCACCATAGCTACGACAGGACCAGATGGTTTTTGAGGGATTTTGCAGGCAATGTTTGAAACAGGTAGTTCCCCAGGAAATAAGTTCTCCTTTAGACCATGAGATGACTGGATCATGAAGCTGCAACCAAGGTAACCCCAGAATCAACAGTATGTGGGGAGAAGTGATGACGTCAAAACGAATAATTTCAGAATGGAGTATGCCCACAGACAAAAGAAGAGGAATGGTAGAATTTTGTATGATACCAGAACCTAAAGGCTGTCCACTAACAGTGGTTACCTTAATTAACTGTTTCTTGGCTTGAAGAGGAATCCTGAGAGAGTCAGCAAAGTTTGAATCAATGAAAACTCCAGCAGCTCCAGAGTCAATGAGGGCTTGAGCTTGAAACTTAGTGTCTCCAAAAGAGATAGTTAAAGGAACAAAAAGTTTAGAATTGAGGGAAGACATGGGATTCTGGCTTAACTCTGTCCCTCTATCAAAAGTTAAGCCTTGGCTTTTACTGGCCGGATAGGACAGTCCTTCAGTAAATGTCCTTTGGTACCACAATACAGACATAATCCAAGAGTACGCCTTCTATGGCGTTCAGCTTCTGACAATTTAATAGCTCCTACTTCCATGGGTTCCACAGACTCAGGAGATTGGGAATTATTATTAGACAGACTTGAGGTTCGAATAGGAGGACGAAATGAAGATTTAACAAAGGATCTCTGATTCCTATCTCTCTCCTGAAGCCGTTCAGAATGAAGGGCGTCAAGAGTAATACACAAATTGATAAGACCCTCCAGAGAATCGGTGAATTCCCGAAATACAAGTTCATCCTTAAGGCATTCGCAAAGTCCCTTGCGAAAGGCTGCCCGTAAGGCTCCATGGTTCCAATCAGTTTCTGAGGCTAAAGTCCTGAATTCAATAGCATATTGAGCTACCAAAGGGATCCCTGTCTCAGATCCAAGAATCCTGCCTCTGCAGCTGCAGACCTCCCAGGCTTGTCAAAAACAGAAGAAAAAATGGACACAAATAATTCCACATCCTGTAGTAAAGGATCATTCTTCTCTAAAAGAGGAGACACCCAGAGCCTTACCCTTCATGAGGGAAATAATAAAGGTGATTTTGGAAGTAAAATGGGAAAAAACGAGGATTGTTTCTGAAGTGTAAACGACATTGATTAAGGAATCAACGACATTCTTCAGGATTACTGTCATATTTATCTGGAAGTGGGATTCGTGGTATATACTGTCCAACAGGTTGAGGTGGGTTAAAGACAGCATTGGAGCTAGTAGCAGCTGCAGTAGGAGTAACAGTAGCTTGATAAGGAGCAGAGAGGTTATGTAGCAGAGCAGTAATCTGGTCAAGCTTGGAATCCGAAGATTGCAAATGAGCAGAATGATTTCCTAGAAGTTGCCCTTGTAGAGCCACAGCCCTGGATAACTCATCAGGATCCATATTATGGCCCATTTGTACTGTCAGGTTAGGAAAGTCCAGAAGAAGACCCAAATGCTAGGGCGAACTTAAACAACACCCTTGCACTCTGAGTTTAATCCAGGACGTGACCCCCACGACAACCTCTAAAAAACAATGTACTCAAAATATGGAGCAGGGTTAGCCTGGGTCCAAAGTAATTCAAGATATCGGCCAAATAGACTTCTGAGTAAGGAACTGGTTTCAGGAAAAGTCTTCCACAGAATCAGGAGAGCAGGGATAGTCCACTTATACTCAGACAGAGGAAGGGTAAACAAGAAACAGTTAATAATGCAGGAGTAGGTAACTTGTTATCAGGCAGTTTGAGGGTTAATACTGTGTAGTCAGTCCTTGAAGAGTTTGGCAACAGGTTATCAGGCAGCTTGAGAGATTCACAGAATAAATAGTACTTGCAATGTTCGGCAACTGGTTATCAGGAAGTTAGAGGGTTAACCCAGGATAGTTAGTCTTTGCAGAGTTTGGCAGTTAGAGAGTTTCCACAGCGAAGTCCACACAGGAGCCACAAAGAGTAACAAACAAACAGGCACTGAAGAAACAGGAAGCCCGGAATAAAAAGCCTGGTAGTGACATCATCAGGAAGGGGCGGCTCAGACTGCCTGTCAATTAAGCACACAGAGAGGACAGCTGGAGCTTCCCAGCGGCCGAGCGTGACAGAATAAGTGTAATTAGCTTAAAATGTAATCTTTTTTTATTTTTTTGTAATTTAGTGGGGGTTTTTTTTGTAATTTAGTTTAGTGTATTTAATTGTATTTTAGTTTAGATATTTGTAGTTTATTTAATTAATTTATTGATAGTGTAGGTGTATTTGTAACTTAGGTTAGGATTTATTTTACAGGTAAATTGGTAATTATTTTAACTAGGTAGCTATTAAATAGTTATTAACTATTTAATAGCTATTGTACCTAGTTAAAATAAATACCAAGCTACCTGTAAAATAAATATAAACCCTAAAATAGCTACAATGTAATTATTAATTATATTGTAGCTATCTTAGGGTTTATTTTATAGGTAAGTATTTAGTTTTAAATAGGAATAATTTAGTTAATATTATTAATATTATTTAGATTTATTTTAATAATAATTAAGTTAGGGGTGTTAGAGTTAGATAGGGTTAATATAGTTAATATATATAATATAATAACTATATTAACTATATTAACCCTAATATAATTAGGGTTAATATAGTTAATATAGGTGGTGGCGGTGTAGGGGGGTCAGATTAGGGGTTAATATATTTAATATAGGTGGCGGCGGTGTAGGGGGATTACATTAGGGGGTAAAACATTTATTATAGGTGGCGGCGGTGTAGGGGGATTAGATTACAGGTAAAAGAGCTGATTACTATGTGACAATGCCCTGCAAAAAGCCCTTTTAAGGGCTGGTAATAGAGTTGGTTACTTTGGGGCAATGCCCCGCAAAAGGCCCTTTTAAGGGCTGGTAATAGAGCTGGTTACTTTGGGGCAATGCCACGCAAAAGGTTAATAAATTTAATATAGGTGGCTGCAGTGTAGGGGGATTAGATTAGGGGGTAATACATTTATTATAGGTGGCGGCAGTGTAGGGGGATTAGATTAGGGGTTAATACATTTAATATAGGTGGTGGAGGTGTAGGGGGATTAGATTAGGGGGTAATATAGTTAAAATAGGTGGCGGTGGGGTAGGGGGCTCACATTAGGGGGTAATATAGTTTAAATAGGTGGCGGCGGTATAGGGGGATCATATTAGGGGGTAATATAGTTTAAATAGGTGGCGGCGGTGTAGGGGGATCATATTAGGGGGTAATATAGTTTAAATAGGTGGCGGCGGTGTAGGGGGATCATATTAGGGGGTTATATAGTTTAAATAGGTGGCGGCAGTGTAGGGGGATCATATTAGGGAGTAATATAGTTAATGTAGGTGGCGGCGGTGTAGGGGGCTCATATTAGGGGGTAAAACATTTAATGTAGCTGGCGGCAGTGTAGGGGGATCATATTAGGGGTAATATAGTTAATGTAGTTGGCGGCGGGGTCCGGGAGCGGCGGTTTAGGGGATTGTGGATAGAGGGGTATACGTGTCTGGCTATGTTTGGGAGGCGTGTTAGACAGTAACGGGTGATTTTATAACTTAGTCAGTTTTTTTATGCGGCGGCAGTTTCTAAAGTGCCGTAAGTCACTGGCGACTCCAGAAATTTGTACTTACGCAGATTTCTGGACATCGCTAGTTTGTCAGACTTACGGCACTTTAGCATCTGACGGCGCCGTATATAAGATAGCTCGAGTTGCAAGCTGAAACAACGGGCGGCGCAGGTTTCCACGCTTGCGCCAAAACCTGCACCGTATATTGGATCGCGCCCCAAGTGTTAAGCTGATAGAGTGCAAAAAATCTGCTCAATTAGTGGACTTTAAGTACAATACTATACTATTTCAGTTGAACTTAAAACACTTCAGACATACAAATACACACGTAAAAAAATCAGTTGGCCCTTTTCAATCACAGCCCTTGTCATTTCACATCCCTTTAATTCAGACACAAAACCTTTCCCATTATTAAACCTTTATTTCACAAGTATTAATTCTTACTATAACTTAAATTTCTTTTTCTTTTTTCCCAGAGCAATTTCATATGTTTTTTAATGCAAACTTGCAAGAGATAATTGATTACTTCAGCTCTCAGAAAGTACTATATTTTAAAGCGGAACTTTGGACTGAGCATGAGTGCAACACTTAATTGATTAACTGACCACTTGTAACATAAGTACAAAGAGTGTGTTAGTACTGCTTGGTGCTATCCATTAAAATTATAAGATGGGCTAAAAATACATTATCTGGAACTTATTTGTTTACTTGTTTAAGGGATCTGCATACACAGGAAACTTTTATTTTTTTTTCTTTATATGGGGACTTTGATGTTTGATATACACCTACAGCAAATTGTGTGTTTTTATTATTGTATTATTTGTTACTTGAAGAATAATAAATAAAGTTTTACATTGAAAAAAATAATATATACTTGTACAGGTATTTTTAATTCAATAAATTACTAGAAACTAAAAATCATAAATTTGCAAAGTAAAAAATGCAAGCAAAATTGTGTCACATCTCTCACCTATTCTCATGTTCTACCTGGAAGAGATCTCCTTAAAAATGATTGTTCCATCTGTAGATGCTTAAAAGTGCCTTATTATTCCTCAAAAAGTCAAATGCACACCAGACAACTTGACAATCCTTTTCTATGGACCATATTATTGTGGAAAACAAGCATATATAACCTGACATCCAACCCATACAATGGGTTACATGAAAGGAAGCATAAGTCCCCATTTATGATGTCACCATCAAGATGACTTTCTGAGATGGAAATACATGCACCCATGTTTACAACTCCCAAGTAGCCCATTGACACCAAAAGTTATATTAAAAAAAAAGGATGATTACATTGATGTTGTCTTTTTATTATGCACATGTTAGTTATGCAACTGTACTGCATTTAGTAGTCCTTTGATGCATTGATTAAGGTGTGTACTCATTAGTAAATGTTTCACAGTATTCTAGATCCAATAAAATTCTAATCATTTTTAATTAAAAATGTTAATGAATATTGTCTGCAAATAAATGTATGAACAAAATTACTAAAATTGAATTTGAGATTATTATTAATATCAATACATGTTACTTTCTTCAGTTAGATTAATCTTATCTTGCCAAGATTCTTGTCATATTTGATTAGTTACTGCAATTAATAATTGATGTAACATCACAAGGAAGGTTATGTCAAGACCCTCTATATTAAATCTCTCAAAGTATTGTACAATATTCATGGAAACATATATGTGTGCTATCAAGAAAAGGAAAAACATCAGGTAAGAAGATAATAGATAAGGATTCTCAAGCTCTACTTTACAATGGAATATAATATATTTTAAGTGTTTAAGTTTTTCCTCAGTACAAGTAGTAACACCCAATTTTGCATACTCATCAGTCCAATTGTATTGCTTTATACAATTTCAGTATTTCTTTAATGTCACTTTCAATGTAAAAATGGTATCATGGACACTCAATAGTACATTATTACCAATATTGGAATACACTTTGGATGAAAAATAAATATCTCCTTTAATTTGTTCCCAATTATCCATTTTACATGCTGGAGTGTTTTAAATTGTTTACAAATAGTTTTTTAGCCTTTATATTGGCATTTGAAATAGTTGATTGTAATATGCCTTTAAGTGAAGTAAGGGGTTAACGCAATCATACACCTTTAAAAAGGTACTCATTTGAGAGATTTGCATACAACTGGTGATCAAGGGCTGGGAGGAGCCCGCAACGCGTACGGATTGCTACAAGTGTTTGTTTTACTTCTAAATATCTTTTAAGTGCCATCAAATAAGCTTAAAAAAAAAACCCACAAACTCTGGGCACGATCAAATATACTGGGCAGGTTTCGGCGCAAGCGTGGGAACCCGCGCTGTCTGTAATTTCACCTTGCACGTCGGGGTATTACATATACTGCGCCGTTATATGCTAAACTGGCGTAAGTAGAACAAACTGGCGATCTTCTGAAATGTGCGCAAATACATATTTTAGTCATCGCAAGTAACTTACACCAGTATTTTGTCCATGTAAAGTGTCAATAAAGAGTAGTGTTATGCAAATTAGGCTAACACTCGTAAAAATGAACCACGATTTCAAATATAAATGTGACACGTAATTACGCTATTCAAAATTCAAATATAAACCCATGCGCAGCTGCCATTTTCTTCAGTGTGTTTGGATTGTTCTTTGAGCTACAGCACACTACACTGGAGTGGAGGATTAGTCAGAGTAGAGAGAGCTACAGCACACTACACTGGAGTGGAGGATTAGTCAGAGTAGAGAGAGAGGTGCAAACAGAGGAGTTAGGTCACATTGTTGTTTGATTAAGCTTGTACACTTACACATATTTTTACATATTGCACACATTTTGCATACATACATATACACATACACTACACTTTTTTTTCTAACACCTCATACATTTTATTTGAATATCACAGTGTGATAGGCTGAATGTTTGGTTGTGATTGTGTGTGATTGAACTGGGAGTGAGTGTGAGTGTGTGTAGTGTGATTTAGTGTGAGGATGGCAATGAGAGGTAGGGCGGAGGGGAGGAGGGGAGAGGAGTGGCAGGGAGAGGAGTATTGGAGAGGACAGGAGGAGTAGTGGGGTCCCCGTCAGGGAGTAAGTGAAGTGGGGAGAGGGAGAGCTAGAAGGGATGATGGGAGGGAGATGCCTGAGAGCCCCAGAGACCAGGCACATCTAGGAGAGGGACATAGGGTGCACATGTGGACAGAAGGGGGGAGGAGGGAGAGGATAGGGAGGAACCCACACCAGGGACATCACAGAGAGCAAGCCAGGTGTCCATGGAGGATGAGAGGCTGAGATGTTCCATCTTCTCATTTGAGGAAAATGTTGCCCTAGTCCAGGCCATCATGGACAATTACAGTGCCCTCTTCAGGCAGGAGAAGGGCAAAGGCAGTGCCAAAAGGCGAAAAATGGCATGGTTGGTGGTAGAGGATGCCGTCAACAGTGTGGCCCCGCAGAGGAGGAATGTTGAGGGCCTGAAAAAGTGGTGGAATGACTGCAAGAGGCGGGTCAAAGAAAAGATAGGGCAGAAAGCTATGCACCAGAGGGGAACAGATGGTGGTCCATCCCTGGACATAGAGAATAACACCTGGCAGGAGATGATTTGCAGGTCCCTGAGTATCACAGCAGTCCGTGGACTTCCAGGGGCTTGTGACTCAGGGGCTGCAACCACAGCACATCATGCTGGTTAGTAACATCCCACACACCAGTATTATATGTATTTGAGATATAACATCCTTTAATATCACACATTCATGTACACAATGAGGAGCATGGCATTTGGCCTACTAACATAAACATCTACAATTATATTTAACATTAATGCTACTTAACACAATGCAATTCATGATATGGGGTGGAATAGTGCAATACTAACATGTCTCAGAGTAACAAAGGCCACAAGCCACATGTAGAGTTTTCAGTAAATGGACTCTATAGCCATCACAATACTTTTAGCTCAATCAAGCAGGTTCTGTGCCTACATCAGGCTAAAGTAAATTGTGTGACCATAGTGTCACTTAAAGAACACATTTTTTCCATCATTGACATGTACACATAACTATTGTATGAAACACATACCTGTATACTAAGCATATTAAAATCCCTCATAGAACAAATCACAATGTGCACATGCATGTTATAGAGTTTGACATGAGAAACAGTATAGGCCCTAGCATGTATCAATGTACATTGTATGCCCACATGGACACATATCTGACTGTACTAATCCCTCTCATCATTTGACTCCTCCACAGAACCTCTTGTCACGAGAATACAAACAGACATGCCGCAACCACCACCACCACCAGTCACAGGCATGCCGCCACTACCATCACCAGTCTGCAGGCAACCACATGAACAGTATGCTCCCAGGCATGAGCATGGTTGGCTGGCTTCAGTTAAGGACCCGGGAGTGATGCCACCACCATTGCCATATGACCCCTGGCAAGATTCCTGGCCAGAGGAATATTCTTCTTTTGGCTTTGAGGGGGAGCCAAGACAGCCACAAAGGGTCCATGCATTTACCCCCCCAACACAACCTCTGGGCAGTCATGGCTTTTACCCACAGACTATGTCACAACCAAGAAGTGCCAACTGGACAGGCTGAGTGGTCACACACTGGTCATCAGTGGGACTATCAATCAACCCTTAGAGCTCCACCATCCTCATCACTTGGGCGAGCTCCACCATCTGCAGATGAAAATATAGCTGAAAGTACTCAAGCACCAGAAGATGCAGCTGAACCTGCCCCACCAGAAACATCAGATGCAGCTGAACCTGCCCCACCAGAAACATAGGATGCAGCTGAACCTGCCCCACCAGAAACATCAGATGCAGCTGAATCTGCCCCACCAAAAACATCAGATGCAGCTGAACCTGCCCCACCAGAAACATCAGATGCAGCTGAACTTACATCTCAAGCAACTAGACCTGCTGCTCAAGAGCCTGTGGATGCATTGTATTCTCCCCTGGGTGAGGAATACATTACACTCCAGAGGAGGCTCATAACAAGCTCCAAGAGCAGACAAAGAGGCCAAGAGAGGTTCCACAGGAGCCAAGAGAGGTTACACAAACGTAGCATAGAGCTGCAGAGGGACCTGGCAGCATCATTAAGTGGAAGTGTTCAAAACCAGTCACAGATGATGCGAATTCTGTCTGATATGCAGATGCAGATGGACAATAGATGGTGAGAACAAAATCAACTCTTGGGTGTGTTGGTTGAGCACTTTACACACCAGCAGGACACTACCTCCAGCCTATCATCTATGGCCAGCACACCAGCAGAAACATTAGAATCTTTTCAAACAAGGAAATCCACTACAGTCACCTCAGCTCCCTCATCTAAGAAGCCAAAAAAGAAATAAATATGCTTATAGTTCACCATAAATCTTGTCCTCTATTATTTACAATATAATTGTCATCCACATCCATGTGAGGTGTGTTTTAGTACACTAATATTGTTAAAACATATAATAAGACCTGTGTGGAAATGGCAAAAAAAAGGTAATATTATCATGTTTATGACATATTCATGTTCTATAAACCACATCACATAGTTGTGTATGAAGGGTACATATAGTAATATTCACTTATAAGATGTAAATCAAGGTTTCTCAAATGCAATATAAATTGACACATGGGTATATATATAAATAATAATGTATTTACAGAAGGTATGAACATAAGGTATAAGCATCCATTTTCAGTCTTATTAATGATAGTCAATAAATCATAGTGACCTAAACATGAATTAAACAAATGAGACATTTTCAGTAATTAGGGTGGTTAAGGGAAGTGGGGTGGGATATAGTAGTTTCACTTACATGCAGTGGAAATGCGCAGTATGTAAACATGGTGGTTAATGAGGGTGTGCATTGCCAGGTGTTTTAAGGCTGCAGGTAAGAGGTTGTGCTGTTTGTGATTGGTTTGACATACTTGCAGGGGCAGGAATAATAAATGCTTAGAAGAGGTTTAACTGTTTGAGATTTGCGGCTGATATGTATGTGATTTGCATGCGTTTGTTAGGCCTTCAGGGAGTTATGTTGCTTTTTTAGTAAGTGCAAGGGTTGCTGTGCCTGCAATATGTGGCGAGATAAGAATGGAGTAGATTCTCTGAATTCTGCGCGCGTAAGTACTTATGCTGCATATTGGATACCAAATTGCGCGGCTGATCTATGTTAGTATATGGGTAAATAAAATACGTCCGAAGGGGGAAATATACGAGTGTAACTTGTATGCTACGCCGTATATGTAATACCAAAATCACGTAAAATCTGGCGGTGGAGGATTTTGCGGGCGACGCTGCATATGCTGCATAAGCTTAAAAAAAACAACCCACAAACAATGTTTTCAAACAAATCTTGTTATTCTAGCTCTTGGCAAGTTTGTTTCTGCACAGTATTGGCAAACTACATTAGCACGTTTTTCAATCTGACTACTTTTGTGTCGGGAAAAAAACTTTTACTTGGAGAAAATTCTCAGATAGTTACACCAATATAATAATATTATGACAAATTACATAATTGAATCTATTAACGTCATTAAGTTGTGCCTGTTATATTTTTCAGAAATGTATTTAATGACAATAAAAGCCTTTATTAGAAGAGGAACAATATTCTTCCAAGAAATATCCCATAAACTGTTGGCTATTATGCTTAAACGCCATGTTTTTTTTTTAATTTGGTATTTGTTCCCTCTGCAAATAACCCATACTGCAATGCCCCTACTAAAAACACAACTCTATGGGTGCCACTATCAAATATTAACCCCCTAACCATATGCAGTGCCCACCATCCAAGCCATTTAACACTGTTATTTTTTATTCTTGCTTAAAACTATGGATCCTTAAATTCAGTCTCTTCTGGAAATTATCGCTTGCAGTACTCACCCTAAACTCCTAGGGCCCAGTGATCTAACGGTCCCTGGGCTGGCGAGATTATTAAAGAAGAAAGGGTAGTAATTCAGAGATTCTACACTCAGACTCCTTGCTAATCCCAAAAGGTGATGCAACCTCAAAATTATCACCTTAATAGACAGTATAAAATGGGGAGGTGGGATAGCGCTAAATACAGCTTAGAGTCTTAAGAAATGGAAAAATGAGTACTACCAATGATATCTATATAATTGGGGTATGATCCCTGAATATGTGGTTCTCACACCTTTTAGGGTAAAATCCTATAGTGTATCACTTAGGTTTTATTTGTGGGTTGAAGTTAATAAAATAAATATTTATCTATTGCAAAAATTGCTTATAAATGAACTCTCTTAAAGCATTCGATGAGTGTACAGGGAGTGCAGAATTATTAGGCAAGTTGTATTTTTGAGGATTAATTTTATTATTGAACAACAACCATGTTCTCAATGAACCCAAAAAACTCATTAATATCATAGCTGAATAGTTTTGGAAGTAGTTTTTAGTTTGTTTTTAGTTATAGCTATTTTAGGGGGATATCTGTGTGTGCAGGTGACTATTACTGTGCATAATTATTAGGCAACTTAACAAAAAACAAATATATACCCATTTCAATTATTTATTTTTACCAGTGAAACCAATATAACATCTCAACATTCACAAATATACATTTCTGACATTCAAAAACAAAACAAAAACAAATCAGTGACCAATATAGCCACCTTTCTTTGCAAGGACACTCAAAGGCCTGCCATCCATGGATTCTGTCAGTGTTTTGATCTGTTCACCATCAACATTGCGTGCAGCAGCAACCACAGCCTCCCAGATACTGTTCAGAGAGGTGTACTGTTTTCCCTCCTTGTAAATCTCACATTTGATGATGGACCACAGGTTCTCAATGGGGTTCAGATCAGGTGAACAAGGAGGCCATGTCATTAGATTTTCTTCTTTTATACCCTTTCTTGCCAGCCACGCTGTGGAGTACTTGGACGCGTGTGATGGAGCATTGTCCTGCATGAAAATCATGTTTTTCTTGAAGGATGCAGACTTCTTCCTGTACCACTGCTTGAAGAAGGTGTCTTCCAGAAACTGGCAGTAGGACTGGGAGTTGAGTTTGACTCCATCCTCAACCCGAAAAGGCCCCACAAGCTCATCTTTGATGATACCAGCCCAAACCAGTACTCCACCTCCACCTTGCTGGCGTCTGAGTCGGACTGGAGCTCTCTGCCCTTTACCAATCTAGCCATGGGCCCATCCATCTGGCCCATCAAGACTCACTCTCATTTCATCAGTCCATAAAACCTTAGAAAAATCAGTCTTGAGATATTTCTTGGCCCAGTCTTGACGTTTCAGCTTGTGTGTCTTGTTCAGTGGTGGTCGTCTTTCAGCCTTTCTTACCTTGGCCATGTCTCTGAGTATTGCACACCTTGTGCTTTTGGGCACTCCAGTGATGTTGCAGCTCTGAAATATGGCCAAACTGGTGGCAAGTGGCATCTTGGCAGCTGCACGCTTGACTTTTCTCAGCTCATGGGCAGTTATTTTGTGCCTTGGTTTTTCCACACGCTTCTTGCGACCCTGTTGACTATTTTGAATGAAACGCTTGATTGTTCGATGATCACGCTTCAGAAGCTTTGCAATTTTAAGAGTGCTGCATCCCTCTGCAAGATATCTCACTATTTTTGACTTTTCTGAGCCTGTCAAGTCCTTCTTTTGACCCATTTTGCCAAAGGAAAGGAAGTTGCCTAATATTTATGCACACCTGATATAGGGTGTTGATGTCATTAGACCACACCCCTTCTCATTACAGAGATGCACATCACCTAATATGCTTAATTGGTAGTAGGCTTTCGAGCCTATACAGCTTGGAGTAAGACAACATGCATAAAGAGGATGATGTGGTCAAAATACTCATTTGCCTAATAATTCTACACTCCCTGTATATAAAAAATATTTATTCCTATACAAAACTCTGTTTTTGGTCTGTTTAAAATACAAGAATTCAAAGTATCGATGCCGGTATCTTAATATATTATTTAAAATTTCACTTAAAATTTGCGCAAATACAATATATTACCTGGTGTCCAGTATATTTTTACTTAGATCACACTTTGGTAAATGACCTTAAAATACCAATTTAGAAACAAGTTATTACTTTGTATCACAGAGATGTGTCACGGAAATGTATCACTCCCGTAATTACAATGTTACACTAATCACCAAGAGCTGTGTGATGTGTATGGTTTGCTCTGTACACGCTATGGTTATACAATTTGCGGTGACAGATTGATTACAGGTTGTTATACAAATTACAAACATACATCATTCCCGTAATAACATATAATACTGTTCACAGGTTTCCCGTGATCCCCTTAGAAAATGTGAAAGTGAGCGGCGTCACAATGTATATTGTTTTAGGGTAACCTTACTTGAATGTCTGTATCCAGAAATCCTTAGTCCGGTTGACAGACCAGCTGGTCTGTTTGTTGTAAAGAGACTTGGCTTCTTCTCCTGACCTTGTTCCTCTTGGTTTGATTTCCGGGTCAGAGTGCCATAGTGTAATCCTTAGGGATTTTTGTTTTACAGTGTTTGTACACTTTTCTTCGTATCGGTGTCACCCTTAGCTAGTGATGCAGGCTAGATCGAATACTGGGTCCTGGGGCAGGAATTATACATATGGAGTCTATTCCTATTTTAGGATACAGCTCGATGTACCTGCCCTAACCAGTATGGCCAAGTTTACCTCTCACCAGCTGGGTTAGTGTTCAATGGATATCGGTTCAGAGTCAGCAGTCTCTATGCGTTTCAGCCGCCAGGGGCCTTTTTATTAAAGAATGCTCGCCAGTACTTCTATTTCCCTGGTGGAATTTTCTAAATCCACTTTTTATCCTGAATACAGTGTCTCTTGCTAAGGGGCGTATACTGAATTTTTGTATTGGGAGAAGATGCATTCATTACAAAAGTACACAATTAAATTTGTATTGTAAAAATCATACAAAACAAATAATTGAACAATTCAAACAAAAATATGCAGGAAATTTTTTTATTGTTAAGGTGCATCAAAAATCGTATCAAATTTCTTAAAAAAAAACCCTATTTTTAAAAAAACCTACACCTAAATTACGAATTTTGCGGTAACAGGGGTGTGGTGCTAACGAGCAGTTTTCTCTCACCACTCACCAATAGACAGCGCTGGTATTACGGGTTTTTACAAACCCGGCGTTAGCCGTAGAAAAGTGAGCGGAGAGCAAAATTTAGCTTTACATCTCACCTCAATACCAGCGCTGCTTATGGTAGTGGTGAGCTGGCTAAACGTGCTAGTGCACGATTTCCCCATAGGAATCAATGGGGGAGAGCCGGCTGAAAAAAAACCTAACACCTGCAAAAAAGCAGCATTCAGCTCCTAACGCAGCCCCATTGATTCCTATGGGGAAATACATTTTATGTCTACACCTAACACCCTAACATGAACCCCAAGTCTAAATACCCCTTATCTTACACTTATTAACCCCTATTCTGCCATCCCCGACATTGCCGACACCTGCATTATACTATTAACCCCTAATCTGCTGCTCCGGACACTGCTGCCACCTTCATTATACTTATGAACCCCTAATCTGATGCCCCCAACATCGCCGAACCCTACATTATATTTATGAACCCCTAATCTGCTGCCTCCAATGTCGCTGCAAACGAACTACATTTATTAACCCCTAATCTGCCACCCACAACGTCGCCGCCACTATATTAAATGTATTAACCCCTAAACCTAACCCCCCCTAACTGAAATATAATTTTAATAAATCTAAATAAAATTACTATTATTAACTAAATTATTCCTATTTAAAACTAAATACCTGTAAAATAAACCCTAAGATAGCTACAATATAACTAATAGTTTCATTGTATCTATCGTAGGGTTTATTTTTATTTTACAGGCAACTTTGTATTTATTTTAACTAGGTACAATAGTTATTAAACAGTTATTAACTATGTAATAACTACCTAATTAAATTAAAGACAAATTTACTTGTAAAATAAAACCTAACCTATGTTAAAATTACACCTAACACTACACTATAATTAAATTAAATACCTAAACTAAATACAATTAATTAAAATTTAAATAAATTATTAAGAACAAAAAAACCCCCACTAAATTACAGAAAATAATAAAATAATTACAAGAATTTTAAACTAATTCCACCTACTCTAATCCCCCTAACAAAATAATAAAGCCCCCCAAAATAAAAAAAAACACTACCCTACACTAAATTACAAATAGCCCTTAAAAGGGCCTTTTGCGGGGCAATGCCCCAAAGTAATCAGCTCTTTTACCTGTAAAAAAAAAGTACAAATACCCCCCCAACATTAAAACCCACCACCCACACAACCAACCCTACTCTAAAACTCACCCAATACCCCCTTTTAAAAAACCTAACACTAACCCCTTGAAGATCACCCTACCTTGAGAAGTCTTCACCCAACCGGGCCGAAGTCCTCCACAAAGCCGGCAGAAGTGGTCCTCCAGATGGGCAGAAGTCTTCATCCAAGCCGGGCAGAAGAGGTCCTCCAGACGGGCAGAAGTTTTCATCCAGGTGGCATCTTGGATCAGCCAATAGAATGCAAGCTCAATCCTATTGGCTGATTGCATCAGCCAATATGATTTTTTTCTACCTTAATTCCGATTGGCTGATAGAATTCTATCAGCCAATCGGAATTGAAGGGACCCCATCTTGGATGATGTCATTTAAAGGAACCTTCATTCTTCAGTTGGACGTCGTTTGAAGAGGATGCTCCACGTCGGATGTCTTGAAGATGGAGCCGCTCTGCGCCGGATGGATGAAGATAGAAGATGCCGCCTGGATGAAGACTTCTGCCCGTCTGGAGGACCACTTCTGCCCGTCTGGAGGACCACTTCTGTAAGCTTCGTGGAGGACTTTGGCCCGTTTGGGTGAAGACTTCTCAAGGTAGGGTTCAAGGGGTTAGTGTTAGGATTAGAGTAGGTGTAATTAGTTTAAAATTCTTGTAATTATTTTATTATTTTCTGTAATTTAGTGGGGTTTTTTTTTCGTACTTTAGATAATTTATTTAAATTCTAATTAATTGTATTTAGTTTAGGTAATTAATTTAATTATATTGTAGTGTTAGGTGTAATTGTAACATAGGTTAGGTTTTATTTTACAGGTAAATGTGTCTTTATTTTAACTAGGTAGTTATTAAATAGTTAATAACCATTTAATAACTATTGTACCTAGTTAAAATAAATACAAAGTTGTCTGTAAAATAAAAATAAACCCTAAGATAGATACAATGTAACTATTAGTTATATTGTAGCTATCTAAGGCCTAGATTTGGAGTTCGGCGGTAGCCGTCAAAACCAGCGTTAGAGGCTCCTAACGCTGGTTTTGGCCGCCCGCTGGTATTTGGAGTCAGTGATTAAAGGGTCTAACGCTCACTTTTCAGCCGCGACTTTTCCATACCGCAGATCCCCCTACGCCATTTGCGTAGCCTATCTTTTCAATGGGATCTTTCTAACGCTGGTATTTAGAGTCGTTTCTGAAGTGAGCGTTAGAGCTCTAACGACAAGATTCCAGCCGCCTGAAAATAGCAGGAGTTAAGAGCTTTCTGGCTAACGCCGGTTCATAAAGCTCTTAACTACTGTACCCTAAAGTACACTAACACCCATAAACTACCTATGTACCCCTAAACCGAGGTCCCCCCACACCGCCGCCACTCGATTAAAATTTTTAACCCCTAATCTGCCGACCGCCACCTACGTTATACTTATGTACCCCTAATCTGCTGCCCCTAACCCCGCCGACCCCTGTATTACATTTATTAACCCCTAACCTGCCCCCCACAACGTCGCCGCCAGCTACTTAAAATAATTAACCACTAATCTTCCGACCGCAAAGCGCCGCCACCTACGTTATCCCTATGTACCCCTAATCTGCTACCCCTAACACTGCCGACCCCTATATTATATTTATTAACCCCTAATCTGCCCCCCTCAACGTCGCCGACACCTGCCTACACTTATTAACCCCTAATCTGCCGAGCGGACCTGAGCGCTACTATAATAAAGTTATTAACCCCTAACCCGCCTCACTAACCCTATCATAAATAGTATTAACCCCTAATCTGCCCTCCCTAACATCGCCAACACCTAACTTCAATTATTAACCCCTAATCTGACGACCGGAGCTCACCGCTATTCTAATAAATGTATTAACCCCTAAAGCTAAGTCTAACCCTAACACTAACACCCCCCTAACTTAAATATAATTTAAATCTATCGAAATTAATTAACTCTTATTAAATAAATGATTCCTATTTAAAGCTAAATACTTACCTGTAAAATAAATCCTAATATAGCTACAATATAAATTATAATTATATTATAGCTATTTTAGGATTAATATTTATTTTACAGGCAACTTTGTAATTATTTTAACCAGGTACAATAGCTATTAAATAGTTAAGAACTATTTAATAGTTACCTAGTTAAAATAATAACAAATTTACCTGTAAAATAAATCCTAACCTAAGATATAATTAAACCTAACACTACCCTATCAATAAAATAATTAAATAAACTACCTACAATTACCTACAATTAACCTAACACTACACTATCAATAAATTAATTAAACACAATTGCTACAAATAAATACAATTAAATAAACTAGCTAAAGTACAAAAAATAAAAAAGAACTAAGTTACAAAAAATAATAAAATATTTACAAACATAAGAAAAATCTTACAACAATTTTAAACTAATTACACCTACTCTAAGCCCCCTAATAAAATAACAAAGCCCCCCAAAATAAAAAATTCCCTACCCTATTCTAAATTAAAAAAGTTACAAGCTCTTTTACCTTACCAGCCCTGAACAGGGCCCTTTGCGGGGCATGCCCCAAGGATTTCAGCTCTTTTGCCTGTAAAAAAAAACATACCATACCCCCCCCCAACATTACAACCCACCACCCACATACCCCTAATCTAACCCAAACCCCCCTTAAATAAACCTAACACTAAGCCCCTGAAGATCTTCCTACCTTGTCTTCACCATACCAGGTTCACCGATCCGTCCTGGCTCCAACATCTTCATCCAACCCAAGCGGGGGTTGGCGATCCATCATCCGGTGCTGAAGAGGTCCAGAAGAGGCTCCAAAGTCTTCCTCCTATCCGGCAAGAAGAGGACATCCGGACCGGCAAACATCTTCTCCAAGCGGCATCTTCAATCTTCTTCCATCCGGTGCGGAGAGGGTCCATCTTGAAGCAGGCGACGCGGATCCATCCTCTTCTTCCGTTGTCTCCCGACGAATGACGGTTCCTTTAAGGGACGTCATCCAAGATGGCGTCCCTCGAATTCCGATTGGCTGATAGGATTCTATCAGCCAATCAGAATTAAGGTAGGAATTTTCTGATTGGCTGATGGAATCAGCCAATCAGAATCAAGTTCAATCCGATTGGCTGATCCAATCAGCCAATCAGATTGAGCTCGCATTCTATTGGCTGTTCCGATCAGCCAATAGAATGCGAGCTCAATCTGATTGGCTGATTGGATCAGCCAATCGGATTGAACTTGATTCTGATTGGCTGATTCCATCAGCCAATCAGAAAATTCCTACCTTAATTCCGATTGGCTGATAGAATCCTATCAGCCAATCGGAATTCGAGGGACGCCATCTTGGATGACGTCCCTTAAAGGAACCGTCATTCGTCGGGAGACAACGGAAGAAGAGGATGGATCCGCGTTGCCTGCTTCAAGATGGACCCGCTCCGCACCGGATGGAAGAAGATTGAAGATGCCGCTTGGAGAAGATGTTTGTCGGTCCGGATGTCCTCTTCTTGCCAGATAGGAGGAAGACTTTGGAGCCTCTTCTGGACCTCTTCAGCACCGGATGATGGATCGCCAACCCCCGCTTGGGTTGGATGAAGATGTTGGAGCCAGGACGGATCGGTGAACCTGGTATGGTGAAGACAAGGTAGGAAGATCTTCAGGGGCTTAGTGTTAGGTTTATTTAAGGGGGGTTTGGGTTAGATTAGGGGTATGTGGGTGGTGGGTTGTAATGTTGGGGGGGGGTATGGTATGTTTTTTTTTACAGGCAAAAGAGCTGAAATCCTTGGGGCATGCCCCGCAAAGGGCCCTGTTCAGGGCTGGTAAGGTAAAAGAGCTTGTAACTTTTTTAATTTAGAATAGGGTAGGGAATTTTTTATTTTGGGGGGCTTTGTTATTTTATTAGGGGGCTTAGAGTAGGTGTAATTAGTTTAAAATTGTTGTAAGATTTTTCTTATGTTTGTAAATATTTTATTATTTTTTGTAACTTAGTTCTTTTTTATTTTTTGTACTTTAGCTAGTTTATTTAATTGTATTTATTTGTAGCAATTGTGTTTAATTAATTTATTGATAGTGTAGTGTTAGGTTAATTGTAGGTAATTGTAGGTAGTTTATTTAATTATTTTATTGATAGGGTAGTGTTAGGTTTAATTATATCTTAGGTTAGGATTTATTTTACAGGTAAATTTGTAATTATTTTAACTATTTTAGCTATTAAATAGTTCTTAACTATTTAATTGCTATTGTACCTGGTTAAAATAATTACAAAGTTGCCTGTAAAATAAATATTAATCCTAAAATAGCTATAATATAATTATAATTTATATTGTAGCTATATTAGGATTTATTTTACAGGTAAGTATTTAGCTTTAAATAGGAATAATTTATTTAATAAGAGTTAATTAATTTCGTTAGATTTAAATTATATTTAACTTAGGGGGGTGTTAGTATTAGGGTTAGACTTAGCTGTAGGGTTTAATACATTTATTATAGTAGCGGTGAGGTCCGCTCGGCAGATTAGGGGTTAATAATTGAAGGTAGGTGTCGGCGATGTTAGGGAGGGCAGATTAGGGGTTAATACTATTTATGATAGGGTTAGTGAGGCGGATTAGGGGTTAATAACTTTATTATAGTAGCGCTCAGGTCCGCTCGGCAGATTAGGGGTTAATAAGTGTAGGCAGGTGTCGGCGACGTTGAGGGGGGCAGATTAGGGGTTAATAAATATAATATAGGGGTCGGCGATGTTAGGGCAGCAGATTAGGGGTACATAGGGATAACGTAGGTTGCGGCGGTTTACGGAGCGGCAGATTAGGGGTTAAAAAAAATATGCAGGGGTCAGCGATAGCGGGGGCGGCAGATTAGGGGTTAGTAAGTGTAAGGTTAGGGGTGTTTAGACTCGGGGTACATGTTAGGGTGTTAGGTGCAGACGTAGGAAGTGTTTCCCCATAGGAAACAATGGGGCTGCGTTAGGAGCTGAACGCTGCTTTTTTGCAGGTGTTAGGTTTTTTTTCAGCTCAAACAGCCCCATTGTTTCCTATGGGAGAATCGTGCACGAGCACGTTTTTGAGGCCGGCCGCGTCCGTAAGCAACTCTGGTATTGAGAGTTGCATTTGCGGTAAAAATGCTCTACGCTCCTTTTTTGGAGCCTAACGCAGCATTTGATTAAACTCTCGATACCAGAGTTAAATTTATGGTGCGGCCAGAAAAAAGCCCGCGGAGCGTTAACAGCCCTTTTACCGCCGAACTCCAAATCTAGGCCTAAGTGTTTATTTTATAGGTAAGTATTTCGTTTTAAATAGGAATAATTTAGTTAATGATAGTAATTTTATTTAGATTTATTAAAATTATATTTCAGTTAGGGGGGGTAGGTTTAGGGTTAGACTTAGGTTTAGGGGTTAATACATTTAATATAGTGGTGGCGACATTGGGAGTGGCAGATTAGGGGTTAATAAATGTAGGTAGGTGTTGGCGATGTTAGGGCAGGCAGATTAGGGGTTAATAATATTTAAATAGTGTTTGCGAGGCGGGAGTGTGGCGGTTTAGGGGTTAATATATTTATTATAGTGGCGGCGATGTCCGGTTTGGCAGATTGGGGTTAAAATATTTATTTTAGTGTTTGCGATGTGGGGGGGCTCGGTTTAAGGGTTAATAGGTAGTTTATGGGTGCTAGTGTACTTTTTAGCACTTTAGTTATGAGTTTTATGTTACGGTGTAAAACTCTTAACTACTGACTTTTAAATGTGGTATCAGTCTTGACAGGAGAGGGTCTACCGCTCACTTTTTGTCAGACTCGTAATACCGGTGCTATGCAAGTCCCATTGAAAATATAGGATATACGCAATTGACGTAAGTGGATTTGCAGGAATTTCTGAGTGTTGCCAAAAAAGTGAGCGGTACACCTTTACCTGCAAGACTCGTAATACCCACGGGCGTTAAAAAGCAGCATTAGGACCTCTCAACGCTGCTTTTTTTTTTTTAAAAAAGAGCTTTATTGAATGAACTTGCTCATGAGTACATAGTTATACATTTTGCGGATTCAATGACATAGTAATCGTAAACAACTTTGAAGCTTCAAATCTTATATAATTGCTAATGGCTCCGCTTTGTGGACTTTGCTTGTTCAATGTTCTTAAGAGATTAACAAAGTTTATACAACAATTAAACACAGATTTGTATTATATATGCATTGGTTAAAGAATTTAAAAATATATAAATATGAATATGAGATAAGCGCTAATAAAAGCTATAAGTGTTAAAACGAGGAGATGAATGGAATTTTAAATAGCAGATATATTTTAAATGGATTTCAGGTGCACTGACTATCTCAATAAATTTTGAGAAATTACAAGAGATACTTTCAGAGATGCAATTCTGGATAAGTGAGCAAAAGCAACTAGAGTCTTTAAATTTCTTATATAGAACTCAGAAATCCCTTTTGGGAAAAACCCCAGCTGTGATCTACTAGATAAAATATTTAAAACAATCTAAAAACGTTAGTGTGTTATTAAAAGAGTTGGATATAATAATAGTTCACACCAAAATTAATTAATACATTTTTTTATAATAACAAACAATCGGTACAATTTACAAAAAATTAGATACAGTACACAGAAAATTAAATACAGTACACATAAAATTAGATACGGTACACATAAAATTGATTCAGTTTACATAAAATTAAGAGAGCCCAATACGATCACTTTCTAAAATAAATGGACACATTTTCTAAAAGTGTGATAGCGTTCATATAGAAAACAAGCAGTGGTTTAACTATTCTACTGCTGTAAAACCTTGGCGGCAATATGTTTTTCTAATTAGTCGGGTTAAACTTCCTTTCTTTAAATGCAATAGTGGTGGCCAGCCACTGTAAAAATTGGGAATAATTTGTTTTCGTGAAGTAGCTTATAGATAGTTCCTTTTCAATATCTCTTGTTGTAGAATTGTATAGCAAATAGTGTGACAATTTTCATCTTATTCACACAAAGTTAAAATGTCACGTCTTTTCAAAGAAATAGTAACCCGCTTTGCAGGTGTTTTTACCTCCTTGTGATCAGTTTGAATCACTTAGGTCTTTAGAGCTTCTGATAATGGTAGTTGGTTGGATCCGGTATTTTTCAACTTGCGCAAGTCTACCTTTTACCAGTGATCTTCTTCTGTGTGCCTGTGCTCCAATATATCCAGGTCACGATCAGCTTGGGGCACGGTATTCTCCCTGCACTTAGTACTAATGTACGCAGGTAACGGTCCTCTAGGGTAGTATATAACAATGCAGCGAGGTGAATAACACTCCTCAAATTAATGAGATGCAAACAGCAAAAATTGTAGCTTTTTCACTGATAGTTCATATAGCTTTCAAGGTACAAACACAGTTTCTACTCGTTTCACCCGTATCATGGGCTTTTTCAAGATACTGTGTTTCTTTAGCCTCAGGTTTAAATAATGCCGCCTATGATTTGATTGGGTCTTTGATTTCATGACGTAACTGGGCTCTTTAAAAACAATGTAGTGATCGGGCTCTCTTTGTTATTATAAAACAACTTTTTTCTATAGTTATTTGGTGCTCTCATATTCAATTAAAACAAATGTATATATAAGATTAAATGAATTTAGTTACAAATGTAAGCGATTTATAGATGTTACTAAACTTCTATTCTATCTTTTGATAAAAAGCTTACTACCTAGGTATTTTGAAAATCCGACGATGCTTTTATTCAAAGGATTGTTAATACATAAATGTGCTTTCTTTTAATAAAAATAAATTAAATTAACTAAATTAACTACATAGTTACAATTGTGTGGATACAAAAACTGAATTAATAAGGTGAATAATAATGTGTATAACTAATATGTGACTAAGGTAAAACTTGTATAAGATAAAAATAATATATTAATATACCACAGATTATTTGTGGTAATTGAAAAATCTTTGTGCTTTTATGTTTAAATAGTAATACTAATTAAAACAGTGGATATTTTATATTTTTTATATTTGAGTGAATGTGAGACTTACTAAAACAAAGGTCTAAAATTCTAAATACCGTCAAAATATTTAAAAATATTTAAAATGTGTAATAAATGAGTTTAACTGTAGAGAAATGGGGATAAGTACAATTCAGAGTTTAACCCATTGGGGTATACTGTATTAAAATTAAATATGAATTCAGCTTCTTTTTTGAGGAGACTAAGTTTATAATTTCCCCCTCTCCAGTTGTGTTTAACCTTGCATATACCCCAATAGGATAGATCAGATAGTTTATTCTGGTGGATTTCCCTAAAGTGCTTATATAATTGTGTGTCTAAATTTCCTTTTTTAATATTGCACAAGTGCTCCCTTACCCTATCTCTTAACATTCTAGTTGTTTCTCCTATATAAAATAAATTGCATGAACATTTTAGTAGATAAATAACTCATTTACTATTGAACCTAATAGTGTCTTTTATAATAAATTCATCTTTTAAACCTGGAATAAGTATGGACTTTTTCTTTGAACTGTATTGACAAGCTCGACATAGGTGGCACGGAAAAAAAAAACTTTAATTGGTTAACTAATAAGTCTCTGTCTATTAATTTTTTCTGTTGTTTGGACCTATACTTGCTGGGAGCAAGTATGGTTTTTAATTTTTTTGACTTTCTAAAGATCATTCTTGGGTAAGGTTGTACTTTGTCCCCAATAACTGGATCATTTTTAATTAAATGCAAATGTTTTTGTAATATTTTGCGGATCAAAATATGATCTTCACTATACTCATTTATAAATGGTATATCATACTCATCATATTTTCCAGTGGTAGTTTTTATTTTAGGTTTTAATAGTTCTTTTCTTTCCGTATTTTTAGCTCTATTAATGGCTGTATCGATAATTTTAGATTTATAGCCTCTTTGTTGAAATTTTCTTTCTAATAAAGAAATTTGATTCTCAAAATCTTCATATTTCAAACAATTTTTCTTTATTCTAAGGCATTGTCCTACTGGGATATTTTCCTTCCATTTGTTAAGGTGACAACTAGAGGCATGGATCAGATTATTGGAGTCTACTGATTTAAAATGTGTGCAGGTCTCAAATTGATTTTGTTCTATTTTTAGCTCCAAATCTAAGAAGACAATGTGCTCTTTACTATACTGGTGGGTAAAACTGATTCCTATGTCATTATTATTCATTGACAATAGGAGCTCTATTAGAGAGTCTTCATTTCCTTTCCATATAAACACTGTTGTCTATATATATCTTAAAGAGCACAAGGTTCGCGCCAAGATCCACATTTTCCAGGAAACTTTGTTCCAAAGCACCCATAAATAAATTTGCATAACTTGGCGCGAACCTTGTGCCTATCTCTGTACCTTCAATTTGCACTTGCCATTAAATGAAAAATAATTATGCTCTAAAATAAATCTTATACTCTCTAAAAGAAAATCTCTCTGTTCTTTTTTGATATCTTTATCTTTTGATAGATAATAATCAACCGCTTCAATACCAAAATTGTGATCTATTGAAGTATACAAAGATGATACGTCACATGTGACCATAATCATTTCATCATCCCATTTAAAATCTTGTAAAATTCTTAGTAAACTAGTAGAGTCTTTTAAATAAAATTTAAATTTTCTGACATACTTTTGAAGGAAGTTATCTACATATGAAGACAGTTTAGATGTCATAGCCCCTATTCCAGATATGATAGGCCTACCCGGTGGGTTAATAATATCCTTGTGAATTTTGGGCAAATGGTAGAGAACAGGTATCCGAGGGTACTGTATATTTAAAAAATTATACTCCCTATCTTTTAGGATTCCCCTTTCTCTACCATTGTCCAAAATTCTCATTAGTTTCTTTTTGAATTTTTTGGTTGGATCTAACTCTAATTTTCTATACGTTTTTTGATCACTTAAAAGCCTCTCTGCTTCAGCACGATATTTATCTGTGTCCATAAGGACTATCCCGACGCCCTTATCAGCAGGCTTAATAGTAATAGTAGAGTCGCTTTTTAAATTTTCCAAAATTTCTCTTTCTTTTTTATTTAGATTTGGGATAATTTTTCGTTTTTCATTGTTAACATTTATTTTCTTTATATCAGAAAGGACTGATCTTTCGAATGATTTGAGATTACTTCCTCTATCTTGAGTAGGATAAAATTGTGACTTAGGTTTCAATGCAGTATGTTTGAATTTTTCTGTTTCCTGAGTATTTACACAATTAAAATTTTCTAATGGATGTTTCAGAAAGAATCTTTTGAGTGTAAGATTTTTAACAAATTTCTTTACATTAATATGTGTATTGATTTATTTATTATTTATTTAGAGTCTGAGACGGGGCAAATGATAAACCTAAGTTCAATATTCTTTCCTCATCATTACTTAGTTGTTTTTTGCTCAAATTAAAGATCCCTTTCTTTATAGTGGAGTTGCCTTTTATTTCTGTCTTTTTGGTTCTGTTCTTTCTTCTCTGTCCTCCTCTACATCCTCTATGGTTCTTTTTCTTATTTTTGGTGTATTTTCTAGTCTGATTATTTCTTTTAATATTGTAGATGTGCCCTCCATGGGAGGGCTTCTCCCTAAAAAAGATTCTTCTCTGGTGGTTAAAGAGGGTTTGTCTTTTCTCTCGTTCTCTAATGGAGTATATCTATTTTGGGTAGTAATTTTCCAATTTTCCCCTTGTTCGCTATTCCTATCACGATATATTGGGGTTTTAAAATAATTTTTCCTATTATAATCATAATTTTCATAATTGCGTTCTTGATGATAATTTCTATTATAATTAGGTCTATAATATTGTTGTTCTTCCCAGTTATTAGACCTATTCCAGGAATTGGATCTATTCCAGGAATTAGGCCTGTTCCAATTATTAGACCTATTCCAATGGGGGGATTTATTCCAGTTATTTTTTCTATTCTAAAAACTGTTTCTATTTTGCATATGATTATGGTTAAAGTTGTTATGGTGGTTAAAATTAGACTGATAGTTATCTCCCCTTCTTTCATAGTTTCTTTCTGTATGTCTATTTGGATAGTCTCCATTTATATTTCTATTTTCTTTTTCTAATTTTTTATTTTTTTGTGTTTGCCAAGTATCAGTTTGTCTTTTTTCTTCTGATTCTTGGTGTATATTTATTTCATTTTCATTTATTAGATCCTGTGGGGAGTCTTTTTCTTTCTGATCCCTTTCCATCTTTTTCAATTTATTATTAAGAATTTCATCTTTTAAGATGTCTAATCTTTCAATAATTATTTTTTGTTTATTAATTAGAAGAATATGTTGTTCTTTACTATTGTCAATTTTTTGTTTAATTTCTAATATCTCATTATTAATATTTTCCAATGTTTCATTTCTCGATTTCTTAATAATTTCAATCAAAATTTTAGAAGTGTCTAAAAGAGCTTTATTCCATTCTTCTTGTAAATTGTCACGTTTAAAGGTACAGACTTTCTTAATTTTTAAACCTCTAGGTATAATATTATTATCTAGATATCTATTTAAGAATATCAATTCCATTTTTTGTTTTAATTCTTTTGTTAGATTTTTTTCAAGATCACTTACTAGTTTACTAATGTCAACTTTTTCATAATTTCCTTTAGAATTAGTATTATCTTTAATTTCTAATTCTGATAGTAATTTATCTCTGTAGGAAAAAATCTCCATAGTTTGTCCTGCAGCTATTATATGTGGAGACAAAGATATAGAATAGGAAAAAGATATATAAAAAGTGCTAGGACTAAAAACACTTGAGCCTCTCTCAGTTAACCTCCCCTTGGTTAAAGAATTGAAAAATATATAAATATGAATATGAGATAAGCGCTAATAAAAGCTATAAGTGTTAAAACTAGGAGATGAATGGAATTTTAAATAACAGATATATTTTAATTGGATTTCAGGTGCACTGACCAACTCAATACATTTTGAGAAATTACAAGAGATACTTTCAGAGATGCAATTCTGGATAAGTGAGCAAAAGCAACTAGAGTCTTTAAATTTCTTATATAGAACTCAGAAATCCCTTTTGGGAAAAACCCCAGCTGTGATCTACTAGATAAAATATTTAAAACAATCTAAAAACATTAGTGTGTTATAAAAAGAGCTGGATATAATAATAGTTCACACCAAAATTAATTAATCAATGTTTTTATAATAACAAACAATCGGTACAATTTACAAAAAAATAGATACAGTACACATAAAATTAAATACAGTACACATAAAATTAGATAGATACGGTACACATAAAATCGATACAGTTTACATAAAATTAAGAGAGCCCAATACGATCACTTTCTAAAATAAATGGATACATTTTCTAAAAGTGTGATTGCGTTCATATAGAAAACAAGCAGCGGTTTAACTATTCTACTGCTGTAAAATCTTGGCGGCAATATGTTTTTCTAATTAGTCAGGTTAAACTTCCTTTCTTTAAATGCAATAGTGGTGGCCAGCCACTGTAAAAATTGTGAATAATTCATTTTCGTGATATAATAAAGTAATTTCAAACATATTTAGGCAACAAAACATGCGTCACAGTGTAAAAAAGCACAATGCAATGTTCAACTCTTTTGTAAGTCAGGAAAATCAGTTGTCCTTCAGGGCTCAGGAGTAGAAAACTCTCTGGAACACCAGAATGCCTTCCAAAGAATAAACTTTTTTAACTTATTTATTACTCGTGTGCTTAAGGCAATGGCCACGTGGCCTATGTAAATATATATGAACAAGATATAATAGAAACAACTCTACATACGTTTAGACAATAAAACAACTGTTGCTTAAAAAAAAAAAAAAAAGTGCATAAAATGGTATTCAAGTCTCTTATTACTCCGGGAGGTCAGTTGCTCTCTAGGGCTCAGAGGTGATATTAATTGATCTTTAACTAAGCCAGGAGTTGTTTCAGGCGTGATTAAGTAGCTTTCTAAATTAGAAGACTGGCAACCTTTAGATGGTTTGGTAGCTCTCTTGTTGGCAATGTCAATGCTGAATATGAACAGTAGCAATACCTCTACACTTCACAGTATAAAGGTTAAGTCTATGGTTTGTGTTTGAAAGGTATATAATGTAAGCCTCCGCTATCTTCACTGCTAATTATGACCGGATAGGCACAATCCAGACAGGCTGTATCAGCTAGCCTTGCCACTGCTCAAGCCTCTTCTCTCTATGTATATGGCAAAGTACCAAGCAGCCTCTACCCTGTCTCTAACTGAGCCCATGTTACTGGCAAGGCCTAAAGGGTAATGTCTGTGAACTCGGCGAATAGTCTATTCTATGTCCCCTCAGTCTTACCGATTGTCTTTGCTCACCTCCGGCAAACCTGTGATTCGGGTGGGTTATAGCCGAGTCTTGCGCTCTGGATGAGATCAGCGCCCCAGCTCACAGCCTCCACCTCTCTGTTCAGCCAGTTAATGAGATCCGGGTCAGCTCTAGGTCCAATGCTGTTAGTATAGCATCCACTGTTGTCCGTGGCTTAATCCCCACTTGGAAGCCGAAAGTTGCGCTGGTATCAGTGCTGCGTAGCCGTTATTCTGAGCGTGTGAAGTGTGAAGTAGGCCCAAGTCATGCAGCAGGGACCGAGCAAATGTTCGACCTGTCCCTTGACACAAATCAGCAAAATTTATAGCAAGTCCAAGAGTCCTGTGTGGTACTGGCACATCTAGGGTGTAGAAAAAAGAGCTTTGTTAAACTTTAGGTTGCATAACACTGTATCTGAGAGATTTGGAGTTTCAGAGCTCAATCAATGTGCGGCCATTAGGCATCTTGGCCAGGCTCTGCCCCCCCTCAACGCTGCTTTTTAACCCTAAAGCACAACTCGTAATCCAGTCGCTAGTTTTTGTGTGTAAATTACTCTGGAATAAATTGAATTAAATTTAAAAAAAAAACACAGACAATTGTACTTATAAGTACAAAACACAAAACATAATTATTGTTTTTCGTAAAATGGGCTAAACATGGGCATTTCATGGGTGTATATGAAATTGTCTCTCTAATCCCAGTGTAATTTTGTAAAGATTTTCACACTACAAATCTCACATTTTTTTTTCACAAAGTAAAAGCTGGAAAGCTTTTCTCAAAACACTTGAAATACTTATAACCCTAATTGAAAAACGCATGCTATATGCAGAAGGCAGTAAAATGTGATTTATATTGGCTGCAGAATTTGGGCTATATTACAAATGGAGTGCTAAATTATTGTGCTCCTGCAAATGGGCAAATTTGTCCGTTTGCGGGAGTGTAATAATTAACCAGCCATTACAAGTGCTGGTTAGTGCTGCCGCAACCTCGCAGTAGCAATTAGAGCCCGAAAATTGACCAGATATTATATCTCTTGGTTAATTTTCTAAAAATGCCCCAAATGCCCTCAAAATAGAGGATTTTGTAGTTTTTTTAATAAAAAAAAGGTAGCAGTTTTTTTTTTTTTAAAATAAACAAAACTGCACTAGGTAGTTTTGGGGCTTTAAAGTTGATGGGGGTGGGGTGTTAGAAAAAAAAATGGCACTTACCGAACCTTTAGTGTAGCCTACTCTGGGGCTAAAAGTCCCCTTTTCTTCTCAATCTACACGTCATCATTAGGTTCCTTAATAAAGTCTCACGGGTTTCAATACAATATCATTTGTATGCAGACGACACCCAAATTTACCTCTCTGCACCAGACCTATCTCTTTCCGTGCTAACCTATGTCACTAACTGTCTCTCTCAAATCTCATCTTGAATGTTCTCTCACTACCTCAAGCTAAATCTCCCCAAAACTGAGCTCCGTATTGTACCCCCTTCTTCCAAAATCTCCACCCCATTTCTCTATAACTGTCGATAACTTCATCATTACCCCTACCCTACATGCCCGATGTCTTGGGGTCACACTTGACTCAGACCTTTCTTTCACTCCTCACATTCAGTCCTTGGCTAAAGCCTGCCCCTTCCACCTTAAAAACATCTCTAAAAGTAGACATTTCTTTTCACAAGGCACAACTAAGATTTTAATCCACTCTCCCATCCTTTCCTGCCTCAACTACTGCAACTCCATCCTCTCTGATCTCCCTAGCTGTCACCTAGCTCCTTTACAATCCATAATGAATGCCTCTGCCAGGCTCATCTTCCTTACATGTCGCTCTTCATCTGCTGCACCTCTTTGCCAATCGCTTCACTGGCTTCCTCTTACCTCCAGTATTAAATCAAAAATTCTCATTCTGACATACAAAGCTCTCAACTGCACTGCTCCCCTCTACATCTCAGACCTTGTCTCCAGATACTCTCCCTCCCGTCCCCTTCTCTCTGCTCACAATGTCCAACTTTCCTTTTCAGGGATGCATACAACCTACACTAACCTTCCTAACTCCATTGCTATCACCTTGAGCCACTTAGCATGTACGCCTATGAGCCGAGGTGTTTGTATATCACCTTCATAAGAGCTGACTATAACAGTGCAACTCTCGGCAGGGCCCTCTACCCATTTGATCCCTAGAAATGTTATCTTGTATACCGCCTATGTTTACAACACTGCAGAATCTCTTGGCACTCTACAGGTACCTGATAATAATAATAATAATAATAATAATGCCAGATATTATATAGATTGGTACAGCAATTCAGCTAATCTTTTCCAATCTTTAAAGATAGGAAATAGTATTTTTTTCTCTCCAGACCATGTTAATTTACTTCACATTTTCTATATTTTAAGTCACTGAAACACAAAAGTGGAAAGATTTCAAATAAATTAGCTCACACCAGCTTTAGCTACAAGAACTTGGAAGCAAAGGGTTAATATTGACCAATCTATTGACCAATTCTTTTTTTAGATTACTATGGGGATGCACAGTACAATTTATGTTGGTTAACGTTCAAGTGTTAAGCTGATAGAGTGCAAAAAATCTGTTCAATTAATGGTCTTTAAGTACTATACTATACTATTTCAGTTGAACTTAAAACACTTCAAACGTACAAATACACACATAAAAAATCAATTGGCCCTTTTCAATCACAGCCCTTGTCATTTCACATCCCTTTAATTCGGACACAAAACTTTTTCATTATTAAACCTTTGTTTCACAAGTATTAATTCTTACTATAACTTAAATTCCTTTTTCTTTTTCCCCACAGCAATTTTATATGTTTTGTAATGCAAACTTGCAAGAGATAATTATTTACTTCAGCTCTCAGAAAGTACTATATTTTAAAGCGGCACTTTGGACTGATCATGAGTGCAACACTTAATTGTACCACTTGTAACATGAGTACAACGAGTGTGTTAGTACTGCTTGGTGCTATCCATTAAAATTATAAGATGGGCTAAAAATACATTATCTGGAACTTATTTGTTTACTTGTTTAAGGGATCTGCATACACAGGAAACTTTTATTTTGTTTTTTATATTGGGACTTTGATGTTTAATATATACCTAAAGCAAATTGCGTATTCTTTTTTATTTTTATTATTGTATTATTTGTTACTTGATGAATAATAAATAAAGTTGTTACATTGAAAACATAATAAATACTTGTACAGGTATTTTTTCTATAAATTACTAGAAACTAAAAATCATAAATTTGCAAAATAAAAATGCAAGCAAAATTGTTTCACAGCTCTCACTTATTCTCATGTTCTACCTGGAAGAGATCTCCTTAAAAATTATTGTCCCATCTGTAGATGCTTAAAAGTGCCTTATTATTCCTCAAAAAATCAAATGCACACCAGACAACTTGACAATCCTTTTCTATGGACCATATTATTGTGGAAAACAAGCATACATAACCTGACATCCAACCCATACAATGGGTTACATGAAAGGAAGCATAAGTCCCCATTTATGATGTCACCATCAAGATGACTTTCTGAGATGGAAATACCTGCACCCATGTTTACAACTCCCAAGTAGCCCATTGACACCAAAAGTTATATTAAAAATAGGCTGATTAGATTTATGTTAAGTTGATGAAAAGGGACAGCAATCAGATAAATGAGTGAAAGTAACCAGAAAACATAATTCTCTCTTTAAATTTAGTGCAGCACGAACTATGAAGAAACCAAGTTGGGCAGTGGTATAGTAATTTGCAACAAACATTATAAACAAATGTTAGAATTTGTAGTAGAGCTGCATTAGCACAACAGGATCATGTAGAAGTCTGAGCTTAAACAAGAACAAACATATGTCATGAAAGTTCAACATGAGATAGTAGTGAACTTAGGTACATCTCATAAGCATGGCAGTATAGAGAGGAAGAGAGAGGAAGTGAGGCAAGAACTTACTTCCCCTCCAGTACCATAGAGACTACAAGACAGAAAATGTAATATTACTAACAACAGTATGTCCTCCAATACATTTAGATTATTTCTAACAATCACATGGAGCCCATATTTTGATTATTTTCTTGCACTTATCATGGCTTTTTGTAGTACATAATGCTGAAAAACACTATCTTTATTGTTTTTATTTGAATTTTTAAAGATATTTTTTTTAAAAAGTTACCATATTTGCTTCAAACTTACACTGTTGTTGAAAATGTCTGAATTTTCAAAAAGGGAGAAAAATGTTTATTGAAGATTATTCTAATGTAGTAAGTAACATTTTAAAATGTGATCTGTTGTGTGATAAAGATTGCCAGTGAAATTTTAGAAAGGGCTAAAATCAGTGTTTGAAGATAGTCTTACCGAGAAGAGTTTTACTTTAAATCTCTGATACTGGCAAATTTTAAAAGCAGCATTGCCACCTACATTGAAGGTGCAATGTAAATTATTCATTTAGACAGTATTTAATGAAAATACAATTTACATGTGTCAACGGATGCTCAACTCCTATTGTTGCAATACAATAGTGAAACTAGGTTATCGATAATACATCTATAGGAGCTGGGGGTGGTGGGTATTGTGTTCATGTATTTACAATGCTTTATTTATATTTATTTTATTTCATAATGTATAATTATGCAATATCTATTTTAATTAATGTTGCGAATTTTAAAATCATGTATTTTGCTTTTGGCGTGTTTCTTTTTTGTGTGTTTGTGATATTAATATAGCTTAGAAGACAGTAACTTTGACTTTCTAGTTTTATTTATTTCTTGCTGATATACGTTCTCACTGTTCTATATTGTGACGGCACTGTAACAAATGTGCTATTAATATAGAACACATTAGTTACAGTGAGGTCACAATATTATACGTACAACATGTGCACAACTTTATATTGGCAATAAATAAATTAAACTAGAAAGATGCTGCTAAAGTCTGCTATGAAATATTAATATCATGAACACAAAATCTTCTTCCTAAAAAAGTAGAAATACACCCCAGAAGCAAAATGCATGATTTTTAAAATAATGATAATAATTAAAATACTCTTTATACCATTATACAATAAAATAATATAAATAAAACATTGTATATACAAGTATAATATACCCACATTCCCCTCAGATCATTTAGGTTTAACAGTCAGTTTTGTTTTGTTCTTTATTGACAATGGAGATCACAGACATAAAGATTAAATAAGCATTTCCAGGGAGTTCCATCAGCGTTTTCATGAACGTTTACTGAAACTGCAATCTCTATTATTTCCTATGGAAGACATATTGCCACTTGTCGGAACCGAGAGGGTCAGTATACTTTCTTTTAAAATGTCCCCAGACCCAGGGAGTGTGAGAATGGCAAGGCCAAAAAGGAAATTTCTCATCAGGGCCTTTGAGTGCAGCAATCTTTAGTAGATGATTATCAGAACCCTATGTGTGTTAGGAATTGCGCTATACTTACAAGTTTGCAGCCAGTGTGTGTGTGTGTTGGGGCTCAGATTTTATAGTGAGCCAAGAGCCATGCTGTTGTCTGTCCTGGGATGTTGTTAGCTGTCCTCTTATAACTTTGTTTCAGAAGTGACCTCTGGCTTTGTTCTGGGCCCTGAGACTGAATGGGAGATGTTAAAAGGCCTTATCAGACTTCCTTTCAGTACATGGTTATTTTCATAGTGAAACCAAAGCATTTTTGTTTCTTGCCTGTTACCCTGTTCTTCACTTTGGCAAAGTTTCTAAATTACACTACCTTCCATTGAGATACCCTACCTGACTTATAGGCTTCTGAACCTTGTAACTATTATCTGTCCCCTACCCCTCATTTTACTTTTACTTTTATGCAAGGTTTCAGACTGATCTCCTGGTTTTGACCTGGAGCCTGTTCAGGGATTGTTTCACTTCTAACTTGATAACCACTCGCTGCTCATTCTCTGCACAAGTGTTTCCTGCCAACAAACCAGGTAATTTGCCTTGTACCTTATAATGATATCATCATATGGGTTAATACCAATAAAACCCGGGCAGGAGAACTGTCTCCTCATGTTGATAATGTAGAAATAATTTCATGTTGGAATTTGAGACAATGCGTTTTTTTACCTAGACAGATGGTTATAATCATGCCTAGCCCTCTAGTGCATAAAGGGTTTCAGAGGGTATAAGAGAATGCAAGATGCAATCTTGATATTAAATAAAGTTCTATACACTTAAAGTAGAACAATTTAAATACACTGTTTGCAACAAAGTTTTGACTTGTGCATTTTCCTTTCAGATAAGTCCAAACAGGTCTTCTGTGGGTGTCTGTGTGCTAACTCAAGCAAGAAAGAACAATTCTGAGGCGTTTCCACCTACTACAAGGTCAGAGGGCTTGTATCCATCCAAGCAATACTATTTTGGTTCAACTTACAATGTGAATATATTAAATATAATATTTAGAGTTTGAAATGCAAATGACACTCATTTTTTACCACTCAATAGTGCTATTCAAATGAAAACATGAGAAAAGAAATAACAAATCAATGTTATCTGATAGAACCACACTGCTTGACATGTTTGTCATTATCCCCTGGTGCTAGCTTTTCATTGTTAAAATATTTTAATGCTTTTAGTCTTATAGTTGCAGACAGCACATTGGCGATATTTCTCTGGTTTTGTCAATATACTATATAGACTAATTTCTTTATTACCAACCATGTTCTTTATATTTTTTTCAAACTGCATTCAGAGATAGTTTAAGCATAATCATATAGGAATCAAATATTTGTGTACCAATAAACAGAAATGTGTTCAGCAATAATATTTTTGAAAGAATTGACTTAAGTTATATCTAGCTTATAGCAGTACTTTTGATTAATGCTGAAAGGATTTTTTTTTTTAAGAACTATGAAATACCAATTACTGTAACAAAAATATCATCTTTGTATTTCACACTAGAACACTTTTAATCTCCCTAGATACTAGTAATTGTTTGTTCTTAGGCAAATACATATAAAGTGCATTTACCCAATGTTAATCTTAGGACAAGATTACAAGTGGAGCATTAATTAGCGCTCCCGCTTAAGCGTTAACTGCGCTAGACGTTTGCCTTTTTGCTCTTGTTGGGATGCACTCGTATTATGAGTTGAAAGTAAATATCTATTTAAAAATACTAAGAACATATTAGAACAGTAGAATGTGAAATGTTTACATTGCAGTAAATATACAGTATAACATTTTATTAAAAATGAATATTGCATATATATCTTTTACATGTTTTTATCTACTTAACTGTAAAGGTCAGCCCAGCGCTGAAATACCAGTCAATTCTTCTCTGAACAAGGAACACCGCAACCCCAGATGATCATTTCGGCCTTCATTGGGCCTCATCAGTGAGGTGTTGCCATATTCCTCTAAGCACACTGAGCAAGGAGTCCACGTCTTGTTTCTCTTTTTTCCTATAGGGAGACTAAATACACACAGAGAGAAGCACACTCACAGAAACGAACAACCGGCTCAATACCATTGTTTGTCTGTTCTATGGGGATTTATTACCTGGGTGCAGCTTCTTTTAGCCCAGTAAAGCTTTTCAAGGAGTAGAACTTTCCTGTAGTATATCAGTCTGATCCTGCCTATTATGGTCAGTCCAGCGCCGAAATATCAGGAAATTCCTCTCTGAACAAGGAACACAGCAACCCGGACAATCGTTTCGGCCTTCTTTGGGGAAAATGAGGACTCCTTGCTCAGTTTGCTTGGAGGAATATGACTACACCTCACTGACGAGGCCCAATGAAGGCTAAAACGATCGTCTGGGTTGCTATGTTGCTTGTTCAGAGAGGAATTGCCTGGAATTTCAGCGCTGGACTGACCGTAATAGGCGGGATCAGACTGATATACTACAGGAAAGTTCTACTCTGTGAAAAGCATTACTGGGCTAAAAGAAGCTGCACACAGGTGGTAAATCGCCATAGAACAGGCTAACAATGGTATTGAGCTGGTTGTTTGTTCCTGTGAGTGTGCTTCTCTCTGTTTGTATATATATATATATATATATATATATATATATACAGATGGCCCTCGGTTTACAACGGTTCAATTTACACCGTTTCAGAATAACAACCTTTTTTTCCAGTCATGTGACTGATATTGAAAAGCATTGAAAAGCAGTGCATTTATTAAAATAGCCAGTAGGTGGAGCTGTCCGCTTGTGTTGCAGCAAAGCCAAGCAAGCTGAAATTAATCAGTTTAACCAGACCTGAGCTATTGAGCAGATTTCAAAGCAACAAGATCTTCCTGTCTATAAATCAGTCCAGATTTGAATGCATAGAAAGAACTGTTTGCAGAAAAATGCAAGTGAAGTCTGTGTTGTGTGATTATTTTATTAGGTTTATAATGCTATTTAGTAAATGTTTTTGTTCATTTAACTTAGTTTAATTATATATTCTGTGTTGTGTGATTATTTTATTAGGTTTATAATGCTGTTTAGCATTTAAAGTCTTCATTTCAAAGCTTTAAAAATAATGTATTAGGTGTTACTTATGACAATTTGGAGAGGGGCCTGGAACCTATCTCCCTCACTTCCCATTGACTTACATTATAAACTGGGTTTCAATTTACAACGGTTTCGATTTACAACCATTCCTTCTGGAACCTAACCCCGGCGTAAACTGAGGGCTACCTGTATATATATATATATATATATATATATTTATATATATATATATATATATATATATATATATTATATATATATGTATATATGTCTATTTTAAAGCCCTTTGCCTTTTTTTTTCTAACACCTGAGACCTCATACCTTTTAGCTCTTATACATTTTTGTGCAATAATTTTTTTTTATTCATTTTATTAGATAGTTTTAATCTGAGTGTAACTGTACTTTGCAATGTATTTGTGATGTGTTTTGTGACACTTTTATGTTGGATGAGGTAATCATTCTAGCATAAATTGCCTTTGTGCTCAAGCGATCAGGTTTACTTTCAACTTATAATACGAGTGATAAGCCCAACGAGTGCAAACACCCATGATAAACCCCATATTGCTCACTCCACTTGTAATCTGGCCCTAAGGTTTTGAACTTTATTTCAAGAACAAAATGGAGACATTAAATTCAAGACACAAAGGGTATTGATAAAGTGCACAACTGGCTGTTTTGACATGTTTGTGTGTATTCCAAGACAATTTGGAATAATTATATTATCTTGTGCATGTGCAATACACCCTGAAACAGCCACACCACCAATTTAGAAGTACTTAAATATATGATCGAGGTTCATTAAACCTATATTTAGCACTATTGTATAGTCCCTCAATAGTAAATAAGACATACATTTACATATGACTATGTATTTAATAGACAGCTAAGTGATATCTTGTACAGCTATCAAAATCTGTAGGAAACGCAAGAAAATGGACACTATTGGTCCAACAGCTTTAACTATGTACTTAACTTTTAATCATGCATGCCTTTTATGGCATATTTCATATTATATTTTACTTAACTTGTTTTCTTCTGTCTAAAAGAAAGATAGTTGACAAAATAGTACAAATTGTATTACCCCTTGATTATGTAATTTCACTTTGAATAATGGATACACATATAAGGTCACACTTATTTAGCGCATGTTTTTGTGTTTTGGTATGTCTGAATTATTTGTAAATTTGTTCCCTCGCAGCCTCCCCAATATGCTAGTTAAACTGTATATTCTGAACAGTAACCAGGAAATGTCATTACTGTACCATATATCTGTCTGTGTAAAAACACTATTTGAGGCATGGTTGCATGCCTTTCACTTTAACAATGTACAGCTGGAGCTCTGTGATTGTTATGGACGCTAGGCTATTTAAGCATTGTGTCTATACCCACAGAGTATGTCTATGAGTAAGGCTCACAAGCAGCCGAAACGCGTAAGACAATTCAGCTATTGATCTTATGATTGCACTTTTGTTTTAAATTTGTTCACCATGGATTCCAATAAAGCTAACGGATGTTTTATCATATTGCCTGGAGGTTTTGCCTGGTCCTTTTGAAAAAATGGAAACCATACCTGTAAAATTTAGACATGGCATTGAAAAATTACGATCTTAATATGTTTATTTTTTATTTCATACTAATATTTTTGAGATCATAAAGTACAGTATTCTGGAATGGGGTTCCTCTTGGAAATTATGTCATCGTAACCGAGAGTTAACCGAGAGTTAACCGAGAGTTAACCGAGAGAAGTATTTGCCATTCAGCCTTTTTTGTTTAAAATGGCAATCTTCTTACAGTTATAAAAATACAGCAAATAGAAACTTTATTCTGTACAAGGAAAGTGAGGTTTGGAAATTGCATTCTGTACAGTGAGTTTTGCCACTTTGGACTATTATTCCTTGTCTTTTATGTTTTAGAAGATGAGATAAGTTGTGGCCACATTCTTCTTATGAAAATTAATATTCTGCACTGTCCTTCATTTTAGATGAAAATCTCACCAAAATGGAAACAATAGAGACGTGCATTTGTTTCGTAATGCATGCTAAATTTCATCAGTATTTATTCATTTTGTTTAAATTTTTGAGTGCAAAAAAATATCCAAGGGAATGCACTCGAAAATGTACACACAATTAATATATAAATGATGACATTAATCAGTATTTATTCTTTTCCTTTAAATGGTTAAAAACGTATCTTTAGCAAACTGGAGAGCCACGCTAACCCACTCGGCTTACACTAAAGGAGAAGGCTTTGGTTTCTGTGAAGAGTTAGTGCGGCTCTCCAGTGAGCTAAAGGTAAGTATAAAGGCTGTGACACACTGCAAGCGATGCTGCGCGAGGCGAAGCAGCTGCTTCGTGTTGCATCGCTTCTGAAGTTCAGATATTTCATCTCTGAGCGCTCAGCTACAAGACCTGGTGCAGCAGAGTGCTCAGAGATGAAAAGGCAGGACACACTGAGCACGCACAGCTGCGGCTACACGCTGCGCGCCACTCTGCTTGTAGTGTGTCACAGCCTTTAAGCTACCGTTGAACTTTTTCAGCTGTAACTTTGTAACATTTACATTTGTTTAATGAAAATAAATGCAAATGTTGAACTTATATTCAGTATTCGTTTGTTTAAGACAAAACGAATACCAAATAGCACAGGCAATGAATATTCAGGGAAACTAACGGCTAGATTATGAGTTGTGCGTTAAGGTAAAAAAAGCAGCTTTAACAGGCCCTAACACTGCTTTTTTATGCTCGCTGCTATTGCGATTCTTTACTGCAAATCAATTTACGTTAATTTTGTAAAGCCTAGTTAAATATTATTAACCCCTAATCTGCTGCCCCCAACATCGCTGCCACCTACATTATACTTATTAACCCTTAATCTTCCACTCCGGACATCGCCGCCACCTACATTATACCTATTAACCCCTAATCTGCAATCCCCAATGTCGCTGCCACTGTTCTAAATTTATTAACCCTTTAAACCTAAGCCTAACCCTAACACCCCCTAACTTAAATATAATTTAAATAAATCTAAATACAAATTACTATCATTACCTAAATTATTCCTATTTAAAACTAAATACTTACCTATAAAATAAACCCTAAGCTAGCTACAATATAACTAATAGTTACATTGTAGCTAGCTTAGGTTTTTTTTTATTTTACAGGCAAGTTTGTATTTATTTTAACTAGGTAGAATAGTTTATTTAATAACTACCTAGCTAAAATAAATACAAATTTACCTGTAAAATAAAACCTAACCTAAGTTACAATAACAGTTAACACTAAACTACAATTAAATAAATTCCCTAGATTAAATACAATTAAATAAATTAAATAAAATTAGCTAAATTACCAAAAAAAACAAACAATAAATTACAGAAAATAAAAAATAAAAATTACAAGATCTTTAAACTAATTACACCTAATCTAATAGCCCTATCAAAATTAAAAAACTCACTCAAAATAAAAAAAAACCCTAGCCTAAGCTAAACTACCAATAGCTCTTAAAAGGGACTTTTGCGGGGCATTGCCCCAAAGAAATCAGCTCTTTTACCTGTAAATAGAAATACAAACAACCCACCCAACAGTAAAACCCACCACCTATACAACCATCCATCAGCCAATAGGATTGAGCTTTCATTCTATTGGCTGTTCATAGGAATCCATGGGGCTGCATTACTGAGTTTTACGCTGCTTTTTGGCAGGTGTTAGACTTTTACTCAGCCGGCTTTCCCCATTGATGTTTATGGGGAAATTGTGCACGAGCACGTATAACCAGCTCACGCTCACTTAAGCAACGCTGGTATTGGAGTGCAGTGTGCAGCGCAATTTTGCTCTACGCTCACTTCTTGTCTGTTAACGCCGGGTTGATAAAAACCCGTAATACCAGCGCTGTAGGAAAGTAAGCGGTGACAATAAAGTACAAGTTAGCAACGCACCGCTGTTACCGCACAACTCGTAATCTAGGCGTAAGTTTTCGAAAAATTGTCAGAAACAACATTTTCATCCATATGCACCTTTACAAAAAAAAGGTTTTGTTCATGAATTTCAAATAAAAATAATAAAAAACAACAACTTTTAATATACTAAAAGTTTGAAAAACATAATTGATGCCCATGTACAAATGGCATTAAGATCTTTTTAACAATTATCATAAAGACCACTCTATCCAATTGTTAAGACTCCTTTAACTGCTTTAACTCATTTGGTATAAAGGGTGTAGCTCACATTCAAACTTCAGTTTGCGGCAGTCACCACATGAAGATGACGTAGAGGATGGAAGATCCAAAGATAAGAAGATCTAAGCAGACACATCGAATGGAAGAGTGATAAAGACCCTTTTCGGTTAGGATTTTCTTTATTATACTATAGGGTATTTATTGTTTTATTCATTAAAAGAGCTTTATCTGCTTTAGGACAATACTTTAAAGATAGTTTTTTTTAACTTAGTGATTTTTTAGGATGGAATTTTTTTTGTCTGGGCAGAAAAGATTGGCTACTTTAGGGCAATGCCCTGCTAAGGTCAATGCACTACCAAATGCCCTTAACAGGCAACATTAATTTTAGGATAGATATTTTTAGGGTAGGTTTTTTTAGAATAGATTTTTTATTTTTATAAAAGAGCTAAATCACTTTAGGGCAATGCCCTTATCAGGGCAATTGCTAGTTTAGTTTTTTAAGATAGCTTTTCTTTGGGGCGGTGGGAAGTTACTTTTATTTTAGGGATTTTTTTATTTTAAATGTAAATGAACTGTAATCACTTTAGTACAATGCCATAGTAAATACCATTCTAAAGGCAATTGTTAGAGTTGGTTTAAGTGTTAGTATAGGATATTTTATTTTGGGGCTGGCTTTTGTTTTAAGAGGATTTTAGTTTTAGGATAGGCATAACTGGGGGGGTTATTTTTTAAGTGCTTTTCTTTGTAATGTGTTTTTCTTTTTTGCAACTAAGGGGTGTTAGGTTAGAGGTCTGGGGGTTAGCTGTTTGGTAGTTAAGTAGTGTAGGTGTAGTTTGTGTTGGGGGGTTGTGGAGGCTTAGGGGTTACTAGGTTAGAGGGTTACTTGCAGTGGGGTATTGTTGGTTTAGGGGTTAATAGGTTAGGGGGTTTCTTGTGGTAGAGTATTTGCAGTTTAGGGGTCAATAGGTAAGGGGGTAGTTAGGTATTTAGGTTATGACAGATTAGGAGTAGAAGAGAACAAACAGCATGAGGAACACTCAAAGCATATATTTAAAACATAACATTTATTGTTTCCTTAGGAAACAAAAAATGTTATGTTTTAAATATACGCTTTGAGTGCTCCTCATGCTGTTTGTTCTCTTCTACTCTGTGTATCACAGATCTGGAAAGATTGGTATTTCCCCACAGCACACACGAGACCAGGACAGTGTGACGTCACCCGCCAAGTGGAACAGGGACAAGGGAGCAAAAAAGACGAACCAGCTTGTGGCTTCAGCGAAAATGCAGCACCTTCAAGAAAACCGCTCTGGATTGAATACATAGGGAGAGAGGTGTAAGTAGCCACAAGTGAAACCGGAGATCCGTAAGTAAGCCTCCTGGGAAATCAGTGTTTCAGCTTATTAGGAAAATAAGGGGGTTTGCGACATCTGTACTTTACTACATGAATTTGGAATAAGTACTCCTATATAACTTCCCATCTACAACAAGAGTAAGTGCCATTCAGTTGATATGACAGATTGGGAGTTAATAGTTTAGCAGGCTTAGGAAGTGCTGGGATGAGGGCACACAAGGGGTAATAGTTTACATAGCGTTACATTGCTATACAATGTTACAATGATTTGCATGTCTATGTATAATGCATATCATTTTAACATTGCATATACATGTATCAACATAGCTCCTACAGTTAAGAGGTTTTTTTTGTCCTTACTTACTAGGTATTGCAAAGACATGATGTAGATGTAGGCATTCTGTTGGAGTTAGCTGGGTGTTCCAGGGGAGTAACCTTGATTTTGATTGGGATACATTGGTAGTAGTGCAATATCTTCCAATCTCTTAAGTGCAGGTTACATGTAGGGTTTCAGCCATGTTTGTCTCACCAGTGGTGAGACTTTCCAGTGTGAGGCAGGTAGTGTTGGTTTAGTGACAGTTTGGTTACACTGACATTTTTATAATTGTTCCTACACGGAAACCATTTTCAGTTGATGCACTGTCTGTGCTGTGTAGAAAAAATTAAAATACGCCGCCCCATCCACTGAAAGTGCCGACAAGTGGCAATGTCGGTACAGTTGAGCAGAAGCAATGATCCAGATTATTTACAGATTATTTACAATGGGAGATAAATCGCCACTTGCCGGTACTTGGTCCAAAAACTGAACAGCCTTTGCACACTCAAAATGCCCTGAAATAAAGGGACAGATTACAAGTCGGAGCACTTGGCCTCACACACATCAGGTTGATTTGGTATTGTAACTCAAATTTAACAAAAAATGTATCGCTTGTGCACGTCTAAATTAATGCATTCCATAATGGAACGCACTAATTAGCATGCTAGCTTATTTACTTTGATTGAAAAAATGGATAGTTGTGTATCCAGTGTCTTCCTAACCCCACCTTAATAAATATGTAACCAGTCAGCCCAAAATGCATTTAACCCCTTAACCATCACAGCCTTTCATTGAAATAACACCCATGGCTGCTTAACCCCCTAAATACTATTAAACCCCAAGTCTCCACAAACCTAATGAAAAAAAAACTTTCCCATTTATACCCCTATTCAGCCAAAAAACATGATCTTAATAAACCTTAACCTCTATTATCCCCCTAAATGACATGACGAAAACTCTATAACCCCTCCCTCTGATCATAACTTCCTAACAACTGCAATCCACAATACTAAACCGTCTTCTGCTACTAGTCCCCTGCCAGACCCATCAATGGTAAAAAATAATAAAAAAAATGCCCCCACTGTTAAATCCCTATATACTAATCACTATCCACCAGAAAACCCCACAAAATGTACCCTCACCCTAAGGACTCCCTCACCATTGATGCCACTTCCACAAGAAAACCCCACCTAAGCTCAGCCCTAACTTCTTAAGACCAGCTAAAAACTAAGCTGAAGATAACCTAACAACCCCTAAGTTATTACAAGTTACATTAAAAAAACTTACTAAACAATTACTTTAAAGTAGTATTTAAAATATTACTATGAAAAGAAATATTATTATTTAAAAAAAAAAAAAAACACTTCATTTTAATTACTATTGTGTGATTATTTTAAAGTGAAGGTCAATTTTGATGAATTAGTTCCCGGTTTATGATAATCCTATTAAAAACAAGGGCACGTTAATTCATCAAAACTGACATTTCACACGTTTTCTTCAAAAACTTACCTTTAAATCCTGACAGCCGCTGTAGCACATCCTCCACCCATCGGAAGCCTCTTCATACATCAGAAATTACTAATCCGGCTTCCTCCAATCACGGCTTCCCGCTGGGGAATCATGGCCTGAGGCAATGCCGTGATTGGAGGATTTTGATGAATTAAAGTGCCCATGTTTTTAATAGGATTATTAAAAACCGGTCACTATTTCATAGAAATTGACCTTCACTTTATTTCATCTCTTGGAATGGTTATTGATCATAATAGTTTATTTGAAAATTGAAATCAGCCTATAGAAATATTGGTTGAACTATCCAACCATCCTATTGACCAACCCATAAATATGTGCAATAATTGTATTATTTGATTTGAATTTGGATGATAAGTACAATGTAACATGGGGCCTTATGTACTAAAAGGTGGGCAGACATGATTGGGTATATAGGAACCTCCTGCTTTTGTGGCAAACAGCAGCAGACACTGTACATCAGCTGCCCACATGTACCATTGAACAATGACCTCTTGCATTGCTGTCCCCTGCTCTCACATGAAAACATGACCTGTCAATGTTTTATCTAATGACTGCTGCTTCTTTCATTGTTTAAAGCAGGCCCCATCATGCTTAAAACAGCACCCACTGCTTTGTACATAAAGCCCACAGTCTTTTTATGGTAAATGTACTAGTAATGTACTGTAATAGTACTTAAGAAAATAATATAGTAAGAAAAAAAATCATTTTCCAGAACCATAAGATTTCTACTATGTCATATTTTGATACACTTATATAACATAATGTCAATTAACACTGTATTTAAATCCATTGCAGAATACGCTCTAATGATTATTCTGTAAAATTCACCATTAAATGTTAGGTAAACAAAATAATGTAACATTTGTTAAGCTTTGCCAGTGGTTAATGGTGTAACAATATTATTTTTAGTGATGTCCCAAACTGTTCGCCCGCGAACGGTTCACAGCGTACATAGCTTGTTCGCGTTCACGTTTGTGGGCGATCCGCCCCTATGTGTCATCATTGAGGAAACTTTGACCCTCTATGTCACAGCCGTCTGACACATTAGAACCAATCAACATCAGCACTCCCTCACAGACCCTCCCAGCTACTCGGAATCCGCCATTTTAGACTCATAACGACCTTGCTTTCTTAATGAGAGGACGTGTTGTGTTTTTGCTCCTGACATTAATTGGAAAAACATAGCTAGGCTAGTGTATTTAGTGTCCACTACAGTCCAGAAGGACTCCACTCATCTCTGCTGCAAGCACAGCACCCCAAAAAGCCCTTTTTAGGGCTATATTTCGTGCCGTTTTTTTTTTTCCGTTTTTTTTTTATTAGAATTTGCCTGGCTTTCAGGCTGTGTGTTTAAGGCTCACAGCATATGCTGTGATTACTGCCACCACTGATATCTCCCTAACAACATTAGTTTAAATTTAACCAACCAAAAATTTTAATTATTTTGCTAGTGTAATTTTTTTTCATTTTCTATTAGGCCTGTTTCACACAGCATATACTCTGGTTCATTGCTCTGTGCCAGCCACCAGTGTTAATATCCGTTTATAACATTATTTTAAATTAAAAAAAAAAATATATATATATTTTGCTAGTGTAATCTAATTACATTTACTATCAGGCCTGTGTCTGTCAGGCTCACTCAGCATTAATATACCTAATTTTTTTCAGTCTTTTGGTTAATTGGTCTGTGCCAGGCAGCCACCCAGCACTCATATCTTCTTCACCTTAATTTAAATATAAAAAAAAAAGTTTAAATTTGTTTGATAGTGTAATCTAATATAATTTTCTATCAGGCCTGTGTGTTTTGCTGACATACAGAGCCTACTGTGTTTACTTGCTGCCCTCCCTAGTCTATGAGCCACGACTCATATGTGTTTAACCTTTTTTTAATTCCCCCCCAAAAAAATAATTTAAATCATTTTTCTAGTGTAATCTAATAGTATTTTCTATCAGACGTGTGTGTATCTGACTTACAGAGCCTACTGTTTTTAATAGCTGCCCTTCCAAGGTTATCATCCACGACTCATGTGTATGTGCTTAACCTTTTTCTTTAAATTCCCAAAAAAAAGTCTTTAAATCATTATGCTAGTGTAATCTAATTTTATTTCCTATCAGGCCTGTGTCTAACTGTCTATCTGACTTACACAGCATACTGTTGTTAATTGCTGCCCTACGTAGCAGCCAGCCAGTGCGACCACTCATATGTGCATTGCACTTCTTAACATAATTTTAATATTAAAATCTAAAATTTTAAAATATTTTGCTAGTGTAATCTAACTTAATTTTCTATCAGGCCTGTGTTTTTGTCACTTACACAGCATACTGTGTTAAATTGCTGCCCTACCTACTATCCATGACTCATATCTGCCAGCCTGTGTGCCAGGCCCAACTAGCCAATTAGTGGCACCAATCATAATTCTTGTAACAGTATATAAAAAAATAAAAATCATAATTTTTTGGACTGCAAATACTCAGTCTCCTAGTGCCATTGAATTGCATTTACCTCCTGTCTGTCAGCCTTTTCTGCCAGGCCGTCTAGCCAACTATTTACACCAATCATAATTGTTGTCACAGACAGTATAGTTACTAATTAAAATTAAAAACTTTTTGATTGTTGATCTTAATCCTCAGTTTGCTCTTGCCATTGAATTGCACTTTTCTACTGCCTTCCAAGCCTGTGTGCCAGGACTACTTTCAAAATATTTACACCAATCATATTTGTTGTCACAGTATTCTTAATGATTAAAAATTAAAATTTTTGGTAATAGTTGTTCTGAATCCTCAGTTTGCTCGTGCCATTGAATTTCACTTTCCTCCTGCCTTGCAGCCTGCTGTGTGCTAGGCCCACCTAGCCAATTATTGCCAGCAATCATATTTCTTTTAACAGTATTGCAAAAATTGTCAATCATCACTGTTTTGACTGTCAGTATTCCGTCTCCTAGTGTCCTTGAATTGCATTTACCTCCTGCCTGCCAGCCTTTTGTGCCAGGCCGTCTTGCCAACTATTTACACCAATCATAATTGTTGTCACAGTATAGTTACTAATTAAAATTAAAAAATTCTTGATTGTTGATCTTAATCCTCAGTTTGCTCGTGCCCTAGAATTGCACTTTTCTGCTGCCTTCCAAGCCTGTGTGCCAGGCCTACTTGAAAAATATTTACACCAATCATATTTGTTGTCACAGTATTCTTAATAATTACAAATTACATTTTTTGGTAATAGTTGTTGTGAATCCTCAGTTTGCTGGTGCCATTGAATTGCACTTTCCTCCTGCCTTGCAGCCTGCTGTGTGCCAGGCCCACCTAGCCAATTATTGCCAGCAATCATATTTCTTTTAACAGTATTGCAAAAATTGTCAATCATCACTGTTTTGACTGTCAGTATTCAGTCTCCTAGTGTCCTTGAATTGCATTTGACTCCTGCCTGCCAGCCTTTTGTGCCAGGCCGTCTTGCCAACTATTTACACCAATCATAATTGTTGTCACAGTATAGTTACTAATTAAAATTAAAAAATTCTTGATTGTTGATCTTAATCCTCAGTTTGCTCGTGCCCTAGAATTGCACTTTTCTACTGCCTTCCAAGCCTGTGTGGCAGGCTTACTTGAAAAATATTTACACCGATCATATTTGTTGTCACAGTATTCTTAATAATTAAAAAATTAAATTTTTGGTAATAGTTGTTGTGAATCCTCAGTTTGCTAGTGCCATTGAATTGCACTTTCCTCCTGCCTTGCAGCCTGCTGTGTGCCAGGCCCACCTAGCCAATTATTGCCAGCAATCATATTTCTTTCAACAGTATTGCAAAAATTGTCAATCATCACTGTTTTGACTGTCAGTATTCAGTCTCCTAGTGTCCTTGAATTGCATTTACCTCCTGCCTGCCAGCCTTTTGTGCCAGGTCGTCTTGCCAACTATTTACACCAATCATAATTGTTGTCACAGTATAGTTACTAATTAAAATTAAAAAATTCTTAAATGCTACACATGTTTTCTTATTGATAATTGTCTCAATAAAAAAAAAAAAAAAAAAAAAAAAATTAAAGATTGTTGATCTTAATCCTCAGTTTGCTCGTGCCCTAGAATTGCACTTTTCTACTGCCTTCCAAGCCTGTGTGCCAGGCCTACTTGAAAAATATTTACACCAATCATATTTGTTGTCACAGTATTCTTAATAATTAAAAATTAAAATTTTTGGTAATAGTTGTTGTGAATCCTCAGTTTGCTGTGCCATTGAATTGCATTTTCCTCCTGCCTTGCAGCCTGCTGTGTGCCAGGCCCACCTAGCCAATTATTGCCAGCAATCATATTTCTTTTAACAGTATTGCAAAAATTGTCAATCATCACTGTTTTGACTGTCAGTAATCAGTCTCCTAGTGTTCTTGAATTGCATCTACCTCCTGCCTACCAGCCTTTTGTGCCAGGCCATCTTGCCAACTATTTACACCAATCATAATTGTTCTCACAGTATAGTTACTAATTAAAATTTAAAAATTCTTGATTGTTGATCTTAATCCTCAGTTTGCTCGTGCCCTAGAATTGCACTTTTCTACTGCCTTCCAAGCCTGTGTGCCAGGCCTACTTGAAAAATATTTACACCAATAATAATTGTTGTCACAGTATTCTTAATAATTACAAATTATAATTTTTGGTAATAGTTGTTGTGAATCCTCAGTTTGCTGGTGCCATTGAATTGCACTTTCCTCCTGCCTTGCAGCCTGTTGTGTGCCAGGCCCACCTAGCCAATTATTGCCAGCAATCATATTTCTTTTAACAGTATTGCAAAAATTGTCAATCATCACTGTTTTGACTGTAAGTATTCAGTCTCCTAGTGTCCTTGAATTGCATTTGCCTCCTGCCTGCCAGCCTTTTGTGCCAGGCCGTCTTGCCAACTATTTACACCAATCATAATTGTTGTCACAGTATAGTTACTAATTAAAATTAAAAAATTCTTGATTGTTGATCTTAATCCTCAGTTTGCTCATGCCCTAGAATTGCACTTTTCTACTGCCTTCCAAGCCTGTGTGCCAGGCCTACTTGAAAAATATTTACACCAATCATATTTGTTGTCACAGTATTCTTAATAATTAAAAATTAAAATTTTTGGTAATAGTTGTTGTGAATCCTCAGTTTGCTATGCCATTGAATTGCATTTTCCTCCTGCCTTGCAGCCTGCTGTGTGCCAGGCCCACCTAGCCAATTATTGCCAGCAATCATATTTCTTTTAACAGTATTGCAAAAATTGTCAATAATCATTGTTTTGACTGTCAGTAATCAGTCTCCTAGTGTTCTTGAATTGCATCTACCTCCTGCCTGCTAGCCTTTTGTGCCAGGCCGTCTTGCCAACTATTTACACCAATCATAATTGTTGTCACAGTATAGTTACTAATTAAAATTTAAAAATTCTTGATTGTTGATCTTAATCCTCAGTTTGCTCGTGCCATAGAATTGCACTTTTCTACTGCCTTCCAAGCCTGTGTGCCAGGCCTACTTGAAAAATATTTACACCAATCATAATTGTTGTCACAGTATTCTTAATAATTACAAATTAAAATTTTTGGTAATAGTTGTTGTGAATCCTCAGTTTGCTGGTGCCATTTAATTTCACTTTCCTCCTGCCTTGCAGCCTGCTGTGTGCCAGGCCCACCTAGCCAATTATTGCCAGCAATCATATTTATTTTAACAGTATTGCAAAAATTGTCAATCATCACTGTTTTGACTGTCAGTATTCAGTCTCCTAGTGTCCTTGAATTGCATTTACCTCCTGCCTGCCAGCCTTTTGTGCCAGGCTGTCTTGCCAACTATTTACACCAATCATAATCGTTGTCACAGTATAGTTACTAATTAAAATGAAAAAATTCTTGATTGTTGATCTTAATCCTCAGTTTGCTCATACCCTAGAATTGCACTTTTCTACTGCCTTCCAAGCCTGTGTGCCAGGCCTACTTGAAAAATATTTACACCAATCATATTTGTTGTCACAGTATTCTTAATAATTACAAATTACATTTTTTGGTAATAGTTGTTGTGAATCCTCAGTTTGCTGGTGCCATTGAATTGCACTTTCCTCCTGCCTTGCAGCCTGCTGTGTGCCAGGCCCACCTAGCCAATTATTGCCAGCAATCATATTTCTTTTAACAGTATTGCAAAAATTGTCAATCATCACTGTTTTGACTGTCAGTAATCAGTCTCCTAGTGTCCTTGAATTGCATCTACCTCCTGCCTGCCAGCCTTTTCAGGGAGTGCAGAATTATTAGGCAAGTTGTATTTTTGAGGATTAATTTTATTATTGAACAACAACCATGTTCTCAATGAACCCAAAAAAACTCATTAATATCAAAGCTGAATATTTTTGGAAGTAGTTTTTAGTTTGTTTTTAGTTATAGCTATTTTAGGGGGATATCTGTGTGTGCAGGTGACTATTACTATGCATAATTATTAGGCAACTTAACAAAAAACAAATATATACCCATTTCAATTATTTATTTTTACCAGTGAAACCAATATAACATCTCAACATTCACAAATATACATTTCTGACATTCAAAAACAAAACAAAAACAAATCAGTGACCAATATAGCCACCTTTCTTTGCAAGGACACTCAAAAGCCTGCCATCCATGGATTCTGTCAGTGTTTTGATCTGTTCACCATCAACATTGCGTGCAGCAGCAACCACAGCCTCCCAGACACTGTTCAGAGAGGTGTACTGTTTTCCCTCCTTGTAAATCTCACATTTGATGATGGACCACAGGTTCTCAAGGGGGTTCAGATCAGGTGAACAAGGAGGCCATGTCATTAGATTTTCTTCTTTTATACCCTTTCTTGCCAGCCACGCTGTGGAGTACTTGGACGCGTGTGATGGAGCATTGTCCTGCATGAAAATCATGTTTTTCTTGAAGGATGCAGACTTCTTCCTGTACCACTGCTTGAAGAAGGTGTCTTCCAGAAACTGGCAGTAGGACTGGGAGTTGAGCTTGACTCCATCCTCAACCCGAAAAGGCCCCACAAGCTCATCTTTGATGATACCAGCCCAAACCAGTACTCCACCTCCACCTTGCTGGCGTCTGAGTCGGACTGGAGCTCTCTGCCCTTTACCAATCCAGCCACGGGCCCATCCATCTGGCCCATCAAGACTCACTCTCATTTCATCAGTCCATAAAACCTTAGAAAAATCAGTCTTGAGATATTTCTTGGCCCAGTCTTGACGTTTCAGCTTGTGTGTCTTGTTCAGTGGTGGTCGTCTTTCAGCCTTTCTTACCTTGGCCATGTCTCTGAGTATTGCACACCTTGTGCTTTTGGGCACTCCAGTGATGTTGCAGCTCTGAAATATGGCCAAACCGGTGGCAAGTGGCATCTTGGCAGCTGCACGCTTGAGTTTTCTCAGTTCATGGGCAGTTATTTTGCGCCTTGGTTTTTCCACACGCTTCTTGCGACCCTGTTGACTATTTTGAATGAAACACTTGATTGTTCGATGATCACGCTTCAGAAGCTTTGCAATTTTAAGAGTGCTGCATCCCTCTGCAAGATATCTCACTATTTTTGACTTTTCTGAGCCTGTCAAGTCCTTCTTTTGACCCATTTTGCCAAAGGAAAGGAAGTTGCCTAATAATTATGCACACCTGATATAGGGTGTTGATGTCATTAGACCACACCCCTTCTCATTACAGAGATGCACATCACCTAATATGCTTAATTGGTAGTAGGATTTCGAGCCTATACAGCTTGGAGTAAGACAACATGCATAAAGAGGATGATGTGGTCAAAATACTCATTTGCCTAATAATTCTGCACACAGTGTTGTGCCAGGCTGTCTTGCCAACTATTTACACCAATCATAATTGTTGTTACAGTATAGTTACTAATTAAAATTAAAAAATTCTTGATTGTTGATCTTAATACTCAGTTTGCTCGTGCCCTAGAATTGCACTTTTCTACTGCCGCCAGGCCTACTTGAAAAATATTTACACCAATCATATTGGTTGTCACAGTATTCTTAATAATTAAAAATTAAAATTTTTGGTAATAGTTATTGTGAATCCTCAGTTTGCTGGTGCCATTGAATTGCACTTCCCTCCTGCCTTGCAGCCTGCTGTGTGCCAGGCCCACCTAGCCAATTATTGCCAGCAATCATATTTCTTTTAACAGTATTGCAAACATTGTCAATCATCACTGTTTTGACTGTCAGTAATCAGTCTCCTAGTGTCCTTGAATTGCATCTACCTCCTGCCTGCCAGCCTTTTGTGCCAGGCCGTCTTGCCAACTATTTACACCAATCATAATTGTTGTCACAGTATAGTTACTAATTAAAATTAAAAAAATCTTGATTGTTGATCTTAATCCTCAGTTTGCTTGTGCCCTAGAATTGCATTTTTCTACTGCCTTCCAAGCCTATGTGCCAGGCCTACTTGAAAAATATTTACACCAATCATATTTGTTGTCACAGTATTCTTAATAATTAAAAATTAAAATTGTTGGTAATAGTTGTTGTGAATCCTCAGTTTGCTGGTGCCATTGAATTGCACTTTCCTCCTGCCTTGCAGACTGCTGTGTGCCAGGCCCACCTAGCCAATTATTGCCAGCAATCATATTTCTTTTAACAGTATTGCAAAAATTGTCAATCATCACTGTTTTGACTGTCAGTATTCAGTCTCCTAGTGTCCTTGAATTGCATTTACCTCCTACCTGCCAGCCTTTTGTGCCAGGCTGTCTTGCCAACTATTTACACCAATCATAATCATTGTCTCAGTATAGTTACTAATTAAAATGAAAAAATTCTTGATTGTTGGTCTTAATCCTCAGTTTGCTCGTGCCCTAGAATTGCACTTTTCTACTGCCTTCCAAGCCTGTGTGCCAGGCCTACTTGAAAAATATTTACACCAATCATATTTGTTGTCACAGTATTCTTAATAATTACAAATTAAATTTTTTGGTAATAGTTGTTGTGAATCCTCAGTTTGCTGGTGCCATTGAATTGCACTTCCCTCCTGCTGTGTGCCAGGCCTACCTAGCCAATTATTGCCAGCAATCATATTTCTTTTAACAGTATTGCAAAAATTGTCAATCATCACTGTTTTGACTGTCAGTAATCAGTCTCCTAGTGTCCTTGAATTGCATCTACCTCCTGCCTGCCAGCCTTTTGTGCAAGGCCGTCTTGCCAACTATTTACACCAATCATAATTGTTGTTACAATATAGTTACTAAATAAAATTAAAAAATTCTTGATTGTTGATCTTAATCCTTAGTTTGCTCGTGCCATAGAATTGCACTTTTCTACTGCCTTCCAAGCCTGTGTGCCAGGCCTACTTGAAAAATATTTACACCAATCATATTTGTTGTCACAGTATTCTTAATAATTACAAATTAAAATTGTTGGTAATAGTTGTTGTGAATCCTCAGTTTGCTGGTGCCATTGAATTGCACTTTCCTCCTGCCTTGCAGACTGCTGTGTGCCAGGCCCACCTAGCCAATTATTGCCAGCAATCATATTTCTTTTAACAGTATTGCAAAAATTGTCAATCATCACTGTTTTGACTGTCAGTATTCAGTCTCCTAGTGTCCTTGAATTGCATTTACCTCCTACCTGCCAGCCTTTTGTGCCAGGCTGTCTTGCCAACTATTTACACCAATCATAATCATTGTCTCAGTATAGCTACTAATTAAAATGAAAAAATTCTTGATTGTTGATCTTAATCCTCAGTTTGCTCGTGCCCTAGAATTGCACTTTTCTACTGCCTTCCAAGCCTGTGTGCCAGGCCTACTTGAAAAATATTTACACCAATCATATTTGTTGTCACAGTATTCTTAATAATTACAAATTAAATTTTTTAGTAATAGTTGTTGTGAATCCTCAGTTTGCTGGTGCCATTGAATTGCACTTCCCTCCTGCTGTGTGCCAGGCCTACCTAGCCAATTATTGCCAGCAATCATATTTCTTTTAACAGTATTGCAAAAATTGTCAATCATCACTGTTTTGACTGTCAGTAATCAGTCTCCTAGTGTCCTTGAATTGCATCTACCTCCTGCCTGCCAGCCTTTTGTGCAAGGCCGTCTTGCCAACTATTTACACCAATCATAATTGTTGTTACAGTATAGTTACTAAATAAAATTAAAAAATTCTTGATTGTTGATCTTAATCCTTAGTTTGCTCGTGCCATAGAATTGCACTTTTCTACTGCCTTCCAAGCCTGTGTGCCAGGCCTACTTGAAAAATATTTACACCAATCATATTTGTTGTCACAGTATTCTTAATAATTACAAATTAAAATTTTTGGTAATAGTTGTTGTGAATCCTCAGTTTGCTGGTGCCATTGAATTGCACTTTCCTCCTGCCTTGCAGACTGCTGTGTGCCAGGCCCACCTAGCCAATTATTGCCAGCAATCATATTTCTTTTAACAGTATTGCAAAAATTGTCAATCATCACTGTTTTGACTGTCAGTATTCAGTCTCCTAGTGTCCTTGAATTGCATTTACCTCCTACCTGCCAGCCTTTTGTGCCAGGCTGTCTTGCCAACTATTTACACCAATCATAATCATTGTCTCAGTATAGTTACTAATTAAAATGAAAAAATTCTTGATTGTTGATCTTAATCCTCAGTTTGCTCGTGCCCTAGAATTGCACTTTTCTACTGCCTTCCAAGCCTGTGTGCCAGGCCTACTTGAAAAATATTTACACCAATCATATTTGTTGTCACAGTATTCTTAATAATTACAAATTAAATTTTTTGGTAATAGTTGTTGTGAATCCTCAGTTTGCTGGTGCCATTGAATTGCACTTCCCTCCTGCCTTGCAGCCTGCTGTGTGCCAGGCCTACCTAGCCAATTATTGCCAGCAATCATATTTCTTTTAACAGTATTGCAAAAATTGTCAATCATCACTGTTTTGACTGTCAGTAATCAGTCTCCTAGTGTCCTTGAATTGCATCTACCTCCTGCCTGCCAGCCTTTTGTGCAAGGCCGTCTTGCCAACTATTTACACCAATCATAATTGTTGTTACAGTATAGTTACTAAATAAAATTAAAAAATTCTTGATTGTTGATCTTAATCCTTAGTTTGCTCGTGCCATAGAATTGCACTTTTCTACTGCCTTCCAAGCCTGTGTGCCAGGCCTACTTGAAAAATATTTACACCAATCATATTTGTTGTCACAGTATTCTTAATAATTACAAATTAAAATTTTTGGTAATAGTTGTTGTGAATCCTCAGTTTGCTGGTGCCATTGAATTTCACTTTCCTCCTGCCTTGCAGCCTGCTGTGTGCCAGGCCCACCTAGCCAATTATTGCCAGCAATCATATTTCTTTTAACAGTATTGCAAAAATTGTCAATCATCACTGTTTTGACTGTCAGTAATCAGTCTCCTAGTGTCCTTGAATTGCATCTACCTCCTGCCTGCCAGCCTTTTGTGCCAGGCCATCTTGCCAACTATTTACACCAATCATAATTGTTGTCATAGTATAGTTACTAAATAAAATTAAAAAATTCTTGATTGTTGATCTTAATCCTCAGTTTGCTCGTGCCCTAGAATTGCACTTTTCTACTGCCTTCCAAGCCTGTGTGCCAGGCCTACTTGAAAAATATTTACACCAATCATATTTGTTGTCACAGTATTCTTAATAATTAAAAATTAAAATAGTTGGTAATAGTTGTTGTGAATCCTCAGTTTGCTGGTGCCATTGAATTGCATTTTCCTCCTGCCTTGCAGCCTGCTGTGTGCCAGGCCCACCTAGCCAATTATTGCCAGCAATCATATTTCTTTTAACAGTATTGCAAAAATTGTCAATCATCACTGTTTTGACTGTCAGTATTCAGTCTCCTAGTGTCCTTGAATTGCATTTACCTCCTGCCTGCCAGCCTTTTGTGCCAGGCCGTCTTGCCAACTATTTACACCAATCATAATTGTTGTCACAGTATAGTTACTAATTAAAATTAAAAAAAATTTGATTGTTGATCTTAATCCTCAGTTTGCTCGTGCCATTGAATTGCACTTTTCTACTGCCTGCCAGCCTGTGTGCCAGGCCCAACTATCCAATTAGTGCCAGCAATCATATTTCTTTTAACAGTATTGAAAAATTTGTCAGTCATCACTGTTTTGACTGTCAATCTGCAGTCTACTAGTGCAATTGAATTGCATTTTCCTCCTGCCTGCCTGCCTGTGTGTCAGTCCCAACTAGCCAATTAGTGCCATCAATCATATTTATTGTAACAGGATTGGAATTTTTGTTAATCATAACTGTTTTTTCTCCTAGTGTCCTTGAATTGCATTTACCTCCTGCCTGCCAGCCTTTTGTGCCAGGCCGTCTTGCCAACTATTTACACCAATCATAATTTTTGTCACAGTATAGTTACTAATTAAAATTAAAGAATTCTTGATTGTTGATCTTAATCCTCAGTTTGCTCGTGCCCTAGAATTGCACTTTTCTACTGCCTTCCAAGCCTGTGTGCCAGGCCTACTTGAAAAATATTTACACCAATCATATTTGTTGTCACAGTATTCTTAATAATTAAAAATTAAAATTTTTGGTAATAGTTGTTGTGAATCCTCAGTTTGCTGTGCCATTGAATTGCATTTTCCTCCTGCCTTGCAGCCTGCTGTGTGCCAGGCCCACCTAGCCAATTATTGCCAGCAATCATATTTCTTTTAACAGTATTGCAAAAATTGTCAATCATCACTGTTTTGACTGTCAGTAATCAGTCTCCTAGTGTTCTTGAATTGCATCTACCTCCTGCCTGCTAGCCTTTTGTGCCAGGCCGTCTTGCCAACTATTTACACCAATCATAATTGTTGTCACAGTATAGTTACTAATTAAAATTTAAAAATTCTTGATTGTTGATCTTAATCCTCAGTTTGCTCGTGCCATAGAATTGCACTTTTCTACTGCCTTTCAAGCCTGTGTGCCAGGCCTACTTGAAAAATATTTACACCAATCATATTTGTTGTCACAGTATTCTTAATAATTACAAATTAAAATTTTTGGTAATAGTTGTTGTGAATCCTCAGTTTGCTGGTGCCATTGAATTTCACTTTCCTCCTGCCTTGCAGCCTGCTGTGTGCCAGGCCCACCTAGCCAATTATTGCCAGCAATCATATTTCTTTTAACAGTATTGCAAAAATTGTCAATCATCACTGTTTTGACTGTCAGTAATCAGTCTCCTAGTGACCTTGAATTGCATCTACCTCCTGCCTGCCAGCCTTTTGTGCCAGGCCGTCTTGCCAACTATTTACACCAATCATAATCGTTGTCACAGTATAGTTACTAATTAAAATTAAAAAAACCTTGATTGTTGATCTTAATCCTCAGTTTGCTCGTGCCATAGAATTGCACTTTTCTACTGCCTACCAAGCCTGTGTGCCAGGCCTACTTGAAAAATATTTACACCAATCATATTTGTTGTCACAGTATTCTTAATAATTACAAATTCAATTTTTTGGTAATAGTTGTTGTGAATCCTCAGTTTGCTGGTGCCATTGAATTGCACTTTCCTCCTGCCTTGCAGCCTGCTGTGTGCCAGGCCCACCTAGCCAATTATTGCCAGCAATCATATTTCTTTTAACAGTATTGCAAAAATTGTCAATCATCACTTTTTTGACTGTCAGTAATCAGTCTCCTAGTGTCCTTGAATTGCATCTACCTCCTGCCTGCCAGCCTTTTGTACCAGGCCGTCTTGCCAACTATTTACACCAATCATAATTGTTGTCACAGTATAGTTACTAAATAAAATTAAAAAATTCTTGATTGTTGATCTTAATCCTCAGTTTGCTCGTGCCCTAGAATTGCACTTTTCTACTGCCTTCCAAGCCTGTGTGCCAGGCCTACTTGAAAAATATTTACACCAATCATATTTGTTGTCACAGTATTATTAATAATTAAAAATTAAATTTTTTGGTAATAGTTGTTGTGAATCCTCAGTTTGCTGTTGCCATTGAATTTCACTTTCCTCCTGCCTTGCAGCCTGCTGTGTGCCAGGCCCACCTAGCCAATTATTGCCAGCAATCATATTTCTTTTAACAGTATTGCAAAATTTGTCAATCATCACTGTTTGACTGTCAATCTGCAGTCTACTAGTGCCCTTGAATTGCATTTTCCTCCTGCCTGCCTGCCTGTGTGCCAGTCCCAACTAGCCAATTAGTGCCACCAATCATATTTATTGTAACAGGATTGGAATTTTTGTTAATCATAACTGTTTTGACTGTGATTCTTCAGTCTCCTAGTGCCATTAAATTGCAGTTTTCTTTCTCCCAGCGTGTGTGCCAGCCAGGCCCATTTGCCAACTAGTGACAAACAATCATATTTGTTGTCACAGTACTTGTAATATTTTTAAAAAATTAACAATTTGTGATTTTTAAAACATCTGTCTTTTTTGTTGTTGTCAGTCTCACAGCGTATACTGTGCCCACTTTCACAGTGCCACCACTCAATTGGTGTAATAGTATTGTTAGTGTCCATTTTAAAAAAAATGACAGGCAGAGGCAGGCCACCCCGCAGGTTCCGTGGTCGTGGTTGTCGTGCTGTGATTCCTTTAGACCCTACAAATATGCACATTGTTCAGACGCCGGGTTCCAGGGGGGACGCTAAAACTTCTGAGGAGGACCTAGTTGAATGGCTAACACAGGACACCCAATCTTCTTCAGCTTCCGCTGCCGCTTCACTTGATCTGTCACAGGAGTTATTGACACATCATTTGGAAGAAATGAGTGATGCGCAACCATCATTGACAGAGGATGTAGATAATAGTGATCAGTCTCAGTCAGGCAGCATTACCGACATGGAGGTACGGTGTGATGATGATGTTGTACCCGCTGCTGCTTCCTTTCTTGATGTTTCAGATGCAAGTGAAGCGGTTGATGATGATGTGTCAGTGGATGTCACGTGGGTGCCTGCTAGAAGTGAAGAAGAAGAGGGGGAAAGTTCAGATGGGGAGACAGAGAGGAGGAGGATACAATTTGGAAGCATGGGGAGGTCGTCTCAAGGAGCTAGTGGCACAGTCAGACAGCATACATCGTCACCAGGGGTCAGCCAGACAGCACACCAACGCTCATCAATGCATGCTGTTGCCACCACCAGAATGCCGTCATCGCAGAGCTCAGCAGTGTGGCATTTTTTTTGTTTGTCTGCCTCTGACAACAGCGATGCCATTTGCAACCTGTGCCAAAAGAAACTGAGTCATGGGAAGTCCAACAACCACCTAGGTACAACTGCTTTGCAAAGGCACATGGTCTCCCATCACAAACGCTGATGGGAAGAACACATGAGTAGAAGCAGCACACAAAGTGAAAGCCACCCTCCTCCTCCTGCTCCAGCATCTTCAGCCATGTCAACCAGTGCTGTCCTCCTTGCACCCTCTCAACCATCCTCCACTCAGTCTCTCTTACATAGCAGTTCCTGGTCATCTGCCCACAGTCAGGTGTCTGTCAAGGACATGTTTGAGCGTAAGAAGCCAATTTCTCAAAGTCACCCCCTTGCCCGGCGTCTGACAGCTGGCTTGTCTGAACTCTTAGCCCGCCAGCTCTTACCATACAAGCTGGTGGAGTCTGAAGCTTTCAAAAAATTTGTATCTATTGGGACACCGCAGTGGAAGGTACCTGGCAGAAATTTCTTTTCACAAAAGGCAATCCCAAACCTGTACTCTGTTGTGAGAAAGGAAGTTATGGCATGTCTGGCACACAGCGCTGGGGCAAGGGTCCATATGACCACGGATAGCTGGTTTGCAAAGCATGGTCAGGGCAGGTATATCACCTACACTGCACATTGGGTAAACCTGCTGACTTCTGACAAGCATGGAATGCGTGGCTCTGCAGAAGAGTTGGTGACACCGTCACGACTTGCAGGCAGGCCTGCTGCTACCTCCTCTACTCCTCCTACTCCATCCTCTTCCATAACCTCTTCTTCGGCTGAGTCCACTTCAACTTCTGCGTCTTGCTCCACATCTATGGCACCCCCCCAGCTCCCCAAGTACTATGCTACATCCCGGGTACGGCAGTGTTACCCGTCTTGGGGTTGACTTGCCTGAAAGCGGAGAGTCACACCGCACCAGCACTCCTGACCGCCCTGAACGCACAGGTGGATCAGTGGCTGACTCCGCACCAACTGGAGATTGGCAAGGTTGTTTCTGACAATGGAAGTAATTTGGTGGCAGCATTGAAATTGGGCAAGTTGACACATGTGCCGTGCATGTCACATGTGTGTAATCTAATTGTACAACGATTTGTCCATAAGTACCCAGGCTTACAGGACGTCCTGAAGCAGGCCAGGAAGGTGTGTGGCCATTTCAGGCGTTCCTACACGGCCATGGCGCACTTGTCCGATATCCAGCGTCGAAACAACCTGCCAGTGAGGCGCTTGATTTGCGACAGCCCGACACAGTGGAATTCAACACTCCTAATGTTTGACCGCCTGAAAAAAGAAAAAGCTGTTAATGAGTATTTGTATGACCAGGGTGCTAGGACAGCCTCTGGGGAGCTGGGGATATTTTTGCCAAATTACTGGATGCTCATGCGCAATACCTGTAGGCTCATGCGTCCTTTTGAGGAGGTGACAAACCTTGTCAGTCGCACCTAAGGCACCATCAGCGACATCATACCATTTGTTTTCTTCCTGGAGTGTGCCTGCGAAGAGTGCTGGATCAGGCAGTAGATGTACGTGAAGAGGAAGAGGAAGAGTTGTGGTGTCCATCACCCCCACAAACAGCCGAATCAGCATCGCTTGCTGGACCTGTGGCAACGCAGGAAGAGGATTGTCAGGAAGAGGAGTCAGAGGAGGAATGTGGCTTTGAGGAGGAGGAGGAGGAAGACCGAGCACAACAGGCATCCCAGGGTGCTCGTTGTTGTCACCTCTCTGGTACCCGTGGTGTTGTACGTGGCTGGGGGGAAGAAGATACCATCAGTGAGATCAGTGAGGAGGAGGAACGGGACATGATTAGCTCGGCATCCAACCTTGTTCAAATGGGTTCTTTCATGCTGTTGTGCCTGTTGAGGGACCCTTGTATAAAAAAGCTGAAGGAGAACGACCTTTACTGGGTATCCACGCTCCTCGACCCCCGGTATAAGCATAAAGTGCCTGAAATGTTACCAAATTCCCGCAAGTCGGAAAGGATGGAGCATTTTAAGAATAAATTAAAAGCTATGCTTTACACAGCGTATAAGGGTGATGTCACAGCACCACGGTAATGTAACAGGAGAAGAGATGAAATTAATCCTCCTCCTCCCACGACCACGGCGGCAAGGACAGGACGCTTTCCTGACGTCTTGTTGATGGAGGACATACGTACCTTTTTAACTCCCATGCACCATCAGAGCCTTTCGGGATCCAGCCTTAGAGAAAGACTCAACCGACAGGTAGCAGACTACCTAGCTTTAACTGCGGATCTCGACACTCTCAGTAACGATGGACCCCTTGACTACTGGGTGTGCAGTCTGGACTTGTGGCCTGAGCTATCCCAATTTGCAATCGAACTTCTGGCCTGCCCCGCTTCAAGTGTCCTGTCCGAAAGGACTTTCAGTGCAGCAGGAGGTTTTGTCACTGAGAAAAGAAGTTGCCTAGGTCAAAAAAGCCTTGACTATCTCACGTATATAAAAATGAATGAGGGCTGGATCCCAAAGGGACTGACATTGGGCGATACATTTGAATAAAAAAGGCCTGATGATGAGATGAGCTGGCTTGGGCTACAACTGGTACACAGGCTGGCCTTTTTTTTGCTATAAAGCCGGAGGACTTGCTTGACTTATCCGCCAACAACTAGTGTTCAAGCCACAAGCTTTCAGGGCACTTTATAAATGTTTTACAAACATCAATTTTTCTGGCCGCTGCTACAGCAGTTGCTACAACAATACCCAAATTTTTCAGTCATTTGTACATTCCTAATTTTTCTGGCCTCTGCTGCAGCTCTGTGGGTACAAAACTCAAATAAAAAAAAATAAGGCACATAACACTAGTGATTAAACTGTTACGAATAGTACAACTTAGCACACCACTCATATCTGGTGGACCATTAAATTGAACGCAAAATGCCACAAATTTGAAGGAGGAGGACTGACCAAGCACCTTTATCCGTCTCTTGGTTGCTCTAAATTATCTCCGTATTCCATCTATGCCATACCTGTACTCTATTGTGCAAAAGGGTGGCATATGTGGTGTTTCATGCTGTTGTGCCTGTTGCGGGTCGTGGCCCATGGTATAAAAAGGCTGAAGGAGAACGACCTGTTATGGGTGCCCTAGCAACTTTTTAGAAAAATGTTCCTGGTTCCTCTCAATTATCTCTCGGTTTCTAAAATGGATGCCATACCTGTACTCACTTGTGCAAAAGGATGGCATATGTGGTGGTGTTTCCTGCAGTTGTTTCTGTTGAGGGTGCTGGACCCTCTTATAAAAAGGCTGAAGGAGAACGACCTTGAGTGGGAGTCCAAGCATGGTTTTTGGGGCTATTTCACTTTTCCAAACAATTATCTGTGGGTTTCTAAAATCAATGCCGTACCTGAACTCTATTGTTCAAAAGGATGCCATATGTTCTCTTTCCTGCTGGTATTTTGTTTGAGGGTCATGGACCCTCTTATAAAAAGGCCTAAGGAGAAAGAGTTATACTGGGTGTCCACTCAATTTTTTTTTCTATTTCACATTTGCCCAAAATTATCTCTGGGTTTGTAAAATCAATGCTGTACCTGTACTCTATTGTTCAAAAGGATGCCAAATGTCCTCTTTCCTGCTGGTGTTTTTTTTGAGGGTCCTGGACCCTCTTATAAAAAGGCCTAAGGAGAAAGAAGTGTACTGGGTGTCCATCGAATCATTTGTTTGATTCAAATTCCCGGTTGCAACAAATTATCTCCGGGTTTCTAAAATCAATGTCTTTCCTGTAATCTAATTTTCAAAAGGATGCCATATGTCCTCTTTCCTGCTGCTGCTTTTGTTGAGGGTCCTGGAGCCTCTGCTAAAAAGGCTTAAGGATAAATAAGTATACAGGGTGTCTAATCAATGTTCTTTTAGATTTCCCGGTTGCAACTAATTATCTCTGTGTTTCTAAAATCAATGCCTTTCCTGTAATCTATTATTCACAAGGATGCCATATGTCCTATTTCATGCTGTTGTTTCTGTTGAGGCTCCGGGACCCTCTTATAAAAAGGCCTAAGGAGAAAGAAGTGTACTGGGTGTCCATCGAATCATTTGTTTGATTCAAATTCCCGGTTGCAACAAATTATCTCCGGGTTTCTAAAATCAATGTCTTTCCTGTAATCTAATTTTCAAAAGGATGCCATATGTCCTCTTTCCTGCTGCTGGTTTTGTTGAGGGTCCTGGAGCCTCTGCTAAAAAGGCCTAAGGATAAATAAGTGTACTGGGTGTCTAATCAATGGTCTTTTAGATTTCCCGGTTGCAACTAATTATCTCTGTGTTTCTAAAATCAATGCCTTTCCTGTAATCTATTATTCACAAGGATGCCATATGTCCTCTTTCATGCTGTTGTTTCTGTTGAGGCTCCGGGAGCCTCTTATAAAAAGGCCTAAGGATAAATAAGTGTACTGGATGTATAATCTATGTTTTTTTAGATTTCACGGTTGCAACAAATTATCCCCGGGTTTCTAAAATCAATGCCTTTCCTGTAATCTATTATTCAAAAGGATGCCATATGTCCTCTTTCATGCTGTTGTTTCTGTTGAGGCTCCGGGACCCTCTTATAAAAAGGCCTAAGGAGAAAGAAGTATACTGGGTGTCCATCGAATCATTTGTTTGATTCAAATTCCCAGTTGCAACAAATTATCTCCGGGTTTCTAAAATCAATGCCTTTCCTGTAATCTAATTTTCAAAAGGATGCCATATGTCCTCTTTCCTGCTGCTGGTTTTGTTGAGGGTCCTGGAGCCTCTGCTAAAAAGACCTAAGGATAAATAAGTGTACTGGGTGTCTAATTAATGTTCTTTTAGATTTCCCGGTTGCAACTAATTATCTCTGTGTTTCTAAAATCAATGCCTTTCCTGTAATCTATTATTCACAAGGATGCCATATGTCCTCTTTCATGCTGTTGTTTCTGTTGAGGCTCCGGGAGCCTCTTATAAAAAGGCCTAAGGATAAATAAGTGTACTGGGTGTCTAATCTATGTTTTTTTAGATTTCACAGTTGCAACAAATTATCCCCGGGTTTCTAAAATCAATGCCTTTCCTGTAATCTATTATTCAAAAGGATGCCATATGTCCTCTTTCATGCTTTTGTTTCTGTTGAGGCTCCGGGAGCCTCTTATAAAAAGGCCTAAGGATAAAGAAGTGTACTGGGTGTCCAATCAATGTTTTTTTCTATTTCACGGTTCATATAAATTATCTCTGGGATTCTAAAATCAATGCCTTAACTGTAATCAATTGTTCACAAGGATGCCATATGTCCTCTTTCATGCTGTTGTTTCTGTTGAGGCTGAAGTGTGCTGGGTGTCCAATCAATGTTTTTTTTTATTTCACAGTTGCAAAAAAATTGCCTATGGCTTTCTAAAATCTATGCCTTACCTGTCATCTATTGTTCAAAAGGATGCCATATGTCCTCTTTCCTGCTGTTGTTTTTGTTGGGGGTCCGGAACACTATTCTAAAAAGGCCAAAGGAGAACGACCTGTACTGTACTGGGTGTCCAATCATGTTTTTGTTTTCAATTTCACGGTTCATAATAAATATCGCTGTGTAACTAAAATCAATGCCATACCTGTACTCTGTTGTTCAAAAGGATGGCATATGTGGTGTTTCATTCTGTTGTGGTTGTTGAGGGTCATGGCCATGGGACAGCGTATAAAACGGCTGAAGGAGAACAACCTGTACAGCCTTGCTCCTCTTTTTAGGCAGGCCAGCTCTTTGCATACATGCCCACAGACTCTGTAACACATGCCTCTTTTAGGGAGAGGTGCAGCCATAATGCAGGGTCAGAACCTCTGCCTGCAACTGTTATACTCAAAAGGAAGTAACCTTACCATGGTTCCCTGCACGCACGTATTGTTGTTATATTTTGGTGAGGGTAATCATGATGGCCATGTAAACCACCACCGAGAGTCCTGGAAGTAACAGGGATGAGATGAAAGTGCTAAGAATAGTACAACTTGAAACAACAGAGTTAGCCATGGGTGTTAGTGCAAGACCGCTTGGCTTTATTTTTGTTTTGGGTGCGGATAATCATGCAGGCCATATAGAGCTGCCACCATTCAGTGTTGTATCAGCTATTTAACTAATAAGAACAGAACTTCAAAAATACAACCAATGAAGGGCCTTATGAAGACTGAGCCAAGGTTGGATTGTAGTATTTGGTTAGGCTAATCATGATGGCCATGTAGACCACCACCGAGAGTCCTGGAAGTAAAAGGGATGATGAGATGAAAGTGCTAAGAATAGTACTACTTGAAACAACCGAGTTAGCCATGGGTGTTAATCCAAGACCGGTTGGATTTATTTTTGTTTTGGGTGCAGCTAATCATGCAGGCCATATAGAGCTATCACCATTCGGTGTTGTATCAGCTATAAAAATAATAAGAACTGTAATATCAAAATACAGCCAATCAAGGGCCTATGAAGACTGAGCAAAGGTTGGATTGTAGTATTTTGTTCGGCTAATCATGATGGCCATGTTGACCACCCATAACAGGGATGAAAGTGCTAAGAATAGTACTAATTGAAACAACCGAGTTAGCCATGGGTGTTAGTCTAAGACCACTCAGCTTTTTTTTGGGTTTGGGTGCAGCTAATCATGAAGGCCAGATAGACCTGCCACCATTTGGTGTTGTAACAAGTATTAAACTGCAAAGAACAGTACTACTTAACACAACCTACTTACCATGGGTCCCAGAGCATATGTTTGGTTATTATATCTTGTAAGGGTAATCATGCAGGCCATATAGACCTCCACCGATAGGGTGAGTATGAGTAACAGCTATTAAAATGCTAAGGACATTACTAATTAACACAACATAGTTACCATGGGTCGCAGACCAAGAGCAGATGTCTTATTATTATATTTTGTATGGGTAATCATCCAGGCCATATAGACCTCACCAAATAGGGAGAGTTACAGAGATTAAAGTGCTAAGAATTGTAGTACTTAAAATACAACCTAGTTAAAATGGGTACCAGACCGCATGTCTTATTATTATATTTTTTCAGGGTAATCAGGCAGGCCATATAGACCACCCCTGATAGGGGGGGTAACAGGGATTAAAGTGCTAAGAAAAGTACTAATTAACACAAGCTAGTTATCATGGGTCCAACACCGTGTGTCTTGATGTTATACTTTGTCAGGTAATCATGCAGGCCATATAGACGTCCCTTGATAGGGGGAGTAACAGGGATTACAGTTATAAGAATAGTACTACTTAAACACAACCTAATTACCATGGGTACAAGACCAGATGTTTTATTATTATACTTTGTCTGGCTAATCATGCAGGCCATATAGAGCTCCAACAAAAGGGGGGTTAAGAGGGATTCAAGTGATAAGAAAAGTTTTACTTAACACAACAAAATTACCATGGGTCCCAGACCGTGTGTCTTGTTGTTATACTTTGTCAGGGTAATCATAACCGCCATATAGACCTCCACCAATAGGGGGAGTTACAGGGCTGAAAGTGCAAAGAATAGTACTACTTAACACAACCTAGTTGGGTCCAAGAACGCATGTTTAATTATTAGACTTTATCAGGGTAATTATATATCTAACAAATCTATCTATTTCTCTTTCGATTCTATCTAACTATCAATCTATGTATAGCTATCTATCCTATCTATCAATCTATCTTCTGTCCGGAATGTTTTGAGACAGCCACTTGTGTTTCTGACAAATTTGAAGTAGGAGGACAGAACAATCATCTTCTTCCATCTCCCGGTTCCACAAATGAAGGCCATATAGACCTCATCTGATAGGGGGAGTAACAGGTTGTAGTAAAATGTTAAGAATATTACTACTTAACACACCACGGGTCACAGACCACATGTCTTATTGTTATACTCTGTCAGGGAAATTATATATATTTCAAATCCATTTATTTATATATCAAATCGATCAAACTATCAAACGTATCGATCAAATGTAGATTGCATCTATTGATCAATGTAATTCGTATCTATAAAATGTATATTACATATTTTGGTTGATGTCATTCGTATCTATAAAATGTATATTGCATCTTTGATTTGATAACATTCGTATCTATCAAATGTATATTGCATCTATTGATCGATGTAATTCGTATCGATCAAATGTATATTGCATCTATTGAGCTATGTACAGTGTATTGATCATATGTATATTGCATCGATTGAGCTATGTTATCTATGTATCTATCTATCAAATCTATCTATTTATCTCGTGGTTGTGCAAGTGGACTGTTTGCGGTTTATTGCGGTGCGTAACACTTGGAGTTTGCTCTGTCACTGTGATGCGGCCGTAACCCTTACACTACCTGATAGATACGACATCATAACTGATGTTTTAAAGCACGTTATTGCAAACAATTTGGGAATGTTAGTTGATTTAGGCCCATTATGGGTTAAAAGCAGACTCTGCATAAACTATGTAATTTTCCATGGGAGTTTTGCCAGGGATCCCCCTCCAGCATGCCACAGTCCAGGTGTTAGTACCCTTGAAACAACTTTTCCATCACTATTGTGGCCAGAAAGAGTCCTTGTAGGTTTTAAAGTTCGCCTGCCTATTGAATTCAATGGCGGTTTGTGGGGTTCGCGGATTCGCGAACAATACCGGAAGTTCGAGTCCGCCATTCACAAACCGAAAATTTTAGGTTCGCGACATCACTAATTATTATACTCTTTTATAAAGCCTTAAAGTCTGCTATTTTGACATTTAAATCAACTAAGATATAAATGCAAGGACGAAAAATATTGCTTTATCATTAAAAGCATGTGCTCAAAATACAGTATTCTTGTTGTTTTTCTCAGTAATTCAATTCTCAGCAGACAACAATTTTGACTGGAAATATAAGGTAAGATTGATTTATGTATATTCCAAAAACATGGACATTAAAGGGCCAGTAAACCTAGAAAATGTTATATAAATCTGCACATAGTGCAAAATTATATAACACTATATTAGTGCTAGCTTTATATAACATAATATTGCCTGTGAATTTTTATTAAAAAAAGAGGGGTTTTCAGACCCGCCCTCTATGCTCTACTGAGCGGGTCTGGTTTTCCCTCTGAGCGCATCTGGACAGCTGTCTAGTCACAGCCCGGCCCGACTGCACCAATATACTCAATGTAGCTCGCTCCCGCTGTCATTTACAGTGAAAACACAGCCCCCATTCACCTCTATCTATGTAAAAAAAATCTCTAACACCCCACATTTCCTCACTTAAAGCCCTTATAACTGCTTTGGTAATCTTTATTAAACATGTAAATGCACTGTAATCTGTATTTTGCGGGCAATTGAGGAATATTTTAACTTTTAGCCAGAGGTCTGACATTAAGATAGCGCTCCACTCATAATCTAGCCATACTAAGTAATAACATCCACTTCAGTAAATATGATTTTGTAATAAGTGATTCAAAGGCTACGGTATGCTCAATAAAATGGAGACAAAGCTCCGGTGAGGACTCCCTATATGCTCATTTCACAATTACGCTTCCTCAGAGAAGGCGTGATTAAATACAGATCTCGCTATAGAAGGAGCTTAGCATTAGCTCAGGTGAAATAGAGTATCTAAAGAGAGACCCCTGACTAGTAAACCATATTGATATTTTTCCACCCCTATATATACTGTATAAAAAAAGCTCAGAACCCCATGATTAATGAAAAACTGAATTTTGCAGTTGGTTCTCCCCAGACCATTATCCATTTTTCATCAAACTTTACAGAAGGCACTATGCATTCCAGTAGGTTGTGTTCTTCTGGTATCCATTATAGTTAGGCTTGTGTAAAACTGCTTGGCCATGTAAACCCATGGCATGAAGCTCCCAATACATTGTTCTTGTTCAGATGTTGCTTCCAGGTGCAGTTTGGACCTCTGTAGTGAATGATGCAACAGATTATTTTTACATACTACTCTCTTCACCATTCAGCAATTTGCATACTCTCCCACTCCTAGATGCTTCCTCATAACAATATTAGCACTTACAGTTGTTTGGGCAGATCTGACTAGTGACAAAGGTGGCATCCTTGGACAAGTTCACTTTTAAAGTCATTGAGCTCTCATTACAGGACTTAAAGTGAAGGACACTGACTACAAACTAACCCTCTTTGCAGACGACATTCTCCTGACAATCACCAGACCGCTTGTTTCGCTCCCCAATTTGTACTCCATACTAGACACATTTTCCCAAATCTCAGGATATAAGATTAACTTAGACAACTTAGACACATTGAATTAAACTTCGATCTAAGATGGGCAACACACTCTCTAAAATATCTAGGAGTCAATTTGACACCACTCCTGGAACTACTACACAAACACAACTATACCCCAATGATAAAAACTATCAGACAGGATCTGTCAAACTGGAAAAAGCATTCATTTTCTTGGTTTGGAAGACTCTCTGCCGTCAAGATGAATGTCTTTCCTCGCCTCCTCTATTTATTTTGGACATTACCACTTAAGATACAGACTATAGAATTAAACGTGATACAAACAGAATTAGTGGCTTTCATAAGAGGAGGGAAGTCACCTAGAATCTCATCTAAAATACTCACACGACACAGGCAACTAGGAGGGGTGGGCATTCCAAACTTAATAGACTATTACAAAGCTGCCAGAGTTTCTCAAACATCTTTACTAGGCAGATATTCCAATGAGATACTTTGGACCACTCTAGAAAAAAATCTAGAAAACAAAAAGTTTCAAGATGAACTGTTATGGTGTAGGGAGACACAAAGAAAAAACACTTACTCCTCCTCTGTTACTGAGGCAAGACAACAGGATGTACTTTTCATACGAAAAAATAAGAACCTATTACCTACATCTACACTCCAGATCCCGATTAGAGCACTACTTTCAGAAGAAGTACATAGTACAATAGACAAATGGGCAAATAAAGCCCTATATAGGGTAGCAGACGTTGTGACCAACTACAAGTTACTCACATACACGCAGCTACAGGATTGTATTCATCCCCACAAACTACACTGGTATATATATATTTGCAACTGTTTACATCTATAAGCAAATATCTAACAAACACACCACGACAACCCAAAACCACAATAGAGAGAATATATGACTCAACAAACAGACCACATAAATCAATCTCTAAGTTATACATAGACATACAAAGTATCTCCAGCAATCTGAAGAACAGCACCATACTTAGGTGGGAAGAAGACATAGGGAAGAATCTTGATATTGAGGACTGGAATAGTATACTTAGTTCCCTATGCAGAGGCCTCTTGAGTGCAGATCTAAGAGAGAATGCTATAAAAAAAACATTCCGCTGGTACCTCACACCCACCAAGACATCTCACATTACAAAATCGGGAAGCAAACTATGCTATAGGGGATGTGGTAAAGAGTGAACTTATAGACACATGTGGTGGGAATGCGAGGGGGTTAAAAGAATTTGGCAATCTCTATCTCAGCTCATTAGTACATTATTAGAAGAAAATTTTCAACTCACAATATCTCAGGCTCTCTTACACGAACATATAGAGAAATTCAACAATGCGATCAATACGCTTATCAGAATATTATGTACAATCACTAGAACCTGTATAGCAAGGTACTGGAAGACAGGAGTCCCCGCCTGGGTTGAGATTAAAAATAAGATTTCCACCACCTATACGTTCTATGACTCAGCCTCCTGGATTTTAGATACTAGGGAGCTGTTTAATAAAACTTGGTTCTACTGGATATTAAACAACCATAAAGTGTAATATCATCTTGAGACACAGCTTAGGGCCTTTAGATTTTCGGCTTTCTGTATATTCAGTCTTGCTTAAACCGAAGATCAGGGAACTCAACTTCATCCTTGAAAGTACACTCCTCAAACTTCTAAACAGATAGATTAAAAATCAATAACATGACAATGGAGGTTTTCCTTTTTTTTTTTTTTTTTTTGTTTGTTCTGTGTTATTTTTTCCCTTTCTCCTTTTTTTCATTTATTATATAAATGTTCAATTTTGTTAGCTGATTCGTACTGTATTTGTGAACGTGTGAAACTAGTAAAATTCAATAAAAAGCATTTAAATATAAAGTCATTGAGCTCTTCAGTACAACCCACTTTACCATCATAGTTTGTCTAGGGAAATTCCATGACTATGTGCAGGATTCTATGCAGCTGTTCGCAACCTGTCATTAATAGTTGGGTGTCCAAATACTTATGGCTGTATACTGTGGCCCCTAGTTATCAAGCCGTCAACCTCAAATACGCTGGAATTCCACAGCGTATTTGTGGCGAGGCTGATTCGCCTTAGTTATCAAGCCCTAGATACCGACAAAAGTAGAATTTAGTGACATAAGCTTCGATTCGCCGGACTCAGTCCGACACAGATCGATTCTTACGTCACTCCAGATGTTCCGCACACAAGTGCGGCACAATCTGACTACTTTTGCTAGTTATCAAAAAACTAGCAGGTACGCTCGGCACTTTTCCGGCCCAGCGTACCCTGGAGGTGGCGGATCCCATAAAAATCAATGGGAGTCTGACCATAGCGAAAGTTCATGTTCGCTGCTGCCAGACATCCCATTGATTCCTATGGGAAGTGTCTACACCTAACACCCTAACATGTACCCCGAGTCTAAACACCCTTAATCTGCCCCCGCCGCAACTATAATATATGTATTAACCCCTAAACCACTGCTCCCTGACCCCGCCGCAACCTATATTAAACTTATTAACCCCTAATCTGCCCCCCCTACACCGTCGCCACCTATAATAAATTTATTACAATTATTAACCCCTAATCTGCCGACCGAATCTCGCCGCTACTGTAATAAAATTATTAACCCCTAAACCTAAGTCTAACACTAACCCTAACACCCCCCTAACTTAAATATTAATTAAATACATCTAAATAATATTTCTCTCATTAACTAAATTAATCCTATTTAAAACTAAATACTTACCTTTAAAATAAACCCTAATATAGCTACAATATAAATAATAATTATATTGTAGCTATTTTAGGATTTATTTTTATTTTACAGGCAATTTATTTTAACTAGGTACAATAGCTATTAAATAGTTATTAACTATTTAATAGCTACCTAGCTAAAATAAAGAGAAATTTACCTGTAAAATAAAAACTAACCTAAGTTACAATTACACCTCACACTACACTATACTTTAATAAATTACTCCTATTTAAAACTAAATACTTACCTGTAAAATAAACCCTAAGATAGCTACAATATAATTAAGAATTACATTGTAGCTATTTTAGGATTTTATTTGTATTTATTTTAGCTAGTTAGAATAGTTATTAAATAGTTATTAACTATTTAATAACTACCTAGCTAAAAGAAATACAAAATTACCTGTAAAATAAATCCTAACCTAAGTTACAATTAAACCTAACACTACACTATCATTAAATTAATTAAATAAATTACCTACAAATAACTACAATTAAATTAAATAACTACAGTACAAAAAATAAAAAAGCTAAGTTACAAAAAATAAAAAAATAAGTTACAAACATTTAAAAAATATTACAACAATTTTGAGCTATTAACCTAATCTAAGCCCCCTAATAAAATAACAAAGCCCCCCAAAATAAAAAAAAATGCCCTACCCTATTCTAAATTAAAAAGTTACCAGCTCTTTTACCTTACCAGCCCTTAAAAGGGCCTTTTGCGGGGCATGCCCCAAAGAATTCTGCTCTTTTGCCTGTAAAATAAAAATACAACCCTCTAACATTAAAATCCACCACCTACATACCCCTAATCTAACCCAAACCCCCCTTAAGTAAACCTAACACTACCCCCCTGAAGATTATCCTACCTTGAGTCGTCTTCAGCCACCCGACCACCGATGGAACCGAAGAGGAGATCCGGAGCGGCAGAAGTCATCATCCAAGGGGCGCTGAAGAAGTCTTCCATCCGATGAAGTCATCATCCAGGCGGCGCTGAAGTGGTCTTCCAACCAGGCGATGTCATCTTCCAAGCGGCATCTTCAATCTTCCTTCTTCCGGATCCATCTTCATCCCGCCGACGCGGAACATCCTTCTTCCCCGACGGACTAACGACGAATTAAGGTTCCTTTAAGGGAAGTCATCCAAGATCCTCAGAAAAGGTGTGATTAAATACAGTTCTTGCTATAGAAGGAGCTTAGCATTAGCTCAGGTGAAATAGAGTATCTAAAGAGAGACCACTGACTAGTAAACCATATTGATATTTTTCCTCCCCTATATATACTGTATAAAAAAAGCTCAGAACCCCATGATTAATGAAAAACTGAATTTTGCAGTTGGTTCTCCCCAGACCATTATCCCTTTTTCATCAAACTTTACAGAAGGCACTATGCATTCCAGTAGGTTGTGTTCTTCTGGTATCCATTATAGTTAGGCTTGTGTAAAACTGCTTGGCCATGTAAACCCATTGCATGAAGCTCCCAATACATTGTTCTTGTTCAGATGTTGCTTCCAGGTGCAGTTTGGACCTCTGTAGTGAATGATGCAACAGATTATTTTTACATACTACTCTCTTCACCATTCAGCAGTTTGCATACTCTCCCACTCCTAGATGCTTCCTCATAACAATAATAGCACTTACAGTTGTTTGGGCAGATCTGACTAGTGACAAAGGTGGCATCCTTGGACAAGCATTGAGCTCTTCAGTACAACCCACTTTACCATCATAGTTTGTCTAGGGAAATTCCATGACTATGTGCAGGATTCTATGCAGCTGTTCGCAAACCTGTCATTAATAGTTGGGTGTCCAAATACTTATGGCTGTATACTGTGGCCCCTAGTTATCAAGCCGTCAACCTCAAATACGCTGGAATTCCACAGCGTATTTGTGGCGAGGCTGATTCGCCTTAGTTATCAAGCCCTAGATACCGGCAAAAGTAGAATTTAGTGACATAAGCTTCGATCCGCCGTACTCAGTCCGACACAGATCGATTCTTACGTCACTCCAGATGTTCCGCACACAAGTGCGGCACAATCTGACTACTTTTGCTAGTTATCAAAAAACTAGCAGGTACGCTCGGCACTTTTCCGGCCCAGCGTACCCTGGAGGCGGCGGATCCCATAGAAATCAATGGGAGTCTGACCATAGCGAAAGTTCATGTTCGCTGCTGCCAGACATCCAATTGATTCCTATGGGAAGTGTCTACACCTAACACCCTAACATATACCCCGAGTCTAAACACCCTTAATCTGCCCCCCCTACACTACCGCAACTAAATAAAGTTATTACCCCCTAAACCGCCGCTCCAGGAGCCCACCGCCACTATAATAAATATGTTAACCCCTAAACCGCCGCTCCCGGTCATCGCCGCAACTATAATATATGTATTAACCCCTAAACCACTGCTCCCTGACCCCGCCGCAACCTATATTAAACTTATTAACCCCTAATCTGCCCCCCCTACACCGTCGCCACCTATAATAAATTTATTAACCCCTATCCTGCCCCCCCTACACCGCCGCCACTGTAATAAAATTATTAACCCCTAAACCTAAGTCTAACATTAACCCTAACACCCCCCTAACTTAAATATTAATTAAATACATATAAATAATATTTCTCTCATTAACTAAATTAATCCTATTTAAAACTAAATACTTACCTTTAAAATAAACCCTAATATAGCTACAATATAAATAATAATTATATTGTAGCTATTTTAGAATTTATTTTTATTTTACAGGCAATTTATTTTAACTAGGTACAATAGCTATTAAATAGTTATTAACTATTTAATAGCTACCTAGCTAAAATAAAGAGAAATTTACCTGTAAAATAAAAACTAACCTAAGTTACAATTACACCTCACACTACACTATACTTTAATAAATTACTCCTATTTAAAACTAAATACTTACCTGTAAAATAAACCCTAAGATAGCTACAATATAATTAAGAATTACATTGTAGCTATTTTAGGATTTTATTTATTTTACAGATAACTTTGTATTAGAATAGTTAGAATAGTTATTAAATAGTTATTAACTATTTAATAACTACCTAGCTAAAAGAAATACAAAATTACCTGTAAAATAAATCCTAACCTAAGTTACAATTAAACCTAACACTACACTATCATTAAATTAATTAAATAAATTACCTACAAATAACTACAATTAAATTAAATTAAATAAACTAACTAAAGTACAAAAAATAAAAAAGCTAAGTTACAAAAAATCAAAAAATAAGTTACAAACATTTAAAAAATATTACAACAATTTTGAGCTATTACACCTAATCTAAGCCCCCTAATAAAATAACAAAGCCCCCCAAAATAAAAAAAATGCCCTACCCTATTCTAAATTAAAAAGTTACCAGCTCTTTTACCTTACCAGCCCTTAAAAGGGCCTTTTGCGGGGCATGCCCCAAAGAATTCTGCTCTTTTGCCTGTAAAATAAAAATACAACCCACCAACATTAAAATCCACCACCCACATACCCCCAATCTAACCCAAACCCCCCTTAATTAAACCTAACACTACTCCCTGAAGATCATGCTACCTTGAGTCGTCTTCAGCCACCTGACCACCGATGTAGTTATTTGTAGGTAATTTATTTAATTAATTAATGATAGTGTAGTATTAGGTTTAATTGTAACTTAGGTTAGGATTTATTTTACAGGTAATTTTGTAACTATTTAATAACTATTCTAACTAGCTAAAATAAATACAAAGTTACCTGTAAAATAAATATAAATCCTAAAATAGCTACAATGTAATTATTATTTATATTGTAGCTATCTTAAGGTTTATTTTACAGGTAAGTATTTAGTTTTAAATAGGAATAATTTATTTAATGATAGTGTAGTGTTGTAACTTAGGTTAGTTTTTATTTTACAGGTACGTTTCTCTTTATTTAACTAGGTAGCTATTAAATAGTTAATAACTATTTAATAGCTATTGTACCTAGTTAAAATAAATTGAAAGTTGCCTGTAAAATAAAAATAAATCCTAAAATAGCTACAATATAATTATTATTTATATTGTAGCTATATTAGGGTTTATTTTAAAGGTAAGTATTTAGTTTTAAATAAGATTAATTTAGTTAATAAGAGAAATATTATTTAGATGTATTTAATTAATATTTAAGTTAGGGGGGTGTTAGGGTTAGTGTTAGACTTAGGTTTAGGGGTTAATAATTTTATTACAGTGGCGGCAGTGTAGGGGGGGCAGGATAGGGGTTAATAAATTTATTATAGGTGGCGACGGTGTAGGGGGGCAGATTAGGGGTTAATAAGTTGAATATAGGTTGCGGCGGGGTCCGGGAGCAGTGGTTTAGGGGTTAAACTATTTATTTAGTTGCGGCGAGGTCCGGGATCCACAGGATAGGGGTTAATAACTTTATTATAGAGGGCGGCGGTATGGGGGGGCAGGATAGGGATTACTAGGTATAATGTAGGTGGCAGCGGTGTCCGGGAGCGGCGGTTTAGGGGTTAATACATTTATAAGAGTTGCGGCGGGGTCTAGGAGCGGCAGTTTAGGGGTTTATAACTTTATTGAGTTGCGGGGGGCTCCGGGGGCGCCGGTATAGGGGGTAGAACAGTGTAGTTAGTGTGGGTGCTTAGTGACAGGGGTATCAATAAAGCTGTCAAAAAGCCGAAGAGCAGCGAGATCGGATGAGTGATAACTCTCACAGTCCGCTGCTCATCACCCCGTACTTGCTTTTTTGATAGCTTTTTTGATAACTTAGGCGAAATTTTGAAGGTCTGCGGCGGCGATAGTAGGCGAGCTTAGGCGGGCGTATTGGACCGGCGAAGGCAGGTAAAGTAGACGGTTTGATAACTACCCCCCTATGTGTGTATTATATAAAATAATAGATTTGCATGCATTCAGATATTTGTTTGATCTGATCAAATGCATTTTCATTTGTACATGTGTGTAAAGTGATTTTTTTTAACTTTTATTGTTAACCAATTCTGATTGGCATGCACATACACTTCATCCTGAAAAAAAATTGTAGTGTATACTTTTTTTTCCATGAGTGAAATAACACATTTGCACCATTAATTTGCAAGAAAAGCAGCATTCTTCCTAACTGTGCAGCAAGTCATAAAGTGCAATTATGATGTCTAAAAGATATCAAAATGTGGTTTAAAATGATCAAGAATGTAGAATTTGAAATGTTCAATAAACTGCTTATTCATGTGAATAATATAGTTGAATTGTCCCCATGTACAGTGTTTGTAGAGTGAATGCATTTGGAAAACATTAGATAAAGTTTTGCAATATATTTAAATTTTAAACCTATGCCCACACAATGCATTTTACAAGTAATTTTGATGGATTGGAAAGGAGCTATGCTTATTTAAAACTCTCATGGCTGAACTGTTCTGCTGAATATGAACAGAATGATATTCTTAAAAAATAAAATTCTCTGTGAAAGCCTCAAGTGGGCTAAAAGATGCCAGCTTCACCCTTTCTGGGTTCTATCATGGAGAATAAGTTATTATAATTGAGTTCATTCCTAGTTAAGTGGGTCACCCTTGTTTATCATATTTATTAAACATGTAGAACTATTCACAGAGTGTGTCTGATTGACAGGTATTTTCCTTGGTAAAGATGATAAAAACATTGTTTCAATAATAATTGTAGAATCCTGTGAGAGGGGTTTTATTTTTATATTCTTCATTTGTGTTTTGAAATATAGTGCACAATAAAATACATTTATTCTATTCCCTTAAAGCTATGGTTTTATATCTGTTGGGCTTGACAGTTTGAAAATGTGAAAATGAATGATCTTTGCTTTTCTTACTTACATTGATCAATATATTGTATTGCATTAATGCTGTAGGTAATTTCTGTTTATGGCAGAAGCCTTTGGAAAGTGGTGCTTAGCATTAATGTGTCCTTTTATTGTAATAAGGTAAGAAATCAAATTAAACAGAAGTAACATAACCAAAGTAATAAATCAATTGTAGTACCTTACTATTTAGAATGCACTATTGATTCTGGAATATAGCTGACAGTTATGTTCTATGTGTAGTGGTTATCTTACATATTACCTATAGGAATCTATTCATCAGAGAAATACTTTGAATATTTCATTTTAATTAATGATTTTGTAGTGCTAAATTATCTAAAGAGGATTTTGGAAAGACAAATTTGTGTAGGGGACTTTCCTATATTGATATATGTGAAAGAGAGACACTCATATTTCAATAAGTTCAAAAACATTAGCAAGTTAAAAATGATACATAAAGTACAATGTAAAAAGTATAATTCATAAAAATATAATGAAAGTACAAAGAAAAATATAACCTTTTTAATACAAAGTAAAATCAAGGTAAAAGTACAAAGTAGAAATTGTAATTGAAATACAAACCAGACAAAGGCCTCTATTTAACAAGTTCTGGCGTACCTGATCCGACAGGGCGAATCAGGTCCGCCAGACCTCGCTGAATTCAGCATTGAACTAGCAGCTCACAAGAGCTGCTGGTGCAACGCCGCCTCCTGCAAACTTGCGGCCAGCAGGGGGTGTCAATCAACCTGATTGTACTCGATCGGGTTGATTTCCGGCGATGTCTGTCCGCCTGCTCAGAGCAGGCGGACAGGTTATGGAGCAGCGATCCAATCAGCCAATAGGACTGAAGTTCAATCCTATTGGCTGATCCAATCAGCCAATAGGATTGAGCTTGCATTCTATTGGCTGATTGGAACAGCCAACAGAATGCGAGCTCAATCCTATTGGCTGATTGGATCAGCCAATAGGATTGTTTCTACCTTAATTCCGATTGGCTGATAGAATTCTATCAGCCAATCGGAATTGAAGGGACGCAATCTTGGATGACGTCACTTAAAGGTACTGTCATTTAGTCGTCGGATCAAGACAGAAGAGGATGCTCTGCGTAGGATGTCTTGAAGATGGAACCGCTCTGCTCTGGATGGACGAAGATAGAAGATGCCGTCTGGATGAAGACTTCTGCCCGTCTGGAGGACCTCTTCTTCCTGGCTTGGATGAAGACTTCTGCCCATCTGGAGGACCACTTCTGGCCAGTTGGGTGAAGACGTCTCAAGGTAGGGTGATCTTCAAGGGGTTAGTGTTAGGTTTTATTAAGGGGGGATTGGGTGGGTTTTAGAGTAGGGTTGGTTGTGTGGGTGGTGGGTTGTAATGTTGGGGGGGTATTTTTTTTTTACAGGTAAAAGAGCTGATTACTTTGGGGCAATGCCCCGCAAAAAGCCCTTTTAAGGGCTATGTGTAATTTAGTGTAGGGTAGGGATTTTTATTATTTTGGGGGGCTTTTTTATTTTATTAGGGGGATTAGATTAGGTGTAATTAGTTTTAAAAAAATGTAATTATTTTATTATTTTCTATAATTTAGTGTTTGTTTTTTTCCATAATTTAGATTGTATTTAAATTGTATTTAATTGTATTTAATTGTTCTTAGTGTAGGGAATTAATTTAATTATAGTGTAGTGTTAGGCATAATTGTAACTTAGGTTAGGTTTTATTTTACAGGTAAATTTGTCTTTATTTTAGCTAGGTAGTTATTAAATAGTTAATAACTATATAATAACTATTGTACCTAGTTAAAATAAATGCAAAGTTGCCTGTAAAATAAAAATAAACCCTATTACTTATATTGTATCTAGCTTAGGGTTTATTTTACAGGTACATACTTAGTTTTAAATAGGAATAATTTATTTATTTGTAGTAATTTTATTTAGATTTATTTAAATTTTATTTTATTTAGGGGGTGTTAGGGTTAGGGTTAGACTTAGATTTAGGGGTTAATACATTTAATATAGTTGCGGCAACATTGGGGGCGGCAGATTAGGGGTTAATAAATGTAGGTAGGTGTTGGCAATGTTATGGACGGCATATTAGGGGTTATTAAAATGTAACTAGTGTTTATTTAGTGTTTATTATATTTATTAAAGTGGCGGCGATGTCCGGTCGGCAGATTAGGGGTTAAAATTTTTATTTAAGTGTTTGCGATGTGGGGGGGGGGCCTCGGTTTAGGGGTTAATAGGTAGTTTATGGGTGTTAGTGTACTTTTTAGCACTTTAGTTAAGAGTTTTATGTTATGGCGTTAGCCCATAAAACTCTTAACTACTGACTTTTAAATGCGGTACAAGTCTTGACAGGAGAGGGTGCTCACTTTTTCCAAGACTCGTAATACCGGCACTATGCAAGTCCCATTGAAAATATTGGATACGCAAGTGACGTAAGTGGATTTGCGGTATGTTCGAGTCACAGAAAAAAAGTGAGCGGTACATCTGTACCTGCAAGGCTCGTAATACCAGCGGGCATTAAAAAGCAGCGTTGGAACCTCTCAACGCTGCTTTTTAACCCTAACGCAAGACTTGTAATCTAGCCGACTGTTACACAAAATAAAAAACAATAAGTCACAAAAAAATAAACACTAAATTACACAAAATAAAAAATAAATTATGAAATATTTAAACTAATTACACCTAATCTAAGAGCCCTATGAAAATAAAAAAGCTCCCTCAAAATAAAATAAAAACCCTAGCCTACAATAAACTACTAATGGCCCTTAAAAGGGCCTTTTGCTGGGCATTGCCCCAAAGAAATCAGCTATTTTACCTGTAAATAAAAATACAAATACCCCCCAACAGTAAAAATACCCCAAAAAATACAAATACCCACCACCCACACAACCAAACCCCCAAATAAAAACCTATCTAAAAAAACTAAGCTCCCCATTGCCCTTAAAAGGACATTTGGATGGGCATTGCCCTTAAAAGGGAATTTAGCTCTTTTTTAGCCCAAACCCATAATCTAAAATTAAAACCCAACCAATAAACCCTTAAAAAAACCTAACACTAACCCCAGAAGATCCACTTACAGTTTTTGAAGACCGGACATCCATCCTTAACGAAGCGGCAGAAGTCTTCATCCAAGAGGGCCAAAGTTTTCATCCACGCCGGCAGAAGTCTTCATCCAGACGGCATCTTCTATCTTCATCCATCCGGCGCGGAGCGGCTCCATCTTCAAGACATCCAGCGCAGAGCATCCTCTTCTTCCGACGTCTTCTAAAGACTAAAGTTTCCCTTTAAATGATGTCATCCAAGATGGCGTCTCTTACATTCAGATTGGCTGATAGAATTCTATCAGCCAATAGGAATTAAGGTGGAAAAAATCCTATTGGCTGTTGCAATCAGCCAATAAGATTAAGCTTGCATTCTATTGGCAATTCCAATCAGCCAATAGAATGCAAGCTCAATCCTATTGGCTGATTGGATCAGCCAATAGGATGAAAGCTCAATCCTATTGGCTGATTGCCACAGCCAATAGGATTTTTTTTTCACCTTAATTCCTATTGGCTGATAGAATTCTATCAGCCAATCGGAATGTAAGGGACGCCATCTTGGATGACATCATTTAAAGGGAAAATTAATTTCCAACAACTTTTCTTGCAAAGTTTTGTGCATGCTCTTCTCACTGTTTAATAAACACAATGGCCCCCATTTATCAAGCTGAGCATGCAGCTCTGGTGGCCGATCGCTGCAGGGTTGTATGAGAGACCCTGCAGGCGTTAGGTAGTTAGGTAGCAGTGGTCCTCAGACTGCAGCTTCCTAACCTGTACTCCAGCTATTAGCTGGTGAATTAAATCACCCCAGGTATGATCGCCCCTGGGGGATTGACAATCCCTACTCATGCACTATTGGGCTAGTGCGAGCAGGGGGCATTGCTTGTATGGGCAGCGTATATCTGCTGCAATATGCTGCCAGCATTCTATGATTCTGAATGGACAGGTTCGCGTAAGCAGGCACCGTCCATCCAGCAAATGATAAATGACGGCCAATGTTCTTAATTTGGGAACCAGTCCATTAGTGTTCAGGTAAAGCAAGGTGGCATCTGATGTCTTCATTTAACATTGCACAAGGAAAGTGCTTATGCAGTCTTTCCCCCTGCTGGGCTTGTCAATTATCCTTGATCAGTAAGTCTGAAATGATTTAACCACCACCTCTGAGGCAGTGAGTCTGAACCATAAGGTATCCTAAATTAAATACTGTCATTACAATCATTAATACAATTTGGATGAAGTGTTTGGATGTTAGTTATACAGTTTCTCAAAATTATTTTTAGTTATTTGCTCACATCATGGTTTGATAATATTGGTTAAGTGAATACCCTGCAATCAATCACACTAGGCATCCATTAACCATACTGAATTAATTAGTTGGCATGAATTCTTTGGTCTAGATAAATCCCACTTGAAAATCCTGCAATATTGCATGTTATACAGTATATTTATTGTGTGTGTTTAATTAGATTTTGCTGTTACATTGTTTTATAAATTATTTACACTGTTTTCAAATGGCAACTCTTTCTATGGATGGGAATTGCTTCGAAAACTAATGCAAGATGGGAATTCTGATTAATTGTAATCCAGGCAATAGTTAATTGGAAAATGCTCCAAATTTTTATTGCTATGTTCTGTTAGTCATTGAAATTGAAAAAGGTAAAAAAACAAACAAACACGCAAGCAAAAAAAATGTACTTCTGAATAACACTATTGGTGTTTTATAATGTACTTTTTGTGAGTAATGAATCACATCTCAGATTGTTTACAGTCGGCTAGATTTAGAGTTTTGTCGGTAAAGACCTGCGTAGCTAACGCTGCTTTTTTTCCCAACGCACCCTTCCAACAACGCTGGTATTTAGAGTTGTCTGAGGGGCTGCGTTAGGCTCAAAAAAGGGTGCGTTGAGCCTAACTTAGCTCCACTTCAACCGTCAATACCAGCGTTGCTTACGGTAGCAGTAAGCTGGGAAAACGTGCTTGTGTACAATATCCCCATAGGAAACCTAACACCTGCAAAAAAGCAGCGTTCAGCTCCTAATGCAGCCCCATTGTTTCCTATGGGGAAACACTCTCTAAGTCTGCACCTAACACCCTAACATGTACCCCGAGTCTAAACACCCCTAACCTTACACTTATTAACCCCTAATCTGCCGCCCCTGCTATCGCTGACACCTGCATTATACTATTAACCCCTAATCTGCCGCTCCGTACACCGCCGCAACCTACATTATCCCTATGAACCCCTAATCTGCTGCCCCTAACACTGCTGACCCCTATATTATATTTATTAACCCCTAATCTGCCCCCCCAACGTCACCGCTACCTTACCTACACTTATTAACCCCTAATCTGCCGACCGGACCTCGCCGCCACTATAATAAATGTATTAACCCCTAAACCGCCGCACTCCCGCCTCGCAAACACTATAATAAATAGTATTAACCCCTAATCTGCCCTCCCTAACATCGCCGCCACCTACCTACACTTATTAACCCCTAATCTGCCAACCAGACCTCGACGCTACTATAAGAAATTTATTAACCCCTAAACCTAACTCTAACCCTAACCCCCTAACATAAATATAATTTAAATTAAAATGAAATAATATACCTAAAATTAACTAAATTATTCCTATTTAAAACTAAATACTTACCTATCAAATAAACCCTAATATAGCTACAATATAAATAATAATTACATTGTAGCTATTTTAGGATTAATATTTATTTTACAGGCAACTTTGTATTTATTTTAACTAGGTACAATAGCTATTAAATAGTTAAGAACTATTTAATAGCTACCTAGTTAAAATAAATACAAAATTACATGTAAAATAAATCCTAACCTAAGTTACAATTAAACCTAACACTACACTATCATTAAATTAATTAAATAAAATACCTACAATTACCTAAAATAAAATACAATAAAATAAACTATTCTATAATACAAAAACAAACAAACACTAAATTACAATCAATAAAAAAGAATTACAAGCAGTTTAAACTAATTACACCTAATCTAATCCCCCTAATAAAATAAAAAAGTCCCCCAAAATAAAAAATTCCCTACCCTATTCTAAAATACAAAAGTAATCAGCTCTTTTACCAGACCTTAAAAGGGCTTTTTGCGGGGCCTTGCCCCAAAGTAATCATCTCTTTTACCTGAAAATAAAATACAATACCCCCCCAACATTACAACCCACCCCCCACATACCCCTACTCTAACCCACCCAAACCCCCCTTAAAAAAAAGCCATCTTCAAAGGAGCCATCTTCAAAGGAGCCGACGCGGAGCCATCCTCTTCTACCGACGGACTAACGACGAATGAAGGTTCCTTTAAGGGACGTCATCCAAGATGGCCTCCCTTCAATTCTGAATGGCTGAAAGAATTCCTTCAGCCAATCGGAATTAAGGTAGACAAAATCTGATTGGCTGATGCAATCAGCCAATCAGATTGAAGTTCAATCTGATTGGCTGATCCAATCAGCCAATCGTATTGAACTTGCATTCTATTGGCTGTTCCGCGTCGGCTCCTTTGAAGATGGCTCCGCTTCGCTCCGGATGGATGAAGATTGAAGACGCCGCCTGGATGAACACTTCTACCAGATGGAGGACCTCTTCTTGTCCCGCTTGGATGAAGACTTCTACCGGATCAAGGACCTCCTCTGCGCACCTTGGATGAAGTTTAAAATAGGATTAATTTAGTTAATTTTAGGAATATTATTTAGTTTAATTTAAATTATATTTATGTTAGGGGGGTGTTAGGGTTAGGCTTAGAGTTAGGTTTAGGGGTTAATAACTTTATTATAGTAGCGGCGATGGTGCAGGCGGGAGATTAGGGGTTAATAATTGTAGGTAGGTGGCGGCGATGTTAGGGAGGGCAGATTAGGGGTTAATACTATTTATTATAGTGTTTGCGAGGCGGGAGTGCGGCGGTTTAGGGGTTAATACATTTATTATAGTGGCGGCGAGGTCCGGTCGGCAGATTAGGGGTTAATAAGTGTAGTTAGGTAGTGGCGACGTGGGGGGGGGGGCAGATTAGGGGTTAATAAATATAATATAGGGGTCGGCGATGTTAGGGGAAGCAGATTAGGGGTTTATAGGTATAATGTAGGTGGCGGCGGTGTCCGGTCGGGAGATTAGGGGTTAAAAATTTTTATTAGAGTGGCGGCGATGTGGGGGGGCCTCGGTTTAGGGGTACATAGGTAGTTTATGGGTGTTAGTGTACTTTGGAGCACAGTAGTTAAGAGATTTATATTCCGGCGTTAGCCCATAAAGCTCTTAACTACTGACCGCTCACTTCTCCCAAGAAACCAAATACCAGCATTAGGCAGATCCTATTGAAAAGTTAGGATACGCAATTGGCGTAGGGGGATCTGCGGTAGCCTGGAATCGCGGTAGGGAAGTAAGCATTAGACCCTTTCCTGCCTGACTCTAAATACCAGCAGGCGGCCAAAAGCAGCGTTAGGACCCCTTAACGCTGCTTTTGACGGCTAACGCAGAACTCTAAATCTAGGTGAGTATGTTGTTACCTATGGTCCAGCAGCGCCCAGCAGACTTTAAAAACATGAGATAAAATATTGTTTGTTTATTATAAATATATATTTTTAAATGTGAAAATAAATGCATCTAAATAAAACATTGGGCCTACCTTGCAAACATTAGAACGCTGAAGCCATAAGAATGGATTTCATTAGACAGAGAGACAAGGCTTTTTAACAATCAGGTCTGACCTGTGAATCAAATTCAAACACATACAATAATTGCCATATTTAGGTCAATCTTCCCAATGGAAGCTTACAGCATAAACATACCTTATTGTATCTAACCCAGTGACAGAAGGAAGGTCAGACAGGTTAAATAGCTCTTTGAAACTAATATAAGCAATATCAGAGGGGGAAGAGTATTTTAGATAAGTACAAAAGGCTGAATTTATCATCCATTAACAGATTGTGGGCTAGATTACAATTGGAGCTCAATCAAAAGTGCAGGCTGCATTAAAGGGACATGAAATCCAAAAAAAAATATTTCATGATTTAGATAGAGAATGACATTTTAAACTACTTTCCAATTTACTTCTATTATTTAATTTGCTTTATTCTCTTGTTATTATTTGATGAAAGGTTTATCTAGGAAAGCTCAGGAGCAGCAAAGAACCTAGGTTCTAGCTGCTAATTGGTGGCCGCATATAGATTGTCATTGGCTCACCCATATGTTTAGTTAAAAACCAGTAGTGCTTTTTTACTCCTTCAACAAATTATACCAAGAGAATGAAAAAAATTTGATAATAGAAGAATATTGGAAAGTTGTTTAAAATTGTATGTTCTACCTAAATCACGAAAGAAACATTTTGGGTTTCATGTCCCTTTAAGTTTTGCATCCACTTGTGGAAAGAATAATGCACAATCTTTCAATTAGATATAATGGGCTAGATTACAAGTAGAGCTAATTTATTTCGCACCCGTAAACGGGCAAATTCAATTGGCCCCTAAATTAAGTGTGGTGTAGTTTAGTAAAATAAAAAATATCAGTATTTTTTTTTTTAATTAACTGCACAAAGCAGTTTTTAAGGGTTAAATTTGGCAGGTGTGGGGTGTTAGAATAAAATGGCACTGAAAAGTGTCTTTACATTTGGGTCTCTGGGGACTGTGTGTTTATATACATATACTGTATATTTATGTGTTAATATGTGTATATACACACATAAAGATATAAATATATATGTATATATTTATATACATATTTATTTTACATTTGCGGCCCATCGCTGCGTGACTTACCCCCTTTGCTACGCTAGTTCTCATGGAGTCCATGGAAGCGCTCTCTCGTGAGCGCAAAGCTTCTGTACAATGTGAACGTGATTTTGCATTTGCATTGCACCTAACTTGTAAAACCAGCACAAAATTGTGTGCGCTGGTATTATGAGTGGAGTGCAAATAACACTTTCGGAAAAGTGATATTTTGTGCTCCACTTATAATCTAGCCCAATATGTATAACATATAAAAAAAGGTTTATTATTGAAAAAAATGCTTTAAAATTGATTTTTAGGGCTATGGTGCAGAACTGGGAAGGGCTCGTATATATATGTGTTTGTATTTGTGTAAATATACACGTGTGTGTATGTATATATGTGCACGTGTATGTATATGTATGTATGTATGTGTATTTGTGTAAATATACACATGTGTGTGTATGTATGTATATATGTGCACATGTATGTATGTATGTATGTGTATTTGTGTAAATATACACTTGTGTGTGTATGCATGTATATATGTGCACGTGTATGTATATGTATGTATGTATGTGTATTTGTGTAAATATACACATGTGTGTGTATGTATGTATATATGTGCACATGTATGTATGTATGTATGTGTATTTGTGTAAATATACACATGTGTGTGTATGTATGTATATATGTGCACGTGTATGTATGTATGTATGTGTATTTGTGTAAATATACACTTGTGTGTGTATGTATGTATATATGTGCACATGTATGTATATGTATGTATGTATGTGTATTTGTGTAAATATACACATGTGTGTGTATGTATGTATATATGTGCACATGTATGTATATGTATGTATGTATGTGTATTTGTGTAAATATACACATGTGTGTGTATGTATGTATATATGTGCACGTGTATGTATGTATGTATGAGTATTTGTGTAAATATACACTTGTGTGTGTATGTATGTATATATGTGCACGTGTATGTATATGTATGTATGTATGTGTATTTGTGTAAATATACACATGTGTGTATGTATGTATATATGTGCACGTGTATGTATGTATGTATGTGTATTTGTGTAAATATACACTTGTGTGTGTATGTATGTATATATGTGCACGTGTATGTATATGTATGTATGTATGTGTATTTGTGTAAATATACACATGTGTGTGTATGTATGTATATATGTGCACGTGTATGTATATGTATGTATGTATGTGTATTTGTGTAAATATACACTTGTGTGTGTATGCATGTATATATGTGCACGTGTATGTATATGTATGTATGTATGTGTATTTGTGTAAATATACACATGTGTGTGTATGCATGTATATATGTGCACGTGTATGTATGTATGTATGTATGTGTATTTGTGTAAATATACACTTGTGTGTGTATGTATGTATATATGTGCACGTGTATGTATATGTATGTATGTATGTGTATTTGTGTAAATATACACATGTGTGTGTATGTATGTATATATGTGCACGTGTATGTATATGTATGTATGTATGTGTATTTGTGTAAATATACACTTGTGTGTGTATGCATGTATATATGTGCACGTGTATGTATATGTATGTATGTATGTGTATTTGTGTAAATATACACATGTGTGTGTATGTATGTATATATGTGCACGTGTATGTATATGTATGTATGTATGTATGTGTATTTGTGTAAATATACACTTGTGTGTGTATGCATGTATATATGTGCACGTGTATGTATATGTATGTATGTATGTGTATTTGTGTAAATATACACATGTGTGTGTATGTATGTATATATGTGCACGTGTATGTATATGTATGTGTATACATATGTATGTATGTATGCAATGCTTTAAACATATTTCAATACAAAATCATAGTTTATATCTAAATGAAGAACTCTTCTACTTGAGCGGAGGTTTATCTCACCTTTGGCTTATCACTTGAGTGATTGCCATTATATTTTTCATAGCCCCCATACAAATCTATTAACATGCCCCAAATTAATGCTCAAATGATAAAATATTAGTTTAAACTTGTAATAAGAGTGCAGTGATAAAAATGTTATTGATTATGCTCGATCAATCTTAGTAGACCATAACACTATTATCTAGCCCATTCTGTTCATTTATTTTAAATGAGAAAATGTAACAAAAAAGTTAATTGTGATATGTGGCAATGAATGTGTTGTAATTTATATTCTAATTACAAACATTATCATCAAATTAAATTTATTTTGCATTATTACAACTAGCAGCATTTTGATTAAAGGGATAGGAAAGTCAAAATTAAACTAGCATGATTCAGATAGAGCATGGGATTTTAAGACACATTTAAATTCACTTCAGTTTTCAAAAGTGTTTTGTTCTCTTGGTATTCCTTGTTGAAAAATAATATGCACATATCCTACACTAGTGGGAACTAGTTTCTGTTTGGTGCCTGGTTTTGTTTGGCTAACCAGATGTGTTTAGCTAGCTACAAGTAGTGAATCAAAAGTAGTGAAGCAAATTTGATAATATAATTAAATAGGAAAGTTTTTTAAAATCAAAATAATGAAAGAAAAGTTTGGGGTTTCCTGCGCCTTTAAGTATAGAAGGATACAATACAAAGTGGCATGGATTCATTTATTGTGGTATAGTTGCCATCTCAACTCCTTGAATCTTTTCCAGTGTTTTCTGTATAGCCTATTCATTAAACTTATTTAAACTCTTCATTCTGTATAGAATGTGTTTTACAGAATACAAAACAAGGAGCTAGAAGTATATCCTTGATTTTTAGGGGTCATAGGGACAACCAGATGTTGATCCCCTGTCCACTGTGCTTTGGAAGGATAGAGGTGCACCTCCAATGATGATGCCCATAGGCTAAAACCTCTATCATTGTCTTAGTTTTGGGACTAAATTGTCCTTCTAGATGGGACCAGACAAAAATGTTGCAGGATAATTCTCCCTTGTGAAAAAGCAAATGAGGAATTAAAAGAGGCTGCATGCTGGGTAATATCAATCCTATAGGGCAAGCTATTACAGCTCTTTCTATTACCAATTGAGTTTTGGGTGTCATGATTAGAAATTGATAAGACTGAGCAGGTTGTTAGTGAAGCATATGCACCAATTATTCAGAAGAAAGTTTATCAAGATTGTAAAAATCCTGGCATCTCTTAGCCTTTCTAGGAGCTCAGGGATGAGTGGAAGTGGGTATCTATTTTTTATTGTTACAGAATTTAAAGCCCTATAGTCAATGATGGGTCTGAGGGTGCCATTTTTATTGGTAACAAAGAATATGCCTGCTGCTGCAGAGGAGGTGGAAGGTGAAATGTAACCCTTTCGTAAGTTTTCATCTAAGTAAGCTCTTAAAAACTTCAACTCTTTTTGTGATAAGGAAAAATTCTGCCAAAGGGTATTACTGCACCAGGTTTGATGTCTATTGGGCAGTCATACGGTCTGTGTGGTGGTAAATTTTCTGCATTCTTTAGGTTAAAGACATCAGAAAATTCTGTGTAAGCAGTGGGCAAGGATGGTTCAATATGTTGTATGATGGTATAAGAAAAACAGGTAGTAGTACAGTATGGCGAGTCAAAAGTGAGATCATTAGAGGTCCAGTCAATCTTAGGATTGTGTTTTGTTAACCATGGGTAACCAAGTATCAAGGGTGTATAGAACCTGGGATTACGTCGAAAGTGATGTATTCCTTATGGCCAGGTATTGGTCCAGAGAATTGGTATTGTCTGGTGAGTTATAGGACCCTTTAAGTAATTAGAACCGTCAATAACTCTGACATATACAGGTGTTTTTTTAAGCACACAGGGTATTTTATTAATGGTTACAACTTTACAGTCTATAAACATGCCAAATGCCCCCGAATCAATCATAGCCTCTTTCTGGAGGATGTGCTGATACCACTGTAAAGACAAGAAAATAGATAAGTAAGTTTTTGTGAGTGGAACAGTAAGTGAACTTATGTGGCAAATCTTACCCTTCTTCTGACGGCTTAGCAAGGGACATGTAGAGACGGTATAATCCTTATTGGCGCAATACATGCATAAATTTGCAAGGCGACGTCTTGATTTTTCTTCTTGGGACAGTGGTCCTTTGAGGGTTCCAATCCCCATGGCGACAGTGCTATGTTTATCATAGCGTGGAGTGAAGGGTTTCTTGTTATATAGATCAGGACTTTGTCTTTCTTGTCTCCTTTCTCTATATCGACGGTCCATAGATATGCATATCTTTATGAGAGCTTCTAGTGTTTCAGGCAATTCTATCCTTGAAAGTTCATCCTTAAGATGCTCTGACAATCCTAGACGGAATTGGTTTTTAAGACTGACTAAGTTCCATTGAGAATCTGTGGCCCACAGTTGGAACTCTGCTACATAATCCTCAACCACCCTTTTTCCCTGCTTTAGGGATCTTAAGTTGTTTTCAGCGGTGTTCTGCTTGTTAGTATCCTCATAAAGGGTTGACATTGCTGAGAAAAAGTTATGCAGGGAGTCTAAGATTGGATCATTTAATTTGAAAAATCTATCCGCCCAGGACCTGGGCTCTCCGCTAAGATAGGAGATCGTAGTACAAACTTTGATTCGTTCTGCACAATAAGTTTTAGGTTTCATGCTATACAACAAAAAGCAGGAATTTTTAAACTCGCAGAATTTTGATTTAACCCCTGAAAAGGGTTGTGGTGGGTTTATATGTGGTTCCGGGTCCTCAGCTGCTTTTTGGGTAAAAAAAAGTCATTAATCAGCCGTTTTAGGGTGTTATTCTCTGTTTGTAATTCAGTCAATCCCTGTGCAAGAATATCAACTTTTTGATTTAGTGAGGTTATTTGGTTTGCCATTTCTGTGGGATCCATTTTTACCTATGTACCTTTTTTAGGCTTGTTCACTCTGCAATATCCCTATTGCTTTAATAGGCTTTTAAGGAAAATATGGTTTTTGTAAGTATTCTTACTTAACAACTCCCAAAACAGATATATGAAAGTGTAAATATTAGGAATACCAGATTAGTAGTTCTATCTCAAATAGGTAACCCACTGACAGAACTATGTGTTCAACAGAGAGCTTTTTCACCACTGAATATAATTGTATAAGTCCTCTGAATAGTCTGTTAAATGCTGTCAATATTTACTTATAGAGATCCTTGTTTAGCACAACAGTTCCATTTTTATCAAAGACTTAGTAGTGAGTGATGGATGAGCAAAAACAACACATTAGAAAGAGCAAGCAGAATTCACATGTTATGCAGAAGTTAGTAGAAAATTATACCCAAAAGTAAAGCTTTTCCGGTTAGGCAAAGTCAGTCAAATTAACAAGCAGCTGAGAGAGAAGTACTTGAAATTAGTATGTAACTTTCTTACTTATTTACTTCTGGTATCCGGTCTGCAATTGATCCAATGGAAAAACTTACTTAGGAGCTGAAGATCCGTAGTTGATGAATTGTTATGCGGTCTCGTTGGAACACAGCGTGTTATGTGACTCTCTCTGAGTACAGCGTGTGGATGATGACGTCAGTACACAGCTGATTCAGCTTAAAGGAACTGCAGAAGGAGAGAATGATACTCATAGCTGATAGATGGTAAAATGGTGGTCACGGAGTTCAGAGAACGGCTGAGGTAGGAAAGTAGCGGAAGGATTAATTCTGAAGATAATTCAAGCGGCAATGTGAGTCCTTTCTGAAAAGAGAAGTATGAGAACTTCAAATATCTAATTAGTTTTGGCTTGAGAGATAGGCTCAGGAAGAGCGTAGCAATAATGAGAGAGAAAATAAATTTCTCAAACACTTGCAGTGAACCAGCAGTTTGTGTAGGAACAAACCCCTCCTTATATAGGGGTGTGAGTAGGAACAGGGATATACCTCTTAAAGGGATAGCAGTTATGACACACACTTGGCCTTTTATAGTATATAGGGCTATACAGAGATAACTGGTGTATGGTGGAACTGTGGCAGCTGCCTGGATACTGAAAGGCTAAAGAATGTAGCTGATGGCTGAATGATACATAGAGCAAATTATTTTTACCCTCAGTTCTACAAAGATATTGAACCCATTTTTTTTTTTCATGGTTCAGATAGAGCATGCAATTTTAAGCAACTTTCTAATTTACTTCTATTGTCAATTTTTCTTCATTCTCTTGGTTTCTTTATTTGAAAAAGCAGGAATGTAAGCTTACAAGCCGGTCCTTTTTGGTAGGACTTGCTGATTGGTGGCTACATTTAGCCACCAATCAGCAAGTGCTTCCCAGGTGTAGAACCAAAGATGGGCTGGCTCCTAAGCTTACATCCCTGCTTTTTCAAATAAAGATACAAAGAAAATGAAGAAAGATTCATAATAGGAGTAAATTAGAAAGTTGCTTAAAATCGCATTCTCTATCTGAATCATGAAAGAAGAAAAATGAGTTCAGTGTACCTTTAATGAAAACCTATAGTATCTGTACAGTATGAATGCACAAAGCAAACTGATTTATTTGAACTATTACATATTTCTCATCCAGTAGCGAATGGTCAGCATTCCATTGTAAAAGCATAATAATGTCAATAAGCAGCATATGCAAGGCACCACCCACTGCTCTTGCAAAGCAAACAAACTAACTCAAAAGAAAGTAAATGTCTCATAATCACACATAAGCAAAAATATACTGAGTTATATTTAATCAATTAATAAACAAAAGTAGCAAATCTAATGTCTTAAGGCTAATACATTTCATGTAAAATATTTCAATGTCTAAAACTTGCAATCTGATAAAATAGATTGCAGAAAAAATATGGTTTCGAATGAGATGTCTAGCCCAAGGCTATATACTGAGCGAGACTTTGTTATTTCTCTATAGTTGTGGATAAATGATCTGTGTCCATGTACTGCTGACAAATTAATTAACAATAGAAAAATAGCCCTACTTTGTAGATAAAGTATCATTGATCTCTTAGATGATGCTAAATTACTTTGATGACATTCACTAAACTAAACAAAATAAGAGACTAATGTACCGCATGTTTATTTTTTAAACTTTTAATTCAATTCATTATTCAACAAATACATTTTTAGAGCCTTCTATTATTTTTAACCACCTGTTCCACCCTGCTGTAGTAACTAAGGCCTAGATTTAGAGTTTGGCGGTAGCCGTCAAAACCAGCGTTAGAGGCTCCTAACGCTGGTTTTTACCGCCCGCTGGTATTTGGAGTCAGTCAGGAAAGGGTCTAACGCTCACTTTGCAGCCGCGACTTTTCCATACCGCAGATCCCCCTACGCCATTTGCGTATCCTATCTTTTCAATGGGATCTTTCTAATGCCGGTATTTAGAGTCGTGGCTGAAGTGAACGTTAGAAATCTAACGACAAAACTCCAGCCGCAGAAAAAAGTCAGTAGTTAAGAGCTTTCTGGGCTAACGCCGGTTTATAAAGCTCTTAACTACTGTGCTTTAAAGTACACTAACACCCATAAACTACCTATGTACCCCTAAACTGAGGTCCCCCCATATCGTCGCCACTCTATTAAAAAATTTTAACCCCTAATCTGCCGCTCTGTACACTGCCGCCACCTACGTTATCCCTATGTACCCCTAATCTGCTGCCCCTAACACCGCCGACACCTACATAATATTTATTACCCCCTAATCTGCCACCCCCAACGTTGCCGCCACCTACCTACACTTATTAACCCCTAATTTGCCGACCGGACCGCACCGCTACTATAATAAATGTATTAACCCCTAATCCGCCTCACTCCCGCCTCAATAACCCTATAATAAATAGTATTAACCCCTAATCTGCCCTCCCTAACATCGCCGAAACCTAACTATAAGCATTAACCCCTAATCTGCCGAACGGAGCTCACCGCTACTCTAATACATTTTTTAACCCCTAAAGCTAATTCTAACCCTAACCGTAACACCCCCCTAAGTTAAATATAATTTTTATCTAACAAAATAAATTAACTCTTATTAAATAAATTATTCCTATTTAAAGCTAAATACTTACCTGTAAAATAAACCCTAATATAGCTACAATATAAATAATAATTATATTGTAGCTATTTTAGGATTAATATTTATTTTACAGGCAACTTTGTATTTATTTTAACCAGTTACAATAGCTATTAAATAGTTAATAACTATTTAATAGCTACCTAGTTAAAATAATGACATGCCACAAAGAATTCAGCTCTTTTGCCTGTAAAAAAAACATACAATACCCCCCCAACATTACAACCCACCACCCACATACCCCTAATCTAACCCAAACCCCCCTTAAATAAACCTAACACTAAGCCCCTGAAGATCTCCCTACCTTGTCTTCACCTCGCCGGGTTCACCGATCGATCCAGAAGAGCCTCCGATGTCTTGATCCAAGCCCAAGCGGGGGCTGAAGAGTGACGTCCATCCTCCGGCTGAAGTCTTGATCCAAGCGGGCAGAAGAGGACATCCGGACTGGCAAACATCTTCATCCAAGCCGCATCTTCTATGTTCTTCAATCCGATGACGACCGGCTGATCTTCAAGACCTTCAACGCGGATCCATCCATCTTCACCGACGAATGACTGTTCCTTTAAGGGACGTCATCCAAGATGGCGTCCCTCGAATTCCGATTGGCTGATAGGATTCTATCAGCCAATCGGAATTAAGGTAGGAAAATTATGATTGGCTGATGGAATCAGCCAATCAGATTCAAGTTCAATCCGTTTGGCTGATCCAATCAGCCAATCAGATTGAGCTTGCATTCTAATGGCTGTTCTGATCAGCCAATAGAATGCAAGCTCAATCCGATTGGCTAATTGGATCAGCCAATCAGATTGAACTTGAATCTGATTTGCTGATTCCATCAGCCAATCAGAATTTTCCTACCTTAATTCTGATTGGCTGATAGAATCCTATCAGCCAATAGGAATTCGAGGGACGTCATCTTGGATGACGTCATTTAAAGGAACCGTCATTCGTCGGGAAGTCGTCGGTGAAGATGGATGGATCCGCGCTGGAGGTCTTGAAGATCAGCCGGTCGTCATCGGATTGAAGAACATAGAAGATGCGGCTTGGATGAAGATGTTTGCCGGTCCGGATGTCCTCTTCTGCCTGCTTGGATCAAGACTTCAGCCGGAGGATGGACATCACTCTTCAGCCCCCGCTTGGGCTTGGATCAAGACTTCGGAGGCTTGGATCAAGACTTTGGTGGATGGATCGGTGAACCCGGCGAGGTGAAGACAAGGTAGGGAGATCTTCAGGGGCTTAGTGTTAGGTTTATTTAAGGGGGGTTTGGGTTAGATTAGGGGTATGTGGGTGGTGGGTTGTAATGTTGGGGGGGGGATTGTATGTTTTTTTTACAGGCAAAAGAGCTGAATTCTTTGGGGCATGCACCGCAAAGGGCCCTTTTAAGGGCTGGTAAGGTAAAAGAGCTTTTCTATTTTAATTTTAGAATAGGGTAGGGCATTTTTTTATTTTGGGGGTCTTTGTTATTTTATTAGGGGGCTTAGAGTAGGTGTACTTAGTTTAAAATTGTTGTAATATTTTTCTAATGTTTGTAAATATTTTTTTATTTTTTGTAATTTAGTTCTTTTTTATTTTTTGTACTTTAGTTAGTTTATTAAATTGTATTTAATTGTAGGTATTTTATTTAATTAATTCATTTATTGATAGTGTAGTGTTAGATTTAATTGTAGCTAATTGTAGGTATTTTATTTAATTAATTTATTGATAGTGTAGTGTTAGGTTTAATTGTAACTTAGGTTAGGATTTATTTTACAGGTAATTTTGTCATTATTTTAACTAGGCAACTATTAAATAGTTCTTAACTATTTAATAGCTATTGTACCTAGTTAAAATAATTACAAAGTTGCCTGTAAAATAAATATTAATCCTAAAATAGCTACAATATAATTATAATTTATATTGTAGCTATATTAGGGTTTATTTTACAGGTAAGTATTTAGCTTTAAATATGATTAATTTATTTAATAAGAGTTAATTTATTTTGTTAGATTTAAATTATATTTAACTTAGGGGGGTGTTAGTGTTAGGGTTAGACTTAGCTTTAGGGGTTAATACATTTATTAGAGTAGCGGTGAGATCCAGTCGGCAGATTAGGGGTTAATTATTGTAGGTAGGTGGAGGCGACGTTGGGGGTGGCAGATTAGGGGTTAATAAATATAATATAGGGGTCGGCGGTGTTAGGGGCAGCAGATTAGGGGTACATAGGGATAACGTAGGTTGCGGCGGTGTACGGAGCGGCAGATTAGGGGTTAATAATAATATGCAGGGGTCAGCAATAGCGGGGGATTAGGGGTTAATAAGTGTAAGGTTAGGGGTGTTTAGACTCGGGGTATATGTTAGAGTGTTAGGTGCAGACATAGGAAGTGTTTCCCCACAGGAAACAATTGGGCTGCGTTAGGAGCTGAACGCTGCTTTTTTGCAGGTGTTAGGTTTTTTTTCAGCTCAAACTGCCCCATTGTTTTCTAAGGGGGAATCGTGCACGAGCACATTTTTGAAGCTGGCCGCGTCCGTAAGCACCGCTGGTATCGAGAGTTGCAGTGGCGGTAAATATGCTCTACGCTCCCTTTTTTGGAGCCTAACGCAGCCATTCTGTGAACTCTAAATACCAGCGGTATTTAAAAGGTGCGGGGGGAAAAAAGCACGCGTAGCTAACGCACCCCTTTGGCCGCAGAACTCTAAATCTAGACGTAAGGGATTAAAGGCCTACAGCTCGTTACCAGCAGAGAGGGAAATATAACTTAACCAATAAACTTACAATAACTTATACTCTATAAATAACTTATAACTATAAATAACGACACAACAACTTAGCTTTAGTAGATAAATTTTAAACCGTCACAGGTTAAAAATTTGTTTATTATAAAATTAGAGATAACTTAGGAGCCAACAAGGCTAAGCTTGTGGCAAACAAGAGCTGGCTAACCCAGCGCTACAGGAGGTCAGTGGCCCCAACGGAGACTGCAGCAGGGAGGGTCCCCTCTGCCCTGGGAGATGCTACTGAGGGAAGCAAGCGGATGGACCCACCCGCAAGGGGAAGGAGGGGCACCTTGTGTGCACCTGAGGCTATCCGCCCTTCCCACTTTTAGATTGGCCACCGCTCCCCCCATTCACCCTCTCCCAACGCAACAAGGCCACGACCTCCCGCCACAAGATAACCTCGGAGACAGTATCCTTGCCGCCACAATGAAACCTAGCACCTGACTTAAAGGAAGGGGATAAGAGACCTTCGAACATCACTGATAAATATATCCAAGGCTGCATCCTCTAAATGTACCCTATCCTTCCTGTAATGCTTAATCTTGTCAGCCGTTAAGGCATCGTGTCTGACCACGAAACCTCCCTGCTCTGTGACGGTTCTACCTACGGTCAAATTATTTTTTTTCCTGACCCTATACGCTGCACTATGTGAGGACATGTGCCTCCATTCCAGCCTCAGTATATTGTTGGACCAACCCAAGATGACATTGGGGATACGGGTTTTTATCCATTTTATGTCAGCCTGCATGATCTTAATCAGCTGCAGAACAGGAAGGGCACCTAAATCATTACCCCTAAGTGCAAAATGATGATATGGGGTTTTCCCCAGCGAATAAGGGCTTCGGACAAAAGGGAAGGGATCCTAGGCCAACACATTCCTCTCTCCCCCAACCATCTAACTGACGCTCTGGCAGGGGGAAACCCAAAATTTTGTCCATCGAGGTGGGATGCCCAGTGTACGTAGGAATGCCCTACAATCCAAATTCTTTTTGCTCCTTGGGATGCTCCTAAAAAAACAAAAGGAGGTTAGTAACTGTGTCTGACTGTAATCAGAGTTAAACAAGGGGCCGAACATAACACTTTACTTATTCGAACGCCACCTACCCAAGCGCTTAATAGATTCCACAGATTGCCCTGGGAACTGGGGGACGAGTAACCAGATATAGGGTCACTAATTTGACAGGGCAGCAATCACCCAACATTGGGGAAATGGTCACCCAAATTCCCTTGCCCTGCTGATCAGTTTTTGAATGGGGGAGGAAGATCAAAATAGAATCGGGCAATGCTTTAATATGCTGTATTTGTACACCCTTATTGGTGCAACGTTTGGATGGGGAAAGCAGGTAGCCTATGCGCAGTGCAGCCGCGTATGCCAATACAAACGCTGCCCGGAATAAGCCTAGCTCATATGGAGAAGAGCACACCGCCTCCAAGGCCGCCACCAGTTTCTCCAGGTGCTCTTGGGTAATGGGCTCGCAGGAATCTTTTTGCTGCGGCTGCAAGCGACCCCAACCCTTGAGCACTCGCCGCACAAAAAATGAATTTGTGGGATCAGGTAAAGCCAGTGCTCGATAGAAAAAAGCGAGCACGGCCATGCGAGCCTGAACGGCACCGGGGCGTGCCCCAGCCGACCATAAACTCACCAGCCAGTTACATAAGACTATTTGCATAGCTGAAACTGCCTCCACTTCCTGATCATGGCAGAAGGACTCCCATTCCCTCCAAGACCTGACATAAGAGTACCAGGTGGATGGAGCCAATGATGTGCGGACTAAAGGGAGCAGGGATACCCAGGATTCAGAAGCTGCCAAAGAAATTGGGGACAGGGTAAGCCTAATCTGGCAGCGCAAGGAGCAAGACGCCTAAATGTCGCCCATTCAAACCTAGATAGGGCGTCAGCAATTACATTATTCACTCCGGGGACATGTTTAGCTTGAAACTGAATGTTAAGTTCCATACAGCGTAACACCAAGTGCCGTAACAAGCAGACCACAGCAGCCGAAGTGGCGGACAATCTATTTATGGCATGCACTACACTAAGGTTATTCGTCCAGAAAACAACATTCCTATTAGAAAACTGTTGCCCCCAGAGCTCGATCGCCATGACTATGGGGAACAATTCCAGGAGTGTGAGATTACGGGTTAAACCCCTACTCTTCCAATCTGCAGGCCAAGGGCCCGCACTCCACTCCCCCTGAAAGTATGCCCCATAACCACCGGATCCCGCGGCATCAGTGAACAGGTGAAGTAGCTGACTTCTGAGCACCAGAAATGAATGCCGTTAAAGTGCTGCAGAAAAGACTCCCACACCTTAAGGTCGGCAGTCATTCCCCCTGAAATATATATTGTCCCCATTGGTTTGGTCCTGCCACATAATTTACTTTCAAGCCTGCGATTAAATACCCTCCCCATGGGAATAACCCGGCAAGCAAAATTCAATAGGCCAAGGATTGACTGCAACTGTTTCAGAGTAATGTATTTTGAAGACACGGCCGCTTTAACCGCTTCTAAAATGCTCCGCACCTTGTGAATGGGCAACCTGCAAATCATTTGTACTGCATCAATCTCTATGCCAAGGAAGGTTAAGCAAGTAACTGGACCTTGGGTTTTCTCCTCAGCAAGAGGAACCCCTAAAAAAGTCATGAGCTCATGCATTATGTTCATTGCTTCTAAGCAATCCTCTGAATCCTTCCAACCTACAATCAAGAAGTCATCCAGATAGTGTGCAATGCAATCCCTACCCACCCTATGAGCTATGGCCCAGTGCAAAAACGTGCTGAATTTCTAAAATACGGCACAAGAAATGGCACAGCCCATAGGCAGGCATTGATCAACATAGAAACCACCCTGAAACTTACAACCCATCAGCGGGAAGGCAGAAGGATGTAGGGGAAACAAACGAAACGCAGATTCAATATCCAATTTCGCCAATAAAGCACCTCTACCACACCCCTGGACTAGCTCAAGAGCGTTATCAAAAGATTGATACCGCACTGAGCTAAGCTCAGGATCAATAGCGTCATTCACTGAGCTTCCTTTAGGGTAGGAAAGGTGCTGTATCAGCCAAAATTTCCCCGGCTCTTTCTTCGGGACTACCCCTAATGGCGAGATGACCATGTTAAGAAACGGAGTGGACTGGAAGGGCCCTATCATGCGTTCTAGGCGTATTTCCTTGTCTAATTTTTCTTGTACTACATGTGGGTAATCATATACTGAGCGTAGGTTTCTATGTTTGACTGACCCCTTAACAAGCGCATTAACTGGAATAACGAAGCCGTTGCTGAAACCATCTCTTAGTAAATTTGCAGCTTCCCGATCGGGGTAATAACGCAGCCATACTTCAAGCGCGTGGGCCCTCACTGGGGAGTGAGCTTTTCTGGCCAGCAAGGGTTCTAATTTGGGGTCTACTAGCTGTGACATCTTTTCTCTTGCAATCACAACCTGGGTGCAACCCTCCGCAGAACTTACAATTATGCTTAAATCCGCAAGCGCTTCCTTTTTCGCATTTGTTATCGTGGAAAGCCCAGCAGAATACACCCCTACGCTTTCCCTTCTGGTTCCGAAAGGACTGAGGCACTGCTGAGGTGGACGTGGAGGGAGCACACTGCGGGCCCAGGCACTGCCAAAGATGGGAATCCGTACAATCAAATGTAAGCACTGGATTACCCGCCATTTTGTGCCTGAACTCAGAGTCATAGTCCTCCATGCCCCCTCACTGAATTTTCTTTGAATCCAGTGTATTGAGTCTGTGTATTTTAGAATAGCGAGGTTTTGGGTCTGGTATCTCTCTAGATAACAGGAAGAAAACACTCTAAAACAAATGAGCCACTCTTCAAAAGTTTCGGGGCGTTTAAACCTCTTAGGGCCAGTTCCATCGGAACTTTTCTCCTTCTGCCTATAAGCCTCAGGGGATAATTCAAAAATATTAACGTATTTCCCCTGCTGTATTTTTTTAACAATCTTTGGCTTTAAATGGGCATGCAGCGAAGGCATATACGAGGGAATAGTGTCCCCATGCATTGCAACCTTTCTCTTGGGGATAATAGTAATTGGGGGATTCTGCAACTGACTGCCCTGAGGAGCTGACTGAGCGGCAGCCGGGGATTGCGCAACCACCGGCGGGGGTACTTCAGGAACCGTGCTACTTTGCTTAAACCCTCCTGACTGCTACATATTTTTAACCATGTGAAACATCCTCTTCTGACCCTTTCCTCTCAAGCCTAAAGATGTGTCACTACCTGAGTCTGATTCGTATAAGGATGAGTCAGCCGAATCAGATCTATTATGTGTGAATGTGGGTGTACTATGCTCATTACAAACATTTGCACATGACTCACCGGTGGCAGAGGAGTATGGTGGAACCTGAGGTGATGCTTGCTCCGAAGCCGCTTGAACTGGAACAGTAGTTGCAGCATGCTGAATTTGAGTAGAGCTCGTCGCTGTAGAGCTTGCCGCAGACCCTGATGCTTGCTGCAAGGTGGATGGCAGGGTAGATGGTTCCTGCAGCGAACTCATGCCTGACGCCTGGTTTTGGTTTTGCGGTTGCATGACCCCCTGTAAGAGAGAAAACAACTCGCAAGCATTGCAAACTTGTGGCATGGCAGGAGCTGCTAATGGAACATTTTGTGAAACTTGATTGCCATAATGAAGCACCTCAGCGTTCTGCCCATGCATACGATGATCATGAAATATGGGTACGTATGATGAATGATTATTGACATTACCAGCATCACTCACCCTGCCAGTGCTAGCTGGCACATTCACCCAGCCAGTATTATCTGTCACATTCACTCAAGAACAATGAGCCTGTGAAGCATTCTGCAAAACATTCACTCTAGAACAATGAGCCTGCGAAACATTCTGCAAGACATTTGGCTGTGCTACATGTGTCCCAACATTAATTGCTTGCGCATGCTGCAAACCACTATCATCAAAATTATGAGCTGGCTGAATATTATGAGCTGGCTGAATATTAATAGCCCCAGCTCCCAATGTCGCCGTATTATGCTGTGCAGCAATGGTATTGAAGCCATGTCCCTGAGCTGCTGCGATGCGCTGCGCATCGTTCATATGATTAGCATTTAAATTTTGCACATTCGCAATATTTGTGTGCAGGAGCTCCTGAGCTGTAATGGGCTGTGCAGCATGTATGTTAATTGGCACTGCACTCTGTGTCACGCTTGCAATAGCCTTATTAACTGTCATATTAACTGGCATATCAGGGTTCACCCTAGCACCTTGTCTGCCGGAATTCCGTAATGGCGCTTTCCCTTTGTTTGCAACTTTCTTGGTGGCCTGAGTTACTCGAGCTGCACCACGCCTCTCCCCCAAGACCTGTTGCCAATGTTCCCCCTTGAAGGTAAAGTGCCCCTCGCATGCTTCGCCCTTGCCGCTATATTGCCCTGATGAATAAGAGCCCCCCATGTTCAGGTCCCACCAGGCCCAAAGCTCTCTCATGATGCTCACCTGCAATCCGAGGAGCGATGGACCATGTCTGCTGGGGACTGTGCTGTGAATGAGGCGGGGCACGTGACGTCAACTTCCGAAAGTACGAACGGACCAACCAGAATGGTGGAGGATGTCGCAGAAGATGCCATGGCTGCCGCGATTGACGAGAGGAATGCCGATACCGCCGACGCTGCAGATGGAGGTACCAACGAGAAGAGGGACTCGACCGAAGCTGCAGGTAAGATGGCGGCTGCCTGAAGGTAAGTGTCTGAAACAGGCCCTGAACCACCAATGATGCACGTGGATGCCATATTCGCCTGAGACGTGCCAGGCTGTTCTAAAAGAATGGAGGATGGAACCGGGGGTTGCCCGGCCAATTGAGGGACAAAATTATCCCCTGAACCATTAATAAACTGTGTGACAAGGCCTAGGTTAGTAGGCCCCACATCACTGAGTAGCACGCTAGTAGGCCTCAAAACCGCTGAGTGCCCGCTTGGAGGCCCTGAACCACCAATTAATGCAACAGTAGTAGAAGCGGTTGCAGCGCTGTAAGACCCACTAGTAGCCGCAATACTGGTACTGGTAGGTATGCTAACACTAGGCCTCAAATAAGGCTCAAGGGCCGCCATGCTGGTAGAGGGGGCCGTAATACTAGTAGAGGGGCTAACGCTAGGCCCCAAATAAGGCCCAGGGGTTGCAATGCCTGTAGGGTCCGCAGCACTTATAGAGTGTCTAACGCTAGACCCCAAATAAGGCCCAACAGCACCCGGCCCTGTCTGCTGGTGTTCTGTGGATTCGGGAATAACAGTTAGTGTGCTCTGCCCTTCCTGATGTGAGACTGCTTGTTCTATAAGCCCACTAGTGTTCTGATTTGGAGGGATCAAATCCCCTATACTATCAGAATTATTTATGGTACTTATCTGCTTTTTCCCTGTAGGTTTCTGGAACTGAAGTTCCTTGAAGTGGGCTGGAGGCAAGCTGGATCGTCTGGAGCGATGCATACTGACAGGATATAGGCCTAGCAGACCGAAGAAAAAAGAACAGAAACGTATCTGCTTCAGGATCCAGGAGAAGAGGGCAAGGAGACTGAAATCAGCACACTTTAAGGTCAGACTGGGGCTCCTCCCTAAACTAGCAACAATGTTGCACTACTTCACTACCCAGCCCTCTACTCCTATCTCACTCACTACAGCCTTAACCCTTAGATGCCTTAACCCTTAGATTGCTACAGTCCCATTTGGTCCTTTCACTGCCTATTTACTTATAAACAAACTAGACTAGATCACGGGTGGAGAATAATTGATAGCACAGGGTTTGTTATCCTTTGACTTTGCACAAAGAATAGTGCATAATCTATTGTATGATCCTTCACATCTATTTGTTATGTCTAAATATAAATAATTGTTTAATGTGTTTTAAATGGTTCATTTTACCCGCTTGAGTGTATGTTATTATTTGGAAACAGTTACTTTATTTTTTATTTGAAATAGCTACTTTTGCCTGTTGTAACCCCTCCTAACCTGAAAATATTAGTAGAACAGCTATGCAAATAGCAGATAATAGCAATGAATAATCTCCCAGTTGGAGGTATGAAGAAGAGAGAGATTTTTGTATGTAAAATAGTTGCATTGGTTTATTCACCCCCCAGTCATAATTAACCCTTTGATACCTAACATATATGCTTGCAGGCTCTGCCCATTGTTATGGGCATGTCTTAGGTGATGGTTTTATTGAGAAAAAGAGCTATTTCAAGTACAGAAATAAACATACATTTAATACTGTGCAGTAGGTAACAAGTTATTTGGAAAGCATTAAAGGGACAGTCTAGACCCAATACATACTTTTGATTACTTATGGTTACATACAAGAGAAGCATCCTGCAACTGGTCCTACATGTATATGCTTGTAAGAAGTACATGAAACATTTAAATATTCATTGAGCTCCATGTACTAAGCGGCAGGTAGACAGCTTCTCAACTTGTGAAGCTGTCCGGCCGCCTTTGCTACACACGGGCAGCGGATCTGTTGATCCGCTTGCCTGTATGTATAATTACACACTCATCAGAGTGTGTAATTCCTGCCCCTTCATTCGCGTGACCAATCCCATGACTGAAGTGGCTGTCAATCACCGAGAGCGAGCAAACTCTCTGTGATTTTCCCTCACTACCTCAGAGGTGGCGTACGGTGTAAGAAGCAAGCAGGCTAATCACTGATGCTTCTTACATTGTGGGAAGCAGGCTCGCATATGCAAAACTGCCCCACAAGGGCTCCAGAGCAGCTTTCGCTGCTTCGTACATGGAGCCCATTGTTTGTTAGGAGCGAAAATAACCTCCAAGCTACGTCCACCTAATGTGTGTATATTTTGGTTACTCCAATCACGATTGGCTTGTTAAATTATTTTCCTAATTAAAAATAAGAAACAAGCATCGCTAAATGTCATACAAGAAAGACGCTTACTGGACAAAAATAAAGTTGTGGGTGGAGTTTGGTGGACATTTGTGGCTGCTAACAAGTGATGATTATTTAAATGTTTCATATACTTCTAACCCGCTTATAAATGTGGAACAGGTTGGAAGATGCTTGTCTGGTTTATAATAATAAGTAATAAAGAATATATTATTGGGTCTAGAATGTCCCTTTAAAAGGACAGTCTACTTGAAAATTTTTATTGTTTAAGCAGATACATAATCCCTTCATTACCCACTACCCAGGTTTGCATAACTAACACTGTTATATAATTATAATTTTCACCTCTGTGATTACCTTGTATCTAACCCTCTGTAGGGTGCCCCCTTATTTCAGTTCTTTTAACTGACTTGCAATTTAACCAATCAGTACTGACTCATAAATAACTCCACTGGAGTAATCACAACTTTATCTATATGGCACACATGAACTGTGGTTTAGAAATCAGTTTGAGCCTACCTAGGTTTTTCAACAAAGAATACAAAGAATACAAAGCAAATTTGATGATTAAGATAATTTGGAAAGTTGTTTAAAATTGCACTCCCTATCTGAATTATGAAAGTTTAATTTTAAATTGACTGTCCCTTTAAGCTGAAGCAAATTTTATAAATACAAAGATAGGTCTTCAGCACTTTAACATAGTTTATTGACACTTAGGAATAGCGACGTTTCGGGGTCACAGCCCCTTACTCATGCTGTGATCCCGAAACGTCATTATTCCTAAGTGTCAATAAACTATGTTAAAGTGCTGAAGACCTATCTTTGTATTTATACGTTTACTAGGACTTGGCAGCGTCCTAGGGTCATTTGTGCACTCATTCCAGAGTGTGTGCTGTTCCCATTGACTCTTTTGTTGAAGCAAATTTTATAGTACAGTGTCCCTTTAAAGGGACAGTAAACACCAGAATTTTTGTTGTTTAAAAAGGTAGGTAATCCCTTTATTACTCATTCCCCAATTTTGCATAACCAACACAGTTATAATAATATACTTTTTACTTCTGTGATTACCTTGTATCTATGCCACTGCAAACTGCCCCCTTATTTCAGTTCTTTTGACAGACATGCATTTTTATCCAATCAGTGCTTGCTCTTAGGAGCTTCACGTGCCTGAGCTCAATGTTATCTATATGAAACACATGAACTAACGCCCTCTAGTGGTGAAAAACTGTCAAAATGCTTTCCAATTAGAGGCAGTCTTCAAGGTCTAAGAAATTAGCACATGAACCTCCTAGATTTAGCTTTCAACTAAGAATACCAAGAGAACAAAGCAAAATTAGTAATAAAAGTAAATTGTAAAGTTATTTAAAATTACTTGCCCTATTTAAATCATAAAAGATATTTTTTTTACTTTACTGGCACTTTAATATAATTTCATTTAATTTTATTTGACACTGTTCTCCTGTAGGTTATCTCTATCTCCTAAATACTTACCAATATATTTTACACCTATTAATTTAATATTTCTGCATGAATTTATCTGTTGAACTCTCTGGGGTAATAATGTTATATGTTCTTGCTAAAAGACTGTTATAGGTCATCTAGCATTGAACATGGCACTAATGTTTTTATCCGTAGGCTATATGTGTTTATATATATACTTTTGTCAGCTTTACGGATCATTTAGGTATCCCCCCCCTACTGATATGCTGTCACTAGAGTTTAATCCGTAGAGATTATAACTGATTACATAAGCATGCTTCAGTTGCTATGACAATGATAAGTTATGGCGTGCTCACTCTGCAAATGATTGATTATGTCTTCCAGCCTGATGCTGATTGCCATTTTATCACTCTTTGTTTACTGTTATATACACTGTATTTGCAACTAGCCATGAAGAGTTTGTTTTTTTAATAAGGTATTTTGAGCAACAGTTCTTTGTGCAAAGGTGTGATACATTTGTACCTAACAAGATTTTAATTTGATTGGTGGAACTCTGGAGTTGGGGTCTGTTTATGTTTTGTTCATTTTGAGTTGGTCTGTGGAAGGGGTTAACTACTCCAAAATGTCACTGTACAATAAAATTTAGTTTTTGATGTGTGTTTGATTAGTCAGTGAATGTTTGTCCTGTATATTTTAAATATATATCACAATATATATCATTATTCCTAAGTGTCAATAAACTATGTTAAAGTGCTGAAGACCTATCTTTGTATTTATACGTTTACTAGGACTTGGCAGCGTCCTAGGGTCATTTGTGCACTCATTCCAGAGTGTGTGCTGTTCCCATTGACTCTTTTGTTGAAGCAAATTTTATAGTACAGTGTCCCTTTAAAGGGACAGTAAACACCAGAATTTTTGTTGTTTAAAAAGGTAGGTAATCCCTTTATTACTCATTCCCCAATTTTGCATAACCAACACAGTTATAATAATATACTTTTTACTTCTGTGATTACCTTGTATCTATGCCACTGCAAACTGCCCCCTTATTTCAGTTCTTTTGACAGACATGCATTTTTATCCAATCAGTGCTTGCTCTTAGGAGCTTCACGTGCCTGAGCATTTTTATCCAATCAGTGCTTGCTCTTAGGAGCTTCACGTGCCTGAGCTCCATGAACATGGCACTAATGTTTTTATCCGTAGGCTATATGTGTTTATATATATATACTTTTGTCAGCTTTACGGATCATTTAGGTATCCCCCCCCTACTGATATGCTGTCACTAGAGTTTAATCCGTAGAGATTATAACTGATTACATAAGCATGCTTCAGTTGCTATGACAATGATAAGTTATGGCGTGCTCACTCTGCAAATGATTGATTATGTCTTCCAGCCTGATGCTGATTGCCATTTTATCACTCTTTGTTTACTGTTATATACACTGTATTTGCAACTAGCCATGAAGAGTTTGTTTTTTTAATAAGGTATTTTGAGCAACAGTTCTTTGTGCAAAGGTGTGATACATTTGTACCTAACAAGATTTTAATTTGATTGGTGGAACTCTGGAGTTGGGGTCTGTTTATGTTTTGCTCATTTTGAGTTGGTCTGTGGAAGGGGTTAACTACTCCAAATGTCACTGTACAATAAAATTTAGTTTTTGATGTGTGTTTGATTAGTCAGTGAATGTTTGTCCTGTATATTTTAAATATATATCACAATATATATCATTATTCCTAAGTGTCAATAAACTATGTTAAAGTGCTGAAGAAGGGGTTAACTACTCCAAAATGTCACTGTACAATAAAATTTAGTTTTTGATGTGTGTTTGATTAGTCAGTGAATGTTTGTCCTGTATATTTTAAATATATATCACAATATATATCACAATATATATCATTATTCCTAAGTGTCAATAAACTATGTTAAAGTGCTGAAGAAGGGGTTAACTCCTTCCAAAATGTCACTGTACAATAAAATTTAGTTTTTGATGTGTGTTTGATTAGTCAGTGAATGTTTGTCCTGTATATTTTAAATATATATCACAATATATATATATATATATATATATATATATATATATATATATATATAATATAATATATATATTTAAATGTATATATATATATCCCGGTCTCCTACCTCACTGTCACCATGATCCAGGTGTCTTTCTGACAACAGACGGAAAGATGCCTGGATCACGGTGACAGTGAGGTAGGAGACTGAGAAACTGGCTACAGACAGAATCATTTGCAGATATGGTGATTAAGACTCACGGACACCACGGATACCACGGACCACTCATTTGTGACACAGACTCACCTATTTGAAAAACACACGAACGAGTGAAGATTAAAGCATAAATGATTATGGGATTGCGACTGTCTGTATCACTGTCACACGAACATACGGACTATTTAAAAAACGAGTGCTAACTTACTTCAGACGCAGACATTACAGATCACAGACCGAAGTTTAACCCTGCTGGGCGAGACTGTATCTCAAGTTTAACTTGGTGAAAATTTAAATACATTGGGACTGCACATCTTTAGAATGCTAGTAATATAATGGATGATATAACTGGCGAATATTGAAATTGATACTTTGTTTCAAGTTCGACTTGATTAAACAACCACAATACACTGGGACTGTATAATTTGATAGATTTGAAAACAGGTGAAAAATTACCTCCACTCAGGATCGTCTGAATTCAAAAAGCTGGGGTTTACTCTAATTATAGTAACTGTTTTCGCAGGTAATGCTTTTCATTCCCCCTTGGGACACCTTGGTGGTTGCACAATTTCTTTTTTCTTTAACAATTGGAAATGTTTTTTTTGTCAATAGATTGACAACTTGTCTGTTTTTTCTGTTTTTTTGGTGGATGTGGGTTTGTGTGAGGAGGAGTATGTGAATGAGTTGAGCCCCTTATATGATGACATTGCTGTTATAATTTAAGTTGTTTTTGAATAAATTGTTATAGAATCCAGTGCTGGGATCTTTTTGTGTTATATATATATATATCCCAGTATTTATACACATTACATATACATATATAATTTTTATACATATATATTTATTTACATAGCCCCCCCATCGTCTTATCACTACATCCATAGCTGACATGGAAATCCATAGAAATCTATAATGATAGGAATTTAACCATATGTTAGTGTGCCTTAGAGTTGTGCTTGGAAAAAAAAATTTGTAATATGAGCACAAAAATTAAAGACGTATTGATTGAACTCAAGCAATGTTAGAAAAACATTAATTGTTTCTGTATTCAAATGCATATTAAAACACTTTGAAAAGTCACATTCAGGTAGAACTTCTCAATAAGGACCAGATTACAAGGTATCAGCGTGGCCTCAATGGACAGTGTGTCCGATACATACGAAAATAAATAAATACCACTGTTGAAAACTTTTTCTGATACCAATATATAAGCGACACCGGGTTTAAGTGAATCCTAAGGGTGGTGACTCAATGTTTATTTATATTCATATTGGCGTATTATTCAATACCGCTCGGACTACCCCTCATTACTCTTCTGGTGTTTTATATATATAGACCACTGCTAAGCTTGGAATTACATAGATATATGTTGAGCGATAAGTGTCTTAATATGCATGTTCTTGATACATTTGCTTGTATGTATGTATGAAACTTTTATATATAGGGATTCAGCTAGAAATCAGCTGAATTTGTTTAATCAAAGCAGTTTGCAGGCAGGAAGACGCCCTTGAGCGCATAGCTTGTTTGTTACTGTGTGGATACATTTGTGGTGAATGGGCCTTTGATCCCGACTGATACCTAGGGGGGTAGTTATCAAGCCGTCTACTTTACCTGCCTTTGCCGGTTCAATACGCCCGCCTAAGCTCGCCTACCATCGCCGCCGCGGACCTGCAAAATTTCGCCTAAGTTATCAAAATAGCTGTCAAAAAGCCGCGCACCAAGTACGGGGCGATGAGCAGCGGACTGTGAGAGTTATCACTCATCCGATCTCGCTGCTCTTCGGCTTTTTGACAGCTTTATTACTAGCCTGTCACTAAGCACCCACACTAACTATACTGTTCTACCCCCTATAGCGGTGCCCCCGGAGCCCCTCGCAACTCAATAAAGTTATTAACCCCTAAACCGCTGCTCCTAGACCCCGCCACAATTCTCCGCTCCCGGACACCGCCACCACCTACATTATACCTAGTAACCCCTATCCTGACCCCCTTATATCGCCGCCACCTATAATAAAGTTATTAACCCCTATCATGCGGATCCCGGACCTCGCCGCAACTAAATAAATAGTTTAACCCCTAAACCGCCACTCCCGGACCCACCACAACCTATATTAAACTTATAAACCCCTAATCTGCCCCCCTACACCGACGCCACCTATAATAAATGTATTAACCCCTATCCTGCCCCCCACTACACCGCCGCCACTGTAATAAAATTATTAACCCCTAAACCTAAGTCTAACACTAAGCCTAATACCCCCCTAACTTAAATATTAATTAAATAAATCTAAATAATATTTCTCTTATTAACTAAATTAATCCTATTTAAAACTAAATACCTTTAAAATAAACCCTAATATAGCTATAATATAAATAATAATTATATTGTAGCTATCTTAGGATTTATTTTTATTTTACAGGCATCTTTCAATTTATTTTAACTAGGTACAATAGCTATTAAATAGTTATTAACTATTTAATAACTGAAAAAAGAACAAAATCAAGCGAGCCACTTCAAAAGAATGAGGTAAGTTTAATAGATAAAAAGAACACATACAAAAAATCACTCAAAAGGCTGTGGGGTTAAAAGAAAAAAAAAGAAAAAGAGTATGCCATTACTCCACAGCTTGGCCAGTCGGTCTTACACGTTTCGGCTGGTAAATAGCCTTAATCATAGACCATAGTGAGCATCCGGTTTGAAGAAGTCTTCCATCCGATGAAGTCATCATCCAGGCGGTGCTGAAGAAGTCTTCCATCCGGGCGATGTCATCTTCCAAGAGGCGTCGTCAATCTTCTTTCTTCCGGATCCATCTTCATACCCCGACGGCCGACGACTGAATGAAGGTTCCTTTAAGGGACGTCATCCATTCCTACCTTAATTCCGATTGGCTGATAGAATCCTATCAGCCAATCGGAATTGAAGGGACACCATCTTGGATGACGTCCCTTAAAGGAACCTTCATTCAGTCGTCGGTCGTCGGGGAAGAAGGATGTTCTGCGTCGGCGGGATGAAGATGGATCCGGAAGAAAGAAGTTTGAAGACGCCGCTTGGAAGATGACATCGCCCGGATGGAAGACTTCTTCAGCGCCGCCTGGATGATGACTTCATCGGATGGAAGACTTCTTCAGCGCCCCTTGGATGATGACTTCTGCCGCTCCGGATCTCCTCTTCGGTTCCATCGGTGGTCGACTGGCTGAAGACGACTCAAGGTAGGATGATCTTCAGGGGGGTAGTGTTAGGTTTATTTAAGGGGGGTTTGGGTTAGATTAGGGGTATGTGGGTGGTGGGTTTTAATGTTGTGGGGGTTGTATTTTTCTTTTACAGGCAAAAGAGAAGAATACTTTGGGGCATGCCCCGCAAAAGGCCCTTTTAAGGGCTGGTAAGGTAAAAGAGCTTTGAACTTTTTTAATGTAGAATAGGGTAGGGCATTTTTTTATTTTGGGGGGCTTTGTTATTTTATTAGGGGGCTTAGATTAGGTGTAAGTAGCTTAAAATTGTAATATTTTTTAAATGTTTGTAACTTATTTTTTTTATTTTTTTGTAACTTAGCTTTTTTTATTTTTTGTACTTTAGTTAGTTTATTTAATTGTATTTAATTGTAGTTATTTGTAGGTAATTTATTTAATTAATTTAATGATTGTGTAGTGTTAGGTTTAATTGTAACTTATGCTAGGATTTATTTTAAAGGTAATTTTGTATTTCTTTTAGCTAGGTAGTTATTAAATAGTTAATAACTATTTAATAACTATTCTAACTAGCTAAAATAAATACAAAGTTACCTGTAAAATAAATATAAATCCTAAAATAGCTACAATGTAATTATTAATTATATTGTAGCTATCTTAGGGTTTATTTTACAGGTAAGTATTTAGTTTTAAATAGGAATAATTTATTAAAGTATAGTGTAGTGTTAGGTGTAATTGTAACTTAGGTTCTTTTTTATTTTACAGGTTAATTTATCTTTATTTTAGCTAGGTAGCTATTAAATAGTTAATAACTCTTTAATAGCTATTGTACCTAGTTAAAATAAATTGAAATTTGCCTGTAAAATAAAAATAAATCCTAAGATAGCTACAATATAATTATTATTTATATTGTAGCTATATTAGGGTTTATTTTAAAGGTAAGTATTTAGTTTTAAATAGGAGTCATTTAGTTAATAAGAGAAATATTATTTAGATTTATTTAATTAATATTTAAGTTAGGGGGGTGTTAGGGTTAGTGTTAGACTTAGGTTTAGGGGTTAATAATTTTATTACAGTGGCGGCGGTGTAGGGGGGCAGGATAGGGGTTAATAAATGTATTATAGGTGGGGACGGTGTAGGGGGGGCAGATTAGGGGTTAATAAGTTTAATATAGGTTGCGGCGGGGTCCGGGAGCGGCGTTTTAGGGGTTAAACTATTTATTTAGTTGCGGCGAGGTCCAGGATCCGCAGGATAGGGGTTAATAACTTTATTATAGGTGGCGACGGTATAGGGGGGCAGGATAGGAGTTAATAGGTATAATGTAGGTGGCGGTGGGCTCTGGGAGCGGTGGTTTAGGGGTTAACATATTTATTATAGTGGTGGTGGGCTCCGGGAGCGGCGGTTTTGGGGGGTAATAACTTTATTTAGTTGTGGCGGTGTAGGGGGGACAGATTAGGGGTGTTTAGACTCGGGGTACATGTTAGGGTGTTATGTGTAGACAGCTCCCATAGGAATCAATGGGATGTGTGGCAGCAGCGAACATGAACTTTCGCTATGGTCAGACTCCCATTGATTTCTATGGGATCCGCCACCTCCAGGGCGGCGGTTTGAAAACCAGGTACGCTGGGCCAGAAAAGTGCCGAGCGTACCTGCTAGTTTTTTGATAACTAGCAAAAGTAGTCAGTTTGTGCCGCACTTGTGTGTGGAACATCTGGAGTGACGTAAGAATCGATCTGTGTCGGACTGAGTCTGGCGGATCGAAGCTTACGTCACAAAATTCTACTTTTGCCGGTATCTAGGGCTTGATAACTAAGGCGAATCAGCCTCGCCACAAATACGCTGCGGAAGTCCAGCATATTTGAGGTTGACGGCCTGATAACTAGGGGCCCTAGTATGCAGCTTTATCCCTATTATAGGATTATACATGTCCTTTGGGCCACTGGCCCCTTTTTAATATTATAGTAGTAAGATGCTAGATAATGTGACTGTTGAATAAAGATTTTGGAAAGCCAATACCCATCTCTAAATACATATCAAAGCATCCCCCTACTTGTATATCTGTTTTTGTAGCCAGATGATAGATGGTTCGTTTTGATTGATGAATGAGTTTGAAAGCATAAATTCCCATCTCAAAATACTTACCACTGCATCCTCCTACTGTCTATGTTCATTTGTGTAAATAAATGTTAATAAAGTGTAATTTTTAATCAATTTTCTATTTTAAAAGAGCTGATTACTTTGGGGCAATGCCCTGCAAAAGGCCCTTTAAGGGCTATTTATAATTTAGTGTAGGGTAGGGCTCTTTTTATTTTGGGGGGCTTTTTTTATTTTGTTAGGGGGATTAGATTAGGTGTAATTAGTTTAAAAATCTTGTAGTTTGTTTATTATTTTCTGTAATTTAATGTTTGTTTTTTTTGTATTTTAGATAATTTTATTTAATTGTATTTAATTGTATTTAATGTAGGGAATTAATTTAATTATAGTGTAGTGTTAGATGTTAGTGTAACATAGGATAGGTTTTATTTTACAGGTATATTTGTATTTATTTTAGCTAGGTAGTTAGTAGATAGTTAATAACTATTTAGTAACTATTCTACCTAGTTAAAATAAATACGAAGTTGCCTGTAAAATAAAAATAAACCCTAAGCTAGCTACAATGTAACTATTAATTATATTGTAGCTAGCTTAGGTTTTTTTTTCAGGTAAGTATTTAGTTTTAAATAGGAATAATATATTTAATGATAGGAATATTTATTTAGATTTATTTAAATTATATTTAAGTTAGTGGGTGTTAGGGTTAGGTTTAGATTTAGGTTTAGGGGTTAATACATTTAATATAGTGGCGGCGGTGTAGGGGGTGGTAGATTTGGGGTTAATAAGTATAATGTAGGTGGCGGCGGTGTAGGGGGGGGCAGATTAGGGGTTAATAACTTTATGTAGGTGGCGGCGATGTCGGGGCAGCAGATTAGGGGTTAATAAGTATAATGTAGGTGGCGGCAGATTAGGGGTTAATAAGTATAATGTAGGTGGCGGCGGTGTAGGGGGGCAGATTAGGGGTTAATAACTTAATGTAGGTGGCGGCGGTGTTGGGGCAGCAGATTAGGGGTTAATAAGTATAATGTAGGTGGCGGCGTTGTAGGGGGCGGCAGATTAAGGGTTAATAAGTATAATGTAGGTGGCCACGGTGTAGGGGCGGCAGAATAGGGGTGTTTAGACTCGGGTACATGTTAGGGTGTTAGGTGTAAACATTACCTTAGGAATCAATGGGATATCGGGCAGCAGCGAACATGAGTTTTCACTGCCTTCAGACTCCCATTGATTCTTATGGTATCTGCCGCCTCTAGGGCGGCGGATTGAAAACCAGGTACGCTGGGCCGGAATATTGCTGAGCGTACCTGTAAGGAGTTTGTTTGTTAACTAGTAAAAGTAGTCAGATAGTGCCGAATTGGCATTCGGAACATCTGTAATGATGTAAGCATCGATCTGTGTCGGACTTTGCCTGGCGGATCATATGTTACATCAGAAAATTCTACTTTTGCTGGTCTGTAGGGTTTAGTAACTTAGGGGAATCAGGCTTGCCACAAATACACTGCGGAATTCCAGCGTATTTGCTGTTGACGGCTTGATAAGTAGATGCCATAGTATTTTTTTTAAATGCTATTAGTTCATTACAAATCCCTTACCCCAAGTTCTGCCACTCAGAAATCAAAAGGTTAAAAAAATATTGTGTTCAGTATAATTATATAACATTTTTTATGAAAGGTTTTTAACACAAATGTTATAAACAACAAATACTTTCTGAACAGAAGGGGTTAAGTGCTTGTAAAATAAATACTTTGTCAAGGCTGTCTCTCCTTAGCACCTTCACATGAGAGCTGTCACATCAGCAGTGAGAGCTAAGAGCAGCACATCCCAGTAATGCACTGCTGATCTGAATGTGGATGAAAGAAGTGAAAGGCTAACAGCTCTGCCACTTAAAGGCCAAATAGCAGCCAAAATAGAACAAGGGCTGCTCCTTCCCTGCATTGCACACTCCAACAGCCCTCTATATGGGGAACTGTATAAGCGGAATCCCTCTCCGCACACACACTGGATATGCAGTGCAGAGAGGGGAGAGGCATTAAAATAATTTCCTCTCTTACTGCTGATTCAGCATACATTGTGCTCAACACAAAAAATGCTGTGCACAATTATAAGTGTAAGAGCAGATGCAGCACTATATTTCTGCCTCACAGATTTCCCTCTTCTATTAGTTCCCATCCACAGTACAGATTGTCCGTGTTACTGTTAAACTAACACTTTCATGCCCCCCAAGAGATATACATGAGAGCTGCCTCACTTGGGGCTTTTTCTTGGTTGGCTTAATGATGAAATGTGACACATAACCTGACAGACAGTGTGTGGATGCTCCATACAGCACCTTCTAAGTTATTGTGCAATTGAGGGAGACTGAGCTGGTCATTATTATTATTATCAGTTATTTGTAGAGCACCAACAGATTCAGCAATGCTATAAACATAGGCAGTATACAAGATAACATTTATAGAGATCAAATGGGTAGAGGGCCCCGGCTATATTTGCACTATTTGTAGTTTACTTTTATGAAGGTGAACTACAAACAGCTGGGCTCATTGGCTTACATGCTAAGGGGTTTGAGGGGATAGCAGTGGAGATAGGAAGGTTAGTGTAGGTTGTATGCATCCCTGAATAGTAGAGACTTTAGAGAGAGCTTGAAGCTTAGGCTTAGGGGAGAGTCTTGTGGAGTGAGGCAGAAAGTTCCATAAGATGGGAGCCAGTCTGGAGAACGGGAGGGACAGTATCTGGAGAGATGTACGGGGGAGCAGTGCAGTTGAGGGCTTTGTATGTCAGAGTGCGAATTTTGTGTTTAATCCTGGAGGCAAGAGGAAGCCAGTGAAGGAATTGGCAGAGAGGTACAGCAGATGAAGAGCAACATGTAAGGAAGATGAGCCAGGCAGAGGCATTCATTATGGATTATAAAGGAGCTAGGCAGTAGCTAGAGAGACCAGAGTGGATGGAGTTGCAGTAGTCAAGACGGGAAAGGATGAGAGAGTGGATTAAAATCTTAGTTGTGTAAGGAAATGTCTAATTTTAGAGATGTGTTTTTTTAAGGTGGAAGTGGCAGGTTTTAGTCAAGGACTGAGGAGTGAAAGAGTCAAGTGTGACCCCAAGACATAGGGCATGTGGGGTAGGGGTATTATGGAGTTATAAACACTTATAGAGAAATGGGGGGTGGAGATTTTGGAAGAAGGGGGGGAAATAATGAGCTCAGTTTTGCAGAGATTTAGCTTGAGGTAGTGAGAGGACATCCAAGATGAGGTATGAGAGAGACAGTTAGTGACATGGGTTATCAAGGAAGTTGGTAGATCTGGTGCAGAGAGGTAGATTTGGGTCTCAACAGCACACAAATAATATTGAAACCTGTGGACTTTATTAAGGAACCTAATGATGATATGTAGATTGAGAAGGGAAGTGGACCGAGGACAGAGCCTTGCGGTACCCCAATAGAAAGTGGTAACAGGGCAAAGAATGCCCCAGAAAAGGCTACACTAAAGGTACGGTTAGACAGATAGGAAAAGAACCACAAGAGAGGGGTGTCACAGATGCCAAAGGATTAGAGGGTTTGGAGCAAAAGAGGGTGGTCAACAGTATCAAAGGCTGCAGACAAATCAAGGAGGATAAGCAGAGAGAAGTTGCCTCTCTCCATGTATTTGCAGCTAAGGTCAGAATATTTGGTAGGCTTTATTTTATTTTTTTATTTTACTTTACCATTAATTTCTTTTTTCTTGTTATGATAGTTGAGGCTGCATGTCCCTAAACCCTCTGTGCATTAAATTCAATTGCACTCAAGCAGACATGTTTACTTTCAGCTCGTAATGTGCAAGCTACTTCTGACGCACATTAAGAGATACTATATACCCTTTATGTCTTGCTTGTAACAGTTAAAGCACCACTGATATTCTAGCCTTTATTTGATAATATTAATACTGCCAAATGAAACTAGTAACAAGTAAAATGTATTTCTTACACAGTGAGAGCATCAACTGAAAGTTTCTTTTGTAAACTAAGCAAGTTTGACATGAAACCCCAAAAAAATATTTCATGATTTAGGCTTTCTTTAGTTGAAAGCTAAGGTGAGTAAGAGAGCGATCAGCGCCTAGGACTGTATACCCGCTACACTATAAAGAAGACCCCCTAATAGGTCTAGTGGAAGATAAGATTATGGATAAATAGGAGCGCCAAAGGCTAAGGTATAATTCAGGTAGCAGCACTCTATACAGTTAAAATTTGTAAAAGCAATTTATTACATTTATATCATAAAATTCGAATGAAAAACAACATAAATTAAATTACAATGAGTTAAAAACACAGAAATTAAAAAGATGGATCCTACTACAATGGTGTCTCAAGAAAAGAGGGGAAGAGGGGCCTAGCCAGTGGCAAGAGTGGGGGATGGCTCTACCACCCGATCTATAAAGACCAACAGGGTACTCTTTTATTATGAGGACAAAGTGGGGTTTCACCACATAAAATGGATAAAGGTGTTCTCAAAAATGAAAGTATACAACAAGTCTATTCCAGACAAAAATGGAACCAAAAAATCCAAAGTGGATTTACAACTCAATTGTGTGTGTGGCGCGTAAAAAACAACGCGTGAAATGTGAAAAAGGATGTGAAAAAGCAAAAACAAAACGGGGATCAAACTCAGTTTGTCCAATCAAAAATGGTTATAAAATTGTGTTGCAAAAATAAAAAATAAAAAATGGATGATTGGTCCAAATCAACGAATACAAATGTGGACCGTACATGTGGGTGAAAATGTACAGTGACAAATATCAACAAAGGTGCAACAAATATCAAATAATAAAAGTTTAAACAACAATGCTTGAGAACATATGAAAAATAAAAAACACAAAAACAAAGTGGGTCTGATGAATCCTAAAAATATCCTATAAAATGTCCAAAACAAAAGTCCATTAAGTGGAAAAAAAGTCCATTAAGTGAAAATGTACAGGATCGTTTCATTCGGTGGTTCTTTTTCACTTAATGGACTTTTGTTATGGACATTTTATAGGATATTTTTAGGATTCATCAGACCCACTTTGTTTTTGTGTTTTTTATTTTTCATATGTTCTCAAGCATTGTTGTTTAAACTTTTATTATTTGATATTTGTCGCACCTTTGTTGATATTTGTCACTGTACATTTTCACCCATTTCACCTCCATGTGTACGGTCGACATTTGTATTCGTTGATTTGGACCAATCATCCATTTTTTATTTTTTATTTTTGCAGCACAATTTTATTACCATTTTATAACCATTTTTTATCGGACAAACCGGGTTTGATCCCCATTTTGTTTTTGCTTTTTCACATCCTTTTTCACTTTTCACACGTTGTTTTTTCCTCACCACACACAATTGAGTTGTAAATTCACTTTGGATTTTTAGGTTCCATTTTTGTCTGGAATAGACTTGTATACTTTCGTTTTTGAGAACACCTTTATCCATTTTATGTGGTGAAACCCCACTTTGTCCTCATAATAATAGAGTACCCTGTTGGTCTTTATAGATCGGGTGGTAGAGCCATCCCCCACTCTTGCCACTGGCTAGGCTCCTCTTCCCCTCTTTTCTTGAGACACCATTGTAGTAGGATCCATCTTTTTAATTTCTGTGTTTTTAACTCATTGTAATTTAATTTATGTTGTTTTTCATTCGAATTTTATGATATAAATGTAATAAATTGCTTTTACCAATTTTAACTGTATAGAGTGCTGCTACCTGAATTATACCTTAGCCTTTGGCGCTATTTATCCATAATAGTTTCTTTAGTTGAAAAGCATATCTAGATAGGCTCAGGAGCAGCAATGCATTACTGGGAGCTAGCTGCTGATTGGTGGCTGCACAAAAAAATGTCTTTTTTTATTGGTTCACCAGATGTCTTCAGATAACTCACAGTATGCACAGCTGCTCCTGTCAAAAGGGATACCAAGAAAATTAAGCTAATTGTATACAATAAGTAAAATGGAAAATTGTTTAAAATCACATGCTCTATTTGAATCATGAAAAATAAGAAAAAGAAAAATGTTGGATTTCATGTCCCTTTAAGTTCTAAGATTTGAATTGTGATATTTTGCCAAGAAACATCTCCCACTTTAGCTATTTAAAAGCTAAGCTACTCTATTCTGGCAACAACTGCTACTCTAAATAAACAGTTGCTGGAAGTTTCATACAGAATGGCCCCGCTTTATCACTAATGGACTGTGATGAATTAACCCAAACATGCTGTAATATTCTAAACTTCAGCTTCACTTGTGTGAGAAATCCAATCCTTTTTCCCAAAACTATATTTAAAAGACTAAGGGAAAAGCAACAATCAAAAGAACATGCTTTACTGTAAACAATATATATATATATAAAATAATAGTAATAATGATAATGATACAAAAGATATACATACTGGCAGAAAATGTCCACCCTTCTGAATTCTGTGATCCAGGTCCTGATTGTGTTGTTAAAAAATAAATCAAGATTTTCTGAGCTTTAAATTTTTTAAAAAAAGTGAATGCAAGAAGAAGAACTTTTGTATTTTTTAAAATGGCTAATTTAAAGGGACATTAAACACTTTGAGACAATATTTTCATTATTTATTGTGTCCCATTTTTCCTGTAATTCCATTCTGAAATTGTGAGATTTTCAGTTCCTGATAGAAATGAAAGTGCCATTGGCTGTACACTATAATGACCTATTTATATCTGTACCTTAATGGCCACAGCAGAGAAGGTAACCTAAGTTACAACATGGCAGCTCCCATTGTTTTATAGCCACTAAGGGGCCAATTTATTAAAGTGCAGATGGATATGATACGATGTAGCGTATCATGTCCACTGCATCGATAAATGCTGAAAGAATATGCTGTCAGCATTTATCATTGCACAAGCAGTTCTAGTGAACTGCTTGTACAATGCTGCCCCCTTCAGATTCGCGGCCACTTGTAGGGGGTGTCAATCAGCCCGATCGTATAGGGCTGATAGTATATTGCTGTCCGCAGCCTCAGAGTAGAGGGACAAGTTATGGAGCAACGGTCTTTAGAAATAACAAAAATATATCTACATGTTATTCTTAGACTAATCTTTCTTTGAATGCATCATTCTGTCTAGCATTTGTTTTGTGTCCCTTTAAATGTAAGATGAATTGTAAAATTGTTTAGAACTCAAACTGTACAGAAGGGACCAACTTTTGCTTTCAAAAAATTATATATTAAGCAAAATACATTTTAACAACTTTATACTATCAATCAGAAGCAATTTGAAAATGTTCATTAAAATATATTTTGTAGGCTCTAAAATATTAAGATCATGATTTAATATTTCAATATTATTTTCAGTTCAAGCATTGCTTTATTTTCATTGTATAACCAAGAGGATTAGAGCAATTATTTATTGAAGTAGTGTAAGTAATACACAACTTAATCTTACATCAACAAATCATTATTATGATTACTTTAATAGCAGCATCCTTCCATTTCTTCATAGATTTATATCCTGAGTAGTTTCTGTATTTAACTTGTTATTTTAGTATGTTAAGATCAGAGACAATAAAATAGTATAAATCCATCAAAGATAGTTAGTCTATCTATCTATCTATCTATCTATCTATCTATCTATCTATCTATCTATCATCTATCTGTCTGTCTATCATCAATCAATCAATCTATCTATCTATCTATCTATCTATCTATCTATATATATCTGTATGTCTGTCTGTCTATTATCTATCATCCATCTGTCTATCATCTATCTATCTATCTATCCATCTATCTATCTATCATCTATCTATCTATCTATATCACCTATCTATCTATCATCTATCAATCAAATTCATGTTTTATTCCAAACACTGACCTTTTTTTTGCCCTAGTAATCATCAAACTTCATACTGAGGTATTTCTTTAGCTTCCTTTGCTATCACATTCCAAACCGATAGTTGGGCAGTTGTTGAATTAGCTAATTGTACACATGCAAAATAACCTTAGTATCTGCATTTCATACACTGAGGTTTTATAAGAAACATGTTTTTCTTTTGTTAGTAAATATTTTATTTTTTTGGTAAAGGTAGGGTTAGTCTATTTTGGGATACCTTAGGGGGTGTTAGGTTAGGGGGTTTAGATGTTAGTGGGTTAATTTGCATTGGGGCACTGGCAGTTTAGGGGTTAATAGTATAGTGGGGTATTTGCAATGTGGGGTGTGTGGCAGTGTAGGGGTTAATAATGTAGAAGCTTACTTTACGTGTGTGTGTATGGCGGTTTAGGGGTTATAGGGTAAAGAGGTAGTTTGCAATGTGGAGGTGGTGGTTTAGGGGTTCATAGTGTAGGTTAGTGCAACTGTTTCCTATGAACAAACTCTTTTAGGTCACATAAAATTTTGAGCAGTAAATGCAATTGCGTTTGTGCAATCGCATTTACTTTCAACTTGTAATACGAATGCATATTACCACTCGATGCTACCTATAGAAAAAATGGGAAGCATAAACTACCATGCAAACAAATTCACTGTATGTTTAACAGCATACCTCTTGTAATATGGATTTGAGCTAAAAGAACACTGTGATCTCGCAATTGCATTTGCGCTATTCACACAACGATAGTCCTCCACTTGTAATCTGGCCTTAAGCATTTTAGCTGATACAATTAAAAGTAACTGTCTCTTTGTCTCTCTTTGTTTTGAGATCTTAGGAGTGGAACCTCAATTACAGAATGAGCTCATCAGTATCTTATTCTATTTTAATTCAAAGCATACTCACTTAGATAGCCTTTAATTGTGTTTATGAGGTAATAAGCTATAAGCCTGCCCAGACGGCAGTCTATGTTGAAAAAATACAAACCCCCAAGCAAAATTTACAAAAAATAAAAAAGTAAAATGAAAGAAAAAAATAAACAAAGCTATCCAAAATAAAAAAATTAAACCTAAGCTAATACCGCTATAAAAATAAAAAATCCCCCCCAAAATCAAAACACCCTCTAATCTAATACTAAACTGCTAATAGACCTTAAAAGGGTCTTTTGTAGGGCATTGCCTTAAGTTAAACAACTCTTTTACTTCTAAAAAATACTAATTCCCCCCCAGCAGTATAAAAAAACACCCACCAAAACCCCCAAAATAAAATACCTAACACTAAAAAAACTGAACTACCCATTTGTATGGGCAGAGCTCTTTTACTGCCCTTAAAAGGGCAATCAGCTCTTTTTCTAGCCCCAAAAAAACCCTAATCTAAAAAAAAAACACCCCAAAAATTTAAATAAAAAAGCCTAAACCTAAGCCCCAAATAGGTACTCATTGTTCCTGAAGTCCGGCGGAGAAGGTCTTCTTCCAGATGGATCCATTATCTTCAATCTTCATCCGAAGTGAAGGCAGCGGGGAGCGGAGGTGCGGAGCTGTGTTCCTGATGCCTGGATCTTCAATGGCAGTCCTCAGCGGCGGCAGTCCTTGGCGGCGGTGGTTCCGTCGTAAAATGAAGATTGAATGCAATGTACCGCAATCAATTTGGGGTACCTTGCATTCCTATTGGCTGAAATTTTTAAATCAGCCAATAGGATTTGAGCTACTGAAATCCTATTGGCTGTTCAAATCAGTCAATAAGATTTCAGTAGCTCGTATCCTATTGGCTGATTTAAAAAATTTCAGCCAATAGGAATGCAAGGTACCCCAATAAATATGAGGTACCTTGCATTCAATCTTCAGTGTGCGGCAGACGATCACATGAAGAGGAGCCTCCACGCTGCAGAGGAGTGCCACCGAGCATCGCCACATCTGTGAACACCGCTCCGCACCTCTGCTCCGCGCCACCATTGCTGTGGATGAAGATAGAAGATGACCCGTCTGGAAGAAGATCTTCTCCGCCGGACTTCAGATACCTTGAGTACCTATTTGCGGCTTTAGTGTTAGGCTTTTTTTTTTTTTTCTTCAATTAGAGTTTTTTTGGCAATTGAAAAAGAGCTGAATGCCCTAAAGTGTTAGGTTTTTTTATTTTGTGGGGTTTGGTGGGTGGAGGATTTTACTGTTATGGGGGACTTAGTATTTTTTTGTTTAAGGAAAAGAGCTGTTTAACTTAGGGCAATACCCTACAAAAGGCCCTTTTAAGGGCTATTGGTAGTTTATTCTTAGATTAGGGGGTGTTTTTATTTTGGGGGTGCTTTTTTCATGGGGATTAGGTTTATTTTTTTTTTTTTTTGGATAATGTGGTTTATTATTTTCTGTAATGTTAGCCTTTTTTTATTTTGTGTAATTTTAGATTATTTTAATGTAATCTTAGGTTTTTGTTTTTTTAAAGTACTGTTAGGATTTTTTATTTTAATTGTAATGTAGTATTTTATTATTTTATTTAATTAAGGGTTTAATTTAGGGGGTGTTAGGTTAGGGGGCTTAGTCATTAAATTAGTTATTTGCATTGTGGGGGTTGGCGGTTTAGGAGTTAATAGGTTAATTAGTTTTAATGTGTTGTGGGGGGTTGGCAGATTAGGGGTTAATATGTTAATTACATTTATTGTGTTGGTGGTGGATGGCGGTTTAGGGGTTAATAGATGTATTAGGTAGTTTGCGATGTTGGGGTTGGCGGATTTAGGGGTTAATAATTTTATTATATAGTTGTTTTTTTCTTAATACTTGTGCGAGCGGTTATTTTTTTTTTAATAATTATTGCGTGCGGTTACGTTTTATTTTGTTAATACTTATTGCGGGTGGTTAGGGTTTTTTAATACTTATTGCTGGCAGTTATTATTTTTTTAATACTTATTGCGTGTGGTTAGGTTTTTATTTTGTTAATACTTATTGCGGGTGGTTAGGTTTTTCCCGATGGATTCCGAAAATGACAGGGTAGTGAAAGAATCCACCGCAGTCACCACCCTACCATTTTTCAGAATTTAAGGTAAATTATTTTGGCTGCGCGCACAGCCAACATTCTTTTGGCTGCCTCGCGCAGCCAACATTCCTTTGAAGATGCGTGCGCAATTAGTGGCACAGACGGACGCGTTACAAACGCGATTATAGTATAGATGTAAGCAAACTATTACTTACAATGTCACACTGTTGGGCTGAAGAGAATCTAAATCTTCACCTTCAGATAATTTAGCAGGCAGTAAAAGCCAAATTACTCTGCATTTTAATTATCTAAAACTAAATAGCAATACTGGGGATATAGCAAACATTCCATTGTCATTTTGTTTCCCACTGATGCTCTTTCAATACCATGGACACAGCAATCAATCTCCAATTATAAAGCTCTGATCCGCCTGCTCTACTAAAACACATTGAATTTCTGTCGAAATAAGAAAATAATGTAAATAAAAAACTGAGGTAAAGGATTCTATTTGCACTTTATTTTTTCTGTATAACTCTAAGATTTCTGAAGAATTCAAAGAAATACATAATCATCAAGGTAATTCCCCAAATCAGCATTGATTTCTTAAAGGGACAGTAAAATTAAAATTAAACTTGAATGATTCAGAGCATACAATTTAAACACGTTTCCAGTTTACGTCTATTGTCTAATTGTCTTTGTTCTCTTGGTATCCTTTACAGTAAAGCAGGCCTAGGTAGGTTAAGGAGCAGCAATGTATTGGTGGGATCAAGCTTCTGATTAGTGGCTGTGCATGTATTGGATGTACAGCTAGCTGCTATTTGTACATTGCAGCTTCTTCAACAAAGGAAACCAAGAAAATGGAGCAAATTTGATAATAGAAGTAATATGTAAAGTTGTTTAAAATGATATGCTCTATCTGAATCCTGAAAGGGAATGTTTGTGTTTCATGTACCTTTAAAATAACATAGGAGTTGCATAGACTTTTATTAAAGGAACAGCAAACACTTTGAAATTGTAACACTTTTCTGCAGTTGTGCATTAAACATACTAGTTGAGTTTAAAAAAAGCGTAAATGTTTATTGCTGCAAATTAATTTTTCAAATTGCCATACTCCACATATCTCTTATTTGAGGGAGATAACCCTGACTTGCTACTGGAGTAGACACCACTGGCCAGTCATTTTGTTAGCAAAGCTATCATTATTTTGTAGTGTTTAATTATATATTCTGTGCTAAAGCCAGGTAAGACACATGTGGGGAAGGGTTAGGCTTGTGTAGCTTGCCATGAGCTCATTCAGTTCTCAAAACGGGAAAACTTAATTTTCAGACTTAAAATTACATTATTATTATTATTATTATCGGTTATTTGTGGAGCGCCAACAGATTCTGCAGCGCTATAAACAAAGGCGGAGTACAACAAAACAATTATAGGGATCAAATGGGTAGAGGGCCCTGCAAAGAGTTGCACTGTTGTGGTCAGCTCTTAAGAAGGTGATCTACAAACAGCTGGACTCTTAGGGTTACATGCTAAGGGGGTTCAGGGGATAGCAATGGAGGAGAGGAACTGGTATAAAGAAAGGTTAGCATAGGTTGTATGCATCCCTGAACAGTAGAGTTTTTAGGGAGCACTTGAAGCTTTTAAAACTAGAAGAGAGTCTTGTGGAGCGAGGCAGAGAGTTCCACAAGATGGGAGCCAGTCTGGAGAATTCCTGTAAACGTTAGTGTGATGAGGTGACAAGAGAGGAGGAAAGTAGGAGGTTGTGAGCAGAGCGAAGGGGACGGGAGGGAGAGTATCTGGAGACAAAATCTGAGATATAGGGGGGGAGCAGTGCAGTTGAGGGCTTTGTATGTCAGAATGAGAATTTTGTGTTTGATCCTAGAGGCAAGAGGAAGCCAGTGAAGGGATTGGCCGAGAGGTGCAGCAAATGAAGAGTGCCGTGTAAGGAAGATGAGTCTGGCAGAGGCATTCATTATGGATTGTAAAGGAGCTAGGCGGCAGGTGGGGAGACCAGAGAGGACAGAGTTGCAGTAATCGAGACCGGAAAGAATGAGAGAGTGGATTAAAATCTTAGTTGTGTCTTGTGTAAGGAAGTGTCTGATTTTAGAGATGTTTTTAAGGTGGAAGCGGCAGGCTTTAGCCAATGACTGAATGTGAGGAGTGAAAGAAAGATCTGAGTCAAATGTGACCCCGAGACATCGGCATGTGGGGTAGGGGTAATGATGGAGTTGTCGACAGTTATAGAGGGATTGGGGGTGGCGAGTTTTGAAGAAGGGGGAAAATAAGGAGCTCAGTTTTGGAGAGATTTAGCTTGAGGTAGTGAGAGGACATCCAGTTAGAGATGTGAGAAAGACAGTTAGTTACACGGGTTAGCAAGGAAGGAGATAGGTCTGGTGCAGAGAAGTAGATTTGGGTGTCATCGGCATACAAATGATATTGTAAACTGTGGGACTTTACTAGGGAACCTAGTGATGATGTGTAGATTGAGAAGAGAAGGGGGCCAAGGACAGAGCCTTGCGGTACTCCGACAGAAATTGGTGATGGGGCAGAGGAGGACCCAGAGAAGGCTACATTAAAGGTACGGTTTGACAGGTAGGAAGAGAGCCATGAGAGGGCTGTGTTACAGATGCCGAAGGATCTGAGGGTTTGGAGCAAAAGAGGGTGGTCAACAGTGTCAAAGGCTGCGGACAGATCAAGGAGGATAAGCAGAGAGAAGTGGCCTTTTGATTTTGCTGTAAGTAGGTCGTTGGTAACCTTAACAATTGCTGTCTCTGTGGAGTGATGGGGACGAAATCCAGATTGCAATAGGTCAAGGGGGGGTTTATTGTAAGGAAATGAGATAGGCATACATAAGCTAGTTTTTTGAGAAGCTTTGATGCAAGATGGAGGAGGGAAATAGGGCGGTAGTTGGATGGGGAGGTAGGATCAAGGGAAGGTTTTTTGAGGATAGGTGTGACCAGTGCGTGTTTCAGCGATGAGGGAAATATACCAGTGCTGAGGGAGAGGTTGAAAGTGTGTGAGTATAGGGGTAAGGGTAGCAGAGAGGGAGGGGAGTAGCTGAGAGGGGATAGGGTCAAGGGGACAGGTAGTGAGGTGAGAGCGCAGTATAAGTGCCAAAACCTCTTCCTCAGTAACAGGGGAGAATGAGCTAAGTTTAAGGTTATGTGGATTGTGGTTGATTGAGAGCATTTGAGGGAGGGTGAGAAAATGGAATTATTTTGAGAGCTGATTTCATTTCTGATGGAGTCGATTTTGTTATTGAAGTGGTTGGCAAAGTCTTGAGCTAACAGATAAGTTGTATTAGGAGGTGGGGGAGGGCGGAGAAGAGTATTGAAAGTGGAGAACAAACGTTTTGGGTTTGAAGAAAGATTAGAGATAAGAGTAGAGAAGTAGTGTTGCTTATGGAAATTGAGGGCAGAGTAGTAGGAGTTCAAGATAAATTTGTAATGTTGGGAATCAGCTGAACTCCTAGATTTTCTCCAGTGCCGCTCAGCAGTACGGGAACATCTGCGTAGGTATCATGTCAGAGGAGTATGCCAGGGCTGAGGATGAGTGTTTGATTTCCGAGCTATGGTAAGAGGGGCAAGATTGTCAAGGACGGATGTAAGGGTGGAATTATAGTGGCAGATAGATTGGTCAGGGCAGGAAAAGGAGGAGAAGGATGAGAGGAGAGGTTTGAGGGAATTAGAAAGCTCTTGTTGATCTAATGACATAATGCTACTGTGAAGTTTGGTGTGAGGAGCAGAAGGAGGGATAGTTGTAGGGAGGGATAATATGTTGCAAGTAAGAAGATGGTGGTCAGAAAGAGGAAAGGGGGAGTTTGTGAAGTTTGAGAGAGTGCATCGATAGCTAAAGATCAGATCAAGGGAGTGACCATCTTTGTGAGTGGGCGAATCAGTTCATTGTGACAAACCAAAAGAGGAAGTGAGTTGCAGAAGTTGTTTTGCAGAGGAGGCAGTGGGATTGTCAAGAGGGATGTTGAAGTCACCAAAAATTTGGGAAGGGGTGTCTGAGGAAAAGAAATAAGGTAGCCAGGCAGCCAAGTGATCTAGAAATTGAATTGAGGAGCCAGGAGGACGGTATATGACTGCAACACGTATAGAAAGAGGAGAGAATAAGCAAATCATGTGGGTTTCAAATGAGGAAAATGTGAGGGAAGAGATGGAATGTATTTGTTGAAAGGTGCAACGAGAGGAAAGTAAAACACCTACACCACCTCCTTGTCTATTACCAGACCTAGGAGTGTGGCTGAGTGGAGACCCCCATGTGACAGAGCAGCAGTGGATGCTGTGTCTAGGTGAGAGAGCCAGGTTTCTGTTAGGTTCAGAAGGTTGAGGGAGTGGGAGATAAAGAGGTCATGTATAGAAGTGAGTTTGTTGCAAAGAGAGCGAGAGTTCCATAGTGCACAAGTGAAAAGGATAGTGGCTTTTGATGCAAGAGGAATGTGAGTAAGGTTGTCAGAGTTTTGTTTTTTTGAGTCTGTGGGATGGTGTACATGGATGTGCACGGCTAGGCAGTTGTTTGGGGACCAGGATTAGGGGAGATGTCACCAGCAGTTAGTAAAAGCAAGAGGGAGAGTGACATGAGATGAGATACAGATTTGCAGTAATGAGACTGCTTTTGAGACAAGCTGCAGGGGGAAGAGAGAGTGTTTAGGAATAGGTAAACTTCGTAAGTACAAAAGTAAGGTGAGTTTAAGAGAGATGGGCTAATTAACAGTGCAGGTGGAGAGCGAGAAGGAGTAATTGAATAATGTAGTTTGCTATAGAGACAAAAGGCAGCAAAAAGGAATAAGAAGATATAAGGCATTTTTAAAAAAGAGGGAACCAGTTAAACACATTAGGTACAGTATTACAGTTGCAATTGCATAAGAAAACAGTAAGGTATATCAAACATAATATTACAAAAGTACCTGCCTTTTTCTTGCCCCTTGCCCAATCCTTGTCAAATTCTTGTATAATTCTATTGCTAATGCCACACTTATAAAATGTTCACTTTGAAAATGTGAACATATGTTGTTATAGCAATGCACATCCCAAACTAGTGTGAAATATAAGCAGGGAGGGCAGTCAGCTGAGTCCACTAAAATTAGTTGATTGCTAATCAAAGACAATTGGAAAGGCCAATTGGAAAATTAGATTCTGGTCTGGTCAAGGTGAGATGTTAAGTAAACAGACAATAAAATGTGTAGGAGGTTAAAACTATGGAATGAGACAACTATACATTTTAGAATATGTTTATTGCTGCAAATTATTTTTTCAAATTGCCATACTCCACATATCTCTTATTTGGGGGAGATAACCCTGACTTGTTACTGGAGTAGACACCATTGGCCAGTCATTTTGTTAGCAAAGCTATCATTATTTTGTAGTGTTTAATTATATATTCTGTGCTAAAGCCAGTTATTGACAGATGTGGGGTTAGGCTTGTGTAGCTTGCCATGAGCTCATTCAGTTCTCAAACGGGAAAACTTAATTTTCAGACTTAAAATTACATGAAAATGAGGCGATATAAATCATTAAAGTATATAGCTTTTTTTTTTTACTGCACATTATTAAATGTTTTATATGACAATCTTAAATTGTTCACTCCCCTATAGGACCAGATTACGAGTAGCGCATTAACTGTTATGCGCGAGCAATATGGGGTTTATCGTGGCTGTTTGCGAAAGTAAATGCAATTGCTTGAGCGCAATTGAGATTAACGGGCCTTGGGTTAATGTGATCTCAAAGCTCTGGATAACTGTTTTGCAAAACAAAAAAGTGTTACAAAACACATCAAAAATACATTACAAAGTACAGTTACACTCATGACATGATATAATAAAAATTATTAAAATATCTATTGCACAAAAAAGATATCAGGTCTCATATATGAATTTACAGACATATATACACATATAAACACATAAAAACATACAGTATGTACATACATATATATATGTAAGTGCATTAGAGCACTTTGCACTTAAAGGGACACTGAACCCAATTTTGCTTTCTCTCGTGATTCAGATAGAGCATGCAATTTTAAGCAACTTTCTAATTTACTCCTATTATAAATTTTTCTTCGTTCTCTTGCTATCATTATTTGAAAAAGAAGGCATCTAAGCTTTTTTGTTCAGATCTCTGGACAGCACTTTTTAAATTGGTGGATGAATTTATCCACCAATCAGCAAGAACAACCCAGTTTGTTCACCAAAAATGGGCCGGCATCTAAACTTACATTCTTGCATTTCAAATAAAGATACCAAGAGAATGAAGAGAATTTGATAATAGGAGTAAATTAGAACGTTGCTTAAAATTTCATGCTCTATCTGAATCACGAAATAAAAAATGTGGGTTCAGTGTCCCTTTAAGTAGATGAAAACATGTAAATGAATATTTATGCAATATTCATATTTATTAAAGGATTTGACTATGTATTTCTGTAAATATTTCACATTCCGATGTTCTGCACATAGTAGAATATGTTCTTTGTATTTTTAAATATATATTTATATATATATATATATATATATATATATATATATATATATATATATATAGGTCTAAAAAATATTTTTGTGCAAAAAAACATCAGCTATACGTGAAATAAGTATTTATAAATAAATAGAACATATGTGAAGAACATTGGAATGCAAAATATTTATATTTTCACGTTGGACTAGCAAACTGAGGCCTAGATTTAGAGTTGGGCGGTAGCCGTGAAAACCAGCGTTAGAGGCTCCTAACGCTGGTTTTGGGCTACCGCCGGTATTTAGAGTCAGTCAGGAAAGGGTCTAACGCTCACTTTCCAGCCGCGACTTTTCCATACCGCAGATCCCCTTACGTCATTTGCGTATCCTATCTTTTCAATGGGATCTTTCTAACGCCGGTATTTAGAGTCGTGGCTGAAGTGAGCATTAGAAATCTAACAACAAAACTCCAGCCGCAGAAAAAAGTCAGTAGTTAAGAGCTTTCTGGGCTAACACCGGTTTATAAAGCTCTTAACTACTGTGCTCTAAAGTACACTAACACCCATAAACTACCTATGTACCCCTAAACCGAGTTCCCCCCACATCGCCGCCACTCTTTTAAATTTTTTTAACCCCTAATCTACCGACCGCCACCTACGTTATACTTATGTACCCCTAATCTGCTGCCCCTAACACCGCCGACCCCTATATTATATTAATTAACCCCTAATCTGCCCCCCTCAACGTCGCCTCCACCTGCCTACATTTAATTACCCCTAATCTGCCGAGCGGACCGCACCGCTACTATAATAAAGTTATTAACCCCTAATCCGCCTCACTCCCGCCTAAATAACCCTATAATAAATAGTATTAACCCCTAATCTGCCCTCCCTAACATCGCCGATACCTAACTTCAATTATTAACCCCTAATATGCCGACCGATTCTCGCCGCTACTGTAATAAATGGATTAACCCCTAAAGCTAAGTCTAACCCTAACACTAACACCCCCCTAAATTAAATATAATTTAAATCTAACAAAATAAATTAACTCTTATTAAATAAATTATTCCTAATTAAAGCTAAATACTTACCTGTAAAATAAACCCTAATATAGCTACAATATAAATTATAATTATATTATAGCTATTTTAGGATTTATATTTATTTTACAGGTAACTTTGTATTTATTTTAACCAGGTACAATAGCTATTTAATAGTTATTTACTATTTAATAGCTACCTAGTTAAAATAATTTCAAAATTACCTGTAAAATAAATCCTAACCTAAGTTACAATTAAACCTAACACTACACGATCAATAAATTAATTAAATAAAATACCTACAATTATCTACAATTAAACCTAACACTACACTATCAATAAATTAATTAAATACCTATACAAATAAATACAATGAAATAAACTAACTAAAGTACAAAAAATAAAAAAGAACTAAGTTACAAAAAATAAAAAAATATTTACAAACATTAGAAAAATATTACAACAATTTTAAACTAATTACACCTACTCTAAGCCCCCTAATAAAATAACAAAGCCCCCCAAAATAAAAAAATGCCCTACCCTATTCTAAATTAAAAAAGTTCAAAGCTCTTTTACCTTACCAGCCCTGAACAGGGCCCTTTGCGGGGCATGCCCCAAAGAATTCAGCTCTTTTGCCTGTAAAAAAAACACATACAATACCCCCCCCCAACATTACAACCCACCACCCACATACCCCTAATCTAACCCAAACCCCCCTTAAATAAACCTAACACTAAGCCCCTGAAGATCTTCCTACCTTATCTTCACCTCGCCGGGTATCACACCGATCCGTCCTGGCTCCGGAATTTTCATCCAAAGCCAAGCGGGGGCTGGCGATCCATAATCTGGCGGCTGAAGAGGTCCAGAAGAGGCTCCAAAGTCTTCATCCTATCCGGGAAGAAGAGGCGATCCAGACCGGCAACCATCTTGATCCAAGCGGCATCTTCTATCTTCATCCGATGAGGAACGGCTCCATCTTGCAGACCTCCGACGCGGAACATCCTGCTGGCCCGACGGACTACCGACGAATGAAGGCTCCTTTAAGGGACTTCATCCAAGATGGTGTCCCTCGAATTCCGATCAGCCAATAGAATGCGAGCTCAATCTGATTGGCTGATCGGATCAGCCAATCGGATTGAACTTGATTCTGATTGGCTGATTCCATCAGCCAATCAGAATATTCCTACCTTAATTCCGATTGGCTGATAGAATCCTATCAGCCAATCGGAATTCGAGGGACGCCATCTTGGATGACGTCCCTTAAAGGAGCCTTCATTCGTCGGTAGTCCGTCGGGCCAGCAGGATGTTCCGCATCGGAGGTCTGCAAGATGGAGCCGTTCCTCATCGGATGAAGATAGAAGATGCCGCTTGGATCAAGATGGTTGCCGGTCCGGATCGCCTCTTCTTCCCGGATAGGATGAAGACTTTGGAGCCTCTTCTGGACCTCTTCAGCCGCCGGATTATGGATCGCCAGCCCCCGCTTGGGCTTGGATGAAGATTGCAGGTGCAGCTCAAACAGCCCCATTGTTTTCTATGGGGGAATCGTGCACGAGTACGTTTTTGAAGCTGGCCGCGTCCGTAAGCACCGCTGGTATCTAGATTTTCAGTGGCGTTAAATTATGCTCTACGCTCCCTTTTTGGAGCCTAACGCAGTGAAAACTCAGCCATTCTGTGAACTCTAAATACCAGCGGTATTTAAAAGGTGCGGGAGAAAAAAAGCACGCGTAGCTAACGCACCCCTTTGGCCACAGAACTCTAAATCTAGGCGATATTGAATATGCAATAGGGTTTGCATGAGAGTAGGGTTTAAGTTTTTTTTTTCCACTTTTTTTGCTCTAATGACTTCTATGGGGGAATAGGTTATAAGGCGAGCAATATCGTAAGATCCGCTTTTCATGCACGTGGGGTTAGCACGCGAGCGAATACAGTTTACTCACAACTCATAATACAAGTGCAATCCAATGCAAACAAAAAGCTTACTTCTAGGGCAGTTAACGATTGAGCAGGATTGTTAAATAGCGCTCCACTTGTAATTTGGACATAAAATGGTGATAATAAATATAATATTAATACATTTTTAACAGACAGGAATTACATTTTTAGCAGGTACTGTATCAATTACATATACAGTGTAAATGTTAAATTAGTTTTTACCTGTGTTTGAATTTGTATATGTGGAGCTTGACACCCCAGAAACCATATTAGTAGGAAGCAATTGACAAATAATATTTGTCCATTCAGTATAAAAGTTTTTTTTCATATTATCCTCCACCTGTTTTTATTCTTTCTTGTTTTCTCTAGATATTTTAGCCTTTACCTTAATTTTTAGCCTTTACCTTAATTTTTATGTCTAAAAATCTTTTTTTTTTATATTTCGCTGCTGACTGTGGCTTTGAATGCTACTGCTGATGCTGCTGCAGAGATTTATTCTTAGATTAGTGTTCGCTCATAAATTGTGAAACATAGTATTGGCAGACATGTATCCAAAAAGTTTAGATTCATTTTTTTCGATCTCTTGACATGAAACCTAATTTTCCATCTCATTAAAGGCAGAATTACGCACACCGAACAGGTCTCAAAGTATTTTCATCCTATGGTAACATACATTTAAACAAATTATTAAAACATGCAAAAAAACACATATAAGGACATCCTATGTGTGTTATAATTAAAAAAATTTTATAAAGGGTTGTAAGTATTTGGGGTGTCAATTTCACCAACACATATACAGTACATCTAAATAGATTATTTGACTTCACAAGTGTCAACTTTACATTATCATAGTTAATGAAAATATTTTAAGAAATATTAATAGAAATATGAACATACTGAATATACAAGTGTAAATTGAAAACATTATAAACGTTAAGGGCCAGATTACAAGTGGAGAAGAAAGAAAATAACTCGTGCAATAAAATTAACAAATCTAAACAACTCAGGAGGCTTGCTTTTCCGAGACAACCTCTGGATACACTGTTTCCAATGCAGCAAAGGATTCTGGATAAGATATGCAAATGAGGTTCACAATGACTCCCTTTAACCTTTTTTTAATATTTCACTACTGACTTGTTTAGATTTGTTAAATGAACTACAAGTGTTATTTTCTTTATATTTTGTGATTAGTGTAGGATTTTAAACTCACTTTTCACCTCTCCATAATTAAAAAAGTTGTTGTGATTACCTATATATATATATATATATATATATATATATATATATATATATATATATATACATACACTGTATATATATATAAAAAAAATGATATATAGGTATATACAGTAATGGCCAAAAATATTGGCACCCCTGCATTTCTGTCAGATAATGCACCATTTCGCCAGAAAATTGTTGCAATTACAAATGTTTAGGCATTCTCATGTTTATTTCTTTTGTTTGTATTGGCATGACACAAACAAATGGGGAGAAAAAAGCCAAATCTGACACATTCCATGCAAAACTCCAAAAATGGACTAGACAAATTATTGTCACCCTCAATTTAATATTTGGTAGCATACCGCTTGGGGAAAAAAACTGAAATCAATTGCTTTCTGTAACCATCATCAAGTTTCTTACAACTCTCTACTGGAATTTTGGTCACCTTTAACCAACTGCTCCAGGTCTTCTCAGATTGCAAGGGTTCCCTTTCCCAACTGCGGTTTTGAGATCTCCCCACAGGTGCTCTATGGGATTGAGATCTGGACTCATTGCTGGCCAATTCAGTACTCTCAAGCACTTTGTCTTAAACCAGCACTTTGTCTTAAACCATTTCTGGGTGCTTTTTGACGTGTGCTTTGGGTTATTATCATGCTGTAAAACCCATGAAATCTGAAGGAGGCCCAACTTTCTGACACTGGGCCCTACATTGCAAAACAGATTTCTTAATGCCATGCACACAGTCAAGACATCCAATGCCTGAAGCAACAAAGCAACTCCAAAAAATCAGAAAACCTCCACCATGTTTGACTGTAGGGACTGCATTCTTTTCTTTAAAAGCCTCATTTCTTTTTTTAAAAAACAGTAGAATGATGGGCTTTACCAAAAAGCTGTAATTTTGTTTCTTCTGTCCACAGCACACAGTATTTTGGCTTCCTCAGGTAAGTTTTGGCAAACTCCAATCTGGCTTTTTTATGCTTCTGTGTCATCAGTAGGGTCCTCCTGGGTCTCCTACCAAAGCGTCCTTTTTTATTCAGACGGCGATGTATTGTGCAAGCTGACACATTTGTACCCTGTGCCTGAAGGACAGCTTGAATTTGTCTGGAAGTTGTTTCTGTAAAAAAAGTGTAGATATGCTTTACTACACTATATAAAAAACTATCTGGACATTTGGAATAGTTAATCAGTCTAGTCTAGTGACAACACTCCCCATTTGGGAGCAACTTGGATTCTTGACGTGTGGCCTCCTAATAGCTATTTACCAGTACCTACACTTCCTAATTTTCAGTACTCCAGAGGGTTGGAGCTCTGCTCCGGAGTAGCAGATGGCACTCTAAGAAGAATTTAAGTACTGAGGTGTTGAGAAGTTCAGGCGTTGGACTGAGGCCATAGCAGGAGACGGTGGGGTCTTTGGAATAAGGAGCAGCCACTGTCTACCGCTGATGGATACCTGGACAGCTGATCAGACCCTAGAGACCACCTGTGAGGATGGCTATTAGGAACTTCAAGTAGCTGAGAGAAGCCCTTTGGGTGCGGCAGTCGAGTAGGCTGCAGAAATTAGCAAAGTGCGTAGTGGCGCGAATGGCCGCCATATTGCTTTCGGAACCTATAGGTCTATAGAGTTAACCCAGCAGAAGTGAATCACGGAGCTTCTGTTCCTATTAATGTCTTTGCATCATCAGGGTCCCTACAAGGCCTCCTTTACAACTCTATACCGTTGGAGGTACCCACTCAGCTCTCCAGTGTGAGCCGCTTTCAGAGAGCTGACATTCTGCTAGGTACCTGGTGAGACCTACTCCTTACATATAATATTGTGCACACTGTGGGTCCACCTAACCTATGCCCTCCTTTTTGACCGAATAAACTGCCTCTGAGATTCCTACTAGTGACTAGCTCTCACAACAAGCTGACAACCCATTAAAGATCCCCATATCTCTTGCTGACCACTCCTTATTTTACCAAGTTGTGAATGTTAAGGTGGCTATAGAATATGGGAAACCTACCTATACTTAGGAACTATATACCATTTATATAAAAGGGCCCCCCCCCCTCTGTCTCCTAAAAAGTCATAACTTGGACTTATAAACCTCCTCTTCTTTTTTCTTACACACACCATATCACAGTATTACTGGGAACCTACTTTATCCTACAACTGATATTACCATCTGTTTTCCACTCACCTTCTTTATAAGATGAACATTACTTTGCTTAGTCCAGTCAGCTATGCCTTTTATTAGGTTCTGTGAACAATGATAATATCTTCACCCACACACCTTTGCGACACTTCCTGGGATGGTACACCCCGGAACATACTGGAAGCTCAGAGAACTCCCACTTTAACCACTTACTGTTATTATTGATTGTACAAGTCTACATATGTTATCTTGCATAGCTGGTTATTATTAATATTGAAGTAGCTCAAACACTGCTTTTACTTGTATCATATGTGTATCTGTATTTACTGCGGCTGCTCCTGTACCTAATATATTTTATCACAGACCTTCTCTCACCTCCTTCTTTCCTGCTTAGCTTGTCTAGGTCGGTCACTTCCTCTTTCCTTTCCCCTTCACATTGGGTCGTATCCCCCTAGTCCCTAAGGTGAGAGATTGGTTCTACTCTTATTCTCATATTAACACCCAATCTTTCTTGGGATCACTTTCTATATTTGAGATCACCACATTCTTTTATTATATATCAACTAGGTGCACCTTCTAATTTTGGATTCTAGTGATTATAGGGGGGGGGATAAAAAAAAGGGTTACAACTTACGATATAGTTGTTAAGATCACCTAGACTTACTGTAAAAAGACAAAATATCCTTAACCCCTTTTTGATTTCCCACCTAATTTCTTATTGTACGAGTCTACCTACCTTGATTGGTCTTTTGAGATAGGTTTATAGCCCATTTATAGCCATTTATAGCCCATTTATAGCCCATTCCACCAACTGACATGTTGGGGTAGATTTTAGGAGGTGCCACCCAGCCCTGCTCCATTTTACATTGCATGTTATTTATATACGTAGCTCATCTTTAGTCAACTAATTAAGTAGCCTAGCACCCCTCTGATAGTTACAATCAGAAAGTTTGTATTATTCTCATCTTTATATCCCATTTGACAATGCCTCACACTTCTAGAAGGCTCCTGAAGACTCTGGGAAATGTTAAAAAAAACTGTTTTCGATCACTTCTCTCAACCACCTAAAGAACCCGAGGAGATGTCAAATGATGGCCTTAGTGACTCTGAATTAATAGGTGAAGTTTCTCAATCTGACCTGCACCTCTCCACTCATACCCAAAACTTCATTACTAAAATTACCCTGAAAAAAATGCTTGCTTCACAAACACGCTCCATCACGCAGGAAATCCAGAGAAGCCATGCTGAGTTAAGAAAAGATATCTCTGAGATTGGTGAGAGAGTTGATGTTCTTGAGAGGAGACAAGATAATGTGGCCACAGATCAGACAAACCTCTTGGCATATTCAGAAGCTCTATCAGATCAATTAACCCAACTCAAATTCAAACTAGCCGACGTAGAAGATCGTGCACGCAGAAACAATATTCGGTTTCTTGGGGTCCCAGAAGAAATTCTCCATACAGACCTTCAAGGGTACCTAAAGGACCTGTTTAATGAGTTGCTTGGTTCAATTGAGAACATGACATCTACCATGGAAAGAGCTCATAGAGCGTTACGACCAAAAACAGTCTCTCAAGATAAGCCAAGAGACGTAATTGTTTGTTTTCATAGTTTCCTATTCAAGGACAAACTGATGCAGGCTGCCTTCCATAGGCCGCAACTCTCTTACTAGTTTAAGGATATACAATTACTGCCTGATTTGTCAGCGCATACTCTTCAGCAGCAACGACAATTTCAACCTATCACTTCAGTGCTACACAAGGCAAATATAAAGTATAGATGGGGCTATCCAACTAAACTAATAATTACAAAGACAACCAAACTCAGGTGGTTTCTACTCTATGCCAAGGCAGTGCCCTCCTCATTCAGTGGGGTCTCATGACTGAAGTTTCGCAGCCTCAATTCTCCTTGCAGCCGAAACTATGTGCAACTGCTTCTGCATGGACTGTCAAAGACCAAAGACCAAAAAGATTAAAGACCCAACAGAACCAGGAACCTTCAAGGCCTCACACACTCCCACCTTGAGCTCAGGCCTAGTATGAGTTTTTGATGGAAATCCTTCCATTGGGGATACTTACTTCAATGTGTAGTTAAAGAAGAATCTGAAATATCAGGCCACCCCTGGTGGTTGTTGACTGTCATTTTTTTTTAATTATATAAGCGTTGTTGACAAAATGGTTTGTTCACAATGTTTTTTTATTTTTTTTTAAAAGAGCTTTATTGAACATTCTACAAATATATTAAATTTTTTCTGAAGTTTTCCTGGTAACATGAAATGTTATAAGTATCGGCACACAGTGCCTTGTTTAACAAGCTTCTTTCCTGGTTAGCACAAATTGTCCAATTATGGTTGATTTTAATTGATCCCTTAAAGTCAATGTCTCTGAGTGCTGAATGCGCCCAGTATTGCCACTCGTGGTTTTCGGGCCAAAAGATGATGAAGAAATGCATAACAAATTATTCACTTTTAACTTGACTTTCTGTTGTCAACAATTCAGAGAAATATAATTAAAGATACACTACCAAAGATACACTGTGCCCTCTCCCCTCTCTCTCCTTCTCTCCCAAGGGGGGGCTATTGTTTTTACCCATTCTGCAGTCAACCTTTGTCCCCATCGTTATTCAGTCCCTGCATGTTATGCACTCCCTCCATTGCATTAGCATGATTTTGTGTGTATCTAGCATATTGTTCTGTATGTGATGGTATCTTTCTAGGTGTAGTAGGGTGTCTGCCTGTCTCCTCCACTCCTCTATTGTTGTAATTGTCTTAGTTTTCCAGTACCTTGGGATCAGCATCTTTGCTCCATTCAGCATGACTAACCATAGTGCCCTCCTTGCTTTATTTTCTAGATTAGGTAATGCGAGGAATAGGAGTGTCTTAAGGCTATTCTGTAATGATTTCCCTGTAGCTGTTCTAATGTGGCTCAAAATCTCCGTCCAAAACTGATCCAGTCCAGGACAGTCCCACCAGATGTATGTAAGAGTGCCCTCTCCCCCACATTCCCTCCAACACTTCCCTGAGGCCGTTTTGTACATGTATTTTAGTCTGCTAGGGGTGAGGTACCACCTGGACAAAAATGTGTAACTGAATTCCTGAACAGTGCTTGAGACCGATGAGCATTTTGTAGTCTGAAATGCAGTCAGCCATTCTTGTACATCTATTTCTATGTGTAACTCTCTCTCCCAGGCTCTAGTGTAGGAGGGTAGTGTCTGTGTGTCCTCTATCAAGAGGAGTTTATATAACAGGGAGATTGCATGCTCTGTTGAGGACTCATGGATACACATAGTTTTGAAGGTGGTCGCCTGTCTAAGAATGTTATGCTTCTGCTTGTGTGTCAGTAAGAAATGGCTAAGCTGGGAGTGTGCCAGCCAATTTGTGTTGATGTTGGGCTTGTGTTTTTTAATTGTTTAAAAGGATTTTAGTTTATTCCCCTAGACTAATGCCGAGAGTGTCCGCTCCCGGAAGGATATTCTGGTGCTGAGGTTTGTTTCTCTATGATTCCAGGGCATTGCAGAATTCTGATATGTAGGAGTCAGGGGGGGGGGGAATTGAGTAGATGTGTTTGTGGAGGTGTTAAGGAGTTTGTCCCAACTGGCAAAGAAATCTGTGAGCAGTGGGTACAATATTCCCCCAGCGTTCCCTGTGCCTAGCATGGCGCAGTCTAGCTGCAACCACAATTTCTTGGGGTCATTACTGCACCAGTCTAACAATTTTTTTAAGATAATGGCTTGTTTATATACGTTTATGTTGGGCAGGCCAGGTCCTCCCCTATCTCTGGGCAGGTATAGTGTGTTCTTCGCGACTCTAGGCTTAACTCCCCCCATATGCACTGTTCTATTATGCTTTGGATTTTATGTAAGTAGTTTAAAGGCAGGGGTATAGGGGTGGTCTGTAATAAGTATAAGAGTCTAGGAAGCACGTTCATCTTGACCACATTGACCCTGCCTAACCACGATATAGGTTTGCTTTTCCAATTCGACAGGTCTGCCACTAAGTCAGCTTCCAGCCTTTTGTAATTGGCCATACATACTTCCTTTTTGGTCTGGAGATATATAGATGCCTAAGTATTTCATCTTAGTATCCTGTTTTTTAAGTGGGCAGTCACTAGGGTCTGATCAAATTTAATTATGTCATATGTGATATTTAGAATTTCAGATTTTGTAAGGTTTAGTTGAAATTTTGAGACTTTTCCAAAGGTTTGGAAAATCTCAAGAGCTCTAGCTCAAGAGCTACTGAATTTCATTTTGTGCAGAACGGATTTGAGAAAGCCCCAGTGCACCCTATCAAACACTTACTCAGCGTCCGTGGAGATCAGGGTCATGGGTATTTCTTGCAATTGGGCGTGTGTTATTAATTGGAAGGTTCTTAGTGTGTTGTCCCTAGCCTCCTGACCAGGGACGAATCCCACTTGATCCGGGTATATCAGACCTGGAAGGACTTTATTGACCCTGGTGGCTAAAATGTTTGCAAATATCTTAATGTCCGAATTTAAAAGAGAGATGGGTCTGTAGCTCTCTGGCTTATCAGGGTTTTTTCCTGGCTTGGGGAGCACTGTGATGTGCGCTGCCAGCATGCTATCTGGGAATTCCCTCTCCTCCAGCAGTGAATTAAATAATGAGGACAGTGGGGCCAACATATGGTGTAGATAGGTCTTATAATACTTTATGCCCAGGCCATCTGGTCCTGGGCTTTTGCTGTTTGGCATGTTTTTAATTGCGGTCTTAATTTCTTTTTTTTTTCTTTTTTTTTTTTCTTTTTTAAAGATTTTTATTAGTGTCTCCAGCAAGAAATAAAGATGAGGCATGATATACAAAAAGAAAAAGAAAGAAAAAACATAATTGAGCACCTCGCAGGGCAGAGTAAATTCCTGACAGTCCAGGCAAAATGTTATACAAACAAATATCACAGTTATAGGAATTATATATAGCTTCACCAGTGTTACAGAACCCCCCCCCCCCCCCAGAAAAAATCGACCAAAAGGTCTGTCATAGGAATAATAACTGATAAAGTAAAATCTTGCTGGTAATTAGACAATTTTCACTTATTTTATAAATACATATAACAAAAACTAACAGATCCCAACTATCCAAATATTGATTCCTTCTTATGGGAAGGAGGGAAGGTTACCCTGTAAACCTATAAGTAGTAGATTTACTAAGACAAAAAAGAAAAAAATATATAGTAGAGGTTACTATTTCCTAAATCTTTACCGGTACCACCCTGTAAAAGCCTAAACCATACCTAGCTGGGTAGTGCGTAATTAAAACAATACAAACATATGACTTTAAACAAAGATCAACAAGACAGAAATCAGTGGAAGAGGATAAAAAAAAAAGGAATATCTCGCCCCGCTCTTCACCACCCCCACTCCACATCAGCTAATCTGCTCTTCTAGCTTGCTCACCCTACTGAGATGTTGGTATTTATTTAACAAGATTAGTTGTTGAAAAACAGGAGAATCTTGCTTTGTATATTACAAAGATAGGATATTAAAACCTTGTCCCATTTTATAAAAAACAATCGTAGTTTGTTCACTAAGAAGATCATAGGGTCTTTTATATCAATTGCTAAGTGGAGTGACATATTCTTAACAAAAGCAGCTATACTAGGTACTTATCTTCCCTTCCAACTTCTTAAGATCAATTGTCTTGCAACCAGTATAGCCGTATTGACTAACTGTTTGTTCTGAATCTCTTTCTCATGTGCAAGAAAAATAACCTGTTCTAGGTTAAGTTTAATTTTGCTTGATATATATTTATTAAGCCAATATTCTACTTTACACCAGAAGTAATACATTTTGGGGCAAGAATAGAAGGCATGTGTCAGATCCGCTTCCAAGGAACTACATCTTAAACATTTAGTGATTCTTGGATTTTTCCATTTGGACATAGATAAGGGAGTAAGATAGGCTCTATTTATTAATTTAATGTGAGATTCTCTAAATGAAATTGCTCGAGTATAATCTAAAATCAATGTTAGGCTTTTTTTTAAAGCAATCAAAGCTTAAATTCCTAAAATCTCTACGCCACTTAAAGGGACACTGAACTCAATTTTTTGCTTTTGTGATTCAGATAGAGCATGACACTTTAAGCAACTTTCTAATTTCTCCTATTATCACATTTTCTTCATTCTCTTGGTATCTTTATTTGAAATGGAAGAATGTAAGTTTAGATGCCGGCCCATTTTTGGTGAAAAACCTGGGTTGTCCTTGCTGATTGGTGGATAAATTAATCCACCAATAAAAAAACTGCTGCCCAGAGTCCTAAACCAAAAAAAGCTTAGATGCCTTCTTTTTCAAATAAAGATAGCAAGAGAACGAAGGAAAATTCATAATAGGAGTAAATTAGAAAGTTGCTTAAAATTGCATGCTCTAACTTGCCCTGGGTTTCCGGAGGAGGAGCACAGGTGTGAGCTCAGGTGATGCACCTGTTCTGATCTGATTTCTCCTACCTGCAAGCTCTTGGCGAAATCCGCGCCTAAACCCTGGTGTCTGGGGTGGCTTGTATTGCTCTATACCACTGCTGCTGGAAACCCCATAGTGCCTTATCATCGCACTAAAGCTGCTCATAGCAGCCCTGAGAGAGGTCCCACTCTGGCGGTAAACCTTAACCTATTTTAAAAAATAAAGCCGGTGCTACGATACAGTGTTCCCATGCAGAGGAGGCTTTTGCTGGGAAAAATATAAACTACTAACAGGTGCTTCAGTCACTCGCTTGTTACCTGGAAACTGTGGGCTCACTCTGAGCCAAAGAACTGAGGCTAATGTGACTGTTACTGGAGCTGTGCCACCTCCAACTCTTCGTACAGCGAGCTGCCATCTGTTTCACCTCTGAACTGTGAGTACCGCAGGGACCCGTGATTCCCTGCATCCTTCAACGACAGTGGAGGAAGAGTTGTGGCTGAGACACCGCTGTACCTGAGGGAGAAGATCTACCTCTTGAAAATCCCTGCTCCCTTATTTTCTGATCTATAAGCGGCAGTGAGTACTATAAGCGAGCCGAGAATTCTTGCATCACCGGGCGGCAGCGGAGGGTGAGCTGCGCTTAAAAACCCGGTACAGTGTGTGTGAAGTCTGCCCTCTGAGCTTTGTGTTTCTTCCCTACTGCCTTGTGAACGGCTGTGTGTGCCGCAGGGAGCCGGGACTCTTTGTATCCTTTGTTGGCAATGGAGAGCCTCAAGTGGTGGGGCAGTCTGTCTCGAAGCTGCTTTTCGTCCTCTTCTTGTCTTCCTCTCGGATCTATAAGCAGCTGTGAGTATCACAGGGAGCCAGGTCTCTCTGTGATCTGTGTTGTCAACGGAGTGAGAGCTGTGATCGAAGTGCCGGTGCAGTCCCGGTGAAAAGCTTGTGTCTCCATAGTCTTCGGCTCCTACATTGTCATCCTGTGAGCGGTGACAGATACCGGTACCCCCTGGGGCTGCTCCCACTTTATCTGAGGATTTCCCAATGGAGCCCCCACTTTTTGGAGCGCAGCTCCATATCTTGCTACCTTTGCTTTCTTACCTTGGAGAGGTGCTCCCCCTCCCACCGGAGCTGCGTGAGGGGGGGCTGCTGCAGTCAAGGGTACATTGTCCACTGGCTAAACACATGGAAGAATGGAAGGGTAACGTAGATCTGTTTTGTATGTGACTCATGATAGTCGGCTAAAGAGTTATAAGCATAGGAGTGACTGAGCTATATTTTTACCAAATAATCTTCTACATATGTACGTTATTTTTCTGTTTTTCGTTTACTCTTGCTGTTCTAGGTCTGTTACCCTGATAAAACAACAAGGGCAAAGCAAGCTACTATCTAAAGGCTATGATCATTGCTTTGAGCCCAACAGACTTTAATGACTTTTAAACATATAAGCTTGCTGTTTATCTCCGTTCTATGTTCTCACTGGTCATTGCAAGCTAAAAATTTTGGTCATAACACAGTGTTTTATTTTATTTCTATATTGTTTTTGTTTTTTGTGTTTTCCTGTTTATTGGTGTGTCTACAGGTTTTTACATATAAAGCTATCTAAGTATAAAAAACTGACACAATTTGCTAGAAAACATATCTAGGGTGATGATTGTATAGAACTAATGCAATTGTGAAAACCTGGAACTGCTCTAGGAGCTCACATAAATTTTAGGCTGTGAGTATATTTAGCTAAGGCACAGGGACATCTACTGATTATTCCCTTCAGTCACAGGCAGGACTGATCTTATTTCACGGTTGATTTGTACATAAAAGAAAGTTGAAGGAGAAGAAAAAACAAACAAAACAAAAAAAGCACTTTTCCTCACTCCCTTTCCTCTTTTTTTTTTTTTCCCTCTGGGGTCTCCTCCCCCCTCTATCACCTCAGCTTGTTTTTCTTGTTGTTTGTTCTCCCCCACTTCCTTTCCCCACAAGTATATGGATAAGTTTTTACACTCACAATCCAAAACCTCACCTTCAGCCATGTCAGCTAGACAAAGGGATAAAAGAACTAAGCCTAACACAGAGGCGGCTGGCGACGTACAGCTGGCCGCACGTGATTCCCTTAGTGCTCACGAGTCTATTGACCTACAGTCTCTAGTCTCAGATATATCTATGGCCCTTGCGCCTAAGTTTGAGTCACTTAAAGCAGAGATAAAATATGATATTGCTCAGCTAAGCACAGAAATTAAACAATTCTCAGAGAGATTCTCTGAGGTAGAACAAAGAGTATCTGATCTTGAAGATCTTACCATAGCTCAAAACACTAAATTAGAAGCTACCTCCTCAGCCCTTTCTAAATTACAAAACAAAGTAGAAGACCTGTAAAATCGGGCTAGACGAAATTTAATTTAATAGGGGTTCCCGAGGGGAAGCAGTTAGAAGATCTAAATAAATTGATCACTAAAACACTCCCAGCACTGTTGAATATCCCTGAGACCTATCATGATATTGTCATAGAACGGGTACATAGGTTAGGAGTAGCATCTCCCTCAAGAAACAATATGAGGCCAAGACCAATCCTAGCCAAATTTTTGAACTATCAAGACAAAATGATTTTTTTGCAAGCCTTTCGCAAGAATCAGCCCATACTTCTGGAAGGAACAAAAATATTGTTGTTCCAGGATTATGCAGCAGATACTGCTTCAAAAAGAAAGGAGTTAGCACCAGTTTGCACCAAACTTATACAGCAGGGACTGCATGCAACAATTGTCCATCCTGCTAGGCTTCGATTGGTCTATGATAATACTTCATATTTTTTTGAGTCTGCCAAAGCCGCAGAAGCTTTTTTTACTAAAAACAACATAGCTCAGTAGATTGGTCTCTGAGTATGAATAGATCTACTGTTTTATCACCATGATGGGCTCTCTTCAGGTTAGGGCAACAGACGGCCTAGATCCTCTAGATGTCTGGTTTATGTTTCTTGGTTTTTTGTTCTTGTTTGGGGTGTATAATCGTGATTTTGTTTTGTTTCTGTTTTACGTGGTGTGTTTTTTTTTTTTCCCCTCCCGCTACCACCTCCCGTCTCGAATTATAGATATTGTCTAAAATGAACGGGATTAAATTTATCTCCTGGAATATAGGAGGTCTTACTTCCCCTATTAAGAGAAAAACGATTATTTCTTATCTTAAAAAAATAGGCTCTTCTATTGCTTTTTTACAAGAAACACATTTGAAAACACAAGAAATTCTTAAACTTAAATCTTCATGGGTTAAGGAGGTTTTTTTTTCCCCTAGTCATAGTCGCAGAGGTGGAGTTGCTATTCTTTTGGGGAAAAAATTCAATTATGAGGTAATTCAGAGTCAGTCAGATGAAGAGGGGAGATATATTATTAGGAAAATTAAGATCGCGAGTATTCTGTATACGTTATGCAATGTTTATGCTCCAAACGTTTTTGACTTGTCTTTTTGGGATGCGTTGCAGGCCAGGCTTATGACATCTGCAGAAGGTTTCCTCATTTTAGCTGGTGACTTTAACATGGCTCCGCAGTACCCAATAGATAGAATGAGGCAGCAGGAGTTTTCTAAAAAAACTAAAAGGGATAATCTTGAGGCAAAACTGTTCTCTAGGATCTTTTCTAACTTGAGAGTAAAGGATATCTGGAGGCTTCAAAACCCAGATACGCGGGATTTTACGTGTCTTTCAAAAGCACATAAATCATTGTCCCGGATTGATTTATTTTTGATTGACGAAAGACTATGTAAATACAAAGTATCAGCTCAAATATTGCCTATCGCGGTATCTGATCATGCCCCAATATGTTTCGAATCTCAAATGGGTACATCCTCTCAGGCCAATAATCGTTTCTCTTATCCTAAGTTTTTGTCTTCTGACGTTAAGTTTAAAAATTTTCTGGAAACTAAATTTGCAGACTTCGCTATGTTTAATGCAGAGGCCATGAGTCGGCCTTCCCTGTTCTGGGAAACGGCCAAAGCAGTGATGAGATGGGAGATTCTTGCTTATACTATCAGGCGCACAAAGAGTCTTAAAAAGCGTGAATGAACTTCTTCGGGCAGTCACAAATTCTTATAATCTATATTTAATGGAAAAGACACCCCAGAAGTGGGCCAAATATATTACTGCACTAGAGGCGAGAGACTCACTGCTAACATATAAAGCCACTCAAAAGGATATACGGTTTTCCGCAAAATTTTATAAGTATGGGAATAAGACGGGAAAACTCTTAGCTAGATTAGTTAAGCAGGATCTAGGATCCCAGCTAATTGACGTACTCCATAGTAATGGGCAAATAGCCAGCTCTGCACAGGACCTTCTTCAAATTGTTTTTGACTATTATAAATCTATATACTCGGCTAAACCATCTGATGTTTTGGAACGCCAGAGGTTTTGGTCAGGCATCACATTCCCATCATTACTAGCATCATCAATTGAAGATCTTGAATCTCCTATTACTGAAGCAGAAGTGGCTAAAGCGATTAATAAGCTGGGATACAATAAAGCACCGGGACCGGATGCAATACCTAATGAATTCTATAGATCGGTATCAGCTATTATAACACCGCATGTAACTTCATTATTTAATCACATATATATAGAGGGTACTGCACCTACGTCTAGCTTTACCGCATCATTTACGTCCCTGATTTTAAAGAAGGGAAAAGATCCAAAAGCAATAGAATCTTATAGACCAATCGCCCTCATTAATATGGATTATAAATTGTTAACCACAATCCTTGCACAGCAGCTGCAGTCCCTTCTTCCTTCTATTATCAACTCGGACCAGGCCGGGTTCATGAAAAATAGGAATTCCGCTGCCAAGATAAGGGAACTTCTGCTTACCTTAGACTTTTTTTTCCAATACTACGATCTCCGATCAAATGGGACGAGAAAATGAAGCGGATCTGGCAATATTAGCCATAGATGCCGAAAAGGCCTTTGATTCAATTCATCATGACCATCTTTTAGTATCTTTAGAGAAGTTTGGTTTAAAAGGCAATTTCACGAATTTTATAGAAAAATTATATCACACGGCCTCTACTAGACTAATAGTTAACGGTTGTCTTCGGAGATAATTCTTCAGAGGGGAATGAGGCAGGGGTGTCCCCTGTCCCCGCTCCTTTTTAATATCGCTATTGAACCTCTTGCATTAATGATAAGACAGAGGCTTGAGGGGATTGTAGTCGCTGGACGGGAATTAAGAATAGCATTATATGCGGATGATATTCTTCTGTATTTAGCTAATATACGTAGGAATCTGCCAATTTTGGTGGCTATTATACAACAGTTTGGATCCTTCTCAGGATATAAGGTAAATATAAGTAAATCTTAATTTCTCTGGGTTAGGCAGACAAGTAACTCTCCTACAAATATACCTTTTTCTATAGTGAAGGACTCGTTTAAATACCTGGGTATAAATATCTCTAGTAACCCTGATACCTGGTATTCGCTGAATATCCCGCCTGTTTTAAATAAAGTTAGAGCAGCTCTTAAAAATTGGCAGAATCTACCTCTCTCATTATCTGGACGCATAGCAGTATATAAAATGATCCTACTACCTAAAATATTGTATGTTCTACAGAACATCCCTTTGCTATTGAAGAAAAAGGATATTACTTTATTTAATTCATATCTTCGATCCTTCTTATGGCAGGAAAGGAAGCCCAGAATGTCACTTGCAAAACTCTCTCTCCCAATAGGAGCTGGAGGTCTGGCTTTACCCGATTTGAGGGCATATAACTATGTTTTTCTAATTCGCATTGTAGCGGACTGGTTATTCCAGAGCAACTAAGTTACAAATACTGATCTTGAGATTAGCATCATGTACCCCTTCGCACCGGTGGCACTTATACATATGGACACGCCCGATATTCCACCCCATATTAGAAGATATAAAACTATACATAACATAATCCTGGCCTGGAAAAAAAGTATGTAATCTGCTTGGAGCAGAATATCATGTATCACGATATTTGCCATTTGTAGGGAATCCACAATTTCAGGACGGTTCACCTTCATTAATTTTTTCAAAATGGAATACTCGAGGGCTTGTTAATGTCTTCCAGTTGCTTGATATAGAAGAAGGCTGTATCCAATCATTTGATGCACTTAGATTGAAATTTAATCTCCCACATAGAAATTTTTATGTTTATCTCCAAGCCAGACACTACGTCATGAAATTAGTGAATGAGCACGGGTGAAACTGGTCACTAGGGCAGTTGGACAAGTGGCTTATTTTGGCAAAGAATGGAATTACGTCAATCTCCCCATGTTATATGATACTGGTGTCGGATAGAGGTACAATTAATCTTGATAAAATTGCGGGTAACTGGGCTAAACTCTTAGATAAAGAAGTTGATTCTAAAATACCTTCTATCTCAATTCAAGAGGTTGCTCGGACAACTCTCTCGTCTACATGGAGAGAATCCCATGTTAAGCTGTTACATAGGACATATTTTACACCAGAAAAGGGAATAAGATGTGGGAAAACTGGGGGGAGGAGCCAAATCCTGAACTGGATGGTCGCATATCTCTGCAGCTCCAGCTATTTCCTTTTAAAAGTCAAGTATAGCGACCATCTAATATAAATTTTTTCACTAACATTGGCACATTATCGGCTCTGGAATATATCTAGCCAAATAGTTAAGGAAAGTATATCTCGAGGCTGACAAGATACTACTAAGGACTTATGTGTATGCAGCACTCAGGAGAGAATAATCCCCAGCCCACGTGGAGGCCTACTACCACTGACCCCACCAAAGATACAGAGAATCCTCAACGGGTCAGCTAGAAATAAGACCATGGACACTCTCACTAACTGGGAAGTTGAATTGTCTGGGCTGCTGCGCAGCCATTTTGGTGATTTCGAGAGGAGCATAATCTCATTGTTCTCTGGAACCCCTAACCTACACCCTGCAGCGTATGCTGCACCTCTAGCTATACAGCAGATATCTACGGGAGGAGAAGAGAGGAAACAGACAGTGTGGCGACCAATCCGTGGGCTAACAGTGAATCTAGACCTGGACAACAGGGAGAGAACTCACCCAACTACAGCTGACCATCTCACACCTAGCCCCGCCATCGATCCGTTAGGTCCGGAGTACCTCAATGAGCCACAGTCGGTTGTTCCTGCAGCCCAAAAAAAGGAGTCATGGGACTTTACAGACAGTCCCCTGTCGACTATGGTGTTAGGAGAGTCCAGAGCTCAGATGAATGTGCGTTCCACTCGGGGAGGTGCGGCCGGCCTCCCGGAGTGTTGTGTAGCTATGTCTCTCATGATAGGTGATATGGGACAGAATTTACGATGGCAATGGCTCAGCAGCGATACAGGGGACTGGGACAGCGTTTTTAACTGGAATATTGGAACACGGATCCCACAAGCAACTTGTAGGTTAACCCCTTGGATATACTTTGAGGGTCAGGTAACTTTAAGGAAGCCCCACAATCTTCATCCCAAACAAGCATTAAACAGTACTGGAGTGGGATAATATATCGTACTTCATATGGTGGGGCTAATTTCTTATTTATGTGGAGATGGATTATGCCTCTATGAAACTTATCTCACTTATTATGCAACACCCATTTTGGCTTACAGATCTTTAGATATGTATAATGTGATAATTTTCTTATCCTGATTGTAAAATAAGTATGCTACCTGTAATGTAGTTCGTAGTTCTAAGCTCCTTGTTTCACATATCTACAACTGTTACATTGCTATGTACTTATAGGCAGAAATACTCTCTTAATATTCCTGTGACCCTTATTTTAAGGTAATCATTAGAGTTCTCAGCATATGTTAGAGGTTAATTTTTAGATCCACTCATACATTGTTATTGAAAAACTTTTAATAATAGATATAGTTGTCCTCACTGCTGGTACAATTTGGATTCTCTTTCCCACCACTGGAGGGGAGTCAAGAACTAGATGTGGGTTATTCTACATTGCAACCTTTATTTAACTTTTTGTATAGATCAATATTGTCATAACTAACTACAATGATCACCACCATACTTATGACCTGACGTTGTGCTATGTCATTATTTGGGGAATATGCCCAAGTTTTTAGTAGGGGCAGTTTTTCCTCCTTATGATTCATTTTAAGTTTTATGCTTTTACCTCCTTAGTATAAAGTTATGTATTCTAAGATGATATGAATCACTAAGTGACCAGGCTGTTGTACACAGGAAGGGCTGTTATCTTTGTACAAAATATGATTATCTTACCGACTTTGTTTTTATTAACAGTAGATTACAGATTAGGTTTGTTTGCTCTTCTTAGATAATAGAATGCCAACATTAATACGAGTATATTCATAGTTCATGAGTCCAGGAAACCCTTAAATTCAATGCCAATAGTTACCTTCTATATTTACCTGACATGGGTTCCGTGAGGAGTAAGCTTTATTCCTGATAGTTAAATATTAATCTAACTCCTACTCACCACTCATAAGGTTCCATTTATCATTATCATATGTGCACATACCTCCCCCCATACTCCCTTCGGCTTATTAGATAAGCGCATGAAAACATAAATTATGGCAAAGTTTAACGTTATTCTTATAGTTTTATATACTAAGCTACAGATATCAGAGCACGCTCTATATCTCATTAAATATGAAAATTCAGATTCATAATCTGAGATCCAAAAGTGGTCTCCTAATGTCCTTGATTGCCTTCTTTAACGTTAACTCTTTTCGCAATTCTATGTGAGGTCCAAGAGTGGCCTTATAAGTTCTCTTTATGGGAGGCATACAGCTTGATGGGTACCTCTTATGTTTATTGATTTTACAAATGTCATATGCTTCAGCTATGTTTTAGCTAAGATGTACAACATTTCTCTTTCGTTTTGTTTATTGTTGTATACTGTGAATTGGCATTTATGTTTTGTATACCCGAAAACTGAATCTCAATAAAAAAAAAAAAAGATGTGGGAAAACTAATTTTACTATCCGTCCCAAGTGCTCACTTCCTTCTGCAGGTCTCTTGCATATGCTATGGACTTGTCCAAAAATCAGGAACGTTTGGTTTAAAGTCCAATTTTGGCTCTGTAAAATACTAGGTCTCCCCTCGATAAATCTGATAGATATGAATGTAGTATTTCTCTTTTCCAACCCAGAAGATAAGCAGCTTAATACTAAATTGATTAATATAACTATACTGGCTGTTAGATACCTCATTTTTAAAAAATGGAAAATGAACACCGGTCCCAGTATTTCTGAAATTAAAAACTGCTTAAAAAAGCAATGTATTCTTGAACGATATAATGTTAATAATGATAATGATAATGATATCTCTAGGTTTTTTTTTAAGTGGTCAGCATTTCTAAAAAACATTTCCCCCTGTTGAAAGGGAATGTTTGATATATCCTTTACGTAACTCTGAATTAGTCCTCTTAGGGAGGTGGTGAAGGGGGTCTGAAAATTTGTGTTTTTTTTTTTTTTTTCTTTTTTCCGTCCTGATTCAATATGTGTTGCCCTAGGTTGTTTCTGTGTTTTTTTTTGTTTGTTTGTTTTTTGTTTTTGTTTTTGTTTGTCGTAATGTGTGTGGGTAGTTATGTCAGGGGTAAAATAATATAAAATCATCCAACAAGGGATTGAGTACCATTGTAATGAAGGAAAATTATTCTATTTCTGGGCAAGCTTCAGCTAATGAATGTTATATATTTACTTTGTTTCCCTGTGTTAAGCTGTAAACGCCTGAGGTTTTTATGGCCATGTATATTTTATGTTTTCTATTATGATGTTTAAATATAGGTCCATTACCTAAAATTTATATATTTGGAACCCAGAGCGGATTGTTTTTGTTTGACTTTTGATTTTCTTCTTTTTTCCTTGCTACTGTTTGTCAGTTTATCATGTTGGATATAAATAAAGACTTTAAAAAAAAAAAAAAATTGCATGCTCTATCTGAATCATGGAAGAAAAAAATTTGGGTTCAGTGTCCCTTTAACAAATAGTGTTGATAATTTCTCTTTGGCTTCTAAGAAAATAATACTTTTATACAGAAAGGAAATTGAATGTTTCCCCGACTGAAATATATTGATAATTGAATCTATATTTCTCAGATTATTTGGGTTGAAATCTTTCATTTTGTTGCTATCAATAAAATGTCGTACTTGTAGGTAAGCAAAAAATTCTGGGGTTTTCTTCAGATTATATTCTTAAACAAGAGAGTCAAAAGTTTTTACAGTCTAATCTGAATTAGTCCTTTCTTAGCCCAATCATAAAATGCGTATGTTTCTATGCCACTTATGAATTGGGGATTTCCCCTTATAGGAAGGTATTGTGATATTTTATAGTCAATCTGAAGAATTTGGCATACTTTCTTCCAAGCTAGAGTTATGTTATGGACTGTATATTGAAAGTTTATTCTTTCAGAAGTCTTTGTCAATGGATAATATATAGGTACAAAAAAGAGAGAGAAGTTTGACAGTACCCAGCACTCACAAAACACTATATAGTAACAGTATGTATTGAAAACCGGATTGTGTCAAGAACTGGTTATTAAAACGTAACTTTTACTAATGATAGAATAAAAAAGTGGTAAATAGTACCAAATGTATAACATAAATATGTGAGACATACATTTAAAACTTAGATTAAGAAACAGATCAGGACTGTGTGTGTGAGACTTCAAAAACAGAATTACTTCCCTGGGTAATAGTTCAAATACACTGTAACCCTGTGCATCAGGCATTGTCTGTGTGCATGAGACTTGCTAATTTGTGTTTACCTGGGACCTCTCTAAGCTCATATTGATGTGGCAATTGCCTTCCTTAATCAGTCATTTACAAACCGTTTCCTTTGCTGCTCTAGATACCAGTATTGCTCAGATTAGGTAATGTTGTTGGGGTCAATCCCCTTTTTAGATTAGCTTTAGAGCAATCTGTGTATTCTCTGAGCCCTGAGGGTTACGGTGTATTTGAACTATTACCCAGGGAAGTAATTCTGTTTTTGAAGTCTCACACACACAGTCCTGATCTGTTTCTTAATCTAAGTTTTAAATGTATGTCTCACATATTTATGTTATACATTTGGTACTATTTACCACTTTTTTATTCTATCATTAGTAAAAGTTACGTTTTAATAACCAGTTCTTGACACAATCCGGTTTTCAATACATACTGTTACTATATCGTGTTTTGTGAGTGCTGGGTACTGTCAAACTTCTCTCTCTTTTTTGTACCTATATATCTATCAGACAGTCAGCACCCCCCTTCTCCTACACTTCACCAGTGATACTAACTGGTATATAATGAATACTGAATAGATTATATATCTACTATTATTTCAGCATACTATATTATAAGGGGTTGATATTTGCTTAAACTAACACCGTTGCCACTATTTTCAATGGATAATGTAGCAGGGCTCTGAGAGATAAGGGGGAGATTGTAACTTCCTCACTTTGATAGTTGGTTATATGTTCTGTACCTGATAAACAGTCTAATGCTATTTTAGCTAAACAAACCCAGTTATACAGTTTTAAATTTGGAAGAGCAAGCCCTCCATCAGCTCTCAGGTGTGATCGATTCTTAAGTGCTATGCCAGGCTTTCCTTTGACCCACAAAAATTGTGTGCAATGAGAGTTACATTTTTGAAGATCTTTTGCCGGGATAAATACCTGAATGTTCTGCATAAGAAATAAAATTTTAGGAAAAAGCATCATCTTAATGAGGGATACTTTTGCAGAAAGGGATAGTGGTAATTTGGCCCAATTCTTTAAGCAATCAATTCATTTTTGCAATATAGATACATAATTCAGGCTATAACAATCCGCAGGGTTCTTTGAAAAAATTATCCCAAGATATTTCATTTTCCCAGATGCTAGTTTGAAAGGATTCAAGAACATGCTATTCTTTTTTTTTATAATCCACAAGATTTCTGACTTATTTAAGTTCATTTTATAACCTGAAAATTTACTAAATTCACAGATAATGTCAAGGATGAGCGGTATGTTTCTCCTGGAGTTATATATATAAAAGAGGATGTCATCCGCATACATGGATAAGATAATTCTTTTGTCACCCAATAAAATCCCTTCTAATCTATCCCTGCAGAAGATTGCCAGAGGTTCCAATGATATATTAAAAAGTAATGGTGACAATGGAGAGCCCTGTCTAGTTCCTAGTATTAAACAGGAAGAACTCAAACTATTCAGATTTATATAGGAGATAGGGTTTTGATAAATTAGTTTAATATAGTTAGTAAAGTTTCCTACTATCCCAAAGCTATTCAAGGCTGTGAAAAGATGGTCCCATGAAATGCAGTCAAATGCCTTTTCGGCATTGACCGTCAGCAGGGCGAAATCCAAACCTTTATACAGCTTATTTTTCTTACCCATTAACATCTGGTCTATTAGGAACATGGCAGTTCTAATATTTTGCTGTGAGGTCCTACCTGGCATACATCCAGTTTGATCTGTATGTATTATTCCCCCTAAGTTTCCCTTAAGTCTGTTTGCCATAATACTTGCTACAATTTTATAATCAACATTAAGTAAAGAGATTGGGTGATACGAATCCATAGATTCTGTATCTTTATCTTTTTTATGTATTAATGTAATATTTGCTGCCACAAAATATTTTGAAGGTTTAATATTATCAATAAAATATCTATTAAATAATTTTGCAAGTATATGGGTGACATGCTCCTGTAATATCTTATAAAATTCAATTGGGAATAAATCTGGGCCAGGAGCTTTACCATTCGAGAAATACTTTATAGCTTGTAATATTTCTTCGTTCGATAGCTCCTTGTTTAATATTTCAAGCTGATCCCTACTAATTTTGGGAGTAATGATATTATTCCAAAAATTAGTTTTTGCCTCTTGGTCAATCTTGTTAGCTGAGTATAATGCTTGTAAGACACTATGAAATTGGGATAATATATCTTTGTGGGAGGTATATCTTTTATCATTAACTTTAATAGCTCCAATAAAATTGTTCCTCCTTCTGCTTTTAACTAGATTAGCTAATGATTTGGCTAACTTCGGTGAGAACCTATTAAAGCTAACATTATTGTTGGTATCAGATTTTAATAATTGTTGATTTAAGAAGGCTTCTCTCTCTAATTTTGCGTTTTGATAATCAGACCAGTTTGGCTTATTAGGATTTCCTAAATATCTTGCATACTTATTTTTTAGCTGATTGGCCAATTGAGTTTCCATTTTACCTAAGACCTTTTTCTTTGCAATCATATAGGCCTTAATTTGTGCTCTAAAGAAAGCCTTGGCTGTCTCCCAAAAAAAATCTATTTTTGATAGATAATTCTTATTAAAGTGGAGGAATTCCCTCCATTTAGCTTGCAACCAGTTTCTAAATTTAATATTGAAAATGAGAAATGAAGGAAAATAAAACCCTGCCTTTTTATTCTGTTTAAAACGTAATTGACTAATAGATAGCTGTTGGTGATGTCTGTTGAAATCTCAGCACCCAGGTGGGATTCACTAATCAATAACATATCGATTCTCAAAAAGTTTTTGTGAGACTTGGACTCACATGTAAAAGCTCTCTCATCTGAGTGCTGTAATCTCCAGGCATCTTTTAATTTAAGGCTTTTAGCAAAGTTACCTAGGACTTTGGCTTCTCTTAGATATCTACTGGTCTGGGAAACTTTGAAACAATCAAGATATGGGTTAAACACATTGTTAAAATCACCTCCCACTATTAATTTTGAATCCATAAAATCTATAAGTTTAGTAAAGAAATTCTTCCAAAATGCAGGACAGAATTCGTTTGGGGCGTATACATTACAAATAGTCAAATTGTGATCTTGTATTGATAAGTTAAGAATTAAGAATCTACCCTCTTTATCTAGCACTTGAGATTAATCTCATAATCTATCTTTTTATTAAACACACAAGCCACCCCCCTTTTCCTTCCAAAGGACGGGACTGCTATTACCTCACTGATCCAGCCCATCTTTAGTTTAGCTGCTTCATATTCATTCAGATGTGTCTCTTGTAGGAGTGCTATATCCGGAGTAAATTTTTTGAGCTGATATATTATTCTATTTCTTTTAATCGGGGAGGTTATTCCCCCCACATTCCAGGATAAGATTTTTACTGAGTTTTTCATTTACACTGAAAACTTTCTTCTAACCCTTAAAAAGAAGTATTATGGAGAGGGTTGGGGGGAGTGGGGCGGATGGGGGGAAAAAATGGAGAAGAAGGCACATATAACAGTCTTAATTTCTTTGTGTGTTATCGGTGAGTCTAGTTGCTTAATATTTTCTGGTTCCAGTGTACTTAATTGTATGTCAAATAGGAAACTGTCAATCTCTTCCTGACTGTGTTTATTCTGTATGTTGTAGAGTTCCCTGTAGTATAGCCTAAAAGTCTCCGCTATTTATATGCTATCCCTATGTGTTTGCCCTGTCGAATTTGTGATTGAATGGATGTGTGTGTCTAATTGTTTTCTCCTAATGACCTTAGCCAGTGAGGGGCCCGTTTTGTTGTTGATATCAAAACACAGCTGTTGCAATCTGGTTGCTTGTCTTTGTATTCTCTTGTCAAGTGTTTGTTAAGCTCCTGTGTGGCTTTAGTCAGCCTTTCTAAGGTATCTAGTGAGTCAGGGTGAAGCTTGAGTTTCGATTCCCAAAATCTAATTTGTGAAGTTATCAAAATGACAAATTGTCTATTTTTATTAGTTTCTCTCACCTTGTGTCTGATAAACTTCCCTCGCAACACACATTTATGGGCCTCCCAGACCGTGGTTGATGAGGTATCTCCAGTGGAATTCTCCCTGAAATATTGTCCTATGGCAGTGTCAATCTCCAGCTTAATCAGCGGATTGTCAAGCATGTGTTTGTCTAGTCGCCATCTGAATGGTTTTATGGGCGTGCTTGGCCAGTTTATAATACATGTGACTGGTGCATGGTCTGACCAGGTAGTCAGCAGTATAGTGGAATTTTCTATCATTGCTAGTCCTATCTGATCGGCGACGAGATAGTCTATTCTTGTGTAGATGTGGTGGTAATGGGAATAAAATGTATAATCCTGATTGTGTGCATCGTGCAGTTTAAGCTAGTGTAATTGAGTGTGTATTGCCTTGATAACTTTCTGAGGTGTGCTGGTTTTGCCCAGAGGTGTGCTGGTTTTGCCCAGTGAGGTATCATGTAATGGTTATAGAGGGAGGTTGAAATACCCCCCCCCCCATAAGTACTATCCCTTTATAATGCTCCAGTAGTAGCTGCATAACCTGTTTGAACACCAGCTGCTGCCCCTGGTTTGGCAGGTATACGTTCACTAGTGTCACATACATGCCAAAAAGTAATCCAATTACAACCTGGTAAGATTTGTTTGGGTGTTTTATAATGTTAGACAGGCAGAAGCTAATATTGTTTCTCAGGAATATGCCCACCCCACCCTTCTTTGAACTACCTGAGGCTAGAAATGTGGTTTTATACTTATTGCTCAGGAATTTTGGCTCTTTTCCCTTCTAAAAAGGGTGTTTCCTGAATGTACAATATATCACCTGACTCTTTATACAACTGATTAAAAGTTATAGATCACGGGGGCGGAGCTAGCCTGAGCTGTGAGCGGTCGCATGTTTGCAGAGCTCCTGCATACTTATTCTTAAAAACGGATTAAAAGACACTTTTTTCCCAAACTTTCTGCATTTTACTGGCTCATTGACACCGCAGAGCCATGGGAAGCCGGTCACAACAATAACTCAAGGACCTAACATCAGCTTTCCAGACTGAGAATCTCAGCACAGGAGAAGCGGGAGCAGAGCATACTATCACCTTAGCCCACGAACTTTCCTGGGCTAGGTGCGGAACACCAGATAAGCAGGCAACCAGAATCGGAGACACAGGGTGAGCTACGGAAGCCCCTTATTCTGTTTTTCTCTCCTAAAATATCTATAAGCCACACTTAGCTACCGACAAGAAAAGGCGCGAAAACACGCCATTGCCTGGTGACGTCATCAGGCGTCTGCGGTGAAGAAGGTGCCCCCTGCCCTGAATCTGAGACACAGTGACCCAACAAGCTACGAGACAGGGTGAGACATTCTCTATATATTACTACACGACCAGGCCGGGGGTGTGCACCTAATCCCCCCAAAGACATAGTTCAAAACTAGCACTTGGATGGCAAGGTGTCCGAGAAGTGCACGCAGTCAGGGCACACCAGTCTGTTCCGGAGGGTCGGGGCTCCGCTCAAGAACACTGTAAGCGCTAATCATTAGCTGAAGACACTGACTTTGCTTTGACTGCTGGCACTGACTATCTACTTACAACTAAGCGTAGGCCATAGCATAAATACTGTACACCTAATCAGGCCTAGTTCTTCTTTGTTGCGGTACGGCTGCCACAGTAACCAGTAGATAACCTTTAGTGCCTCTTTGCCCATATCTACCAACTTGACCGGCTGTGCAGCCCTAGCCTATGATCTGCTGGAGTCTCTGTAGCGGGACACTTAACGGCTAATATCTCCTTACACCCTATGCCAGTCGCAACATCCCCTCAACAGAAGAGAACTTTTTATTACTTTATGCTCCCCAAACTATACTGACGCCAATTAGTTCTTGGCCTTAATAAGGGCACATTCGTTTGCAGATCTCCTGGAACAAATCTCATCTCACATCAGAGGATAATTACAACTAGGGTAAAAAGCTTTTTCCTGCCCTACTCCTGAGCTTCCAGTGGCCCCCCCCTCCCTTTCCCGCAGGGGCTAGAGACCTGTGGGTCATACCCCCTAACCTTTTACCGACTTGGCCAATAGGAGGCATCTCCCCTGGGGGGACTATATAGCTGTTGACACCTATTGTTACAGGAGGACTCTTTTCACTTTGTTTCCCTGATCTGTAGCTATAAGCCTTTTCCTATTACCCAACATGGCTCACAGCATGCACTAAGGAGTGGGGGTCCCTACGGCCGGGGCATATGATGGCACATTAACGGATTGTGAAACAAGAAATTGATCTCATATGCTTTTTGGGGAGTTCTGTACTTAAATACATTGTTCAACAGTGCCCTTCACCTCCTGTCCTCCATCGCCTTTACCATGCCACAGGGCTCTAGGAGGAAAACTGTTAACCCTCCAGAATACAGGAAATCAGTGGCAGATCATTTTAAAGCTAAACCTACTGCTGGGAGACCCATAACCGTACTTGATACCTCACAATCACTGCTAGATAGTGGTACTGAAATGACAGAAGCTTCAGAAGTAGAAAACAACATCTCGGGCTCAGTGGCCTCAGACATTGTCACCACTCTCACTCAAAGGATGAACTCCCTACAGGAATCTCTCACTAAGGCCATCAGGGGTTCTACTGCAGATCTCAGGAGAGATATTGGTGTTATCAGTGAACGTATTGATGTTCTAGAGAAAAAGCAAGAAGATTTAACAGTGGAGCAGGGGAATTTGGCTAGTCACTCACAAGTGCTTGTAGATATACTGGACTCTGTCGAAGCTAAGATGGCTGACATGGAAGATCGTTCCAGAAGGAACAATTTGAGATTTAGAGGTGTTCCTGAAGAGGTGGCCCCGACTGAGTTAGGCAAGTATCTAACTGAGCTCTGTGAAATTCTGCATCCTCCAGGATTCCCTAATGAGACCCTGATAGACAGAGCACATAGACTACCCAGAGGAAGGAATGTCTCAGCGGAGAAGCCAAGAGATGTGATTGCTAGAGTCCACTATTTTACATACAAGGAACAAATCCTGAGAGCTATGTTTCAACACCCCACATTGCCCACCAGATTCGAGTCTATACAAATATTTCCTGATCTATCTCAGTACACGGTACAGAAGAGAGCCACCTTTCGTGAGGTTACCAAATCATTGAGGCAGGCAGGCATAAAGTACAGGTGGGGATATCCCACTAAATTACTAATTCAAAAGGATGGCCGTTTCTACACTGCAGACACCCCGGAAAAGGGCCAACTTCTCCTCAAAGGATGGATCTCTAACATCAACCAAAGCAGGGAGAATGTCTTCCTCACTCCTAAAGCTGCAGAACAAAGCACCATATCATCTTCTGTTTTGAGACCCACAGCATTTGAGTGGAGACCTCTTGCTCAGAGGCTCACCTCTTCTAAAAGACAGAACTTATCATCTCAGCAGCTGCCATCTGATCGCACAGAAGATCCCTCAGACGACGATGACTGATAAGTATATGTTTCACTAATCACTGTTTTTTGTTGCCATACTTTGGAAAGGGGGAGGTAATTTTTGTTCATCTCTTAACTGCAACCCTACAAAAGGGAGGAAACGTATTGCTCTAGGACTAGAGACATTTAGCCCCACTCGAGGAAGTGGGACAAATTCATGGGTACACCATGAGAGACTTTGCACTCCAGTTGTTATGTTCCTAACATGTTACCTATGATGAAAAAGACTTAATGATATGTCTAAGTTGCAATGTTTATAGTTGTTATCTTATTTTTCAGAAGTTTGCCACCTATAGAGGTCAGCCTTGCTTAACATATATATGGTGACCTAGGGCTAGGTATTGAAACGCTCCGACTTCACCTTGGTTTTAGCGACATACATAACTCACACATACCCTTATTAATTGATGAGACTCCTACTTCTGATGTAAACATGACACTACGTGACAATAGCTAAAGCAGCAACATGCATACCTACTGGTAGAGATTTTAGATATTTGAATATGACACATTGACACCTGCACACCAACGGTTGATAGATTTTAGCTTTGCTGCAGTTATGATGGGATCTACCCTTGAGTCTAAAAGGAGACTGCGTAGTCACTAGCCAGAACATATTTATACATGACTGATCTCAGCTGCTATACCAAATAATATCTGCCATTCGCTTTAACTAATGAAGTTATTTAGTCATATGCCCCCTAGTCTACTTCGCTTATAATGGACACTTTGAGACATTACACTTTACTGACAATTCAGGGGACACCTGACAATAGTGACAAACCCTAGCAAGGTTGATTATGTTTTAATATTGTTGTTGTCGGCACCTATGTTTTTGGGATCATGCTGACGTCTTACCAGTTTTCTTTTTCACAGTCATTTCTAGTAAATGTTGCTATGGTCGACTATGTTGTTGAAGCTCTGAAGATATCATGCTAATTTTCCTAACATTTCCTGACACTGCTACTACTAACCAGACATGGTCAGATTTTACCTGTAACTCACACACGATCCTTACCTAACAGACTGCTACTTCTGTGACAATACTCCCCTATGCGCTGTGTCGTTTGCATAAACTGTTCTTTAACTTGCAAGATCCCTGCCTCTGCACTTGGAAATACAGGCTAGTTATAATAAAAATATTGCTTACACAGTCATATTTGTAAAAGGTCGTCACAGTCAAATACAGTGTTGCAGTTTTGATGACATCATACTAGCTTACCTATCATTTACTTTTACTTTTCTTGACACCTATACTACTGACCAGGTACAGACAAATCTTGCCTATAACATACGTACGGTCCTTACCTAACGAACCGCTGCTTGACTGACAATGTTCCTCCATGTTCTCTGTTATTTGCATAAGTTGTTATTTAACTTGAAATGTTTTTGTTTTTGCACTCTGGGACATAAGTTAGTTATAATTAAAATACTACTTGTGTTATAAATAGCTATGTATTTGAAATATTAGTGGCACCATGCAGGTTTATTTTACTGCCATGTTTGAAAGATGTCGGTGTGTCGCTAACCTAACATTAACTCTTTCTTTCACCAACATTTACACTACCCACTAGGCACCGACAGATCTCACCCATAACCTACATATGATCCTTACCTAACGTAGCCACTCCTTTGACAATACCAACCTACCCGTATACATGGATCTAATGGAGACATATGACATAAAACTGATACAATTTGGAAGCGAGCTGCCCTGCCGCATGGTTGGACAGAACTTTTGTTACTTCCATGCTCACAATCAGGGTAAAAGATGGGAGCTATAAAATAAGCAAATTGGACGATACGGACCCTCCCCCCCCCCCCCCCCCCTCTCCCTGACTACAGACTCATGCCCCGGCCCGGACCTTAATCCCTCCTTTCTATTTTCCCTCTCTTTTAGATATTAGTCTAGACGGTCGCTAGACTGTAATTTTCCGCCCCCCCGGGTAATACCATAGCTTACCGAAAGTAAGCAAGAGAACACAGATTCACTCGAACCCACAAGGTGACTCTTTGACCACATTCTCATATCTGCGGGTCAAACAACAATTAGAAAAACACACTGGTAACAACCATCTGACCCCTTCTTCCTGGTCGTTACTGTGCCTATAATCTACACTTACCTCTCTACCCCCATCTCTCTATCTCTTACTCTTTTTCCTCCTCTCTTCCTCCCTCTTCCCCCCCCCCTTTTTTCTTTTTTTTTTTTTTTTTTTTTTGGACTGGTCTCCCCGCTGCGATGTGCCCTGATCTCAAATTTGTTTCCCTCAACACAAAGGGACTTAACTCGCCCGCGAAGCGAAGTATGCTACAGTCATACTTGAGGACACTTCGATGCGATGTGTCCTTTCTACAAGAGACGCACTGGCCCTCAGTTAATACCCCAACCCTGAAATCTAAGCACTACCCAGTGGTGCTCAGTTCCACTTATCATGAGAAAAGTAGAGGCGTCTCAATCTGTTTTAGTGCGGCGGTGGCATATCAACAGATACATATAGAGACAGACCCGGAAGGGAGGTTTCTCCTGGTGATTTGTAAACTCAACTCACACCTCTATACCCTCGTAAACCTCTATGCCCCAAATCAGGGCCAGATAGCCTTCTTGCGCACGTTGTTGCACTTTATAGAAGGCCTAAAACAAGGTATGCTGATATTGGGGGGCGACTTTAACTTAGTTTGGGACCCCCATTTGGACAAGAAAATCCCTGACGGTAAAATCCTAGATACCTACTCTAAATCCATGGCCCCTAAATTTCGAAACCTTATTTACCAATCTGCATTATATGACGTGTGGAGAGCATGCCACCCAGAATTGAAAGACCATACATTCTTTTCGCCTCCTCATCGGTCATACTCAAGGTTAGATTACTTCTTTGTAGATTCTTGGTCCATGAATAGTATCACCAACTCTAGCATCCGCAGCTGCCCGTGATCGGATCACGACGCTGTCATAATGTCCATTGACGTCCAGGGTACTGCACTGATCAGACCGTCCTGGAGGCTCCCCAAGTTTCTGTGGGAAGATGCCTCCTTTGTCCCTGAATTGACGGATAAGATTGAGGAATTCCTAGAGACTAACAAACCCAATCAGACTTCACACCAGATTAGGTGGGCAGCATTGAAGGCCTATATCAGAGGATTCTGTATAGCAAAGACGACTAAACTAAAAAAACAATGGGGCGCCCCACTCGGAAAGTTGACCTGCGACCTGAGGTCAAAGGAACAACAAAATAAATTGACCCCTACAGCTAGCCTGTCAGCTGAAATTCTGGACTTAAAGTCGCAGATTAAAAACCTGGAAACGGAAAAATTTAAACGTGCCCTTTCAAGATTTAAAATGGTCCTGTACTCCAAAAGTAACAAAGCTGGCTCGATGCTGGCGAACAAACTGAAGCAGAAAGTAGCTGACTCCCGCATACCATTCCTCCACCACAAGGGGCAAAAGATCACTGCCCCGGACGAGATAGGGAAGGCTTTCCCGGACTTTTATGAGCGCTTATACAACATTGAATCTCATGAGAGTCCTGAGGTCATGCCCTCTCAGGCCATTTCCTCCTTCTTAAGAAAGTTGAATCTCCCCACAATCCCAGAGGAGGAAAGAGATAAGATCGCTGAACCTATCACTGAGATAGAAATAGGACTAGCTATTAAGCAATTAAAAACGGACAAAGCCCCGGGCCCGGATGGGTTCCCGGGACAACTCTACAAAAAGTTCCAGACACAACTTAAACCTGTTTTATGCCACACATACAACGAAATTGGGTCGAGAGGTCAGATACTTAAAGAATACCTAGAAGCAACTATTGTTGCGATACCTAAGCCTGGTAAAGATCCATCCCACTGTAGCAATTTTCGCCCTATTTCACTGATCAACGTAGACATAAAACTGTACTCTAAGGTTCTCGCGGACAGATTGGCTCCCCTGTTGCCTTCCCTTATTGATACAGACCAAGTTGGCTTTGTATATGGTCGGCAAGGGCCAGATAATACCAGACGCCTGATATCTATTTTCTCCGAAACAAAAAGACAGGACACTCCCCTTCTGGCCCTGTCGTTGGATGCCGAAAAGGCGTTTGACAGGGTCAGATGGGAATATATGTGGAAGGTTTTGGAGACATTTGGCTTTACACCTGAGGCTATAACCATGATCAGGGTCTTGTATTCTAACCCAAGCGCCAAGGTCAGAGGGATGGGCTTTTGTTCCCCGTCTTTAAACATCTCTAATGGAACCAGGCCAGGCTGTCCATTGTCCCCCTTGCTATTTGCGTTAGTCATGGAACCCCTAGCAGAAATGATACGCACGTCATCTACTGTTGAGGGACTAAAGATGGGCTCGACTCATGAGAAAATCGCACTGTACGCAGACGATGTCACTCTTTTTCTTACAAACCCTGCAAGCTCGGTCCCTGCGGTCTTCTCCATCTTAGAACGGTTTAGTACCTTGTGCTACTACAAGGTAAACCTGTCAAAAACTGAGGCATATAGTATCAACCTGCCTAGCGACCAGCTCTTATTCCTACAGGAAACGTATGATTTCCACTGGTCCACAACGTCTATTAAACACTTGGGGATCCACCTAAGCGCAGATCTGGAGAGTATCCTATCATTAAATTTTGGTGCACTAATTGCGGAGCTACACTCTCTGACACGCAGATGGGACTTCAGAGAGATATCTTGGATGGGACGTATAGCTACGGTGAAAATATCGCTACTCCCTAAGGTATTATACCTGTTCCGATGCATCCCGTTGAACATTCCACACAGCACCCTACAGCAAATCCATCGACTCTTTTCCAAATATGTTTGGATGGAAAAGACACCCCGAATTAGCTATAAAGTCATGCAGAGAGAATTTTCTAGAGGGGGGGTGTCTTTTCCAAATATATTTCTTTACTATGAAGCTACCAGATTGTCACAAATTATGGCCTGGGGCCCCGCTAAAGAGAAACCGAAATGGTACAGACTTGAGGAACTACACCTACCTGATCGTTTAGACCTCCCGAGCACCCTGTGGGTTCACAGACATAAACAACTAGTCGGCAAGGTCGTTAACCCTATAGTGCAGCACAATATTAAAACATGGCATGAACTCAGACACCACACAGAAATTGCCCCACACCCCTCGCCGATCCACCAGATGAGAGGTCTCCTGTGGGACCTCCCAAATGTCCATGTAGAATTTTGGGTACAACGCAATATTCAGGTGGTGGAGCATCTGTTCTCTGATGGCAGACTTATGACGGTTCACCAAATACTCAATTCACTACGGGGCTCTCCCATATGGCTGTACTTTGAAAGTTGTAGGATACTCAGCCTGCTACATTCCTGGAAATTTGGGGTTCAACCCTTAAGACCCCATTCTAAGTGGGAAGAGAGGTGGCTGCAGGAAATAGGAACGATGAAACCTCTTACATTCCACTACAAGGCTATCTTACAGGATCACTCGGTGGGCCTCCCGAGCCAAATAAAATTATGGTGTAGGGAGCTAACTTTGAATATTTCAGACACAGAGCTGAGCGATGCAATTCAGCTGACTAAGAAAACGATCCACTATATAACGATCTTTGAAAGTTATATGAAACTCATATTGCGATGGTACAGAGTACCTACCAAATTGTCAAAAATGTTCGCTGGCGCATCCCCAAGGTGTTGGAGAATGTTCGGAGGAGAAGGCTCTAATTCCCATGTTTCGTGGGCGTGCCCGAAGATCCGAGATCTCTGGAGAGATGTTGAAACGCTCCTACACTCTATGAATTTGACTTTGATATTGACACCAGGTCTGGCCCTTTTCCACATCCTGGACAAGACCTTGCCTAAATGTAGCAGGCAATTAGTGATATATGTTCTGGCGGCTACCAAGCTCTGTATTGCCAGAGCATGGAAACAGATTGCCCCACCTACAATTTCGGATGTTTGCGAGGTAATACAATATCTGGCCAACATGGAGAAATTCGCATACAGGTCACTAGAGCGGATGGAGAACTACTGGGAGATCTGGGAAGATTGGATTCAGATCCAGTGACCCTGGACACTTCTACATGTTGTTGTTCCTTTTCCCAGACAACTGGGTCGGGAGCCGTTGCAGGCGGTCTGATGTGACCAATCCCCCCCCTTTTTTTTTTTTTTTTTTTTTTCTTCCCCCACAATTCCATCGCTGACACTATTTCCTTTTCTCTGTTCCCTCTTTCCCCACCCTCCCTCCTTTCCTAAACTTTCCTGACACCCCTCATGAGATGACTCCCTCACCCTCTTCCCTAAGACCTTCCCTCCCTACACAACACCCTTGAGTAGTTAGTGACGACCCAGGCATTACTTCGCCATCTGAGAAGGGCGGTTATATTTGTCACCTAACATTTTTCACTGGACTCACACCCCGCTATTTGAACCCCTATTAAACCTGAAGATATTTCTTACCAAATTCTAAGACATATATGTGTTGTTTAAAGTATTATTGGACGTTTACCACTTATTACTGTATCTAGATGCCACATGTCAAAGCCATGTAAATATTCTGCACTTTTGGTTTTCAATAAAAATATTTAAAATTCAAAAAAAAAAAAAAAAAAGTTATAGATCACTTTTCCGGGTTATTAAGCCCTTTCACATTAATGGTCAGTAATTTTAAAGGTCTTGGGTGCATGCCCTTTATGTTGTACCTGTTGTTATGTTGTAGATTTTGTGGGCTGGTTCTCTGCATGAATTATCTTCTAACTAAGCCTATTTCCCACTTGATTGCAATGTCCTTGAAGGGCTACTGGTTACAAATGAAATGTTCCTAGGGGAGAGGTATGCGCTAGTTTATAATTGTGTATTAACAGTTGAATACAATAACTTTACTCAACAACCTTGGTATTTAAATGATCACAGTCAGATCTCAGCTGCTGTCATGTCAATAAACGTGTGTCAATAAACTCAGCTGCTGGTGTCAATAAACGTGTTAAAACAAGCAACAAACAGTTAAATAAATTGTAAACAGTGAAACAATATTATGCAATGCAATGCAGTACTGAACAATACAATGAGGGCAATATCCCCGTCCCCAACCCCAGTTTAAACATAAAAAAATAAACATAGCATACGACCTGTCATCAGCAGTGTATGGTCTGAGTCCCCTTTGATGTTGCTCCTGTGCAATCAGTCGCTGTGTAGTTCAGTGACTACCCTGTCCCTTGGTTGTGTCGCTTCAGACTGAAGGCTTTCTATCACTTTATCCTTTGTTCCTTTCAATGGTGTTTGAACTCTGCATTCCCTTTGTTGTAGATCTGGTTCCATCTGCTTCCCAGGATCTGGGGGTTGTATATTTCTCTGCAGGGCTTCGCAGAAGTGCGGCAAATCTTCTGGGTTTTTGAAAATGACTGTTGTGCTCCCTCTGGTTGCTATTATACAGACTGGGAATCTGCTCTCGCAAGGTGTTTGTGATGTAGTGGAGGTCTCTTCGCTTTTGTAGCATGGTAGGGCTGAGGTCCTGGAAGATTTGAATGCGGTTTCCCGCATGCATGATATCTTGCTTCATTCTGGCATTTCTCATGATCTCCTCTTTATCCTTAAAGCAGAGTAGTTTAAGTATCACGTCCCTCTGAGGGGCCTTAGGAGGTGGCTTCACTCTCAATGCCCGGTGTTCCCTCTCAATTGCCAGGTCTGGTGCGCTGTTGTCTCCCTTGACCATCTTAAATAGGTCCTGCAAGCATCCCTCCAGTGTGGCTTATAAAATAGACTCTGGGATACCCTGTATCCTCAAGTTGTTTTTCCTCCCTCTGTTGTCTAGGTTTTCTCTAGAGGTGATGTATGGTTTTATCTTGGTCATAGACTAGCCGCAACATGTGTTGAATGTTAGTATCCATGGTACTATGGCTCTCCCCATGGGAGTCATTCCTTGACATCATATATGTTGGCATGTTGCAGGTGCCTTTCAGGATGGTGTGTGTATAGGCCTAAGGGCAGATAGGGGCTGTCAAGTCTGTGCAGCGGAGGGGTTTGCCTTGTATGAGTGGCGGTAATAAATTATGTAGCTACTGAGTCTGTGTTGTTTTACTGCATTATGTTTTTACTTTGCCCCACTTGTGAGGTCTGGTCTCTATGTTCTATTCTGTGGGGTGCTCTGGTTGCCTTTGACGCTTGTTTATATAGGCCTGTGTTCAGTTGGCCCACATGTCTCCTGATTTTTATTATTTGGGAGAATGTTATACATTTCCATTGCTTGGTGTTGCCCTTGCACTCCAAACTCCAGGGTCTATTTTATATCTTAGTGAGTAGGTCTCTTTGTGCTCAGTGCTGGCTACAGAAGAATCACTGGCTGTTGCTATGTAGTGGATCAGAGCCTGTTATGCTCTTTCTATTGAAGGCTTCTTCACCTCCAGTATGTGCAAGCCTGTTATTGTTTTGTCCCCTTATGCTTTTTTTGTACCGCATAGTCTGCTTATAACACCACTGCTTTTCAGTGCGCAGGTGATTTGCGGTGCCTGCTGTTACACTCCACTCCGTTCTCTGCTGTTGTGGAGGCCTCCTGGGCTCTCCCCCACCACATATCCCCTGACCCATGGCTCCCGAAATCTGACCTCTTCTGTTGCCTGGATATTGGTCAGATCCCTCCACTTGTACACTCTGTGACCGCGTGAGTCATGCACCTATGCGATCCTTTAGTCTCCCAGTCTGCGCTCCACCATGCGCCTGCTGCGATTGTCTGTTCTGTGCCTGAGTTACAGGCCTGTCAATCCTCTCACCGGAACGGCTCAGCTCTCTTCTGCTTGCGGTCTATGAGGTCCTGACTGCTAGGGGACTCTATGTGATGTGTCTGTTATGGTGTAGCTTGGATTTTACTGGGGCTTAAGGGACATGGGCCTAAGAGCTATCTAATCACACAACCATCTTTCAGACCAGCCAAGCTCTGCCCCCACAATGTTTTTTTACTACGGAGCAGGGTTGGCATAGTTCCTGATTCATGTTATGGTCACCCTAATTGAGGGTTACTGAAGTTTTTTGGTTATATCTGACACAAATGATGCCAGAAAGTTATTGTTGCTGCTATGACTTATATGCTTAGTTGACTACTGCTACTGTTTTATTTTAGACTTGTTTTTTGCTCAAAGCGGGGTGGGTATTATCGGCTCCCACCTACTCTGTTACAGTCCTTCCCCACATACGGTAGCCCACACCAGGGTTCCACCTAGGTGGACTATTTCCACCTCATTTTTCTTGATACATTACTTAGTTCTAAGTGATAAATCGATGTCACTTTACCCTTTTTTTCCCGCCTCTTATTCCTAACTCTCTAAACATTTAACAGAAGGCAATTACACTCCACTTTCCCTAATAACTTCCCTCTCAAAGACAACACAACTAATAATGATCCACATTTGATTCCTTACTCATAATGCCAGAAGCCTTAATTCCCCCTCCAAGTGTAGTCTTCTTACTCATCCCGTTAAGTTTCATAACCCAAATGTGGTGTTTCTCCAGGAGCCCCATTGGCAGACAGATATTCCCCATAGACTCCACTCTCAATCATATACAACCATTAAATATACCCCATTCTCCAAAAAAGCTAGAGAGACTGCTATTCTAATACACAAAAGACTGGCATATGAGCAAATTCAGGTAATTAGAGACCCCCAAGACTTTTAGTGTGTAAATTAGACCATGTCTAATATACAGAAGTATCCATCTACTTACCTAAAATGCACCAACCTGCTTACCTTAAAAAAGTCCTACAATTAGTTGGATGCTATAGGTAGGGCAGAGTTATGCTTGCAGGAGACTTCAACATGATCTGGTTTAACCGCAAAAGAGTGACTTCTTCCAAAACTAATATCCAGTCTGAACTCCTTTCTTCACATTTTAGAACCACTATGTCTCAATTTGGATATTTTGATATATGGAGATCTTTCCACCCAAAAGATAGAGATTATACTCATTACTCTCATACACATAAAACATATTCTAGACTTGATTACATATTTTGCTTAGTTGAAACTTTAGACTTGGTTACTCACACTTGTATCTCCCTCTGCTCTTGGTCAGACCACAATCAAGTGTTAGCTGATATACAATACACTGATAACCCTAAAATTAGGAACTCATGGAGCTTACCTCATCACGTTTTGTCAGATATCCCTTTAAGGGAAGAATTTCAACAGGATATTATAGAGCTCATTTATCAAAACGATAATGCACAGAAAAGGGATGACACACTCTGGGGTGCTATTAAAGCCGTTATAAGGGGATATTTCATCCTTGAACAAGTTCATTTAAAACGGCTTGCTCAACTAACCTTATCCCAGACACATAGCAAACTTAGGACACTAGAAATTTCTAATTGATCTCATATTTCAGAAGATACCACTGCTCAAATTACTGCAATTCAAACCCATATAAGCCAATTAGAATTACGCAGAGCACAACAAAATTTAGCAAAACTAAAACAGATATTCTATCATAAAAGTAATAAGGCAGACACTATGCTAGCCAATAAACTGCGTCATTGAGCTAATACATCCCGCATACACCAGATACTACATGACAAAAAAAGCCTTAGATTACCCTCACAAATTGGAGACTGCTTTCCAGACTTTTATTCAAAACAATATAACATTGAAACTTCTGAAGATAATAATCCCATTTCACCACATAGCATCAGCCTATTCCTAAACTCCCTAAATTTACCAACTCTCACAGCCGAACAACAAGATATGCTTGCTACTCCCTTCGCCCTATTAGAAATTTAACAAATTATTAAAATGTAAAACCCTTAAGGACCCTGGACCAGATGGATTCCCGGTCCATTTTTATAAGACATTCACACAGGAACTATCTCCTCTGCTCCTTAGTTTTTTGATCTAGCAAAAAAAGAAGGTAACAAAAAAAAAAAAAAAAATATTCTAAACTCCTCGCAAATCGTATTTGTAAGCTCTTATCAAGCCTAATTAACCCAGATCGGGTAGGCTTTATTCATCATAGAGAAGGCCCGGGCAGTAATAGGCGTCTTATTAATGTTATTTGCGGATCTACCAGAATGAACAAGCCTTTCTCAGTTATCTCTTTGGATGCTGAGAAGGCTTTTGATCAAGTCTGATGGGCCTATCTCTGGGAAACATTAGAGGCCTTTAAGTTACCTACTGAAATCTGCCTTGCTATTCAAGCCCTCTATTCCACTCCATCTGCAAGGGTAAAGGGCCTGGGATTCCAATCACGGTCGTTTCCGATATTTAATGGTACCAGGCAGGGCTGCCCTTTGTCCCCTCTTCTGTTTGCCCTGACAGTTGAACCTCTTGCTGAACAAATTCGCTCTTTTTGCTGACAATATCACTGTATTTTCTGCTGACCCAGCAAATGCTATCCCTAAGTTAATGGAAATTCTTAAGAAGTTTGGTAATTTGTCGTTTTATAAGCTTAATACTACGAAAACTGAAATATATTGGTGGGGCTACTCTCAAAAATACATTCATAACCTAACAAGTAAATTTAACTTTTCTTGGACGACTTAGCAATTCACGCATCTTGGTGTTAATCTGTCTAACAGTATACCGCAGATGATTAAAGATAACTATCTACCTCTTTAACGGAATTGAAAACCTTGAAACATAAACAGGACCATAAATCTATTTCTTGGATGGGTCGAATTACATCCCTTAAAATTTCTTTCTTGCCATAACTTACATACCTTTTTAGATGCCTTCAGATCAAGGTTCCCATACACCTCTTTATACAATTCTAAAGTGCACAATGTTTATTTGGCAGGGGAAACCACCTAGAATTGCTCATAAACTTCTTTAATTCTCTATCCAGCTGGGAGGCATAGCTTCCCCATCTATTGTGAAATACTATGAAGGTGCTATGCTCATGCATATATCCCAATGGGGGGTACTCACTTCCCACCACAATCTACCTTAGAGATCTGATATGGACTTCAGCCCATAGTCGTAAAACCCTTGAAATTCAAACCCTATAATAAATTAATGCCTTTCTATTTGGGACAGGATCCGTCATCGTCAATTAATAGCACCCCACCCATCACCTATTACCTCTGTAGCCGGTCTATTAACGAGCCTAGCTGAAAACCACGCTAACACCTGGACATGTCTACGTATAAAACAAGTCTCGGATTTCTGGTCATCTACTTCCCAGAATGACTTTATTACTCTTGACCAGCTAGAAAACCCTGTGTATAGTGCCCCCTTTCTACAAATTGAACTTAATAGGATCAAGGGTTTCCTCACAAGCTGTGGATTTCTCTCCAAATATTCTCGTCCTCTTACTCCATGGGAATTCATCTGGCAAGGGGGCCATAGGCTCCCTGCACTATAATTTATTAGAGGGCACTACACCTACAAATTATTAAACCCTAATCTGCTGCTCCCGACATCGCCACCACTAAAAAAAGTTATTAACCGCTATACTGGCACTCCCCGACATAGCAACCACTATAATAAAGTTATGAACCCCTATTCCCCCGCACCCCAACATCGCTGACACTATAATAAAGCTGGCTATTAAAATCAGCCAATAGAATTTCAGTAGCTCTCATCCTATTGGCTGATTTGAATTTCAAAAATCAAATCAGCCAATAGGAATGCAAGGGATGCCATTTTGAAAAGGCTCACTTGCATTGAAGATTCAGTGTACAGCGGTCACTGTATGAAGAAGACATTTTGCGTCGTATGTCTTCAAGGATGGACCCACTCTGAACCGCCGGGAAGAAAATAGAAGACGCCGCCTGGATGAAGATAGAAGACGCCTCATGGATGGATGAAGACATCATCGCCTGGATGTCCGGACTTCAGAAACTGTAACTGGATCTTCGGGGGTTAATGTTAGGTGTTTTTTTTTTACTTTTTTGGGGTGTTTTTTTTTAGATTAGGGTTTGGGCTTTTTTTAAAAGAGCTGAATGCCCTTTTAAGGGAAATGTAAAAGAGCTGAATGCTCATAAAGGGCAATGCCCATACAAATGGCCTTTTCAGGGCAATGGGTAGCTTAGGTTTTTGTTAGAGTTAGGTTTTTTATTTGGGGGGGTTGGTTGGGTGCTGTGTTTTACTGTTGGAGGGACTTTATATTTTTTTACAGGTAAAAGAGCTGATTTCTTTAGGGCAATGCCCTACAAAAGGCCCTTTTAAGGGCTATAGGTAGTTTATTGTAGGCTAGGGTTTTTTTATTTTGAGGGGCTTTTATATTTTAATAGGACTATTAGATTAGTTGTAATTGTTTTTATTTTGGTTAATTTTGTTTGTTATTTTTAGTAATTTAGTGTTTGTTATTTTTAGTAATTTAGTATTTTTTGTTTTTTGTAATTATAGACTTACATTTTTTTAGTAGTGTTAAGTCTTTTTATGTTTAATTTAGTTTATTTAATTGGTAGTTATTTTAATTTTATTATAATAGTTATGTTAGGTTAATTTATAGTTTAAACTTAGTTTTTTTTTAATTTTGCAGGTAAGTTTTTATTTATTTTAGGATAGGGACATTGTAATTTTAATTTAAAGTTAGGGGGTTGTTAGGTTTAGGGGTTAATAGTTTAATTTAGTTTTTTGTCATGTGGGGGGCCGGCGGTTTAGGGGTTAATGGGTTTATTTAGTGGTGGTGATGTGGGAAGCCAGAGGTTTAGGGGTAAATAACTTTATTTAGTGGCGGCGATGACGGGGAGCGACGGAATAGGGGTTAATAGCTTTATTATATTGTCGGCGATGCTGGGGTGTGGGGGAATATGGGTTAATCATTTTTTATTCCGCGCTTCAGGTGTTAGTTTTTTTCTAACACTCTCTCCCCATTGATGTTTATGGGGAAAGCGTGCAGGAGCATGTATACTCAGCCCTTGGATTTTGTGCGGTATGGAGCTTATCGCCACCATATCGCATGCACAAGGAGGCTTTTCAGAAACTTGTAATGGCAGCGCTACGGAGGGTGAAATAACGCAACTTTTGTTGCCCGCTATAGCGCAAAGCTTGTAATCGAAAAATCAATTAACACATCCACTGTTGGATAATTACTTCACTTTCAGAATGTTTTAAACCTGAGAAATTACATTAGATTTCAAAAGGGCCTTTTTTTAATCTGAAACATACTAATTATATAATGATGTAAATTATTATTTGTTTAAATGTATAAATCATATGTGATTTGAAGTCAGTTGCAAAAACCATGACTATGTGTATTTATTCATCAGACTGGAGTACTAAAAAAGTCACAGTCTGCTACTATTCTGGCTTACATCACAAATGTAATTTACAAAAAAACTATTTTTTTGTATAAAAAAAAATAAAAAAATATTTTGCACTGATTTATACAATTTTTTTTAAACACCTACATTACACTTATTAACCCCTAATCTGCCACCACCAACATTGCCGACACCTACATTACACTTATTAACCCCTTATCTGCTGCGCCCAATGTCGTCGCCACCTACATAAATTTATTAACCCCTAATCTGCCGCCCCCAACGTTGCCGCCGCCGCCACTATACTAAAGTTATTAACCCCTAAACCTCTGGCCTCCCACATCACTAACACTAAATAAATATATTAACCCCTAAATCTAACCCTAAGTCTAACCCTAACCCTAATACCCCTAACTTTAATATAATTAAAATAAATCAAAATAAAAATTACTATTATTACCTAAGTAATTCTTATTTAAAACTAAATACTTACCTATAAAATAAACCATAAGCTAGCTACAATATAACTTAATAGTTACATTGTAGCTATCTTAGGTTTTAATTTTATTTCACAGCTAAGTTTGTATTTATTTGAACTAGGTAGACTAGTTAGTAAATAGTTATTAACTATTTACTAAATATCTAGTTAAAATAAATACAAATTTACCTGTAAAATAAAACCTAGCCTGAGTTACACTAACACCTAACATTACACTAAAATTAAATAAATTACATTAATTAAATACAATTAACTACATTACAAAAAAAATAAACACTAAATTACACAAAATAAAAAAGCAATGATCAAATATTTAAACTAATTATACCTAGTCTAATAGCCCTATCAAAATAAAAAAGCCCCCCCAAAATAAAAAAATCCTAGCCTAAACTGCCAATAGCCCCTAAAAGGGCCTTTTGCTGGGCATTGGCCCAAAGAAATCAGCTCTTTTAGCTGTAAAAAAAAAAATACAAACAACCCCCCAACAGTAAAACCCACCACCCACACAACCAACACTCCCAAAAAAACCTACCTAAAAACCTAAGCTCCCCATTGCCCTGAAAAGGGCATTTGGATGGGCATTGCCCTTAAAAGGGCATTTAGCTCTTTTTCTGTGCCCAAAACCCTAATCTAAAACTAAAACCCACCCAATAAACCCTTAAAAAACTAACACTAACCACCGAAGATCCACTTACAGTTTATGAAGACCGGACATCCATCTTCATCAAGCCGGGAGAAGTCTTCATCCAAGTGGGCAGAAGTCCTTAACAAAGCCAGGAGAAGTCTTCATACAAGCGGCAAGAAGTCGTCCTCAAGGCAGGCAGAAGTCTTCATCCAGACGGCATCTTCTGTCTTCATCCTTCCGATGCAGAGCTGCTCCATATTCAAGATATCCGGCGCGGAGCATCCTCTTCTTTCGCTGGCTATTCAAGATCCAAATTTCCTTTAAATGACGTCATCCAAGATGGCGTCCCTTGAATTCCGATTGGCTGATAGAATTCTATCAGCCAATCGGAATTAAAGGGTAAAAAATCCTATTGGCTGAGGCAATCAGCCAATAGGATTGAACTTGCATTCTATTGGCTGATTGGAACAGTCAATAGAATGCAAGCTGAATCCTATTGGCTGATTGGGTGTGCCGCGGTTTAGGGGTTAATATGTTTATTATAGAGGTGGCGATGTCCGGAGCGGCAGATTAGGTGTTAATAATTTTATTTTAGTGTTTGCGATGCGGGAGGGCCTCGGTTTAGGGGTTAATAGGTAGTTTATGGGTGTTAGTGTACTTTGTAACACTTTAGTTATGAGTTTTATGCTATAGCTTTGTAGCGTAAAACCCATAACTAATGTCTTACTAAACCCCCAAAAATTCTTCATGATTCAGATAGAGAATTCAAATTTAAACAACATTACATTTTACTTCTATTATTTATTTTGCTTCATTTTTAAGATATCCTTAGTTGAAGAAAAATCAATGCACATGGGTGAGCCAATCACACAAGGCTTCTATGTGTAGGAACCAATCAGCAGCTACTGAGCCTATCTAGATATGCCTTTCAGCAAAGAATATCAAGAAAATAAAACAAATTAGATAATAGAAGTAAATTAGAAAATTGTTTAAATTTGCATGCTCTTTCTAAATCATGAAAGAAAAAATGTGGGTTGCATGTTCCTTTAAGGTAAAAAGCTTACATTTCAAAATATGTACTGCGTTAGGGTTAAAAAGCAGCGTTGAGGGGTCCTAATGCTGCTTTTTAACGCCCGCTGGTATTACGAGTCTTGCAGGTACAGGTGTACCGCTCACTTTTTCGTCCAGACTCGAAAATACTGCAAATCCACATACGTCAATTGCGTATCCTATTTTTTCAATGGGACTTGCATAGTGTCAGTATTACGAGTCTTCCAAAAAGTGAGCGGTACACGCTCTCCTGTCAAGCCTGGTACCGCATTTTAAAGTCAGTAGTTAAGAGTTTTATGGTCTAACGCCGTAGCATAAAACTCTTAAAGGGACAGTCTAGGCCAAAATAAACTTTCATGATTCAGATAGAGCATGTAATTTTAAACAATTTTCCAATTTACTTTTATCACCAATTTTGCTTTGTTCTCTTGGTATTCTTAATTGAAAGCTTAACCTAGGAGGTTCATATGCTAATTTCTTAGACCTTGAAGCCCACCTCTTTCAGATTGCATTTTAACAGTTTTTCACCACTAGAGGGTGTTAGTTCACGTATTTCATATAGATAACACTGTGCTTGTGCACGAGAAGTTATCTGGGAGCAGGCACTGATTGGCTAGACTGCAAGTCTGTCAAAAGAACTGAAAAAAGGGGCAGTTTGCAGAGGCTTAGATACAACATAATCACAGAGGTTAAAAGTATATTATTATAACTGTGTTAGTTATGCAAAACTGGGAAATTGGTAATAAAGGGATTATCTATCTTTTAAAACAATAAAAATTCTGGTGTAGACTGTCCCTTTAACTAAAGTGCTAAAAACTTCACTAACACCCATAAACTACCTATTAAACCCCTAAACCGAGCCCCCCCCCCCCACATTACAAACACTAAAAAAAATAGTTTAACCCCTAATCTGCCAAACCGGACATCGACGCCACTATAATAAATATATTAACCCCTAAACCGCCGCACTCCCGCATCACAAACACCAGTTAAATTTTATTAACCCCTAATCTGTCGTCCCTAACATCGCCGACACCTACCTACATTTATTAACCCCTAATCTGCCGCCCCCAACGTCGCTGCCACTATATTAAATGTATTAACCCCTAAATGCCCGTCTGGAGGACCTCTTCTTCCCGGCTTGGATGAAGACTTCTGCCCATCTGGAGGACCACTTCGCCCGGCTTCGTTGAGGACTGCAGCCGGTTGGGTAAAGACTTCTCAAGGTAGGGTGATCTTGAAGGGGTTAGTGTTAGGTTTTATTAAGGGGGGATTGGGTGGGTTTTAGAGTAGGGTTGGGTGTGTGGGTATTGGGTTTTAATGTTGGGGGGGGTATTGTACTTTTTTCCAGGTAAAAGAGCTGATTACTTTGGGGCTGTTTGTAATTTAGTATAGGGTAGGGCTTTTTATTATTTTGGGGGGCTTTTTTATTTTATTAGTGGGATTAGATTAGGTGTAATTAGTTTAAAAAAACTTGTAATTATTTTATTATTTTCTGTAATTTAGTGGGGGTTTTTTCCGTACTTTAGATAATTTTATTTAATTGTATTTAACTGTAGTTAATTTAGGGAATTAATTTAATTGTAGTGTAGTGTTAGGTGTTATTGTAACTTAGGTTAGGTTTTATTTTACAGGTAAATTTGTCTTTATTTTAGCTAGGTAGCTATTAAAGAGTTAATAACTATTTAATAACTATTGTACCTAGTTAAAATAAATACAAAGTTATCTGTAAAATAAAAATAAATCTTAAGATAGCTACAATGTAACTATTAGTTATATTGTAGCTATTTTAGGGTTTATTTTATAGGTAAGTATTTAGTTTTAAATAGTAATAATTTAGTTAATGATAGTTATTTTTATTTAGATTTATTTAAATTATATTTAAGTTAGGGGGTGTTAGGGTTAGGGTTAGATTTAGGGGTTAATAACTTTAATATAGTGAAGGCGACGTTGGGGTGGCAGATTAGGGGTTAATAAATGTAGGTAGGTTGTGGCGATGTTAGTAATGGAAGATTAGAGGTTAATAAATAAAATGTAGGTTTCTGCGATGTTGGGGGCAGCAGTTTAGGGGTTAATAATTATAATGTAGGTGGCAGCGGTGTCCGGAGTGGCAGATTAGGGGTTAATATTATAATGTAGGTGTTGGTGATGTCGGGGGCAGCAGATTAGGGGTTAATAGGTGTAAGATTAGGGGTGTTTAGACTCGGAGTTCATATTAGGGTGTTAGGTGTAGACATTAAAATTGTTTTCCCATAGGAATCAATGGGGCTGCGTTAAGAGCTGAACGCTGCTTTTTTGCAGATTTTAGGTATGTTTTCAGCCGGCTCTGCCCCATTGATTCCTATGGGGAAATCGTGCACGAGCACGTTTTACCAGCTCACCGCTAACGTAAGCAGCACTGGTATTGAGGTGAGATGTGGAGCAAAATTTTGCTCTCCGCTCACTTTTCTGCAGCTAACGCCGGGTTTGTAAAAACCCGTAATACCAGCGCTGTCTGTAGGTGAGCGGTGAGCATAAACTGCTCATTAGCACCGCACACCATTACCGACAAAACTCCTTATTTTTTATTATTTATCACCCTTTCATCTTGCATCAATTTTGCTTTTTACTCCTTCCTCTGCAATTTACCTGTTCTCTCTCATTCTCTCCTGGTTGTTATCTTATTTAGACATATTTCTTACTTCCTCGCTCTTCCTGTCAGTCTCCTTGCCACTGTCTGACATTTTTCTCACACTGTCTCGCTTAGTCTTTCTTCCATTCACTAATTTTCCATCTTTATATTTTTCTCTAACTTTCCTCTTGCCCTCACAATCTCTTAACTTTTTACTCCCTCATTTTTCCTCTCTCCTCTTCTGAATAACTCTACCCCTTTAACTCCCCCTCTATTCCCCCCATCCCCTGACTCCCTCTGTTCCTCTTGCCCTCCTCCTGTTTATCTCTCTCCCCAACTCTGTTTGCCCCTAACCGCTTATTTATTTTGATAGAAAACATGACAGTATAACAAAATAAAAGTATGTCTGTATGTATGAATTCAAACTATTGGAATGGTGGACTAATGGTTTCATAATGAAACTCTATTGGATTGAAATGAGGCGATAAATTGAAATGGACCATTGTAATATGATACATAAATAAATGTATGACATAAATGGAAGGGGATTTATGTGGTTATCAGATGCTTTACTTGTCTGTGGATATTCTTGAATTGCCCCAAGATGTTGCTCTAGTATTGATACCATTTTAACAGTAATTATTATTTTTTTAACTGAAAAACTGATGACATACAATATGCTGAAATTTTCAAGTTTACTAGCTTTCCAAAGCAGCAATTAAGTGCTCATGGCTAATTCTCCATGATTGATGTAAAGGATAGGCATATTGATTTTGGGTTACAGCAATATTATTCAAAGCTATTTTTTTCTGATGATGTGTACCTAAGATAAGGTATAATGAATTGCATAGCAAATTGCTGCAGTCATCTCTGGCAAGCAAGTGGTTAATTGATTCAGAATTGACATGGTAAGCACAACAATTTTTTATGCATTGATAAAATATTGAAGCAAGGCCGAAACGATCATCTGGGGTTGCGATGTTCCTCATTCAGAGGAGATTGACTGGCATTTCGGGGCTGGACTCACCTGTATAAACTAAATTACAAAAAATAAATAAAGTTACCTTTGCAGAAAAAAAAAACTATCATTACACAAAAAATCAAAAAATTATCAAAAATAAAAAAATATATACTAACAATAAACTATAGCAATAGCCCTTTTTGTACGGCATCGCCCAAACACGACTTTTTCATAGGAAAAAAAAACACACCACCCCAAAAAAAATACTGCCCTTAAAAGGACATTTGGCTGGGGATTGATCTTAGAAAGGCATGTAATTCTTTTTCTGTAAAAAAAAAAAGCCCTAATCTAAAAATAATAAACACCCAAAAGATGGTACTCATCAAAGTTGAATCCAGACGGTGGAGCTTTATCTTCATCCCGGTGGTGGTTCATCTTCATCTTGGTGGTGGTCCTCAATCTCATCCCGGTGATGGTCTTTTTTCTTCATTCATCTTCCTATCTTCAGTCTCCAACATCCTTTTCATGAGGTCACTAGTTGCCGTGTTCCTCATTCAGAGGAGATTGACTGGCATTTTGGGGCTGGAGTCACCTGTATAGGTAGGATAAGACTGATATACTTCAGGAAAGTTCTCCTCCATGAAAGAGTAATCGGGCAAAAAGAGCCATTTTTTCTGGGTTGCAATTTGCCAAAGAACAAGCTATTGAGCTTTTGTGTATATGTATATGTATATATATATATATATATATATATATATATATATATATACTTGCTTGAAAATGTTATGTTTGCAACAATGCATATAAAACAAATAAGTGGACTAGAAAATGTCTCCCTCTGGGCTAGAAGCTTTTAACTCCTGTATTATGATGATAGTTTTCCACCCCCTGTTTGTCCTTGAAAATCCAGATCTTAGTGTGTTATGCAATCACAAGCAGAAATCTGTCTCCAAAATGTTGTTTCATAGTCCAGAACACCTGCTGCCATTTTTCTGCACATCAGTACCTGGGTTTTCATGCATGATTGAGTTGCTTAGTCTTGTTTTCACATCCGAGGTATGGCTTTTGAACAAGTTCTGAACTGATGGCACTGCTGGACATATTTCTATGGTGAAGAAAGCAAGCATGATGTGTCTTTCATCTGCTGCACTAAGTTTCCTTGGCTGACCACTGTGTCTATGGTCCTCAATGTTGCCCCTTCCTTTGTGCTTCTTCAGAAGAGCTTGGACAGCACAACTAGAAACCCATTTCTTCTTTGAAATCTCTGCTTGGGAGAGACATTGCTGATGCTGTATAACTATGGGGCCTATTTATCATATGTCGGTCGGACCTGATCCGACCCTGTGGATCAGGTTCGACAGACATTGCTGAATGCGGAGAGCAATACCCTCTCCGTATTTAGCATTGCACCAGCATCTCACAAGAGCTGCTGGTGCAACGCCGCCCCCTGCAGACTCGCGGCCAATCGGCCACCAGCAGGGGGTGTCAATCAACCCGATCGTACTCAATCGGGTTGATTTCCGGCGATTCTTGTCCGCCTCATCAGAGCAGGCGGACGGGGTTATGGAGCAGCAGACTTTAGACCGCTGCTCCATAACTTGTGTTTCTGGCGACTCGCCAGACTGAAGACTCGCCAGAAACACGGGCCCACAAGCTCCTTACGGAGCTTGATAAATGGGCCCCTATGTCTCTTTTTGCTGTGTTCAGTCTCAGTATGACTTTTGACATTAAACTTTCTTTAGCAACCTCACATTTTTAGCAGAGAATGGCTATTCCTCCCCCAGTTTTACTCCTCCTACAGAGCTATTTCTGTTTCACTTAATGATTATGTTTCAACCTACATATTGAATTGATGATCGTTAGCACCTGTTTTGTATAATTCTTCATCCTGGTGGTTTTTCATCTTCATCCTGGTGGTGGTTCTCAATCTCATCCAGGTGGTGTTCTTTTATCTTCATCCATCTTCCTATCTTCAGTCTCCAACGTCCTTTTCATGGAGTCACTAGTCGCACACTGAATGTTGAATGTGAGGGACCTCCTTTATATTGGCAGATTTTCACATTCAAATTCCCATAAGCCAATAGAATGAAAGCTTTTCCTATTGGCTGATTTGAATTTATTTTGAAATTGAAAATCAGCCAATAGGAATGCAAGGGTACCCCCTATATAAAGGGGGGTACCTCGCATTCAACATTCAGTGTGCAGCTGGTGACCGCATGAAAAGGACATCAACAACTGTAGATAGGAAGATGGGTTAAAATTTGGTGAGTACTAGCTTTGAGGTTAAGTGATAGGATTTTTTTTATATTTTTTTATTTTTTTATATTAGGGATTTTTTTTGTTGGGGGGCAAAAACATAACTAAATGCCCTTCTAAGGTATTCTAAGTATATATATATAAATATATGTGTACATATGTATTTATGTATTTATATGTGTATATATGTACTTATAGACATATATACACATATAAAAACATAAATACATATGTATACATATATAGACATACCTATATATATATATATATATATATATATATATATCAGCTTTTTGTGCTCGTCAGGTTAGCACAAAAGCGAAAACAGTTTACTTTCTACTCTACACTACAGAAAAAAATGTGGGGTGCGGAATTCCTGAATAATGATTACTGGAGGGGGAGGTATGGGAACCACTAAACTAAAGAAAAAAAAAAAAAAAAGATGTCACTATCCAGATAACCAGTAATGCTTTGAGGAGCATTTTAAATGAGCCATGTGAATGGATGCATTTTAAGGCTAGGACTAAAAATGTGTCACCCTAGTCCTGGTGACATGCTACACAGTCTGTATTTTAGCTTTGATAGAGTAAAAGTGATCGTTTAACTATATTTTGCACTGTGTTAACTCAAAATTAAAAGTGCCTAGTGCTATAACAGGGTCACAATAAACCTGCTATTAGAATTTTGGAGTGCCGCTCAGTTGGTTTGAGTAGGATTAGGATTGAGTAACCTTTAATGGTTTGCTCTTTACTCAACAAACTGTCACTGGCAATAGTAATACTAATAGTATTTTTTCAAGATAGTCTCTTTGAACAATGGAAATCAAACTAGTGGTGTTGTCACATAAGCTAATGATAATAAAATTCAGTTTAAGAGTAAGTTAATGGTTTCCTTTTACTAAAGTTTTAAGTCTAATAGATTATTATTTAAACTGATCAATCACTAAAGAAGACTTTACTTAAAAACTCTTAAACAATGACCTTTTCATGTATAATTATTATATATTATTATAATTATATATAATTATTATATATGAATATTATCAATGTTACTACCATAGCATTATGTTATCCTTATTCTCTGCTGCTGGCTATTTTAATCTAGAACAATGACTAACTTCTGGATAGGCACCTCTGTAGTTAACTTTCAATAAAAAGTCCAGTTTTTCTTTAATGTAGCATCAGGCTCTGAATTAAATTCAAATACATACACATCAAAAACACTTTGAGCTTTAAAAATGCAAAAATTAAAAGAAGCCTTCAGCATGAGAAATAAGTCTGGACTTCCGTTTGGGGTGGAGCTTGGAAACAGCATGCTCCAGGTCTGTGCAGTGACTAACCACTGCTGAAATTGCTACCCAAGCTATCATACCACCTATCCCAGCAACTATGTGGGGTCCCCGGTGTGGTGGTACACGCAGCTAAGACTGTTTGGCTGAAGGAAGAGCTGGAAGTCCCCACCTTTGATTTGGATGAAGGTTTGAATGTGGTGTACTTGGCAGAGGCATAGTCTCATAGGCAGTATACTGGGGTAAAACTACCCTAACATCCCTTACCTGACTGCCGAAGTTCCGGAACCAACGTACTCCAAGTTGTTCCTGTGCAGAAGAGAGGACCCGATATGCCGAGGACAGCTTCCTGTAGCATGAGGTGGAACGCCGCATCGCGGAGGGATCCGTGTTGGGCTGACCGACTGCACCTGGGCATAGGCGAAATTCTTAAGGTGGTAGACCGGGTTCCTATGGTCCAGTAGGAGCCAAAAGCAGCTGGATATCAAAATCGGAGTGCCAGCATCAAGACGGTGTAAAGCTTGCAGAAACTGTTGCAGCCGCAAGTATCGCTTTCTTTATTTTGTTTTCTGTGATTGCTTCTCCTTCTAATCTATATCTATGCCAGGATGGCAGGGCTGAAGTGAGAGAGGTGTGCTTCTCCCACCTGGATATTTTGCTAATTCCAGTGAGACTACTGTTAATTTATCCATTGTATGATGACTTTTTTCTATGTTTAATGGGAAAGAAAAGCTGGGAGAAAAAAAAAAAGCACAGGATAAAGGCGAAACAAAGAGGGAAATCTGATAAGCTGTTTTCCATGCCAGCAGGGTGCTAACTAAAGGATATAAGAACTGGTATCCCTAAAGAATATCTTCTGATATATGTAAAGACTTGAGGCGCTGCTCAACTTAGTTTATTTGTTTGCATACCACTGTTATTTGTTATTTTTTCTCCTTTTGTAATATATGCATGATAAACAGTGGGTTTATGCTAGAATCTGTTACAAACGTTAATTTTGGTTATATTCCTGTCTTTCTTCACTGAGCCCAGTAGTGATTCTATATTTTTTGATTTGCTTTGATTCAGATAGCTCTGTAGCCTGCAAGTTCTCCCTCTGTTTTACTAATATTCAGTACTGATATATAAGGGTTAAAAATATAGCTGACCTTAAAGTTTATATGGAGGTTCATTAAGCTCTAAGTCTTATATATTGTTCTTTCCTGCAGAGATATTTGCTTATAAATATTGTACTCAGTTTGTCTCTTCTAGTAGTCAAATTAGATAATATTGAGTTGGAGATTTTTATTGTCCGTAAAGATACACTAGTGCATCTTTGGTTTATTAAATCCTACCCATATTAATCTCTTTTTCAGATCAATATATAAAAATATAAAAGGGGGAGCGTTTCTCCATTAGAAAATAGTGCTTTTATAACTACTTGAACAGGCCTATTTCACTTTTTATTTTAATTTTTTTTTTCCCCAGCCAGGGGTACACTTTATATATTCATATATACACACATATTGGAAAAAAAAAAAAAAAAGTCCATAGGACTCACACTTATATTTTCTTTTAGTTTTTATATACACAATTCATGTCCAAAGTAAAGGATAAAAAATCTAAACCAAGTGATATTAGTCTCGATTCCACATTAAGTGAGTCACCTCTCCCCTCTTTTGACATTCAAATGTTGATAACACAGCTGTCAGCCGTGTTCTCACCACAATTTGAAATGATCAAAAATGAAATCGCAGGTATGGCCACTGAATTGTCGACTCTCTCCACCGAAGTCAGGCATTTTTCTGCTATGATTGGTGAAGCAGAAGACAGAATTTCGGACCTTGAAGATTGTGTAAATGCTCAGGAAGTAACTATTCAAAAACAGGATATCACAATCCAAAATATGCAATTGCGCCTGGAGGACATGGAAGATCCCTCCAGGCGCAATAACATACGTATTGTGGGCCTACCCGAAACTGTAGAATATGAGGATTTAATGAAATTCACCTCCTTTGGTCTACCTCAAGCTTTAGGAATGCCAGCAGAGTCTCTACCTTTAATAATAGAAAGAGCACACAGAATAGGCCCAAAGAAATCTCAGTCTGACAGCGTAGCTAGGAGCAGAATGTGTATATTTAAAGTACTAAAATTCCAAGATAAAATGGAATTAATGAAACTTTTTAGAAAGAATGGTCCTCTTCAGTTGGGTAACAATAAGATCTTACTCTTCCAGGACTTCTCTAACGAGACGTCCATGAAGAGGAAGTTAATGGCCCCGTTTTGCTCACAGCTAATAAATAATGGATTTAAAGCTCGCATGGTTTACCCAGCTAAGGTTATAGTAGAGGATAGGGACTCTACGTTTACTTTTCAGGGTTTATGCTAGAATCTGTTACAAACGTTAATTTTGGTTATATTCCTGTCTTTCTTCACTGAGCCCAGTAGTGATTCTATATGTTACAACATTTGAATGTCTCATCGGTCTACTTAGAATCTACTATGAAAAAGATGGTTTCTGAAATATGAACTCGATTAGAAAGAGAGTGGGACTCATAAATAATAGGTAATCATTAATCGTTAAATAACATATAAGTTCTTTTCAATAACAAATATTAGGTGCATAGTGGCCGCCCATAGCACTGTATATAACTTGAATCAATTCCTTTCCCTATCTCACTAATGTTCAGTATAACTAACATATAATTTATTATTGGTTTGAGTAGAAATAAGTGTATGGTATTAGAACATACTAACCTAATACTACATGATACTAATATGTGTTTTCACACTAAGACAGTATAATGGATGTAGTTTAGGGCAACGTATTGTTAGGAATGCTAAGCATCTTATTTGCCAAGTGATACTTCACATTAGAAGTATAGTCTGTATTTATTACCTATACCTAAGATACTTATGAAAAGCATAGATACTGAATCAATAGGAGACAGTTTAACAATGTAGAAATGAGTGGTATTTCTTTCTAATCCCAATAGACCATTATCCACAGACTGAAACTGTTTACTTAGAATCTGATAATAACGAAATATAAGTTTCAACAATGTGTTATCGTAATAAGAGTAATATATGAATCGTAATATTACTAGGATAACTTATTCCCCATGTATGTATCATTAACATGGTGCCCGGACTACACTAACAGCAGTTCTAACTACGAGTAACATGGAGATATAATTACATTTAAACTTATATAAATCCTAATATAAGTTCTATTTGTATAGGAGTAATACTCAGTCATAACACTAATGACTATTATGGTATACTATGATTCTAAGTAGACCGATGAGACATTCAAATGTTGTAACATATACAACAGGTTATTACTTGATATGTACACACAAAGACGGTTGTCTGAATGGATGACACCTACCACGTGGGTGGATGTGTTATAAGGGCCCAATAGAATTGGACCATGTCCGTATTGTTTATAACTGAACCGATAAAACTATTCAGCCAGAAAATAAAAAGTATCAATGCTCCAGATTACATCTTATGGAAGAGATGAGACTTACATTTTACAGGGTAATACCGGATTTGCAGAGCCAACTGTTAGAAATTATATGTTAAACAAACATACATAGATATGTGTGCTAAAACTATTGACGGATAATATGGAAAGTGAAGGATCTGATCTAACAACACTCGATATTTAAGACTGCATTAGTAGTTACTTAAAAACATGTTTATAAGAATGATGTTATGCTAGTGCATGCCATAATCCCGTAAGTGACAGGGATTGGATTAGAAATAGGAGTGTTTTTACATAGATCACTGATTGGCTTAAAGATTAAGTTCAGTGCTATTTAAAGGGGTGGCACCCGGGCCTCGGTTTGTCCATAGCATTGAGAAAGGCTGATAGCACAGCCGAAACTAGTTTGCTGCTCATTATTGTGCATTTAGTTGCATGTTTGTGGTTTGTGTTTTTTAAACTCTCTAGTCTATTTGTCCCTGTCACCTGAAGCCGAGGGAGCTGCTATCGGCCAGGAAACAGGGGGACAATTGAGACTTAGTTTTTTTTTTTTTTTTTTTAACATTTTGGTACACTGGGTATTTAGGCCGGTATTTTAAATTTAACTATTAAAGGTTTGCTTTTTAACTTACATTTAATTAACGCTTGACAGGAATGAGTGCTAACTTTAAACACCAGCTTTAAATGAGGTTCTCTTACCTCTTCCCTTCCTATATGGAGTAAATATCCTGTCATGGAATGTAGGAGGTATAGCCTCCCCTATGAAGAGAACATGTATAATTAAAATCCTTGCTAAAAAAAGACCAGATATCGTCTATATTCAAGAAACCCATCTTACTGACATAGAAGCTGCAAAACTTAAAATTAAATGGGTGGGTGAGGTTGTAGCCGCCTCAAGTATAGATAGGAAATGTGGAGTAGCATTTTTGATTCATAAAGATCTTGAATATAAAATCTTACATATAGAGAAAGACCTAGAGGCTAGATATATTATACTTCAAATCCAGATCAATCAGATGGTATATGTCCTATGTAATGTGTATGGACCTAATAAAAATAGTAGAAGTTTCTGGGAAAAAATAAAAATGAAAATCTTTCCCTTTATAGGAGAGAATCTCATCCTAGCGGGGGATTTTAACATGACATTATTTCCAGAATTAGACAGGTTCTGAAATATAGATGCTAAAGAATATAAAAAAACTGCCAAATACTTTAGATCTTTTTGTTCAAAGCTAAAACTGGTTGATATTTGGAGAATTAAACATCCAGATTCTTTGACATTTACATTTGAATCTAGAGCTCACGGAACCTTTTCCAGGATCAATCTTTTTTTAATATCTGAATCTTTATCAATTGCTCAAACTGTCACTGGAATTAATGATATATTGATATCCGATCATGCAATAAGATATCTAACTTTTCCCTCCCTAACTAATTTAACCGAAAGAACGCAATCCCTGTTTTTTCCACGGTATTTTTTGAATAACCCCAGATTTTCTAATTGGCTTAAGCAAAGATGGAAGGACTATTGTACACATAATATTTCTTACCTCGATAGAATTGAGATTTTCTGGGAAGCTGCCAAGGCTGTCCTACGAGGTGAAATCAAGAGTTATCTAATAAACAGTAAAAAAAAGGCCAGGGCTCAAGAAATTCAGTTATCTAATAGAGTCAGAAACTCTTATAGAAAACTTTCTGAGGACCGTTCCACAAGTAGCTGGAACAAGTACCAGGAGGCGAGAAGAGAAAGAGATGTTTTTTTACAACAGAAATCTCAAGTGGAAGAATCTAAAATTAATAGTCAATTTAGAGGTCCTTATGGCGATTCAACTAAACACTTAGCAAAATTAATAAACAATAGAAAGAAAAATAATTATATTCTAGCTATGAAAGAAAACGATACACGCCATACGGATTCAAGGGAAATTAGTAGAATTCTTTTCGCTTACTATCAGAAACTATATTCTAATCAGGACAGTAATGTATATAATCAAGATAGATTCTGGTCAAAAATAAACCTACCCCAAATTCAGGAAGGGGACCTAATATCTCTTAATGCCCCAATTGAGGCAGAGGAAATTAAAAAAATGATAGATAAGATGCGATTAAATAAGGCTCCTGGCCCAGATTGCCTTCTGATAGAATTTTATAGGATATTGGCACCGGAAATCATCCCCATATTGGGAAGGTTGTTTAATAACTATTTACAGTCGGATAGTCCCATCTCCTCGTATTTTTCAGCTGCCAACATTACTTTAATTCTTAAGAAAGGTAAAAACCCGGAAGAACCAGCCTCTTACAGGCCTATATCTGTGTTGAACACAGATTATAAAATCTTGATGGCTATTATATCAGATAGGCTCTCTTTATTGTTGGGTAACATTATCCATACAGATCAAACTGGTTTTATGAAATCTAGGAAGTCCATAAAGAATATCCGTAAAATAGTGACTTTTCTTGATTATTTCCATAATTTAAACGAGAAGGAAAAAAACAACCTTGCAAATTATTGCGCAATTCTTTCTTTAGATGCCAAAAAGGCATTCAATGCCATCTCATGGGCCCATTTGTTTAGAGCATTACAGGAATTTGGCTTTAAGGATCAATTTTTGCAATTTATTCAGAAAATCTATAGAAATCCAATCTCGTTTCTTATTGTTAATGGTCATCTTTCTCAAAAAATTATCCTAGGTCGGGGAACAAGGCAGGGGTGCCCGCTGTCACCCCTCCTATTTAATCTGGCATTGGAACACCTAGCTATTCGTCTAAGGAATGTATTAGAGGGAATTAGTATGGGCTCCTATACTCTTAGGATCCTGCTGTATGCAGGCGATTTACTGTTATTTCTAAAGAATTCATCTTATTCAATTCCCGCTGCATTACAATGTTTAGACGAGTTCAGTTCATTTGCGGGCTACAAAATCAATTTTAATAAAAGCGAACTTATGTGGATTAATAAATCTAGAAATAGTTTACAAGACCATCCATTTAAAGAGGTTGAAGCAATTACATACCTAGGTATAATACTACATAAAAATCCGAAATATTGGTATCGGCTTAATTTCTTGCCATTGTTTCTGAAGGTTAAATCGGATTTGGAGTTATGGATGGCATTTCCATTATCCATTACGGCTCGCATCAATTTAATTAAGACAATAATTTTCCCTTGTTTACTTTATCCTCTTCAGAATCTTCTGCTCTTTATTCTTAGCAAGGATCTGCGTAAATTATATTCCTGCTGTTCCAAATTTATTTGGAACAACAGGAAATCGCGTATCTCTTTAGACAGACTCATGCAAAACTTTGAAGCAGCTGGCCTTGCTTTTCCTAATTTTAAATTATATAATTGGGTTTCTCTAATTAAAACGGCGGTGGATTGGATTGTAGAAAAGGAGTTAGCGTCATCTTTAGAGATGGAGACTTATATGGTTTCTCCCTGTGCTTTAAAAGCAATATTACATTGCCCTCTACAACTCTTACCATATAATGTATCTTCTTTAATCTCGATTAGAAATGTTGTGGCTGCTTGGGAGAAGTGTTGTACAATATTGAAAGTGGATTTTACATTCTCGGCATTCTTACCGATTATTGGAAATCCTCAATTTTCTCCAGGGCTTAAACAATTAGTATTCAGAGAGTGGGCTGAAAAAGAGCTCAAATACATTTGTAAGATTCTTCCTCAAGACGGGCAATTAATTTCCTTTTGAATTCTTTCTCAACATTTTCAGTTAGCTAGATCTAACTTCTTTGCTTATCTACAGGTGCGCCATTTTATTAACACACGAAAGTGGGATATGAGTAGATTGAATGCATGGTCGGATCTCAATTTATGTTTTCAAAAATTTGCAACAGGAAACTCGTCCATTTCTCTCATGTATGACATTATGCTCTCCAACCAGACTTTGATATTTTTAGATAAGTTGACTGTATCCCCTCTTTTCCTTCAATTGACCCTGGTAAAATTAAACGTAGCATGGTAAGTGTAAAAAAATTTGAAATTCCCAGGAGTTGGAGAGAATCTCATTTAAAACTTATTAATAATTACTATATATCCCCCATAAGATTATCTAAGTTTTATTCTATCTGCAACGGGGCTTGTCCCCGCTGCAATAAACCTAAAGCTGATACCTTACATATGTTTTGGTATTGCCCAAAAATTATACAACTGTGGCGTAAGATGGAATATTGGTTCAATATACATTACAAGACAACTATCATATTATCACTCGATGAGATAATCTGGTTGTATGTCGCCAGCAATAGGGGCTTCCATGTTCATATCTTAAATACTATTATCCTAACTGTTCGACATCAAATTCTTAAACATTGGAAATCTACTGCAGCTCCTGGAGTATCTCAGATCCTGCAGGAGATTCAAACTCAAATCATATACGAATCATTTCATCTAAAAACTACATCAGAAAAGAGAATAAAAGCTTTTATGGCAGGATGGCTACCAATTATTAAATCCTACCCCTTAGCTATACAAAAAGCTATTCTGACCTCATTTCTCTTGTAAGGTGTATCCAGTCCACGGATCATCCATTACTTGTGGGATATTCTCCTTCCCAACAAGTTGCAAGAGGATCACCCACAGCAGATCCGCTATATAGATCCTCCCCTAACTGCCATATCCAGTCATTCTCTTGCAAGCTCTCAACATAGCTGGAGGTAGTAAGAGGAAAGTGGTGTAATATAGTTAGTTTTTTCTTCAATCAAAAGTTTATTGTTTTTAAATGGTACCGGAGTTGTACTATTTTATCTCAGGCAGCATTTAGAAGAAGAATCTGCCTGCGTTTTTCTATGATCTTAGCAGAAGTAACTAAGATCCACTGCTGTTCTCACATCTGTCTGAGAAGTGAGGTAACTTCAGAGGGAGAATGGCGTGCAGGTTATCCTGCAATAAGGTATGTGCATTTTTAAGTTTTTCTAGGGATGGAATTTGCTAGAAAAAAGCTGCTGATACCAGATTAATGTAAGTTAAGCCTAAATACAGTGATTTAATAGCGACAGTATCAGGCTTGCTATCAGAGGTATATACTCTGATTAATGTGCAATATAAAATGTTTGCTGGCATGTTTAATCGTTTTTATATATGCTTTGGTGATAAAACTTATTGGGGCCTAGTTTTTTCCACATGGCTGGCTTGATTTTTGCCTAGAAACAGTTTCCTGAGGCTGTAATATGAGTGGGAGGGGCCTAGTTAAAATTACAGACAGAGACATTCAGCTTCCCTCAGCAGTCCCCTACATGCTTTAGGACATCTCTGAAGGGCTCAAAAGGCTTCAAAAATCATATATTGAGGAAGGTAAAGCCACAGTGAAGCTGTGGCAGTTGTTGTGACTGTTTAAAAAACGTTTTTTTCAATTTGTTAATCCGTTTTTTGTATTAAGGGGTTAATCATCCATTTGCAAGTGGGTGCAATGCTCTGCTAACTTTTTACATACACTGTAAAAATTTCGTTAGTTTAACTGCCTTTTTTCACTGTTATTTCAAATTTTAGCAAAATTTGTTTCCCTTAAAGGCACAGTAACGTTTTTTATATTGCTTGTTTAACTTGATGTAAAGTGTTTTCCAAGCTTGCTAGTCTCATTGCTAGTCTGTATAAACATGTCTGACAGGCCAGAAAGCCTGCTGCTGCCTCTAAGCCAGCATGAAGGAACAGCCCCCTATCCGGTAACGGATCTAGTAGGGGGCAGACTTTCTCTCTTCGCCCAGGCGTGGGCAAGAGATGTTCAGGATCCCTGGGCGTTGGAGATCATATCTCAGGGATATCTTCTGGACTTCAAAGCTTCCCCTCCTCAAGGGAGATTTCACCTTTCGAGATTATCTGTAAACCAGATAAAGAAAGAGGCATTCTTACGCTGTGTGTAAGACCTCCTAGTTATGGGAGTGATCTGTCCAGTTCCACAGTCGGAACAGAGACAGGGTTTTTATTCAAATCTGTTTGTGGTTCCCAAAAAAGAGGGAACCTTCAGACCCATTTTGGATCTAAAGATCTTAAACAAATTCCTCAGAGTTCCATCTTTCAAAATGGAAACTATTCAGACCATCCTACCTATGATCCAGGAGAGTCAGTACATGACCACAGTGGATTTGAAGGATGCTTACCTTCACATACCAATTCACAAAGATCATCATCGGTTCCTAAGGTTTGCCTTTCTGGACAGGCATTACCAATTTGTGGCTCTTCCCTTCGGGTTAGCTACAGCTCCAAGAATCTTTACAAAGGTTCTGGGATCACTTCTGGTGGTCCTAAGACCGTGAGATATATCAGAGGACCCTTATCTGGACGACATCCTGATACAGGAGTCAAGCTTTAAGATTGTCAAGTCACATACGGACATAGTTCTGGCATTTCTCAGGTCACATGGGTGGAAGGTGAACGAGGAAAAGAGTTCTCTATCCCCACTCACAAGAGTCTCCTTCCTAGGGACTCTGATAGATTCTGTAAAAATGAAGATTTACCTGACAGAATCCAGGTTATCAAAGCTTCTAAAATCTTGCTGTGTTCTTCATTCTATTCCGCGCCCTTCGGTGGCTCAGTGTATGGAAGTAATCACTTGATGGTAGCGGTGATGGACATAGTGCCATTTGCGCGACTACATCTCAGACCGCTGCAACTATGCATGCTCAGTCAGTGGAATGGGGATTACACAGATTTGTCCCCTCTGCTAAATCTGGATCAAGAGACCAGAGATTCTCTTCTCTGGTGGCTATCTCGGGTCCATCTGTCCAAAGGTATGATCTTTCGCAGGCCAGATTGGACAATTGTAACAACAGATGCCAGCCTTCTAGGTTGGGGTGCAGTCTGGAATTTCCTGAAGGCTCAGGGATCGTGGACTCAGGAGGAGAAACTCCTCCCAATAAATATTCTGGAGTTAAGAGCAATATTCAATGCTCTTCAAGATTGGCCTCAGTTAGCAACCCTGAGGTTCATCAGATTTCAGTCGGACAACATCACGACTGTGGCTTACATCAACCATCAAGGGGGAACCAGGAGTTCCCTAGTGATGTTAGAAGTCTCCAAGATAATTCGCTGGGCAGAGACTCACTCTTGCCACCTATCAGCAATCCATATCCCAGGTGTAGAGAACTGGGAGGCGAATTTTCTAAGTCGTCAGACTTTTCATCCGGGGGAGTGGGAACTCCATCCGGAGGTGTTTACTCAATTGGTTCATCGTTGGGGCAAACCAGAGCTGGATCTCATGGCATCTCGCCAGAACGCCAAGCTTCCTTGTTACGGATACAGGTCCAGGGACCTAGAAGCGACACTGATAGATGCTCTAGCAGCGCCTTGTTTCTTCAACCTGGCTTATGTGTTTCCACCGTTTACTCTGCTCCCTCGACTGATTGACAAAATCAAACAGGAGAGAGCATAGGTGATCTTGATAGCGCCTGCGTGGCCACGCAGGACCTGGTATGCAGACCTAGTGGACATGTCATCCTTTCCACCATGGACCCTGCCTCTGAGACAAGACCTTCTACTACAAGGTCCTTTCAATCATCCGAATCTAATTTCTCTGAGACTGACTGCATGGAGATTGAACGCTTGATTTTATCAAAGCGTGGCTTCTCCGAGTCAGTCATTGAAACCCTTATACAGGCACGAAAGCCTGTCACCAGGAAAATCTACCATAAGATATGGCGTAAATACCTTTATTGGTGTGAATCCAAGAATTACTCATGGAGTAAGATTAGGATTCCTAGGATATTGTCCTTTCTCCAAGAGGGTTTGGAAAAAGGATTATCAGCTAGTTCTTTAAAGGGACAGATTTCTGCTCTGTCTATTCTTTTGCACAAGCGTCTGTCAGAAGTTCCAGACGTTCAATCTTTTTGTCAGGCTTTGGTTAGAATTAAGCCTGTGTTTAAACCTGTTGCTCCCCCATGGAGCTTAAACTTGGTTCTTAAAGTTCTTCAAGGGGTTCCGTTTGAACCCCTTCATTCCATTGATATCAAACTTTTATCTTGGAAAGTTCTGTTTTTGATGGCTATTTCCTCGGCTCGGAGTGTCTCTGAGTTATCTGCCTTACAATGTGATTCTCCTTATCTGATTTTCCATTCAGATAAAGTAGTTCTGCGTACAAAACCTGGGTTTTTAACTAAGGTAGTTTCTAACAAGAATATCAATCAAGAGATTGTTGTTCCATCATTGTGTCCTAATCCTTCTTCAAAGAAGGAACGCCTTTTACATAATCTGGATGTGGTCCGTGCTTTAAAGTTTTACTTACAAGCTACTAAAGTTTTTCGCCAAACATCTACATTGTTTGTTGTTTACTCTGGACAGAGGAGAGGTCAAAAAGCTTTGCCAACCTCTCTTTCTTTTTGGTTTCGGAGCGTAATACGCTTAGTCAATGAGACTGCTGGACAGCAGCCCCCTGAAAGGATTACAGCTCATTCTACTAGAGCTGTGGCTTCCACCTGGGCCTTTAAAAATGAGGCTTCTGTTGAACAGATTTGCAAGGCGGCGACTTGGTCTTCACTTCATACCTTTTCAAAATTTTACAAATTTGATACTTTTGCTTCTTCGGAGGCTATTTTTGGGAGAAAGGTTCTACAGGCAGTGGTTCCTTCCATTTAAGCCTGCCTTATCCCTCCCTTCATCCGTGTACTTTAGCTTTGGTATTTGTATCCCACAAGTAATGGATGATCCGTGGACTGGATACACCTTACAAGAGAAAACATAATTTATGCTTACCTGATAAATTTATTTCTCTTGTGGTGTATCCAGTCCACGGCCCGCCCTGTCTTTTTAAGGCAGGTCTAAATTTTAATTTAAACTACAGTCACCACTGCACCCTATGGTTTCTCCTTTCTCGGCTTGTTTCGGTCGAATGACTGGATATGGCAGTTAGGGGAGGAGCTATATAGCAGCTCTGCTGTGGGTGATCCTCTTGCACCTTCCTGTTGGGAAGGAGAATATCCCACAAGTAATGGATGATCCGTGGACTGGATACACCACAAGAGAAATACATTTATCAGGTAAGCATAAATTATGTTTTCTGTCCTCAAATTCCTTTATGGACCTCGTAGCTCTAGATCTTTTCCCACATTCATGGATAACTAATTACAGAGAAGCATAAGGCGAATTATAGTATTGGGATGTATGATAACAGGAAAGGTGAAATTACTGAGAGAGCGGTAGATAGGGGGAAGAGGTGACAAGAAAGGAAGGAGGGGAGAGAGACGGGAGGGGGTAAGGATGGAAGGATGAGAGAGAAGAGAGGGAGAAGGGAAAAAAAGGAATAAAAAGAGAATACAGAGAAGATATGGTTTGTCCTTAGTGGGTTCCCTTTCCCTTTGTTTTTTTTTGTTTTTGTTTTTTTGTTTTTTTGTGTGTTAACATGTGGGTAGGTTGAATGATGAATGGTGTTTTATTTAGTTCAGTAAAAGTCCAACACTTGGTACAATTCCGTTATATGAGAGTACCTTTCTTCTTTGCCAGTTAATTTACTTATGGAAAAGTAATCTTTTTTTCTTTTGCTCGTTTTGTGTTTTATGCTTTTCTGTTTCTGTGACACCTGACCCTGTGTTGTATGTAAAGGTGGAAATTTGTTTGATGGTACCTATTGTTGGATATATAAATAAATGATTTAAAAAAATAAAAATAAAAGAAGCCTCATCAACAATAACATTTTTAGCAACAGAAATAACCATAGCATAAAAACAGTGACAGAATATAAAAGTAGAGAACAACCTGAAACATGAACGTTCCAAGCCAATTGCATAATATATATTCTGCAAGTTTTAACTTATAGATACATATATATATATATATATATATATATATATATATATATATATATATATATAAATAAATAAATAAATGTATAGTTAGTCCAATAAAAAAGTATCATTGCTCAATGCAATACTCTTATTATTTTGATATCTAAATCTCTGGACTAACACGGCTACTCCAATCAACGTATATATATATATATATATATATATATATACCATTATATATATATACAAATAAATATAAATATAAATATATATATATATATATATATAAATATATATATAAAGCAGTACAGACAAGCACTCCAGACCTACAGTTCAAATGCCCGGGGTGCAACAAAAGTAGTACACAAACAATAACAGAAAGTGCACTCTCCAGGACTTTTAGAAAAGTTCTTTACTTGAAAGTGAATGTTTTCGGGGGATTAAGCCCCTTCCTCAGACATACAAGTACATAGAACATATATATATATATATATATATATATATATATATATATATATATATATATATATATATATATATATATATATATACAGTATATGTAAATATAGATTTATAGATTGATGATAGGTAGATAGATAGATAGATAGATAGATGATAGATAGATGATAGAATTACTGAAGCTGAGTTGAACAATTTCCAGTTTGTGTACTGTTGTGGAGGTGAGAGCTTTGTGGTTGGTCTGGTAGCGGTTCCTCTGCAGATGTGGAAAGCTACTACTTGTACCAAAAGGAGTGGGGCTAACTCATACACCCACCTTGGCCATGTACAGTTTAAGAGAAGTTCTTTTTTTTTAATAATTGACTATGCTGTTTTTGAATACTTTTTACATTCTCTGTGTTGCTTTTCTGTATGTCTCGTTGATCTACTAGTACTGAAGGATTTAGTATCTTTTATTATTAAAAAAAAAATAAACTTTTATGAATAGTAAAAAGTATAGCCCATAGGCTTGTCTATTCAAGTTTGCTGGGGAAATGAGCAATGAGTGACTGGGCACTTTGGCTATAATTAGATGGAAAAATATGTTTGTACCTAGATCAGAATGATGTTCTTTTGTCATCCTGTGCTCACTGGTCACAATTTAGGATTAATAGATTGCAATACTCTATTCTATAGCATCCTTAACAAGAACAGCATTTTAAATAACAAATTACTGCTTTAATGTTAATTCTGACATTACTGTTAAAATTGCTTCAGGATACCAATAAATGCATTTACCCCATACAACAGACACTAAATTACTAAATGAATCCAATTAAAATGATATCAAGGTTGAAAATAACTTTAGCTCAAATTATTATATAATATTACTTGGCTGATTAACCACAGTAATGTGAGATAAATATTTTAACCAAAACATGGGTTAGATGTTAATTCTAGCAAAGAATGTTACAAAATATAATAACTATCTTATTGCTTCATTTTTATCCCTGGCTTTCTTAACAATAAACATACTGTACTGTATTTTACTAGACTGACAGTATTATTTTTTTACAGTCATTTAAAATCTCCTTAAATTGTTACACATTGTTGATTCAGCTAAAACATGTAATATGTAAAATTATATTATAGGATCAGTCAGTAATGCCATTTAATATCATGTTTAATTTCCACCTTTTCTCAAGCAATTTGATGTATTTCATGAATGCCAAAGAGCCATGACACTAAGGTCGAACCATTTCTGGTAAAAGGATTTTATTGAATGGTAAACAAAGCCAACATCATTGAATTTTAATTCTTTAACATGCTGACTCAAACATTATGCCAAATACATGCACATAATGATTTTGCCTGCCAAAATGATACTTCATTCAATACTTGCAAAACACAATAATTTAATTTACATTGTTAACGTTGTTATCATATTGTTTTATTTTGTGTAAGCAAAAAATTTGCTTTCTCAGAGTCAAATTTTAAAAATGTCCTTTTAATTTCCTTTAATATCTACCTTTTTGTATCTATTTATCTAATCTGATTGTATAATACTGAAAGAACAGTAATCTTTTTCTCTTTTGTGTAAAAATATATATATGTATATGTGTGTGTTAAAACCTGCAGAAAATAAAGGGCCTTATTAAAAGTGGAGCGCTAATTAATGCTCCTGCTCAAAAGTTAATAGAACTAGAAGTAAACTTTTCGCGCTCATCAGGTTATGCTCATATTACAAGTTGAAAGTAAACTGTTTTAGTTCAAGCACTAACCCGACAAGCGAAAAAGGCCAAAGTTAGGATATTGTGTATTCCCTCATAGAAGTCAATGGAGAAACCTGTTTGCATATTCATGTGCGCTAACCCGACATGAACATATGAACATTTCCCATTCCAATGTTCTTCACATAACAGAATATGTTCTATTTATTCATAAATACATATTTCTACATATATCTGATGGTGTTTAGGTACAATACACTGTATATCTATACCTCAGTGGCGTATTTAGGTTTTGTGCTGCCCTAGGCATTCAAAATTCTGCTTTAGAGATGTATATGTATGTATCTCAATACAATAAGCCCTTTACCTGCCTTTTTTTCTAACACCCAAGATCTCATATGTTTAAACCCTTTTAACTTTTTTTGTGCAGTATTTTGTTTAATAATTCTTATTAGATGATGTTATTATGAGTCTAACTATACTTTGTAATGTATTTTGATGTGTCTTGTGTCACTTTTTAGTTTTGCAAAACAGTTAACCAGAGCTCTGAAGTCACGGTAAATTGTAATTGTGCTCAAGCTATCAGGTTTACTTTCATCTCGTAATATGAGCGGCAAGTTCGATGAGTGATAAACCCTTATCGCTCAGGCGTTAATGTTTGCACTCCACTCATAATCTAGCCCATAATATGCACTTGGCTTGAAAGTTTCATGTTTTGGGTCGCTCTCTACCTTTATTTTTGGTCATCATTTTTAGGCTATAGTTATTTTCTGTTTCTAAAAATGTTTTTGTTTTTCTTGAATTTTCAAAGCTCATATATCAAACAGTTTTTTTTATGTATATACATTTAAATTCAAGTCAGAGCCTGATGCTACATTAAAGAAAAACAGGATTTTTTTTTTAAATTACAGAGGTACCTATTTAGAAGTTAGGTTACTCTTCAAGATGGAAACTAACCAACTGCGGGAAGTCAGGATGACATAATGCTTATGGTAGTAGCATAGATAATAAGGCTATTTTGCATTGCCCATTAAAGAAACTACCTCTTAATATCATAAAATTAAGGTCAATAAAAAACATTGTTATAGCATGGCAGAAGATATGTAACTATCTTAAGGTAACTCCAGCATTTTCGGAGTTTCTTCCCATTATAGGAAATCCTGAATTTCTGCCAGGTATTGCTCAAGGGGTTTTTAGAAAATGGGCTGAGCTTGGTCTTTCTTATGTATGTCAAATTTTTGGTCCTGATAGATTAATGACTTCGGAAGGACTATTTCAGAAGTTTAATCTTCCAAATTCAAATTTATATGCTTACTTCCAATTGCGACATTTTGTTTTTTCTCAGAAATGGGATAGCAAAGCTTTATTGGATTGGTCAGATATTACGAATATCATACGTAGATTTGCGTCAGGATTTACACCAATTTCTTTAATTTATGATGTTATGTTGGCTAAGCAAGGGGATTTACATGAAAATAATCTACATAATTTCTGGAAGCGGTATTTTCCAGACCTAGAACAGAATAGGATAAAACAGAGTTTTGGGATGATAGATAAGGTATTGGTATCTACAGCATGGAAAGAATCACATATGAAACTTATAAATAATTATTATCTCTCACCGGAGAAAATGTCCAGGTTCTATCCCATACAGAGCTTTGTTTGCTCTCGCTGTGTACTTCCTAAAGCAGATATCCTACATTTATTCTGGTCGTGTCCAAAAATACAGCAATTGTGGTTAAAGATTTGGTTTTGGTATAGCAAATATTATCAAGATCACAATAAGTATACGGCAATGGACATATTTTTTCTTACAAGCCCTGATTATAGGTCTAAAAGGCACTCTAAAATTTTGAATATTATTTTAATTACAAGACATTTAATCCTGAAGAGCTGGAAAGACCATGTGGCACCCAGTTTCTCAGTATTTCTTAAGGAAATACAATACCAGATATTATATGAATCATATCATACAGTTTTTTCAACAGAAGCAAAGATAAAAATCTTTTTGCTAGACTGGCTACCTGTGGTTAAATCCTATCCACTTTCTATACAAGACGGATCTTAGCCCCCTTTTTGAACTCCATGTCGTTTGCTGAGCTGGTTATATCCAATGAGTTTCCTATAAGTTGGCTTTCAACTGTAAGGGGAGTGGATGTATGAGGGTTACTAGAAATAAGTCTGGTATGTAATTGTAGGAGAGGATGGAGGGGGTAGTCGGACCCGGACGCGGGGGGGCCCAAGTGAGAGATCCCCCTTTATGGGGATTTTTTTTTTTTTTTGTGTTTTTTTTTTTTTTTTTTTTTTTGTTTCTTTGTGATTATGGGTTTTCATAGGCAAGAAAATTACTATTAGGTAATTTTATAACAGAGTGTTTATTATAGTTTTTTGTGTTAAGTTATTAAAAGGTTAAAAAAAAATTCCAGCAAACCATGCAGGACAATAAATTTGTTACATATTGGCGATGAATATTTTTATTTTATATCTGTTTTTTCAATGTATGCCAAAATGCTTTTTTTTTTGTCTGTATATCTCAAATTGTACTAAGCCCTGTGCGGCTTATGTGTTATATTGAATGCTCATGTATTGTTTGCTGGTTACAATAAAAAAGTAAATGCTAAAAAAAGATAATATTCATATATACTAATTATTAAAAATGATTATATATACTGTACATTGTTTTTAAATAATTCATGTAATATATAATTTATTATTTATTATTTATTTTATATGTAATATTTCAAAAACGCGCTTTGAGATTTTTAAATCTACATGTGCACTATCCTGACACTGCATTAGACCTAAAGCCTAAAGGGATTCCTTCATACAGATTTAAAAAGAAAATCTCATTTTTATCCTAAAAATTAAAAAGGAAAATATATAGATACTTTTGAAAAACTGGTTATGGCTGATATAACTAACTTAAAATAAGATACCTATATGAAACAAAATCTTACTAGAAAACAGAGAACACGTATATCAGAATTAGAAAAAAAACAAAGAGGTTATTATCAAACCAGCTGATAAAGGAGGGGGAATAGTCATTCTAGACAAACACAAATATGACAAAATGATATTCAAGCTTGTAGACGACACCAGTACATATAAAAGGTTTGCCAATCCAACAAAAGTGTATCAGATATTTCTCAAACACTACCTCGCAGAAGCCAAATTACTAGTAATCATTACAGATAAAGAGTACAACTTTCTATATTCAGAAAGTCCTAAAATCCAAATAATGTATGCACTTCCCAAAATACATAAATCAACAATAAATCCCCTGGGACGCCCTATTATATCGGGCATAAATTCACTCACAGCCAATTTATCATCCTATATCGATCGATTTTTACAAAAACATGTAAAAAATCTTGCATCACATCTTAGAGATTCAACTAGTCTATTAAAAATTATAGAGGGCCTCAAGTGGCAATCTGACTATCTACTAGTCACTTGTGATGTGTCCTCACTCTATACCTGTATCAAGCATAATAACGGAATAGAATCAGCCAAATATTTTTTAAATAAAGACAGAGATATGCCTTCCAAACAGATTGATTTGATTCTGGAAGACATAAACTTCATTTTAACACACAACTATTTCCTGTATGAAGGAACATTCTATGAACAAGTTTGCGGGACTGCGATGGGGACAAAATTTGCCCCCAGTTACGCAAACCTGTTCATGGGATTTTGAGAGGAGGACTTCATGACTAAGACAACATATAAGGACAATTTTATAATCTATAAAAGGTATATAGATTACCTGTTTTTTATCTGGAATGGCACTGAAAATGATCTTATATGTTGCCTTAAAGACATGAATATAAATGATAAAAATCTAGAGTTCACATATACTTATGATAAGAAAGAGATACACTATTTAGACCTGGAAATTTCAATTGAAAATGATAAAATTAATACTAAAACTTATTTTAAAGAAGTTGATGCCAACAATTATATACACTGGGATAGCTGCCATCTTAAAAAATGGAAACAAAATATCCCAAAAGGACAATTCCTCAGATCAAAAAGAAATTCCAGAGAGGAAACTACATTTGATTTGAACAACAATCGACAATTTTAAAACAAACATTTCTAGATAGAGGATATGATGGAATTAAAATTGAACAAGATATAGCCCTAGCTAGAAAAATTGAAAGAAAAGATTTGTTAAGCTATAAAACAAAAACAGCAACAAGTATTGATAACAAGAGAAATGAGAAAATTGACATACCATTTATTACACAATATGGTGAAGACAAATCAAATTTAGAAAAGATCATTAAAAAACAATGGAATATTTTGAGCTATGAAACAGATTTAGGCCCAAAATTACCTGACAAACCTAGATTCATTTATAGAAAGGCCAGTAATCAAAATGTAGGAGTAGAAAAATGAATACTAGGCAAGGAACTAAAAGGATTTTTTTCCATGCCATATCTGTAAAGCCTGTAGATACTCTAAAAAAGGAAACATACCTTCCAGTCTAATATTACTAGAAAAGAATATAAGATACATAACACAATCAGATGTATGGATAAACATGTGATTTACCTGATAGAATGTAAAAAAAATGAAAATCCAATATACAGGTGAGACAGAAAGAACGGTGAGGGAGCGTTTGAGAAAACATATTTTCTCAATTGAAAACTCGAAGAAAAAAGAAACCTAGAGCTTCCTGTCCTGAAACATTTTAGAATCTGTAATGATAGTGATCTCAAATATTTTCACTTTTCTGCAATAGAAAAAGTTAAGAAAGACTGTAGAGGGGGTAATCAGATAAAAATTATTTTGCAATCAGAAGCAAAGTGGATTTTTCAACTACAGACACTACACCCTAAGGGATTAAATCTGGATTTTAATCTAAATAGTTTCCTTAGCGATAGCTAGATTCCCTCATAATGGGAATATATTATGACCATTAAATGTTAGGATTTAGGCTCTAATCTGTCCCAACCAGAGACATATACTTTGAGAGAAAAAATACTATAATATATATATATATATATATATATATATATATATATATATATATATATATATATAACTATACTTTAATATGCTTTATCTTTCTGATAGTAACCATAGTTTGGATTCCTAATTTCTCATACTAATTTCATAAATGCATCTTGTAAGGTAACCTTAACTGTATTAATAACTTTAGTAATAAAGATTTAATTAACTTTTTACATGTTCTAATTTTTTACATGTTCTAATGTTAACAAACAAACAAATTTCATGTATTAACAAAGAAAAATTAGACAGGGATCTCTCTATAGTCTACAGTAACTAAAAATCTTGCTTTTCACACATGCAATTGCAAACTGAGGGTTAACAGCTGTGTGTCAATCACTTCCTTCATCTCAGCTTTGTGCAATTAAACCAAAGCCCAGAAAGGGTATAAAGTTGATAGAGTATAGATGTATAGCATTACAGCTTGAAAAAGGCCGGACTACATGGCTGAAACGCGTTGCTTTAACTGCTGACAACACAACAAGGACATTTGGAGACAAAAAGTAATTGCGTTGAAACCGCTGACGCTAACAACCGCCAACGACGTATCGAGGATTCTTAAAGACACTGCGGTGACCATAGGGAGCACACGCAGGATCGTAGAGCCAAGGAAAAGCACAGAGGAATTCCTTTTGGGACACGGACCAATCTCCTCTAAATGGCAGATACAAAGGAGTACTACTGACGGGCTCCAGGACCGATTTGCGTGATTAGCTCAGGCAGACAGTGAGTACTGACTTTTCTTTCTAAACACCTTACAGATATTCTTCTTATTAAAAGAAGACTACTTTCTAATATCTTCCAGTTATCAACCATGGATATTACAACATGAAAAGAACTGTGTCACTACATTAAAAAGTGATACTACCGGGACTGTTGTAAATATACCCTATATAATTAACTGATCATATCATATGGGACTTTTATTGAGAATAAAGTTTTAGACCATTCCTTCTTTTTTAATAGCAGGGTACCCTGAACATTTTTTGCCTATCAAGTCGGCCGACTTTTTCACCTTTTTATTCATTCATATTAGTGAAATTATTCAGATTCTGATTTTAAATGTTTAAATATATTAAAAGTATATTGTATGGCTACTCTAACTTTGTTTCTCTATATTTTGAACATATTTATTTAGGTGCACACAGATGATAATAAACTTCAAAACTAGACACTTTTCTCTATCCTAGTATATTAAAATACACGTAATCCACTAGTTCACTCAGTCTAGAGTTTTTCTCAGAATTAAATATATTTATAGAGGTTTAAGCATTGTTTGCGCTATATCTCCTAAACTACTTTTTTTCTGCTCATCAGACCTAAAGCGCAAAACACAAATCGTGTTACTCATATTTAACATTCCTATGTTTTTCACAAAGAAAAAAAATGTAATTTATACATCTGATAATGTTATTATAGAATAGCAATCTATACCTAAATATCTATAGAAATATATATATATATATATATATATATATATATATATATATATATATATGTAATCATAGACTATGATAAAAGAAAATGGAACATCTTAATAAATGTTCCATTAAATAAAGATAGGGAATCAAGCACTCTTTTAAGCAATAAAAATATGATTGTTTATTATTTTCTCATGATAAAGACACATTCATGAGACCATAATAAACAATCATATTTTTATTGCTTAGAAGAGTGCTTGATTCCCTATCTTTATTTAATGGAACATTTATTAAGATGTTCCATTTTATTTTCTCATAGTCTATGATTACATTTAATAATATAGCGTCTGCACCACATATATTGTTGAAAAGATACAACATTGTATTATATACTGTACGTTCTCACTTATATAGACCATTTGTCCTCTATATTTTATTTATATATATATATATATATATATATATATATATATATATATATATATATATATATATATATATTCGTTTTGCAGAGAAAAAAAGAAAAAATGTTAAGCAACCAGCTCCAATCCACAGTTATAATGTAGGAGATGCAAGTTAGTGAATAAAAGATACACTGTCACTAAAACGCTATAAGTTACAATGTTCCATGAACTGAGCCATATATGTAGTGCAGCCTGAAATCACAGAGAGACCATAACAATACCAAAGGACGGTTACTCACCACCCCAGGTAGAAGGGACAGTCTGACAAGCAGGATCGTGCACAAAACAGCCGGCGTTAGTCTTCAGTATGCGCTCCAGACCCGGGCTCCAATGCACTTCCGGGTATCACGTGTTGCAATCCTCCAATAGCGTTCCAGTGATCCGTCTCCCAAAGCGTCACTATAGAGTGAACTGATCCACAGCACAACACAGCTGAGAGGTCCCCAGAAGCCGGTTAGGGAAAGTAGATAGCTTGAATTGCAGAAAGAAAAAGCCGGCACTTCTCCCAGGATGAATGATAAAAATGATCTTTATTTCATATACATTACCCCCAAATGGATACAAACAAAAGATGCAGCAGCATAAAGTATTTTACCAATTTATTATGGCACAAACAAAGTCCACAACATTTCGGGTGTTACCCCTTAATCATGTGAATACATAATGGCACTTGAGTTTGTCCTTATATACCTTTACACAGGTGTAATCAAATAGTAATTGACAACTTGTTAGTAAATTACAACTCCTCAATAATGTTACACCCTCTAGTGGTTATTTAATGTCATTACAACCTTGAATTTACATATTTTCATTATCCTTCAACAAATGGTATAAAAAGAACAAAGTGCACAAAAAATCACTTAAAAACAGATTTAAAATCATGGAAGGCATGATCACGAATCACATCAAACTTAGAGGAGTACTATCCATTTAACAGAATCTGGAAAATCCTGAGTTGAGAAATGTTATGTTTAGCCTTAATAAAATGATGGGCAACAGGGGCCTCTAAATCCCCCCTCCTGATACTAGATTTGTGTTTATTCATTCTTTCACGGGCTTTACGTGTCGTCTCACCCACATTTGCACTATAGAAAGCATTGCCACCTGATGAGAAAGTGCAACTACCTATTAAATGCACTTCCATTTTTTGCTGTTATTTAATCTGACATGATAGTCATTGGTCAGTTATCTAACATTGAATTAATTCCACCTTAAATGTCTACCTACAGGTACATCCTGGTAACTTTAGTCACATGTTTGATTCAACCAATAAGTGAAGGGCAAGCACCATTTTTACCTGGGAGTATGCTTATGATTAAGGCTGCACTAGCCGAAACATGTAAGGCATACTTTCTAGCTTTGCATTCTTTTTTACTTATTTTAATGTATATGAAATAAAGATCGTTTTTATCATTCATCCTGGGAGAAAAGCCGGCTTTTTCTTTCTGCAATTCAAGATATATATATATATATCACAAAAGTGAAAACACCCCTCCAAACAAGCAATACAAAGTTTGCAAAGATAACAGGCAAATGGATGCGTCCAGAATAGAAATAAACTTTTTCATCTATTACAGAATGATGTGTATATAACCGACTTGTCAAGCCTTGATCCATGGCTGACAAGTCTGAGAATGTGGGGGGGGGGTCATAATGACTGAGAGTAAAGAAAACCTCAATGAGAGAAAGGAAGGAGAGAAGGGAAGGGGTGGGGAGGTAAGGGGGGGAGGGGTAGGTGAGAAAGCATAAAAAGAGAGAGAGGGCCGTCCAAATGAGGTCACAAGTATGCTGAATAGGTAACAGACATAGGGAAGGTGTAGTCAGGGGGCTATGTGTCCTGGGCAGTTGTGTTGGGTTTCCAGTCAGTGTTTTGAGACTCCTTCCAGTCAGCTCAGATCAACTCAAATAGGTCAGATTTATTTAATTTGTAAAAGATATCCTTTTCCATTGTGTAAACGTAGGCCATATTGTTACAGATCACCGCCCAGCTTGGGGCCCGTTCCTTTTTCCAGGAGCATGCAATAGAGTATTTTATAGTTATAAATAAGTAGATGCAAATATACGCATGATTTTTAGGTAGAGAATGTAGGTTTAGGTGAAGAAGGGCTGAAGCAAGCAGCCTGGGAAACCTAATGCCAATACCCTGTAGCACCGAAAAGCACTTTTGCCATAGAGGCTGAATCATGGGACACTCCCACCATATGTGTAGAGCGTTACCCCTTTGGCCACAATTCCGCCAGCAATTGGGCGACACATTCGGGAATATTTTCGCTAACCTAGTAGGCACAAAGTACCAGTGAGATAGAAGTTTAAAATAGGTTTCGTACAATGTTGTGCAATGAATAGCTTTCTGGGTCAGGGAGAAAGCTCGCTCCCACTCCTCAGGGGTAGTGTGCCTTCCCGTCAGCGTTTCCCAGCAGGACAGATGGTTAGGGGTTTCCGGGCTCTGTGACCCGCCTAACAGCACATAATGGATAGAAAGGGGCTTACATAACCGATCTCCCCTGGCCCAGATGGACTCCCACAGAGTTAGTGGTCTATCTAGGCTGGGTTTAAAACCCCAACTGCTTAGGAAACTCTTGATCCTCTGGTATTCAAAGGGTAGATACGACGGGACCTGGGCATCAACACTGATCTGGGATAGTTGTTTAAAAGAGTCTCGGGGGGGACGTGGACCAAAGGTCCGATATACTATTAATTCCTAATTGGACCCATTTATTGGGATGAGAGTCTTGTAGACCCAAGAGGAGACCCGCAATGGAGGCGACTGAGGAAGGGTGTGGGGCTACATGAGGAGGGTGCCGTATTCTATCCCACAAGCCGAGGCATTCACAGACGACAGGGTTGGTTAGGGCCAGCTCCCTTCGGCAATGTGCCGGGGTCCAGATTAGGTCCCGTAAGGCAATTTGAAAGGGCAGCGAGGCCTGTTCTATGGATTTCCATTTGGCATCCGACGACTTTACCCCCCATTGGGAAACATGGGTAAGCATTGCGCCCTTGTAATACCGTACCACTGACGGAGAAGCTAAGCCCCCCATGGATTTAGGGAGTTGAAGTACTCTGTGTGCGACTCTAGGAGGTTTATACATCCAGATGAATTTGGTAAACCCGCTCTGGAATTGAAGAAGCAAATGCCTCAGTATTTTAATGGGTAGGCAGCGGAATAGATACGTCAACCTGGGGAGGAAAGACATTTTCAACGCCGTGATCCTACCCAGCCAGGATACATGCTGGAGGTTCCAGTCCTTCCACAGGGAGTGGAGAGAAGTTAGGAGAGGAAGATAGTTATCCTTGATTGTTTGAGGAAGGCTACTAGAGATCCTGACACCCAAGTGTAGAACAGAATGTTCAGTCCAATTAAACTTATAAGTCTCAGTGAGGGAGACTAATTGTGCACTTGTAAACCCTTGCGTGTACACTTGCGTTTTTGATAGATTTAACTTGTAGTAAGAATGGGCCCCGAAAGTGTTGAGTATATCGAGGAGTCTGGGAATCCCCTTCTCAGGATGTGACAAGAAGAGAGTTACATCGTCAGCAAAAAGTGCGATTTTGTGCGAGGTGCCCGACAGGGTGACACCTTTAATTTGAGGGTCAGATCTGATCTGCTCAGCCAGGGGCTCTATTGATAGGGCAAACAAAAGCGGCGAGATGGGGCACCCCTGTCTGGTGCCATTTGTGATGGAGAAGAGAGAGGAGTGAAAGCCAAGACCACTCACAGATGCAGTAGGAGTGGAGTAGAGGGTCTGAACGGCCGCTATGAAGTCGGGGGGAAAATGGAATCTCTTAAGGACTGCCCAAAGATATTGCCACCTGACCCGGTCGAACGCCTTCTCGGCATCGAGAGAGATGACCGTGAGCAGCCTACGAAGTCGTGAGGCAAAAGTGAGTATGTTAAGGAGGCGCCTCGTGTTGTCTGGGCCCTCTCGGAGGGGGACAAATCCCACCTGGTCCGGGTCAATAAGGGAAGGAAGAAATAATGCGAGACGATTGGCTAGTATCTTTAAATAGAACTTGATGTCCATGTTTATCAAAGAGATAGGCCTGTAACTCGCACAAAGCGATGGGTCCTTGTCGGGCTTGAGGATGGTGACAATATTGGCTTCAAGAAATTCACTCTTAAAGCAACCCTCCTTTCTAGCCAAGTTATAAAACTTTAGCAGAAACGGGGCAAGTTCCTGGGCATAGGCCTTATAGAAATGAGCCGGGTAGCCATCCAGGCCAGGGGACTTGAAGGACTTCGCGTTCTTAATAACTCTCAAAACCTCTGGAAGAGAGAAGAGGGAGCTTAAGATATCTAGTTGTTCTGTGGCGAGCATGGGAAGCGACAGGGTCTTAAGGTAAGTATCCAAAACCTCCTGAGAAGAGGACCCAGGAGACTCAGCTGTGGCTATATTATAGAGCTTGGCATAGTAGTCGGCAAACGCCTCACCTATCTGAGACGGGATCTGGAGAAGAGATCCTGATGATCGTATGGAATGAATCCGGGATGCCCCCAACCTGTTCCTAATCTTGTTTGCCAGCAGGGTATTGGCTTTATTACCTTGATAGTAAAATAAGTGCTTAAGCTTGGTGAGGTTAAGTTGGGTTCTGCTCAGTTCGATCCTGGAAATGTGGTCTTTAATCTCAATAATTTGAGATGTGGTCTCTGCTGTGACTGTACTTCTATTGCATGCTTCTAGTTGTCGCAACTTGATGTGAGCTTGTGAGAGGGTGAGGCCTGCCTGCTTTCTAAGATGCGATTGTTTAGTGATAAGAAGACCTCTGATTGTGGCTTTAGCCGCACCCCATAATGTGTCATCCCTGACCGATATATTGTCATTAGTTTGAATAAAGTGGGTGATATCTCTGCAGAGTTCCTCTCTAAAGGGTATGTACTCTAGGATCTGGTGGGGCAATCTCCATTTGGGTCTAATATGAGTAGTGTTAGTGGAAGTTATGTCTGCCTGGACTAGGTCATGATCAGACCAGGCACAGAGGGAAATTTTGGCCCTCTTAACTAAATCAAGGGAGTCAGCCGTGGAGAAGATATAATCGAGCCTTGAGTATAGCTTGTGGGGGTGTGAGAAGTGGGTATAGTCATGATCTCTGGGGTGTAGAGCTCTCCATATATCATACAGGCCCGAGGCAGACATTATTTGCCGGAATCTGTGTGAAAGTTGTTTAGCTGGGAAGGGTGTTAGATCTGTAGACCTGGGTCTCCTGTCTAATAAGTGGTCCCAGACCATGTTAAAGTCCCCCGCTATGAGGACTCTCCCCTGTTGCCCTTGAGAAAGGGCATGGAGAATGTTTTTAAGGTATTGTGACTGCTTGGAATTCGGAAGATATACGGACACTAGGGTATAAGTGACATGATTTATTTTACAGATAAGAATAACATATCTTGCCTGGAGGTCTCTAATAACTTGTACTTTTTCGAAGGCCAGACGCTTGTGCAACAATATCGCTACTCCTCTGTCTTTTTTAGTATAAGAGGCAGTTTCAATATGGGTATAGGACTTGGAGCTGAGCCTAAGAGGCTCCTTGTCCAGCCAATGGGTCTCCTGAAGGAACACCACATCTGGGTTATGGTGTTTCAACGTCCTAAGTAACAGGCTACGTTTATGAGGCGAGTTAAGACCTCTAACATTATGTGTCGAAAGCCTAATAGTGGACATAGCCAATGGGAAGGGTGGGTGTGTAGAGCTCTATGAAGAATCTAGACTGTGTTGTGGGTCGGGGGGAGGATAGAGGGAATAGTACAAGAGGGAGGGGTGGGGAGGAAGGAGCACTAAAAGGAGTGCTCAGAAGTGTGGTGGAAATAGTCCACCTCAAAGAGTCCTAGAGTGGACTTCTATGTGGGGGCGGAGCAGTTGAGGAAATTAATCTAAGGTACACAAAGTTAAGAGCATCATTAACAGCAGCCCCGCTCTGCGATAAATAATTACTAAGAAATAAACTAACATTAAAGGTTTACTGAGTAATTTGCTAGAGAACAATAATATAATAACCAGCAGAACATACTTGAACAAAACAAATTCAACAGGTATTGTAAACACAAAACAGTGAACCTGAAAGACAGAGAACCACCGGGTGGCTATAAGTTAGTAGCAACATTTGTCCCATATAATGATTGAAGAGGGCTAGCCCCCGGAGTTAAGAGATGGCTGTGGGCTGAGGTAGTTTTGCCCTTTTGGCTCTGTGGTCATTGACAGTCCACTCTGGAGCAGAAGCCCGCAACTTAGGATAGGGAGGGTCCCGTTGGGGAGGTGGCTCTGGTCTAAGACCCCAGTTGGTGAGGAGAGTTAGGCCCTGGGCCAGAGTTGTGGCCACAAAGGTTTGATTGTCCTTGGTGATGATAAGGCGAGTTGGGAATCCCCATCTGTACTTAATGTTGTTTTTTCGCAGAGTGATAGTGACAGATTGATAGTGGCATCTCTGTTGTAGGGTATAAGCCGAGAGGTCAGGGAGGAGCTGGATATCTTTAAATTTCTCGCTCAGAGATGGTTTCTTGAAGGCTGCCTGCATCAGCCTATCCTTATATAGAAAACTATGAAAGCATACTATTACATCCCTCGGTTTATCTTGAGCCACGTTTCTAGAGCGCAGTTCCCTGTGTGCCCGCTCCATGGTGGCGGTCAAGCCCTCTGGGCTACCAATTAACAAGTGAAACAGTTCCCTCAAGAAGTCTTGCAGGTCGGATGGCGCTACCGATTCCAAGATTCCGATGTTATTGCGCCTGGATCTGTCCTCTACATCTGCCACCTTAAGTTCCAGTTGAGAAATTTGGTCAGCCAGACTTTCTGAGTAGGCTAAGAGATTAGATTGATCCACCACCATGTCATCTTGTTTCCTTTCTAGGGCATCTACTCTCTCCCCAATCTCCGAGATCTCTTTTTTAAGCTCTGCTGAGCTTCGCTGAATTTCCTGCGCCATGAATTTAGTCTGTGAGGCTAGCAATTTCTTTAAAGATTTCTCTGTGATGTAGTGTTGTGAGGCAGACGCAGATTGGACACTAGATAGGGACTCTTCATCTTGCGAGTCAGGGTCACTCAGCTCTCCTTGGGGTTCCATGTCTGGGTCCTTAGATTGCTGTGAGAAGTGGTCATAGACTGTCTTCTTAGATTTTGATGCTGATTTAAGAGGCTTCCTACCCAAGTGCGGCATGTTGTTAGGACTATATAAAGACAAAACACCCTAATCCCAGTGGACTCAAGATGGATTTGTAAAGGGCTGTACAATTCTGCTGAAAAGAAAAGTGGTTAATGAATCATATCATATAGGAAAGTTAAACATTACTCTAAGTACTGCAGAGCGGGGCTGATTACCATATAAATTATAGCACTCACATGTTAAATGCAAACACTTACTAACAATAAATCAACCCTGGTCCCTCACCTCAGGGATGATGGGGATACAACCCGAAGGAAGGGGGAGGGAAATTGGAAGTGACCCACCCGGACAGGACGAGTGGGAGCGGATAGGTGAGGGAAAAACAAACAGTGGTAGTAAGGTCAGATAGACAATCTAAAGATACGGTAAATACCAATCCAATGTAACTCCTGACAGGACTCTCAAGATATGGTTCTATAGCGTGCAATTGCCTATATATAATCTTGACCCTAATTGTTCTTAAGGGTGTACAGTGGGGAGTGTGTAATAATTCCGACTGAATATGTACAGGGCTAATGCGGAACGTGCACCCTGTAGACTAAGTGCAAATAAAAAATACCAAGATAGCGTTATTTAAGACTAGCCTTTGTAGGGGCACAGCTGTATAAAGTATTCTACTTAAGTGTAAGCTAGGTAAGAATTGTTTAATTGTGTAGAGGGGGATGCGTATGAAGCCTGGTCTAGCCTGAAAGCATGGCCTAGGTATATACTGGGCTAATGTGAGGCCTGAAATTTAATACCCAAATTCAGAACTAGGTCAGTGTGCTCTCAACTAGCAGTGATACATAAGGGTGTGTGTCAAGCTTAAGCTAAATCAGCAAGAGAACCTTAATTATACGGCCCTCTCCTGGGGAAGTTGTCACCACAGGACGATTTGGGGAAAGGGAAGGAGGATATGACTCGCCAGCTATAGCCTGGCGGGAAATGGAGGAGAGGGCTCACCACGTACCTGAGGAAGAAATTGTTATTAGTACAAATACACTTCAAGTAGTACAACCAATATGTCTAAGTTATTATATTGTGTCAAAAGGAGAACACACCCTGCACTAAGTGAAATGCTAGACCATGTCTTGAACATACACAGTGCCCAAGAGCTAAAAGCTCAGAGCCAGGAGCTGTACCCCTATGCGTGTTCTGCTTGTCAGGAAATGGTACCAATCATAAAATCTGAGAATGGGCAAGTAACAGGTTAAACCACAAGAGCAACTGTACGTGATATCCTACTGCAAATAAATGTTATCATGAAGGCATTAAAATAACACTACACTTTAAGCTCAGGGCTCAAAGACAGTTATGCTGGCGCAGCAGCTTTAAAACATGCATATGGGGCCGCAACTCAGAACATGCAACCAGCAGTGTGTTCTATAAGAGAGCCACAAGGCCCTCCAGAGCTAATATGACACACAGAGAACTGTATATACTGAGTTCAGCCAGATAGGGTCAGCACCGTAGCAATCTTAGTTACATGTGGTCCCAAACCTATGTGCAGAACCAAAGGGCAAACCGCAAATGTCCTAGGGGGCTCCTCACCGGGTACTATAATAATTCAGTCTGCAGGACTCCCAAAATCCCTCAGAAAGGGAGCTGTGTAATTCCTCTGAGACCTGCACCCTGCACCCCCAGGCTCCAGCAGGAAATAAAGCGGCCCAATGTGTCCCCTAAGATTTTTGTGTATGTAAGTCTCTGGGCCTCCGGCTGGCAAGTATGATATAGTCAGCTGGCACTCCCGGACCGCGTGGGGCACTCCTGGCCAAAAGCGCTCAATAACAGACTATAGGTACTCACTCACTTGCTGTCATCAGGCCTCCTGGCCTCTCCCTGCAAGAGCAGGGCCAAACAGCGGGGGATCCAGAGCTCCAATAGCACCGTGTTGCTTAGGCCTCCCGATCTGGGTACTCTCTGTGGAAGGTTGGAGCAGGAGCGCAAGATGGCCACTATTTGCGCCTTTTTCCCTGCCGGATTCAGCTACCTCTCAGCTTTTAGGTGTAAAGCGGCCTCCCAAGCTCAGGAACCCCCCGCAGCTCCAAGATGCGATGTTCGCCTCCTCTCCTTAGTTGGATCAGCTCCCAAACAGCCGCAAGGCTCCACTGGCTCACCTCAGATGGGAATCTCCTCACTTTATGGGCTCCAGCCGCAAGGACCACTAATAGGAGCGGGTAAGTCACTAGTGTTCCCTTGGTTTCACCTGACCCAGCAGATAGGAGCTCCGGAGCGGATCCCCGACCCTCCAGAGCAGGATACAGGTTGCAGCTGTCTTTGGTACAGGGTCAGTGGCGGCAAAGTAGGTCCAAGTGCCTCAAGGCCAGGCGGCCGGTACATAACACTTTAGTGAGGTCTTATAATATTGAAGCCCTCTGTTTAGCTGCAGGCCTCCGTTGCAATGGAAATTGTAGGGGTTGTAGGCCTCCAGAGCTGAGCCCCGACCCTCTGGATGGCAAGCTTCCCTGCTGCAACTTTCAGCGGCTCTCCGGTCAGCAGACCAAACGAAGATTGCGGGCAAAGTTTCTCGCCCGAACACTTGTCCACCTTACACTTGCTCACAGGTATCAGTACAGGCGACTAGAGAGTGAACACTAAACTTTTCGCTAATTTTATCAGGGTTTTAGTCAAGCTTTAAGTAAGTGCTTAGGCAGAGCTACCAATACACACGTCCTGCTCCCTCAATGGCTAGCTCCGCCCCCCACCCCTCACATTTTTGTAAATATTTTATTATATCTTTTCATGTGACAACACTGAAGAAATGACACTTTGCTATAATGTAAAGTACTGAGTGTACAGCCTGTGTAAAAGTGTAAATTTGCTGTCCTCTCCAAATAACTCAACAGACACCCATTAATGTCTAAACCGTTGGCAACAAAAGTGAGTACACCCCTAAGTGGAAATGTCCCAATTGGGCCCAAAGTGTCAATATTTTCTGTGACCACCATTATTTTCCAGCACTGCCTTAACCTCTTGGGAATGGAGTTCACCAGAGCTTCACAGGTTGCCACTGGAGTCCTCTTCCAATCCTCCATGATGACATCAAAGAGCTGGTGAATATTAGAGACATTTGCCTCCTCCACCTTCTGTTTGAGGATGCCCCACAGATGCTCAATAAGGTTTAGGTCTGGAGACATGTTTGACCAGTCCATCACCTTTACCCTCAGCTTCTTTAGCAAGGCAATGGTCATCTTGGAGGTGTGTTTGGGGACGTTATCATGTTAGGAATGCTGCCCTGCCGCCCAGTCTCCTAAAGGAGGGGATCATGCTCTGCTTCAGTATGTCACAGTACATGTTGGCATTCATGGTTCCCTCAATGAACTGTAGCTCCCCAGTGCCGGCAGCACTCATGAAGGCCCAGACCATGACTGTAGGCAATAGTTGCTCAAGAAAGAAAGGAAAGGAGCACCTCCGACAGTTAAAATTCTTTATTATAGGCAACAACTTTAAAAAGAGAATAGATTCACATCCAAAAGTAGGAAGGCTGGGATATGTCCCTTTAATAATAATTTCTAAGTAGGACTTTGTGATCATTTACAGAAGGTATTCAAATGTTAATTGCAAAACCATTTTTTGACAAAGATAATTCATAATCTTATCTAAGTTAACATGTTTAAAAATGCAATTGATATTTTTGTAATGTCCTTTCTGTTTAATTTGTATTGAACATTTGTAACAGTTTAAGCACATAGACGATCACACTGTGAATGGTAATTGAAGATGGTTTATTAAATGGATGGTTGAAAGGGTCAATCAAAGGTTAAATTTTTTAACCAATAAGTAAGTTTTTATACCTTTAAAAGGCCAAGATAGCCATTAGGACGGTACTTTGAATACGGCTTACCAGCCAAAATGCATCAGTGGGTCCTTGATCCCCTCACAGCCTTCCTACCTTTGGATGTGAATCTATTCTCCTTTTAAAGTTGTTGTCTACAATAAAGAATTTTAACTGCTGGAGGTGTTCCTTTCCTTTCTTTCTTGAGCAACTATGGTCCAGCAGATATTTAGAGCAAGCACTCCGGCATGAACTCACCCCTACCCTCGCAGTCGCCACCACTCCCACTTGCTCACAACGTCAGAATTCCTGTGACATCACACGCCAATGGACGAGGTGAGCCGAGGGGGAGAAAAGTAGCTGACAGTTGTGGAAGCAGCAGCAGAGCAGGACCAAAAGCTGGCTATTAACGGAGACATGCTAAGCGGCAAAGACAAAAGGTTCGTTCCACACAGAAGACGGCTTACTGTGAGTAAAATGAACCCCCATTTGATGCGCAAACCCAAGGTGTTTCTTGTGACACAAGGACTTGAGTGGGAGTGTGTGTGTGTGTGGTACAGGAGATGTTTAGGCTGCAAGGTATTAATATAAGGTGTTTAACTGGCAGGTGCTTCTACAATTTGGTAAAAAGTTGTAGGCAAGACACACTTGTCTTTGTACTCCTCACCTGGTTGCCGCCACACACGCTTGACACCATCTAAACCAAATACGTTTATCTTGGTCTCATCGGATCACAGGACACTGTTCCAGTAATCCATGTCCTTAGTCTGCTTGTCTTTAGCAAACTGTTTGTGGACTTTCTTGTGCATCATCTTTAGAAGAGACTTCCTTCTGGGATGACAGCCATGCAGACCAATTTGATGCAGTGTGCGGCGTATGGTCTTAGCACTGACAGGCTGACCCCCCACCCCTTCAACCTCTGCAGCAATGCTGGCAGCACTCATACGTATATTTCCCAAAGACAACCTCTGGATATGACGCTGAGCATGTGCACTAAACTTCTTTGGCTGACCATGGCGAGGCCTGTTCTGAGTGGAACCTGTCCTGTGAAACTGCTGTATGGTCTTGCCCACCATGCTGCAGCTCAGTTTCTATAAGAAGCATCAATGGGGGAGCGTCCGAGAAGTCCCTCTGTATTGGCCAGATGATGGAGCGTATCCTCCCCTTCGATTGTGGGGCGCGAGTTTATTGGCTCCTGTGATGACGTCAGCGGGGTGTGAGGGCTCAACTCCACTGTGATTGGTTCAGTAGTGGATGGGCTCCTATTGTCCAAAGCTTGGAGCAGATATCAGGATACAAACTCTCCCTGACTGTGCTACACTGGAGTAGGTCAAAAGCATATAGGAAGCACAATAGAGAACGGAGCACCAGCCGGGAGAATATAAAAATTGTACATTTATTGAAAAAGCTTGCTAAAAGCCAGCATACCCAGGCACATAGTATAGAAAGGAGGTCAGCAAACAACAGCTGATGCATTTCGGCTGGGAGCCATAACTGAGCTTCAATTATGGCTCCCAGCTGAAACGCGTCAGCTGTTGCTTGCTGACCTCCTTTCTATACAATGTGCCTAGATACCCTGGCTTTTAACAAGCTTTTTCAATAAATGTACAATATTTACATTCTCCCGGCTGGTGCTCCATTCTCTTTTGTACTTGTAATTTAGCCCTAAGCAATATTTAAAAAAATATTTAAAAGACGCTTATAATGTTAGTGACAATTATAACAATGCGAGTGTGACTTGAAATCAAATAATTACATAAAATAAATAATGATGTTGGGGTTCTGAAGTAACTTTTCCTACAGAAAAGTTTAGGACATCACATAGTCAACACATATAAATATGTATATGAAGATATATATATATACTGTATGCAAATGTGTACCCTGCTCCCTGTAAAGAGCTTCTCCAATAGGGATGACTGGAGCTGTAATGAATCGATAGCATGCATGCTAATAAATCTCTGTAATGCCTCCTATGGCCATTTCAGAGTGTTTTAAAAATGTGTAAGATAAAAGACTGTTAGCAAATAGCCATGGAATAGTATAAAAGATGTCCATATGCCCTTTCAAGTGCCAAGGGTGTTGATTTTGAAAAGTCAAAAGTGGTCTTAAAAAGCTGTAGAAAAGTGATCTAAAAATGTATTGTGATCTCTGAGATTTTTTTGGCCCTTTGGTGAAAATAGAGCTTTTTATCTACAATCCAAAAACCTGTTTGTTAGAGCGGGAATCAACCTAAAACACGATATTGTGAAACACGATATTGTGATCTTTTTGAAAACTAGCTGTTTTTGGCCCAAAAAAAGAGCAGAAAAAAGCCTCTGCTGAATTATTGCAGTTCAGTGTGTTCTGACCATGAATAAAGCCAATGTTCCATTTGAAAAGGGCAGTTTGAGGCTTTATCAAATCATTTGCAGTTCTGAATTCAATAAGTGAAAAAAAAGTCCTCAAAAATATGTTGCTAAGTATGGAGAAATTAGAATGTGATCACTTGAAACAGGACTGTCCCATTTTAGTCTTAGGCCTGTTTCTTGATACAGGTATAAAACCCATTTTCCAAGCTGCTTGGGCCCGGAAAAGGTTTGGATCTCAGAACAGTTTGGAATTTGTAATATTTTCATTTTTAAAATGGGACAGTTTAGGGCTGTAATGCACATCTAAAGAAGATCGTGGGGGTGTGGGGGGGGGGGGCATTTAATAAGTAGCATATGCTGCTATCTCCACGCAAAGTTTCTGGCTCGCCGGAAACAAAAGTTAAGAAGCAGCGGTCATAAGACAGCTGCTTCTTAACTTCTCAGCCACCATACGATCGGGATAATTGACACCCGCTACTAGCAGAGGATTGGCAGAGAATGGGCAGGGGGGTCATTGTACAAGCATTTCACAAGAAATGCTTGCGCAATGTTAAATGCCGACATCGTATGCTGGAGGCATTAAGCGATGCCAGGCAGACATGGTTCGCTACAATGACAATCTAGGAGTGTAGAAACCTGCGCCTAGATTAGTATACAAGCTACACTATAAAATGCCCCCTAACTGGGTCTTAGAAATAGAATGCTGATAGATACTGTATAGGAGCGCCAAGAGGCTATTGTATACGTAACAGGATAGAATATTAGGAGAAAACTAAACCAACACGAGGGGATACACTCGACAGTTGTGGAAGCAGCAGCAGAGCAGGACCAAAAGCTGGCTATTAACGGAGACATGCTAAGCGGCAAAGACAAAAGGTTCGTTCCACACAGAAGACAGCTTACTGTGAGTAAAATGAACCCCCATTTGATGCGCAAACCCAAGGTGTTTCTTGTGACACAAGGACTTGAGTGGGAGTATGTGTGTGTGTGGTACAGGAGATGTTTAGGCTGCAAGGTATTAATATAAGGTGTTTAACTGGCAGGTGCTTCTACAATTTGGTAAAAAGTTGTAGGCAAGACACACTTGTCTTTGTACTCCTCACCTGGTTGCCGCCACACACGCTTGACACCATCTAAACCAAATACGTTTATCTTGGTCTCATCGGATCACAGGACACTGTTCCAGTAATCCATGTCCTTAGTCTGCTTGTCTTTAGCAAACTGTTTGTGGACTTTCTTGTGCATCATCTTTAGAAGAGACTTCCTTCTGGGATGACAGCCATGCAGACCAATTTGATGCAGTGTGCGGCGTATGGTCTTAGCACTGACAGGCTGACCCCCCACCCCTTCAACCTCTGCAGCAATGCTGGCAGCACTCATACGTATATTTCCCAAAGACAACCTCTGGATATGACGCTGAGCATGTGCACTAAACTTCTTTGGCTGACCATGGCGAGGCCTGTTCTGAGTGGAACCTGTCCTGTGAAACTGCTGTATGGTCTTGCCCACCATGCTGCAGCTCAGTTTCTATAAGAAGCATCAATGGGGGAGCGTCCGAGAAGTCCCTCTGTATTGGCCAGATGATGGAGCGTATCCTCCCCTTCGATTGTGGGGCGCGAGTTTATTGGCTCCTGTGATGACGTCAGCGGGGTGTGAGGGCTCAACTCCACTGTGATTGGTTCAGTAGTGGATGGGCTCCTATTGTCCAAAGCTTGGAGCAGATATCAGGATACAAACTCTCCCTGACTGTGCTACACTGGAGTAGGTCAAAAGCATATAGGAAGCACAATAGAGAACGGAGCACCAGCCGGGAGAATATAAAAATTGTACATTTATTGAAAAAGCTTGCTAAAAGCCAGCATACCCAGGCACATAGTATAGAAAGGAGGTCAGCAAACAACAGCTGATGCATTTCGGCTGGGAGCCATAACTGAGCTTCAATTATGGCTCCCAGCTGAAACGCGTCAGCTGTTGCTTGCTGACCTCCTTTCTATACAATGTGCCTAGATACCCTGGCTTTTAACAAGCTTTTTCAATAAATGTACAATATTTACATTCTCCCGGCTGGTGCTCCATTCTCTTTTGTACTTGTAATTTAGCCCTAAGCAATATTTAAAAAAATATTTAAAAGACGCTTATAATGTTAGTGACAATTATAACAATGCGAGTGTGACTTGAAATCAAATAATTACATAAAATAAATAATGATGTTGGGGTTCTGAAGTAACTTTTCCTACAGAAAAGTTTAGGACATCACATAGTCAACACATATAAATATGTATATGAAGATATATATATATACTGTATGCAAATGTGTACCCTGCTCCCTGTAAAGAGCTTCTCCAATAGGGATGACTGGAGCTGTAATGAATCGATAGCATGCATGCTAATAAATCTCTGTAATGCCTCCTATGGCCATTTCAGAGTGTTTTAAAAATGTGTAAGATAAAAGACTGTTAGCAAATAGCCATGGAATAGTGTAAAAGATGTCCATATGCCCTTTCAAGTGCCAAGGGTGTTGATTTTGAAAAGTCAAAAGTGGTCTTAAAAAGCTGTGGAAAAGTGATCTAAAAATGTATTGTGATCTCTGAGATTTTTTTGGCCCTTTGGTGAAAATAGAGCTTTTTATCTACGATCCAAAAACCTGTTTGTTAGAGCGGGAATCAACCTAAAACACGATATTGTGAAACACGATATTGTGATCTTTTTGAAAACTAGCTGTTTTTGGCCCAAAAAAAGAGCAGAAAAAAAGCCTCTGCTGAATTATTGCAGTTCAGTGTGTTCTGACCATGAATAAAGCCAATGTTCCATTTGAAAAGGGCAGTTTGAGGCTTTATCAAATCATTTGCAGTTCTGAATTCAATAAGTGAAAAAAAAGTCCTCAAAAATATGTTGCTAAGTATGGAGAAATTAGAATGTGATCACTTGAAACAGGACTGTCCCATTTTAGTCTTAGGCCTGTTTCTTGATACAGGTATAAAACCCATTTTCCAAGCTGCTTGGGCCCGGAAAAGGTTTGGATCTCGGAACAGTTTGGAATTTGTAATATTTTCATTTTTAAAATGGGACAGTTTAGGGCTGTAATGCACATCTAAAGAAGATCGTGGGGGTGTGGGGGGGGGGCATTTAATAAGTAGCATATGCTGCTATCTCCACGCAAAGTTTCTGGCTCGCCGGAAACAAAAGTTAAGAAGCAGCGGTCATAAGACAGCTGCTTCTTAACTTCTCAGCCACCATACGATCGGGATAATTGACACCCGCTACTAGCAGAGGATTGGCAGAGAATGGGCAGGGGGGTCATTGTACAAGCATTTCACAAGAAATGCTTGCGCAATGTTAAATGCCGACATCGTATGCTGGAGGCATTAAGCGATGCCAGGCAGACATGGTTCGCTACAATGACAATCTAGGAGTGTAGAAACCTGCGCCTAGATTAGTATACAAGCTACACTATAAAATGCCCCCTAACTGGGTCTTAGAAATAGAATGCTGATAGATACTGTATAGGAGCGCCAAGAGGCTATTGTATACGTAACAGGATAGAATATTAGGAGAAAACTAAACCAACACGAGGGGATACACTCGACAGTTGTGGAAGCAGCAGCAGAGCAGGACCAAAAGCTGGCTATTAACGGAGACATGCTAAGCGGCAAAGACAAAAGGTTCGTTCCACACAGAAGACAGCTTACTGTGAGTAAAATGAACCCCCATTTGATGCGCAAACCCAAGGTGTTTCTTGTGACACAAGGACTTGAGTGGGAGTGTGTGTGTGTGTGGTACAGGAGATGTTTAGGCTGCAAGGTATTAATATAAGGTGTTTAACTGGCAGGTGCTTCTACAATTTGGTAAAAAGTTGTAGGCAAGACACACTTGTCTTTGCACTCCTCACCTGGTTGCCGCCACACACGCTTGACACCATCTAAACCAAATACGTTTATCTTGGTCTCATCGGATCACAGGACACTGTTCCAGTAATCCATGTCCTTAGTCTGCTTGTCTTTAGCAAACTGTTTGTGGACTTTCTTGTGCATCATCTTTAGAAGAGACTTCCTTCTGGGATGACAGCCATGCAGACCAATTTGATGCAGTGTGCGGTGTATGGTCTTAGCACTGACAGGCTGACCCCCCACCCCTTCAACCTCTGCAGCAATGCTGGCAGCACTCATACGTATATTTCCCAAAGACAACCTCTGGATATGACGCTGAGCATGTGCACTAAACTTCTTTGGCTGACCATGGTGAGGCCTGTTCTGAGTGGAACCTGTCCTGTGAAACTGCTGTATGGTCTTGCCCACCATGCTGCAGCTCAGTTTCTATAAGAAGCATCAATGGGGGAGCGTCCGAGAAGTCCCTCTGTATTGGCCAGATGATGGAGCGTATCCTCCCCTTCGATTGTGGGGCGCGAGTTTATTGGCTCCTGTGATGACGTCAGCGGGGTCAACTCCACTGTGATTGGTTCAGTAGTGGATGGGCTCCTATTGTCCAAAGCTTGGAGCAGATATCAGGATACAAACTCTCCCTGACTGTGCTACACTGGAGTAGGTCAAAAGCATATAGGAAGCACAATAGAGAACGGAGCACCAGCCGGGAGAATATAAAAATTGTACATTTATTGAAAAAGCTTGCTAAAAGCCAGCATACCCAGGCACATAGTATAGAAAGGAGGTCAGCAAACAACAGCTGATGCATTTCGGCTGGGAGCCATAACTGAGCTTCAATTATGGCTCCCAGCTGAAACGCGTCAGCTGTTGCTTGCTGACCTCCTTTCTATACAATGTGCCTAGATACCCTGGCTTTTAACAAGCTTTTTCAATAAATGTACAATATTTACATTCTCCCGGCTGGTGCTCCATTCTCTTTTGTACTTGTAATTTAGCCCTAAGCAATATTTAAAAAAATATTTAAAAGACGCTTATAATGTTAGTGACAATTATAACAATGCGAGTGTGACTTGAAATCAAATAATTACATAAAATAAATAATGATGTTGGGGTTCTGAAATAACTTTTCCTACAGAAAAGTTTAGGACATCACATAGTCAACACATATAAATATGTATATGAAGATATATATATATACTGTATGCAAATGTGTACCCTGCTCCCTGTAAAGAGCTTCTCCAATAGGGATGACTGGAGCTGTAATGAATCGATAGCATGCATGCTAATAAATCTCTGTAATGCCTCCTATGGCCATTTCAGAGTGTTTTAAAAATGTGTAAGATAAAAGACTGTTAGCAAATAGCCATGGAATAGTATAAAAGATGTCCATATGCCCTTTCAAGTGCCAATGGTGTTGATTTTGAAAAGTCAAAAGTGGTCTTAAAAAGCTGTAGAAAAGTGATCTAAAAATGTATTGTGATCTCTGAGATTTTTTTGGCCCTTTGGTGAAAATAGAGCTTTTTATCTACGATCCAAAAACCTGTTTGTTAGAGCGGGAATCAACCTAAAACACGATATTGTGAAACACGATATTGTGATCTTTTTGAAAACTAGCTGTTTTTGGCCCAAAAAAAGAGCAGAAAAAAGCCTCTGCTGAATTATTGCAGTTCAGTGTGTTCTGACCATGAATAAAGCCAATGTTCCATTTGAAAAGGGCAGTTTGAGGCTTTATCAAATCATTTGCAGTTCTGAATTCAATAAGTGAAAAAAAAGTCCTCAAAAATATGTTGCTAAGTATGGAGAAATTAGAATGTGATCACTTGAAACAGGACTGTCCCATTTTAGTCTTAGGCCTGTTTCTTGATACAGGTATAAAACCCGTTTTCCAAGCTGCTTGGGCCCGGAAAAGGTTTGGATCTCGGAACAGTTTGGAATTTGTAATATTTTCATTTTTAAAATGGGACAGTTTAGGGCTGTAATGCACATCTAAAGAAGATCGTGGGGGGGGGGGGCATTTAATAAGTAGCATATGCTGCTATCTCCACGCAAAGTTTCTGGCTCGCCGGAAACAAAAGTTAAGAAGCAGCGGTCATAAGACAGCTGCTTCTTAACTTCTCAGCCACCATACGATCGGGATAATTGACACCCGCTACTAGCAGAGGATTGGCAGAGAATGGGCAGGGGGGTCATTGTACAAGCATTTCACAAGAAATGCTTGCGCAATGTTAAATGCCGACATCGTATGCTGGAGGCATTAAGCGATGCCAGGCAGACATGGTTCGCTACAATGACAATCTAGGAGTGTAGAAACCTGCGCCTAGATTAGTATACAAGCTACACTATAAAATGCCTACAAAAAACTGACAGATAGGATATGTTACCCTATCTGAGATAGACTACATTTGTAGCACTCTGGGGATTGTTTAATTAAATAACTTGTGGTAACAGAGATAGTCGTGCAAAGATGTGCAGAGAACAAAGACAAAACTGTCTGAGTAAACTAAATACCATTAAAAATTAACTTTTATTAAGGCTTAGTTAAAATTGGAAAACACACACTTAAAAACACTCTTAGGAGCCAAGATAATATTACTTGTTAATCGTATATTGGTTGGTGTGGTGGGTAAAAAATTATCTATAAATAGATAACTTATAAGGTATGGGGGCTAGTAACAATTCTATATATTCAATATATACCGGAAGTGGCAACTCAAAATATGATTGATCAGTATGTTGTTGCTGGTAATTTATTGAATAGTTGTATACTTAGGTTCACTGCAATTAATATTGTGAATTTGCTGTGGAATTAACTCAATACGTTACAGTACACTTGTGCATATATAATTAAGAGGCTTGAGTAATTATACACTTTTATTCATTGTGCGTACAGTCAGGGACTTTATATAGGATCCCTTTAAGTTTCACTTAATTTTCTATACGCATCTTGTATATGAGGCTGTGTTCAAGCCTGCACTACACAAATAAAGGCTTAATGCTTTATATTTAATAATGTCTTTTATATTAGATATACAAAGTCCGGCGGGTATACACTTTGTTATATAGAGTATCCGTGATATTGGAGATCACCCCTTATTGTGGTGTTATCACCGTTAGTAGTAAGGTATTTCGATATTAATGTTTATTACAGGGTGATAAACACTGGGTAAATAGCGTTCCTGTTCTTATATAGAGCAGACAGATCTAGTGACTTAGTTCAAGATATGCCTTTAAGTAAATGGCAAATTATCAACTGCTCTGAGTAGTAACAAGAATGACCGCTATTTTATAAGCTGCACGGTACCTGTGTAATGTTATAACACAACAGACATACTTGGTAAAAAATATATATAAGATTTCAATTTAGCATAACAAAATGAGACATTATTAGTGCGGTATTGAGCCCTGTGTAGTCACAATTTACTAGAAGTGGTGTGAGTACTGCTAACGGTTAAATTCTCCAGCAGCTTGTGTGAACGTCAGCGTTCTGCCCCCATTAACCACTCACAACTGTTAAGGTATATTGCGGTTCAAATTATCTTAATCTATCGAGGTTCCTAAGGCTAGCTAAAAATACATGAGCTCCAAGGGCTCATCACCAGTACCCTAGCGTCCCTAACGTCCCTAACATGTTTCGCCTCGCGGCTTTTTCAAAGGGTGAGCGCGCCGCTCACATACTGGTCTTTTAAAGCCTAGTGGTCACACCTCCTGGGTGACGATTATTTCTGACAGCCAATCCTCATCCTCTACTGTGTAGAGACCGCCTATCATTACGGTTGAAGTTTTAGAGTTGTTTAATTTGTTGCTAATAATAAAAGTAACTTTATTGTAATGTTGAGGTTATAAAATCAATTGAGTTGTAAGATCAAATGAATTATGTTGGAGTAATCAGGACAAATGAGTTCTCGTAGCCTTATAACAGGGCTTAATGCTCAGCCATAAATTTACAACTTCATTTTATTTTATCCTTAAGTTGAAGCACTGTATTCCCTAAACTATGTGATACTACGTAGTGAATTAACCCTGTAGGTGCCACCGTGAACTAGTGCTATATATTGCATTGTGACTGCTTTGTTTATATTATAACTTCATTACTTATGCTGGTATATACCACAATATTGTGTAATATTAAATGAAAATACTGAGTGTAAATGTTTAGTGAAAAATGCTATTGTGCTGTGTTTTGAAATAACTACTTGTGACTTTAATTGTAAAACAGTGCTAAAAATAAATAGATATTACTAAAATTATTTAAAAGTAATAGTGAATTGGTGTGTATTGTGTGCAGACTGTGAAGCATGTAAGAACGATGAATTTTTATTAATAATAAACACCACTAGTGTATAAAAGTTGCAATGAATTATGTGCTTAAGACTTATATAGTGTTAATAAGGACTATCATAAACTAATACTTAAATAACTTGTTCATACTGTTGTGCACTTGATTATGATTCTAGATGACTAACATAAGCTAGTCCTTAGATAACTAGTGCATATAGTTGTACACTAGAATGTGATTCTGTATGTCCGTATTTTAATTATGAACGTTTTTTAGTATATGGTGATGTTAGGATTGAATTTGAATTTAATTTATAAGGCAAGAGGTAAAGATTACTTCTACCTTCAACACACAAATAACTTGGTTAAAATTAGATCTTGAGATACTGGCGTTTGATAAAATTGTTTAGAGGGTTAGGCTGTGTTATCATGAATTTGTGCTATTCATTGCACATTTTTTTCCACATTTTTTACAGAAAAGGGGAAAGATTGTTACACTCATTTAACCCTGATGGGTAAACTGTGTTAAGGAGAAAAATCCATTTACTTTCAGCTTTTTTCTAGATCCCCACCTCTGATCCCCAGCTTAACTCTTTGTATTCCAAAACATTTTAAATTACTTTGTTTTGAATTGTGTTTATACAAAAAGTGTCTGGCCACCGAGGTGAGTTGTTTTCCTGCTTGTAAGTCCTTTTTGGCATTTTTGATGTTCCTCAAGTGTTCTTGCAACCTTACTCTTATTTTTCTGGTTGTCATGCCAACATAGAACAGATTACAGTTGCAGCGTAATGCGTATATTACCCCTTCAGTTTGGCAGTTGATGTGTGCATTTACTTTGTGTGGTTTGTTGAACCGATCATGTATTGTGTGTAATTTCAGCATAAAGCTGCATGTGGTACAGGTTCCACATTTAAAGGAACCGTTAGAAAAAGCACTTTTAGTTTTTTCACTAGCAAGGTGACTAGGACTAATAATGTCCTTAAGATTACGGGTTCTTCTATATCCTGTCTGTATTTTCTCACCACTATAAAATGCCCCCTAACTGGGTCTTAGAAATAGAATGCTGATAGATACTGTATAGGAGCGCCAAGAGGCTATTGTATACGTAACAGGATAGAATATTAGGAGAAAACTAAACCAACACGAGGGGATACACTCTATCTAACAATAGTATCATCTAGGGTTAGAATGGATCATATATGGCATAAATATCCACTAGTGCATAATTACACTAAAAAGTATGAAAGATATGTATAGTAATCCGACCACTTAAAGACAATATATTCCAATATCTTTAAAGGTTAAATTTCTTAAAAACTATCGGCTAGATTACGATTTGTGCGTTAGGTTAAAAAAGCAGCGTCCTAACGCTGCTTTTTTACGCCTGCTGCTATTACGAGTCTTGCAGGTTTAGGGGTACTGCACACTTCTTTGGTCTTACCGCAAAACTACTTACGTAAACTTCGTAAAGTCTTTTTTCTATGGGACTTCCATAGCGCTGATATTACGAGTCTGTCCTGGGAGGCCAAAAAGTGAGCGGTACACCTTACCCTGTCAAGAGTCCTAACGCATTTAAAAGTCAGTAGTTATGAGTTTTATGGTACAACGCCGTAACATAAAACTCATAACTAAAGTGCTAAAAAAGTACACTAACACCCATAAACTACTTATTAACCCCTAAATCGAGGCCCTCCTGCATCGCAAATACTAAAATAAAAATGTTAACCCCTAATTTGCCGCTCCGGACACCGCCGCTACCTACATTATATGTATGAACCACTAATCTGCTGACCCCAACATCGCTGACACCTACATTATATTTTTTAACCGCTAATCTGCCATCCCTAACATCGCCGCCACCTACCTACATGTATTAACCCCTAATCTGCTACCCCCAACATCGCTACCACTATATTAAAGTTATTAACCCCTAAACCTAAGTCTAACCCTAAACCTAACACCCCTAACTTAAATATAATTTAAATAAGTCTAAATGAATATTAATAAACTATCATTAAATAAATTATTCCTATTTAAAACTAAATACTTACCTGTAAAATAAACTCTAAGGCCTAGATTTAGAGTTGGGCGGTAGCCGTCAAAACCAGCGTTAGAGGCTCCTAACGCTGGTTTTTACCGCCCGCTGGTATTTGGAGTCAGTCAGGAAAGGGTCTAACGCTCACTTTGCAGCCGCGACTTTTCCATACCGCAGATCCCCCTACGCCATTTGCGTATCCTATCTTTTCAATGGGATCTTTCTAACGCCAGTATTTAGAGTCGTGGCTGAAGTGAATCTAACGACAAAACTCCAGCCGCAGAAAAAAGTCAGTAGTTCAGAGCTTTCTGGGCTAACGCCGGTTTATAAAGCTCTTAACTACTGTGCTCTAAAGTACACTAACACCCCACATCGCCGCCAATCTATTAAAAATTTTTAACCCCTAATATGCCGCTCCGTACACCACCGCCAGCTACGTTATCCCTATGTACCCCTAATCTGCTTCCCCTAACATCGCCGACCCCTATATTATATTTATTAACCCCTAATCTGTCGCCCCCGCTATCGCTGACACCTGCATATTATTATTAACCCCTAATTTGCCGCTCCGTACACCGCCGCAACCTACATTATACCTATGTACCCCTAATCTGCTGCCCCTAACACCGCCGACCCCTATATTATATTTATTAACCCCTAATCTGACGCCCCCAACGTCGCCTCCACCTACCTGCAATAATTAACCCCTAATCTGCCGACCGGATCTCACCGCTACTCTAATAAATGTATTAACCCCTAAAGCTAAGTCTAACCCTAACACCCCCCTAAGTTAAATATAATTTAAATCTAACGAAATAAATTAACTCTTATTAAATAAATTAATCCAATTTAAAGCTAAATACTTACCTGTAAAATAAACCCTAATATAGCTACAATATAAATTATAATTATATTGTAGCTATTTTAGGATTAATATTTATTTTACAGGCAACTTTGTAATTATTTTAACCAGGTACAATAGCTATTAAATAGTTAATAACTATTTAATAGTTACCTAGATAAAATAATTACAAAATTACCTGTAAAATAAATCCTAACCTAAGTTACAATTAAACCTAACACTACACTATCAATAAATTAATTAAATACAATATCTACAAATAAATACAATGAAATAAACTAACTAAAGTACAAAAAATAAAAAAGAACTAAGTTACAAAAAATAAAAAAAAATATTTACAAACATTAGAAAAATATTACAACAATTTTAAACTAATTACACCTACTCTAAGCCCCCTAATAAAATAACAAAGCCCCCCAAAATAAAAAAATGCTCTACCCTATTCTAAATTAAAAAAGTTCAAAGCTCTTTTACCTTACCAGCCCTAAAAAGGGCCCTTTGCGGGGCATGCCCCAAAGAATTCAGCTCTTTTGCCTGTAAAAAAAACACATACAATACCCCCCCCAACATTACAACCCACCACTCACATACCCCTAATCTAACCCAAACCCCCCTTAAATAAACCTAACACTAAGCCCCTGAAGATCTTCCTACCTTATCTTCACCTCGCCGGGTATCACACCGATGTGGCTCCGATGTCTTGATCCAAGCCCAAGCGGGGGGCTGAAGATGTCCATGATCCGGCTGAAGTCTTCATCCAAGCGGGAGCTGAAGAGGTCCATGATCCAACTGAAGTCTTCTATCAACGGCATCTTCAATCTTCTTTCTTCTGGATCCATGTTCATCCCGCCGACGCGGAACATCCATCTTCACTGACGACTTCCCGACGAATGACGGTTCCTTTAAGGGACGTCATCCAAGATGGCGTCCCTCGAATTCCGATTGGCTGATAGGATTCTATCAGCCAATCGGAATTAAGGTAGGAAAATTCTGATTGGCTGATGAAATCAGCCAATCAGAATCAAGTTCAATCCGATTGGCTGATCCGATCAGCCAATCAGATTGAGCTCGCATTCTATTGGCTGTTCCGATCAGCCAATAGAATGCGAGCTCAATCTGATTGGCTGATCGGATCAGCCAATCGGATTGAACTTGATTCTGATTGGCTGGTCGGCGGTGTTAGGGGCAGCAGATTAGGGGTACATAGGGATAATGTAGGTTGCGGCGGTGTACGGAGTGGCAGATTAGGGGTTAATAATAATATGCAGGTGTCAGCGATAGCGGGGGCGGCAGATTAGGGGTTAATAAATATAACATAGTGGTCGGCGATGTTAGGGGCAGCAGATTAGGGGTACATAGGTATAATTTAGGTTGCGGCGGTGTAAGGAGCAGCAGATTAGGGGTTAATAATAATATGCAGGGGTCAGCGATAGCTGGGGCGGCAGATATGGGGTTAATAAGTGTAAGGTTAGGTAAGGTAAGGGTGTTTAGACTCGGGGTACATGTTAGAGTGTTAGGTGCAGACTTAGGAAGTGTTTCCCCATAGGAAACAATGTAGCTGCGTTAGGAGCTGAACGCTGCTTTTTTGCAGGTGTTAGGTCTTTTTTTCAGCTCAAACAGCCCCATTGTTTCCTATGGGGGAATCGTGCACGAGCACGTTTTTTAAGCTGGCCGCGTCCGTAAGCAACGCTGGTATTGAGAGTTGCAGTGGCGGTAAATATGCTCTACGCTCCCTTTTTGGAGCCTAACGCAGCCCTTCTGTGAACTCTAAATACCAGCGGTATTTAAAAGTTGCGGGAGAAAAAAAGCCAGCGTAGCTAACGCACCCCTTTGGCCGCAGAACTCTAAATCTAGCCGTAAGATAGCTACAATATAACTAATAGTTACATTGTAGCCAGCTTAGGATTTATTTTTATTTTACAGGCAAGTTTGTATTTATTTTAACTAGGTAGAATAGTTATTAAATAGTTATTAACTATTTAATAATTACCTAGTTAAAATAAAGACACATTTACCTGTAAAATAAAACCTAACCTAAGTTACACTAACACCTAACACTACATTATAATTAAATAAATTAACTACAGTAAATACAATTACCTAAATTAAATTAAATTAGCTAAAGTACAAAAAAAAATACTAAATTACAGAAAATAATAAACAAATTACAGAAATTTAAACTAATTACACCTAATCTAATAGCCCTATTAAAATAAAAAAGCCCCCCTAAAATAAGAAAAAACCCTAGCCTAAACTAAACTACCAATAGCCCTTAAAAGGGCCTTTTGCGTGGCATTGCCCCAAAGTAATCAGCTCTTTTACCTGTAAAAAAATACAAACAACCCCCCAACAGTAAAACCCACCACCCACACAACCAACCCCCCAAATAAAATACTATCTAAAAAACCTAAGCTACCCATTGCCCTGAAAAGGGCATTTGGTTGGGCATTGCCCTTAAGAGGGCAGTTAGCTCTTTTGAGCCCAAACCCTAATCTAAAAAATAAAACCCACCCAATACACCCTTAAAAAAACCTAACACTAACCCCCTAAAGATCGACTTACCGGGAGACGTCTTCATCCATCCGGACAGAAGTGGTCCTCCACATGGGCAGAAGTCTTCATCCAGACAGCATCTTCTATCTTCATCCATCCGGCGCGGAGCGGGTTCATCTTCAAGACATCCGACGTGGAGCATCCTCTTCATCCAACAACTAAAACAGAATGAAGGTACCTTTAAGTGATGACATCCAAGATGGCGTCCTTAGATTCCGATAGAATCCGGCTTGGATGAAGATTTCTGCCCATCTGGAGGACCACTTCGCCCGGCTTGGATGAAGACGTCTCCCGGTAAGCCGATCTTCAGGGGGTTAGTGTTTTTAAGGGTGTATTGGGTGGGTTTTATTTTTTAGATTAGAATTTAGGCGGGAAAAGAGCTAACTGCCCTTTTAAGGGCAATGCCCATCCAAATCCCCTTTTCAGGGCAATGGGGAGCTTAGTTTTTTTTAGTTAGGATTTTATTTGGGGGGTTGGTTGTGTGGGTGGTGGGTTTTACTGTTGGGGAGGTTGTTTGTATTTTTTTTTACAGGTAAAAGAGCTGATTACTTTGGAGCAATGCTCTGCAAAAGTCCCTTTTAAGGGCTATTGGTAGTTTAGTTTAGGCTAGGGTTTTTTTTTATTTTTGGGTTTTTTTTTTATTTTAATATGGCTATTAGATTAGGTGTAATTAGTTTATATTTCTGTAATTTGTTTATTATTTTCTGTAATTTAGTGATTGTTTGTTTTTTGTACTTTAGCTAATTTAATTTCTTAAATTGTATTTAATGTAGGAAATGTATTTAATTGTAGTGTTGTGTTAGGTGTTAGTGTAACTTAGGTTAGGTTTTATTTTACAGGTAAATTTGCATTTATTTTAGCTAGGTAGTTATTAAATAGTTAATAATTATTTAATAACTATTCTACTTAGTTAAAATAAATACAAACTTGCCTGTAAAATAAAAATAAATCTTAAGATGGCTACAATGTAACTATTAGTTATATTGTAGCTAGCTTAGGGTTTATTTTACAGGTAAGCATTAAGTTTTAAGTAGCAATAATTTAGTTATTGATAGGAATATTTATATAGATTTATTTAAATTATATTTAAGCTAGGGGGTGATAGGTTTAGGATTAGACTTAGGTTTAGGGGTTAATAACTTTAATATAGTGGCAGTGACGTTGGGGGCGGCAGATTAGGGGTTAATAAGTGTAGGTAGGTGTCGGCGACATTGGGGGCGGCAGATTAGGGGTTAATAAACACATTGTAGGTGTTGGCGATGTTGGGGGCAACAGATTAGGGGTTCATAAGTATAATGTAGGTGGCGGCGGTGTCCGGAGCAGCAGATTAGGGGTTAATAATATAATGCAGGTGTCGGGGGCAGCAGATTAGGGTTAATAAGTGTAAGATTAGGGGTGTTTAGACTCAGGGTTCATTTTAGGGTGTTAGGTGTAGACATAAATTTTATTTCCCCATAGGAATCAATGGGGCTGCGTTAGGGAGCTTTACGCTGCTTTTTTGCAGGTGTTAGACTTTTTTTCAGCCGACTCTCCCCATTGATTCCTATGGGGAAATCGTGCACTTGCACGTTACACCAGCTCACCGCTGACTTAAGCAGCGCTGGAATTGGAGTGCTGTAAAGAACACAATTTTGCTCAACGCTCACTTCTTGTGTTTTAACAACGAGTTTCTGAAAACTCGTAATACCAGCGCTGCAGGTAAGTGAGCGGTGAGAGAAAACTGCTCGTTAGCACCGCATAGCCTCTAACACAAAACTCGTAATCTAGGTGTAAATAAATAAAAATAAGAAAGGGGAACCAATAGGTGATCATGCGAGTAAGGATAGGGGTTAATACATTTATTATAGGTGGCAACGGTTTAGGGGGGGCAGATTAGGGGTTAATAAGTTTAATATAAGTTTAATATAGGTTGCGGCGGGGTCAGGGAGCGGGAGTTTAGGGGTTAAACTATTTATTTAGTTGCGGCGAGGTCCGGGATCCACAGGATAGGAGTTAATAACTTTATTATAGGTGGCGGCGGTATAGGGGGGGCAGGATAGGGGTTACTAGGTATAATGTAGGTGGCGGCGGGGTCCGGGAGCGGCAGTTTAGGGGTTAATACTTTTATTATAGTTGCGGCGGTGTCCGGGAGCATCGGTTTAGGGGTTAATAACTTTATTTAGTTGCGGGGGGCTCCGGGGGCACCGGTATAGGGGGTAGAAAAGTGTAGTTAGTGTGGGTGCTTAGTGACAGCTTGTCAATAAAGCTGTAAAAAAGCCGAAGAGCAGCGAGATCGGATGAGTGATAACTATCACAGTCTGCTGCTCATCGCCCCGCAGCGGCGATGGTAGGCAAGCTTAGGCGGGCGTATTGGACCGGCAAAGGCAGGTAAAGTAGACACATTGATAACTAGAGGCCCAAGTGACCAAAGGATAATATGTAAGCTATACAAATGTCCAGAAACAGAGGTGATCCTATGTCCAAATGTAAGTTTCCAAATATTGTCCTGATACCCTGGCTGGAATTAAGACTAGTAAACAACAAGATCCTAGAAAAAAGAAAGAAAGAGTGACATACAAATTGACGGTGCAGGTCGAAGCTATTGGAAATGTACTCAGCAAAGCAAGCGATCCTGAAGAAATAGAAAACCTTACAAATCCTAGTGGGGATACTGGTCAACGCGTTTCAGCCCTTATGCAGGGCCTTTCTCAAGACATTGCTACAATGACTCATGTCTGCCCGGCATTTAATAAATTGACCCCTGCAACTTAAAGGCAGGAAATGTTGTCATTTTTGATCATTTTATTTTTTTTAAAATATCAATCAAAAAGTTTGGATTTCAGAATCAGTTTGGATTTGGAATTCCAGATTTGGGAATTTGTATCTGTAATTATAAGAAAGCATACATAAATATTTGTGTATTGCCTACACGCAACACCATTATTGCCTACACACAACACCATTATTGACATTTATATCACTGTTTTCTAATTTTTTAAATATAGAATGTCTTTATTTATCATCAGTTCACCATTTCAAAACAGAAAAACATATATTTTCATTAAAATATACATGATTGATAATTTATTTACAGATATATACACACACACGTATACATGTACACTGGACACACTGGAATTGGTGTGTATCTCTTACCCTTGGGTGCACCTTCCACACCTGGTCTTCACCCAGCATTACAGGCATCTTACTAAAGAGCTTACTGGGTGCCAAATCCACCAGGTAATAACCAGAGATATAAACAAACACTGGTACTTGGATAGAAAGCAGTGAATGCTAAATTAAATGGATTTTTTTATTTGTAGCAGTTGACTAAGAGTTAAAGGAACATAAAACCCCAAAACATTTCTTTCATTATTCAGATAGATCATACAATTTTAACCCCTTAAGGACCAAGGATGTATGCCGCACGTCCTAAAAAAAAATACACTTAATGACCAAGGATGTATGGCGTACGTCCTTGGTCTTGGAAAGCGATGGAAGCGATCCTGACCACTTCCAGATGCTTTCCGTTTGATGCAGTGATGCCTCGATATCGAGGCATCCTGCAATAACCCTCCTTGGCCATTCAATGCAGAAAGAGTCACTCTGTGGCCCTCTCTGCACTGGACATCGATGGCCGGTATCATTGGTGGGTGGGAGCCAGTCTGGGAGGCGGGTGGGCGGCCATCGATGGGCTGTGTGATGTGGAGGGGGGCGGGATCATGGACGGGATCGCTGGGGGCATGCACGGAAGCACGCGCATGCACAGGGGGTGGGTGCAGGCGTGTGCATGGGTAGGGAGCGGGTGGGAACCGCTACACTGCAGAAAAGTATTTAACAAAAAGAGGCAGAGAGGGGGCTATAAAAATAAAATAAAAATGATCTAAGGGATCTGGGAGGGGGTGGGTGGTTGGTCTTTGGGGGGCAAGCTACACTACAGAAAAAATATAAAAAATATGAAAAAAATATATTTTATTGTAAACTGGGTACTGGCAGATAGCTGCCAGTACCCAAGATGGATACCAATAAGTTAGAGGGGGAGGGTTAGAGAGCTGTTTGGGGGGGATCAGGGAGGATGGGGGCTAAGGGTGGATCCTACAGAGCAGCATATGTAAATATGTCTATTTTTAAAAAAATATCAAAGATAGCTTTTATTTTAGTACTGGCAGACTTTCTGCCAGTACTTAACATGGCGGAGACAATTGTGGGGTGGGGAAGGGAAGAGAGCTGTTTGGGAGGGATCAGGGGGTGTAATGTGTCAGGTGGGAGGCTGATCTCTACACTAAAGCTAAAATTAACCCTGCAAGCTCCCTACATGCTACCTAATTAATCCCTTCACTGCTGGGCATAATACACGTGAGATGCGCAGCGGCATTTAGGGGTCTTCTAATTAGCAAAAAGCAACGCCAAAGCCATATATGTCTTCTATTTCTCAACAAAGGGGATCACAGAGAAGCATTTACAACCATTTGTGCCATAATTGCACAAGCTGTGTGTAAATAATTTCAGTGAGAAACCTAAACTTTGTGAAAAACTTTGTGAAAAAGCGAACAATTTTTTTTATTTGATCGCATTTGGCGGTGAAATGGTGGCATGAAATATACCAAAATGGGCCTAAATCAATACTTTGGGTTGTCTACTACACTACACTAAAGCTAAAATTAACCCTACAAGCTCCCTAATTAACCCCTGCACTGCTGGACATAATACACATGCAGTGCACAGCGGCATTTAGAAGGCTTCTAATTACCAAAAAGCAATGTGAAAGCCATATAAGTCTGCTATTTCTGAATAAAGGGGATCCCAGAGAAGCATTTACAGCCATTTGTGCCATAACTGCACAAGCTGTTTGTAAATGATTTCAGTGAGAAACCTAAAATTGTGAAAAATTTAACTTTTTTTTTATTTAATCGCATTTGGCAGTGAAATGGTGGTTTGAAATATACCAAAATGGGCCTAGATCAATACTTGGGGTTGTCTACTACACTAAAGCTAAAATTAACATTACAAGCTCCCTACATGATCCCTAATTAACCCCTTCACTGCTGGGCATAATACACGTGTGGTTCACAGTGGCATTTAGCGGCCTTCTAATTACCAAAAAGCAATGCCAAAGCCATATATGTCTGCTATTTATGAACAAAGGAGATCCCAGAGAAGCATTTACAATCATTTGTGCCATAATTGCACAAACTGTTTGTAAACAATTTAAGTGAGAAATCTATGGTTTGTGAAAAAATTTGTGAAAAAATGAACATTTTTTTTTATTTGATCTCATTTGTCGGTGAAATGGTGGCATGAAATATACCAAAATGGGCCTAGATCAATACTTTGGGATGTCTTCTAAAAAAATATATATATATACATGTCAATGGATATTCAGGGATTCCTGAAAGGATATCAGTGTCCCAACGTAACTAGTGCTAATTTTGAAAAAAAGTGGTTTGGAAATAGCAAAGTGCTACTTGTACTTATTGCCCTATAACTTGCAAAAAAAGCAAAGAACATGTAAACATTGGGTATTTCTAAACTAAGGACAAAATTTAGAAACTATTTAGCATGGGTGTTTTTTGGTGGTTATAGATGTGTAACTGTCATATGTTTTATGAATGGCCTTGTTCTTTGAGTATCATTTGTTCCCTTTGCTCTTGCACCTATATTGACACACCTACTTCCCAACTTCCTATAAAGGATGAACTCACCCTTATCTAATTGCTTGGTATTTGTGCCGCCTACTCTGAGCAACTGCACTCAAGCTTCAAGCCATTCTTTGATTCGGAATCTCTCTGAAACTACTGCTCCCAACATCTATCGTGTGACGTCACACGCCACCGGAAGTGCACTCGACTTCGTCTCTCAGCTTAGCTGTTAGCCGCATCTCGCTCCAGACAACTTTACTAACTACAACTGGACTTTGTCCCACTTACTACCTTCATCCTTACCGGTAAGCGACCAAACAGAGTTATATTTAGAAGTCATACCGGAGCTCAGCTGAAATAATAAATGTTACTTTGGGAATCATTCTACATATGCTTCTAAACTGTTGTTACTGGATACTAGATGTGACTAAATACCAACTGTTTGTAATATATTAGTTAAACAGATAATTGACAAAGAGATTTCTCCTAGGTTAGTAAGGAAATTCTACGATGCTGGTATATTAATTATTTTTCTTGCAAGAACTTAGGGCTTCCATGCTTTATTCTTTGTTATCATCAGCAATTACTCAATTACTGGTTAAGCTGTTTTTACCCTGTGCAAAGAAGTAATATTCTTCCATCTCAGAAGTGAAAGCAGCATTACCGTATATTATCTGAAAGGGGGTTGTAGAGACACCACAGTTACCACATACCTATTCACCTATGTGGGAAGTGCTCTCCATCACCCATCCAACACATAAAAATTAACCTGCAGCTGAGGTCCTTATCTACCTCTATTTTTCTCAAATTTAGGGGAAGAATTAATCCTTACACTAATACCAAGCCATTGAACATGGACCCAGCAGGATTAATCAGCCATGTGGAGGCACTCACACTGACTGTAGAAAATTTAACTAAGGGAATGACTGCCTTACAAACAGAGAACACCTCTCTTAAACAGTACATTAACGACAAAATTGACACACTTAAGGTTACTTTAAGTACCCACGAGCCACAGCCCAACCCCCCTCAACCTTTCTCAGGTAACCGCAATGAATTTAGAGAATTTAAAAATTCTTGTTACCTATACTTTCAGTTAAAACCAAAAACCTATCCCAATGACCACTTAAAGGTTCTCACCACTATTTCTTATTTACGGGGAGAACCACGCATATGGGCTAATTTTTTCTTTGAGACTGATGACCCAATTCTTTATTCACTCGAACAATTCTTTAAAGCTATGGCACAACTCTATGACGACCCTTTTAAGCAGCTCTCAGCTGAAACAGCCATGCGCTCCCTACGCCAAAACAAGAGACAAGTCGAGGAATATATAACAGACTTTAAAAAATACTCCGCTGATACCCTCTGGAATGACTTGTCCTTGCGAAATCAATTTCGTTTGGGCTTGTCTGACGCCCTAAAGGATGAACTTGCCATACAACCATTACCTGACACCCTTGACCAACTTATAAATCTATCCATAACCCTAGATAGACGTATTAGAGAACGACGATCTGAAAGACGTTACCCAGACACAGTACAAAAACACCCACAAGTCTACCACACTCCCACACTGCCATCCAAATCTACCACCAAGTCATCATCAGTTCCAATGGAACTTGGCTTTATAAGAGGACCTTTAACCCCACAGGAAAAACTCAGGCGTAAGGCTAACGACTTATGCATGTACTGTGGGGGATTAGACCATACCATCAGAGAATGTACCCAATTGCAACGTAAGAATGGTAAGCATAGGAAGGTACAAATATGTTTTTCCCTAAAACATTCACAAACTAACCATTGCTCTCTACCTATTCTGTTGCAGTGGGAACATCAGCGACTGCAGACCCAAGCAATACTTGATTCTGGTGCCAGCCACAACTACATTGACTTTGACTATGTACACTTAAATAAAATACCGTTACTTAAAAAGTTAAACCCAAGTCTCCTTCGTTTTGTAGATGGTAAAGAAATTTCCACTGGTCCAATAACACATCATACTATTCCACTACGCATAACCACTGATACACATCATACCGAATTTGCCTCTTTTGATGTAATACCTTCACCCCTTTTCCCTGTAATTTTAGGGATTCAATGGTTCAAAAAACATGATCCCACTATTATTTGGTCTAACTCCACCGTCTCATTTAATTCCTCCTATTGTAAGGACAATTGCCTTTTCCATGAACAGCTGCTTCTCACAGAACCTGTCTCTGTACCTCAAGAATATATCCAATTCACTGACGTTTTTAGCAAAAAGGACTCAGAGGTTCTACCACCCCATAGGACATATGACTGTCCTATAGACCTACTACCAGGTGTAGACATACCATATGGCCATATATTTCCTCTGTCTGATTCTGAACTACAACATCTCAAGACTTACCTAAAAGAAAACTTAGAAAAGGGATTCATACGTCCCTCTACCTCTCCTGCAGGTGCGGGGATATTCTTTGTTAGAAACAAAGACCAATCTCTCAGACCAATCATTGACTACAGAGAATTAAACAAACGTACCATAAAAAACAGATACCCTCTACCCTTAATCCCTCAACTAATAGACAGATTGAAAGATGCTTCTTTCTACACTAAATTAGACCTCAGAGGTGCCTATAATTTAGTTAGAATCAAATCAGGACATGAATGGTTGACAGCTTTCCGTACTCGCTATGGTTTATATGAATACACAGTAATGCCTTTTGGTCTATGTAATGCCCCTGCCACATTTCAATATTTTATCAATGATATATTCAGAGACTTACTAGATCTCTTCGTAGTAATTTACCTCGATGACATTTTGATATATTCTCCCACTCTTGAGGAGCATATAAAGCACGTCAAAATTGTCTTAACACGTCTTAGAGAAAATTCCCTCTATGTGAAATTAGAAAAGTGTATTTTCCACTCAAAAAGGATCAATTTCCTGGGTTATGAAATCACCCCAGATGGTATACAAATGGAAGGTAATAAGGTAGCTGCTATTCTCAAATGGCCAGCTCCGACAACTAAGAGGGATATTCAGAGGTTTATGGGTTTTGCTAATTTCTATCGCAAATTTGTAAAAGATTTTGCTGCCCTAACCAGACCACTAACTAACCTCACTAAAAAGGAGGGAAGGTTCATATGGAATGAACAATTACAACAAATCTTTGACTTCTTAAAATCTGCATTTACATCAGCTCCAATTCTACGATTTCCCGATCCTAAACTCCAGTTTATTCTTGAGGTAGACGCCTCAAATTATGCACTTGGAGCTATATTGTCCCAAAGACAAACTAGCACCGAACCCCTACATCCAGTTGCCTTCTATTCCAGGGTTATGACCTCTCCTGAATTGAACTACCCGATAGAGGATAAGGAACTATTGGCAATTAAGGCATCATTGGAACATTGGAGGCACTTACTCGAAGGTACTGAAATACCAATCTTGATATATACTGATCACAAAAATTTGGAGTACCTCAAAAGCAATCGGACTCTCTCTGCACGACAGGTACGTTGGAATTTATTCCTTGCCCGTTTTAACTATCTCATCACCTATAGACCTGCTTCTAAGAATAAAAAGGCTGATGCTCTTTCTCGCCAATTTCCTCAACCACTTATCCATCCTGAAGAATCTTCACTAATCCCTCTAGAACGTTTTATAGGACTCTCTGTAACCCATACTAAGCTTTTCAGAGATGAACAAATGAAAGATGCCACCCTACCCAAATCTGCCCTGAACCAATATTCCGATGGGTTATACCATCATCATGACAAGGTTTACGTACCCCCTGTCCTTAGGGAACAAGTCTTAAGCACACTTCATGAGTCACTACTGGTTGGACATCCAGGCATCAACAAGACTCAAGAACTCCTTTCTCGTTTTTTCTGGTGGCCTAATCTTTTATCAGATACAGCCAATTTTGTAAAGACTTGTAAGGTTTGTACTGTCTCAAAATCCTCTAGGACCTCACCTACGGGGAAATTGATACCCCTACCCACTCCGGAACGTCCTTGGTCAGATATTGCCATTGATTTCATTGTCGATCTACCAATTTCTAGCAGACAGAACACTATCCTAGTAGTTGTAGATCTATTTAGTAAGATGGCTCATTTTATACCCTTCCATAAACTACCTACTACACTTGAGACGGTCACTTTACTCCTCTCTCATGTCTTCAAGTTACATGGACTTCCAACTACCATTACCTCTGATAGAGGGACTCAATTCACCAGCAGACTGTGGAAGGAATTATGCCGCACTCTCCGTATCACCAGCCGTCTCAGTACTTCATTTCACCCACAGACTAATGGTCAAACAGAAAGGACTAATCAATGGATTGAGCAATACCTCCGCTGTTTCATTTCAGCTCGACAGGATAATTGGGTAGACCTCCTACCTCCTGCTGAGTTCGCTTTCAACAACACCTACCACACTTCCACCAAAGCTTCACCATTTTTTATCAACTATGGATTCCATCCCACTTTTCATTGGCAGAACTCTAACCAAAACACCTGTCCAGTGGTGAATGAACTGGTAAACACGATTTCGGATGCTTTTTCATTAACAACTGAAAATATAAAGCTTGCCAAGGAAAGATATAAACGCCACTATGATAAAAGACATTCACCATCCCCAGAATATCGACTGGGTGACTACGTTTGGCTTTCTACTCGTAACCTTCGTCTGCCTTTCCCCTCCAAGAAGCTTTCCTCTACTTATATAGGACCATTCCCCATTGCTAGAATAGTGAATGCAAACGCTGTGACTTTGACCTTACCAGCTCATATGAGGACTCATCCTACCTTCCATGTTTCCCTCCTCAAACCCTATCGCACTCTCCGTCAACATTCTATACAGGATCTTCATCTACCTTCATTGCCTCTGCCTCCGGACGAATATGAGGTCCACAGTATCCTTGACTCTCGTCTCTTCAGAGGCTCTCTACAGTATTTGATACATTGGAAGGGTTACCCCGACTCGGAGGATTCTTGGGAACCAGCTGCTAACCTCTCAGCTCCCCGACTCCTTGCCCAGTTTCATAGCCGCCATCCTGACCATCCTGCTCCTGATCCCCGGAGTTGATCATTTGGGGGGGGATCCTGTCATATGTTTTATGAATGGCCTTGTTCTTTGAGTATCGTTTGTTCCCTTTGCTCTTGCACCTATATCGACACACCTACTTCCCAACTTCCTATAAAGGATGAATTCACCCTTATCTAATTGCTTGGTATTTGTGCCGCCTACTCTGAGCAACTGCACTCAAGCTTCAAGCCATTCTTTGATTCGGAATCTCTCTGAAACTACTGCTCCCAGCATCTATCGTGTGACGTCACACGCCACCGGAAGTGCACTCGACTTCGTCTCTCAGCTTAGCTGTTAGCCGCATCTCGCTCCAGACAACTTTACTAACTACAACTGGACTTTGTCCCACTTACTACCTTCATCCTTACCGGTAAGCGACCAAACAGAGTTATATTTAGAAGTCATACCGGAGCTCAGCTGAAATAATAAATGTTACTTTGGGAATCATTCTACATATGCTTCTAAACTGTTGTTACTGGATACTAGATGTGACTAAATACCAACTGTTTGTAATATATTAGTTAAACAGATAATTGACAAAGAGATTTCTCCTAGGTTAGTAAGGAAATTCTACGATGCTGGTATATTAATTATTTTTCTTGCAAGAACTTAGGGCTTCCATGCTTTATTCTTTGTTATCATCAGCAATTACTCAATTACTGGTTAAGCTGTTTTTACCCTGTGCAAAGAAGTAATATTCTTCCATCTCAGAAGTGAAAGCAGCATTACCGTATATTATCTGAAAGGGGATTGTAGAGACACCACAGTTACCACATACCTATTCACCTATGTGGGAAGTGCTCTCCATCACCCATCCAACACATACAAATTAACCTGCAGCTGAGGTCCTTATCTACCTCTATTTTTCTCAAATTTAGGGGAAGAATTAATCCTTACAGTAACAGATTTCGTGGGTCAAAGTTAGAAAAAGTGTGTTTTTTTCCATTTTTTCCCCATAATAGTAAATGAAAAGATATGATGAAAATAATGGTATCTTTACCATTATTGAAGTTCAATCCGATTGGCTGATTGGATAAGCCAATATAATTGACCTCGCATTCTATTGGCTGATCCAATCAGCCAATCGGATTAAACTTCAATCCGATTGGCTTATTAAATCAACCAATCGGATTTTTCCTACCTTAATTCTGATTGGCTGATAGAATCCTATCAGCCAATCGGAATTCGACGGATGCCATCTTGGATGACGTCATATAAAGGACCAGGCATTCAGTGTTAGGATGTCGTTGGAAGAAGATGGCTCCACGTCGGCTGGATGGAAGATGGCTCCACTCCGCTCCGGATGATTGAAGATAGAAGACGCCGCTTGGATGAAGACATCGGCCGGATGGAGGACCTCTTCTGCCCCGCTTGGATGAAGAATTCGGCCCGGCTGGGTGAACAAGGCTCAAGGTAGGGTGATCTTCAGGGGGTTAGTGTTAGGTTTTTTTAAGGGGGGTTTGGGTGGGTTTTAGAGTAGGGGTGTGTGTGGTGAGTTGTAATGTTGGGGGGGGTTGTATTTTTTTTTACAGGTAAAAGAGCTGATTACTTTGTAATTTAGTATAGGGTAGGGCATTTTATTATTTTGGGGGGCTTTTTTATTTTATCAGGGGGCTTAGATTAGGCATTTACAGCCATTTGTGCCATAACTGCACAAACTTTTTGTAAATGATTTCAGTGAGAAACCTAAAATTGTTAAAAATTTAACTTTTTTTTTATTTAATCGCAATTGGCAGTGAAATGGTGGTTTGAAATATACCAAAATGGGCCTAGATCAATACTTGGGGTTGTCTACTACACTAAAGCTAAAATTAACATTACAAGCTCCCTACATGATCCCTAATTAACCCCTTCACTGCTGGGCATAATACACGTGTGGTTCACAGTGGCATTTAGCGGCCTTCTAATTACCAAAAAGCAATGCCAAAGCCATATATGTCTGCTATTTATGAACAAAGGAGATCCCAGAGAAGCATTTACAATCATTTGTGCCATAATTGCACAAACTGTTTGTAAACAATTTAAGTGAGAAATCTATGGTTTGTAAAAAAATATGTGAAAAAGTGAACATTTTTTTTTATTTGATCTCATTTGGCGGTGAAATGGTGGCATGAAATATACCAAAATGGGCCTAGATCAATACTTTGGGATGTCTTCTAAAAAATATATATATATACATGTCAATGGATATTCAGGGATTCCTGAAAGATATCAGTGTCCCAACGTAACTAGTGCTAATTTTGAAAAAAAGTGGTTTGGAAATAGCAATGTGCTACTTGTACTTATTGCCCTATAACTTGCAAAAAAAGCAAAGAACATGTAAACATTGGGTATTTCTAAACTAAGGACAAAATTTAGAAACTATTTAGCATGGGTGTTTTTTGGTGGTTATAGATGTGTAACAGATTTCGTGGGTCAAAGTTAGAAAAAGTGTGTTTTTTTCCATTTTTTCCCCATAATAGTAAATGAAAAGATATGATGAAAATAATGGTATCTTTACCATTATTGAAGTTCAATCCGATTGGCTGATTGGATGAGCCAATAGAATTGACCTCGCATTCTATTGGCTGATCCAATCAGCCAATCGGATTAAACTTCAATCCGATTGGCTTATTAAATCAATCAATCAGATTTTTCCTACCTTAATTCTGATTGGCTGATAGAATCCTATCAGCCAATCGGAATTCGACGGATGCCATCTTGGATGACGTCATATAAAGGACCAGGCATTCGGTGTTAGGATGTCGTTGGAAGAAGATGGCTCCGCGTCGGCTGGATGGAAGATGGCTCCACTCCGCTCCGGATGATTGAAGATAGAAGACGCCGCTTGGATGAAGACATCGGCCGGATGGAGGACCTCTTCTGCCCCGCTTGGATGAAGAATTCGGCCCGGCTGGGTGAACACGGTTCAAGGTAGGGTGATCTTCAGGGGGTTAGTGTTAGGTTTTTTTAAGGGGGGTTTGGGTGGGTTTTAGAGTAGGGGTGTGTGTGGTGAGTTGTAATGTTGGGGGGGGTTGTATTTTTTTTTACAGGTAAAAGAGCTGATTACTTTGTAATTTAGTATAGGGTAGGGCATTTTATTATTTTGGGGGGCTTTTTTATTTTATCAGGGGGCTTAGATTAGGCATTTACAGCCATTTGTGCCATAACTGCACAAACTTTTTGTAAATGATTTCAGTGAGAAACCTAAAATTGTGAAAAATTTAACTTTTTTTTTATTTAATCGCAATTGGCAGTGAAATGGTGGTTTGAAATATACCAAAATGGGCCTAGATCAATACTTGGGGTTGTCTACTACACTAAAGCTAAAATTAACATTACAAGCTCCCTACATGATCCCTAATTAACCCCTTCACTGCTGGGCATAATACACGTGTGGTTCACAGTGGCATTTAGCGGCCTTCTAATTACCAAAAAGCAATGCCAAAGCCATATATGTCTGCTATTTATGAACAAAGGAGATCCCAGAGAAGCATTTACAATCATTTGTGCCATAATTGAACAAACTGTTTGTAAACAATTTAAGTGAGAAATCTATGGTTTGTAAAAAAATATGTGAAAAAGTGAACATTTTTTTTTATTTGATCTCATTTGGCGGTGAAATGGTGGCATGAAATATACCAAAATGGGCCTAGATCAATACTTTGGGATGTCTTCTAAAAAATATATATATATACATGTCAATGGATATTCAGGGATTCCTGAAAGATATCAGTGTCCCAACGTAACTAGTGCTAATTTTGAAAAAAAGTGGTTTGGAAATAGCAATGTGCTACTTGTACTTATTGCCCTATAACTTGCAAAAAAAGCAAAGAACATGTAAACATTGGGTATTTCTAAACTAAGGACAAAATTTAGAAACTATTTAGCATGGGTGTTTTTTGGTGGTTATAGATGTGTAACAGATTTCGTGGGTCAAAGTTAGAAAAAGTGTGTTTTTTTCCATTTTTTCCCCATAATAGTAAATGAAAAGATATGATGAAAATAATGGTATCTTTACCATTATTGAAGTTCAATCCGATTGGCTGATTGGATGAGCCAATAGAATTGACCTCGCTTTCTATTGGCTGATCCAATCAGCCAATCGGATTAAACTTCAATCCGATTGGCTTATTAAATCAATCAATCGGATTTTTCCTACCTTAATTCTGATTGGCTGATAGAATCCTATCAGCCAATCGGAATTCGACGGATGCCATCTTGGATGACGTCATATAAAGGACCAGGCATTCGGTGTTAGGACGTCGTTGGAAGAAGATGGCTCCGCGTCGGCTGGATGGAAGATGGCTCCACTCCGCTCCGGATGATTGAAGATAGAAGACGCCGCTTGGATGAAGACATCGGCCGGATGGAGGACCTCTTCTGCCCCGCTTGGATGAAGAATTCGGCCCGGCTGGGTTAACACGGTTCAAGGTAGGGTGATCTTCAGGGGGTTAGTGTTAGGTTTTTTTAAGGGGGGTTTGGGTGGGTTTTAGAGTAGGGGTGTGTGTGGTGGGTTGTAATGTTGGGAGGGGGTTGTATTTTTTTTTACAGGTAAAAGAGCTGATTACTTTGTAATTTAGTATAGGGTAGGGCATTTTATTATTTTGGGGGGCTTTTTTATTTTATCAGGGGGCTTAGATTAGGTGTAATTAGTTTAAAGTTCTTGTAATTTTTTTTTATTTTCTGTAATTTAGTGTTTGTTTGTTTTTGTACTATAGTTTAGTTTATTTAATTGTATTTAATTTTAGGTAATTGTAGTTAATTAATTTAATTTATTTAATGATAGTGTAGTGTTAGGTGTAATTGTAACTTAGGTTAGGGTTTATTTTACAGGTAAATTTGTACTTATTTTAGCTAGGAATTTATTAAATAGTTATTAACTATTTAATAACTATTGTACCTAGTTAAAATAAATACAAAGTTGCCTGTAAAATAAAAATAAATCCTAAAATAGCTACAATGTAATTATTAGTTATATTGTAGCTATTTTAGGGTTTATTTTAAAGGTAAGTATTTAGTTTTAAATAGGAATAATTTAGTTAATAATTGTAGTATGTATTTAGATTTATTTAAATAATATTTAAGCTAGGGGGTGTTAGCGTTAGTGTTAGACTTAGGTTTAGGGGTTAATAAGTTTAATATAGGTGGCGGTGGGGTCCGGGAGCAGCGGTTTAGGGGTCAAACATTCAATTTAGTTGCGGCGGGGTCCGGGAGCGGCGGTTTAGTGGTTAAACAATTTATTTAGTTGCGGTGGAGTCCGGGATCCGCAGGATAGGGGTTATTAACTTTAATATAGGTGGTGGCGGAATAAGGGGTGGCAGATTAGGGGTTAATAGGTATAATGTAGGTGGTGGTAGGGTCCGGGAGTGGCAGTTTAGGGGTTAATATATTTAATATAGTTGCGGCGGGGTCCAGGAGCGGCGGTTTAGGGGGTAATAACTTTATTTAGGTGCGGGGGGCTCCGGGAGCAGCGGTTTAGGGGGTAAAACAGTATAGTTTAGTGTGGGTGCTTAGTGACAGGCTAGCAAGAAAGCTGCGAAGAAGCCGATGAGCAGCGAGATCGATTACTGTTAGTTAACAATAGTCCGCTGCTCATTGCACCGTACTTGGTGCTCGGCTTCGTGACAGTTTTCTTGATAACTTTGGCGAACGTATTCAGGTCTGCGGCGGCGATGGTAGGCGAGCTTAGGCGATCGTATTGGGCCGGTGAATGCAGGTAAGTAGATGGCTTCATACATAGAGGCCAAAGTCTGCTTAAAAACAATTGTAACAAACAACATGTTAAATTGTTTTAAAAATGTTTAGACTTGGCTGATTGTCGTTACTATATAACGCTTGTTTATTATAAGAAATCCCCATGTACCTGCTTTCAACAAATAACGCCAATAAAGAGGAAAATTATTATTATTTTTTTTAATTGTATGCATTTTCTCACTCATGGAAGTTTAACTGCAACCTTACCCAGTTGTTGCAGCATCAGTGGAAGTATTCTCCAAGTTAGTGAGCATGATTAATGGATTTCTAAATCAAATATCTTTTTTTAAATTAAGAAAATGATACATTATTTTTTAACACGTTGAAATAAATCAAAATAAATGAATTTGCAGTGTCTATTCAAAATCCATTTAAAAAGCTTACAAGACCTGATATTGCATAACAGAATGTATTCTAAAATACAATGAAAGGATTTAGGTATTGAGATCACATATTTCCAGTTTCATATTTCTAATAATAAAAAATGGCAGTGTGTCAAAAAAGCCATACAATTGAAACAGACATAAACTGTGCTGTAGGAAGAGACAGGTGTTTTTATCTGCGGCCAGAACTCAGCATGGGTGTTTAAAATCTAGTACTGAAAAAGAAACATGACTGAGAATATTCTACTAGCGTTTTGCAAACTGATGATTTTAATAATAACACCAAAGGAAAGGGATTTAGAAAATAAAACAAAAACTGATTTATTTTGTGCTCCCCAGGGAAAACATGAATTATGTATATTTATAAAGAATAAGAACATTAATTTAAACCCAAACTGTTTATAATTGGCAATGTTTCAAATGATAATATGAATCCAATAGGTTGCCTTTTTATGCACACAGAGTTCTGAAAATTCATATAACATGTTCCATAAGAAAAACTATTTAAAACCTTGCAAATTGTAACATAAGTTAGTTATAAAACCATAGGAAACCTGCAAATAAATAAGAGATTATTTTTGTCATTGAACCTATCAGACAAGACAGTTTTTGTACAATGGGGATATTTTATTTTCCAGAACTCATTAATCAGAAAATAAATATTTGATTATTTGACTAGGGATTTGTAACAAACAGAAAACCGCTTTCCTGTCGAAGCATGCATCTTCTCAGTGTTGGGGGTTGTTATGAATTTAACACACTGGAATCAATAGCTGGAAGGCTTAGCTCACTACAAGCCCTTACTGAAACACTGAATGTTAACACAGTGTTTTAACAGAGACCAGGGGTAAGAGAGCAATATGATTAAGCTTAGTAGCTGAACTCTCGCTAGTACTTTAATCAGCTCCTACAACACAAACAACAACTAATACTGGAAAGTAACTGTAAGTTTATAAAATTGAAAAAAAAAAAAAAAAACATACCTTTATATAAGTTAAGTGTCGCTACCCAGATAAATGAATCTTGTATAAATTACTTAATGTAAATCTTCTAAAAGCAGAGGTATCCAGAGTAAAGGTAACCTTAGTTAGATAGTCCAGGCCAAGGCCTCACATGTTAAGCAGCACAAAATCATTTAACAAATGCAGAGTCCACAAACGACCAAAAGTCGAATACCAAGTCAGTCAAAAACAAGGGGTTAATGCAAAAGCATAGTCAGGGGAAGCAGAAGTCAAACCAATATGTTAAAGTAGTAATTGCCAGAGTAAGAATCAGGATAACAGCTAGTGGATAATTTCACTGTCCCTGCTCCAAAATTCTAGATAATCCCCTAACTATATATTTCTCAACAGAACAGCTAGCTATTGATCATTTCCCTACTACTAACAAACAAATATCACCAAACTAACCTCCCTGCCAGTAGCATTGTCTCAGCTTCTATAGATGACAGTAACATAAACAGATGTGATGTAACTCCCCATTACTGTTTAGAAAACATACACAGAGCAGTGATTAAACCCATATGGCTGCCAGTAATACAAAGAGCAGAGATTTAAACTTTTTGGGGTTTGCTTGCTGTTGAACCTCATGTAGCAGTTGGCAAATCAAAGAGTAGGGATTTAACTCTCAATGGTTGCTAGTAACACATAATATGGGTTTAACCCTTTAGCAGTAATTAACAAACCTTGTCAGGTAAAACTACAAATCAGTGATTTAACACCCTATGGAAGCAAACAACACATACAGCAGGGATGCACATAGTAACACATGGCAGTAATTGAATCCCCTATGTTTGTTAGCAACAGAACAGTGATTAACTATAATAGCTAGGAGCAACTTCAAGAATTGTGTCTCGTTTTAGTCCCTAACCATAAGTTATTCAGCCTCAAATTATTCTTGCAAAAAAAACATGATAGAAAAATAATAAATTGACATATGAAAAATAATAAATAGACATATGAAACCATACAATCTTCCAAGCTTTAAAGGGACATGAAACCCCAAAAATGATTTCATGATTCAGACAGAACATACCATTTTAAGCAACTTTCCAATTTACTTCAATTGTCTAATTTGCTTTGTTCATTTGGTAGCCTTTGTTGAATCGAATACCTAGGGATATAGCTGCTGATTGGTTGCTGCACATTTATGCCTCTTGTCATTGGTTTACCCAATGTGTTCAGCTAGCTTCCTGTAGTGCATTGCTGCATCATTAAACAAAGAATACCAAAAGAATGCAGCAAATTTGCTAATTGAAGTAAAGTGGAAAGTTGTTTAAAATTCTTCTATATGACCATGAAAGAAAGAAAAAAATGTGTTTCTTATCTCTATAAGAAATTGGTTGCTAAATGAACAAATCAGTACAAAAAGGGATCAAGTAGTAGGAAGAAGCATATGGGAAAAAAACAATAAACATAAAAACACATAAGGGGCTAGGTTACGAGTGGAGCGCAAACATTTGCGAGCAGCGATAAGGGGCAAGACATAGCGGCGTCCCCCTTAAAAGCTGGTGACGCCGGTTTTTACGCGTTTTTTCTATCACATATACGGTGGTGCATAAAAATGCGGTGCGTATATTTCAACAGTTGCCCGCAATTTTTACTCCCATAAGTTAACATAGAACCACGTCGCAAATCAGTATCACATATTCAGAGCAAGGACTTTCATGGCGAAAATTGAGACATTTTGCTCCATTTTCACCTTGCCACACATAGGTAGGAGTAGCAAGCCTTGCATTGAAAATGTGAGCACCGTAACTTCCGTAAGTCCCTGAAAATATTAACTAACACCTAACACGTGCGCTATATTTATCTACTTGTCAACCGCCAACCCCCCATCACAATAACTAATAAAATTATTAACCCATAATCCGCCATTCACCCACATTGCAATAAACCTAATAAATATATTAAACCCTAAATCGCCAAACCCCAAAACGCAATTAACCTAATTAAACTATTAACTCCTAAATTTCCAACCACAACAACAACAAAGCAAATAACTAACACCTAGATTGCAAGTTGAGAGCTATAGAGGGTATTTAACGAAAGCAACAAAAGTTGTGTTATTTCACCCTCCATAGCACTGCTATTACAAGTTTTAGAAAAGCCGGCTTGTGCGTGCGATATGGTTGCGTTGAGCTCCATACCGCACAAAATACAAGCGCTGTTTTGACGTGCTTGGGCAAGCTTTACCCATAGACATCAATGGGAAGAGAAAAAAACTAACACCTGCGATTGCGGAATGAAAAGCTCCGTAACGCAGCCCCATTAATGTCAATGGGGGAAAAAATCTTACGTTTAAACCTAACACCCTAACATAAATCCCACGTCTAAACACCCCTAATCTGCTGCCCCCGACATCGCCGACACCTACATAAACTTATAAACCCCTAATCTACTGCTCCCGATATCGCAGCCACTATACTAAAGTTATTAACCCCTATTCCTCTGCACCCCAACATCGCCCACACTATAATAAAGATAATAACCCCTTTTCCGCTGCTCCCTGACATCGCTGACACTAAATAAAGTTATTAACCCCTAAACCTCTGGCCTCTCACATCACTACCACTAAATAAACCTTTTAACCCCTAAACCGCCAGCCCCCCACATCGCAACAACCTAAATTAAACTATTAACCCCTAAACCTAACCCTAATCGTAACCCTTACCCTAAACCTAACAAACACTAACTTTAACGTAATTAAAAGAGAGCTAAATTAAAGTTACAATTATTAACTAAATAATACATATTTAAAAGTAAATAAATACTTACCTGTGAAATAAAACTATAAAACTTAAGCTAGCTACAATATAACTAATAGTTCTATTTTAGCTAGCTTAGGTTATATTTTTATTTCACAGGTAAGTTTGTATTTATTTTAACTAGGTAGACTAGTTAGTAAATAGTTATTAATTAATTAACCTAGTTAAAATAAATACAAACTTACCTGTGAAATAAAACCTAAGCTGCCTTACACTAAAACCTAACATTACAAAATAAAAAACCTACCATTACAAAAAATAGAAAACACTAAAATTACAAAAAATAAAAAACCTACCATTACAAAAAATAACAAACACATTATCCAAAACAATAAAAAATATTACTATTGTAATACCCTTTTTAAAAAAACAAAACACCCCAAAATAAAAAACCCTAATCTAAAATAAACTACCAAGGGTCCTTAAAAAGGCATTTTGTAGGCCCTTAAAAGGGCCTTTTGTAGGGCATTGACCTAAAGAAATCAGCTCTATTTCTACAAAAGAAAAACATACACCCCATAAAAGTATACAAACCCTCACTCCAAACCCACAAAATAAAAATAAAGTAAAACCTGGGGCGGAGCTTAGCCACGATCAGAGATGGCTGCTCATTAACGGAGCTCTGTAGTCCCTGATAAGATACACAATAATTCAGAACATGCTACTTGAACAATTTGGTCGCAAAGACTCACCAAGTACTCAGCTAGGCACCGGCTGCTGAATCTGCCCCTCTCTTGGACCGCAACGTTACAGAGAAACGAGTCACAGGAGGAGAGCCGCAACGAGACTCGGCAGCCCGGCATCCAAGGGCCTAACGGTCAGTGAGCTGAACAAAGGGACAGCAGCTCCCTCAGACAGTCAGACGATCGGCACAAGGAGCAGGCGTCCAGGCATTAACAGCTTGGGCGAGACACCGGCAGTTGGATTACACGGAGCAGCAGTACGGACTAAATCGCAGGCCACAACCACGAGGTAACCTGGGGTATAAGCAAGTAACTGAAACAACACTGTAATCTAGCCAGACTTACCCAGGGCGGCAGAAACAGACGCGGGAGCATTAAAGGGGATCCCTGCCCGGTACGTCTGCAGATAGATTGAGCCGCAAGAACTTAGGTGTCAAACATTTGCTAGGAACGGCCATTGGCAGGGAGACCTGATTTTATAACAGGCCTAAGAAAATACTTTAGCACAACTGCACAGCGGTAGTTACTTGCACAAAGTGTCCCCCTCAAAGGGTAACCATACCGGATCGGACACAGCGGGAATCCCCTCACATTCACACTAATTAAAGACTGCCTTGCTCATAAGAAGGCCCAAAAAAAGAGTAAAAGAACACTCAGACACCATATTTAGTCTCACCTGCAACACAAGAGGGGCATTTTGCTAGCAATCTCACAGACAGAGACCTGGCCGCCACAATGTCAGGAAAAAGAAGTGTTAAACCGGTCAAGGGCTCACAGAACACAGTAATAGAAAACTACCTGATACCTACAGATGCTGCAACGCAACAAAATAGGGCAATGCATGACGCCAACACTCCAGGCCCACACAGCACACAGGCTCAAGTTCACAACACAGACCTGGGCATACAGTCCCATAACTTTCTCACAAAAGAAGACATTAAGCATCTCTCCTCAAAAGAAGAAATTAAGGAAGCAATGAAGGATTTTAAATCTATGTTTGGGGAACTTAAAAATGAAATAGCGGCTGTAGAACAAAAAATCACATACATTGAGGAAAAGCAAGAATCCATTTGTTCAGACCTGCAACATCAGTCTAGTGTTTTCCAAGCACAGGAAAGTGTGGTCCATACACTGATGGACAGAATTGAAGATTTAGAGAACAGGTTAACGGAGCAGGAGGAACAACATAAGATTGCGTGGTGTTCCAGAAAGCGTAGATCCTCCTGCCCTGATGGGATACATACATGATTTTATCAAATTCCTTAAAAATAATGAAATGGCGTTAGATGTCCCCATAGAAAGAGCCCACAGAGCTCTGAGGCCCAAGACACCCAGCAGCCACCCCCCCCCCCCCCCCAGAGACATTATACTAAAATTCCTGTCCTTCAAAGACAAGGAGACGGTTCTGAGACTAGCCAGAGCAAAAAACTTGATCGAATTCCGGGGGGCCGATGTTCAGGTTTATTCCGATCTGTGTCCAACCACGCTGCAAAAAAGAAGGGACTTAAGATTCATCACATCTGTCCTGAAGGAGAGAAGGATCCCATATAGATGGGGATTCCCCACATGCCTGATTGCCAATATGAACAACACGTCACATGTTCTAAGAACTTTAGAAGATCTACCTGCATTCAACCAGGCTCTCGGCCTGGAAGTTAGACCACCGCGCCAGCAAGGAGCAGCTCTGGAGGATCCCCGGGAGGGAGATCGCGAAGGCATCAGGAATCATCCTGGCTGAGGAAAGCGTAAATGAGAATAGCTGGTTGTAAATCCAGAAGCAACCAAACACACAGGACTTGGACAGTAGGCCAATATGGCCTAACTAGAGTTTGTCATAGACTACACCCAGCAAGTGCACACAGATAAGTTTAAATTAAAGTTAACAAGTTGAGATTGTTGTCACACAAGGCAATGTTATGTTATCTTTAAAAAAAATGAGATCTATAATATTCTGTTGTGTGCTGATGCTGTAATGTGGGGATCTAAACACTGAGGCGGAGGGGACCTACACACTGATGGGAGTTTAGGGCACACTTACATAGTACTTAACATGTATGGGTAAGAGACCAAAGTTATATCCTGCAAGCAGGGGGCCTACTCTGTATACAAACTATGCAAGGATATACCACAACATCATAGGCACACATGAAGTGCCCGCAGGACCCATGGGGTGTCTAATAAATAGATGCACGTGACCTCCTTACAAGTACACCGTCATTCAACCCTCAACTCTAACCCCTAAGACACCTGCTCTACTAGCACTCTCCCCCCACGGAGGGACACACACGCACAGGCCGGTCACATCATATCTGATCTCATCTTTGATCTAGTAGCCCATAGTCCAAAAACCAAGAACCAAACCTCTGGCCCCCTGCCAAGAATACCCTATTAGACACATCTTACAAGTGGAGTCCCCTCTCCACAGCACATACTCATAGGCACATGATATGGGATGTAGGACATGGTCACACTTAGTTTCATGATATGATTAAGAATATAGAACTCTTCAACTTATTTATATTTGTTCCTAGTATGTTCTGACATAAATGAAAATGTTTAAAGGTTTATGTTTCATGTGTTTTATCAGGGATAACTACCCCTGATTTTCTGGTACTTTTTTCCTTTCCTTCTCCTCAATAGGCTTGAGATATTACTGTATTATATTTACGGCTCTTTATTTTGAACTCATTCCCTTCCCTTTATCTTCCACCCCTTGACTCACTTCTAATCCTTCCACCCTTACTGCTTACTAGCCTCCTCCCCTCCTTTCCTCCTCTTCATACCCACCCCCTTTTTTTTTTTTTTTTTTCAATACCAACTAGACCAGGTACCCTAAACTAAAATGGCCCCTCCACAGAGCAGGGGGCACACTCTTTCAGTTGAAGTCATAACAGTCAATGTCAAGGGGTTTAATAGCCCCAGTAAATGCTCCATTGCCCTTGGTTACCTACACAGAATGGGAGGGGAAATTGTCTACCTGCAAGAGACTCACTTTGTCAAGAATCGAGAACCAAAATGGTATAGTCACAGATATCCGACTGCATATTTTGCATCGGGACCCAAAAAGAAGAATGGGGTGGGGATCATACTTAGCACAAATATGCCATTTCAGGTAGATCATGTCCACAGTGACTCAGAAGGTAGATACCTCATACTCACGGGCTGCCTTTTTGGCAGACCAATTACCCTGGCTAATATATATTGCCCCAATCAGTCCCAACACCTCTTTTTACAAACAGTCACCCGCAAATTACTTGAGGTTCAAAAGGGAATATTGTACATGGGAGGGGACTTGAACGCGCCTTTGGATCCTGCGCTTGACACATCCAATGGTCTCTCCAGCGCCCCCCTTAAGACTCTTAAATGCATACGAGAAACCTTGACTGAACTGGCCGTACATGACATATGGCGGCTACATCACCCACACACAAGAAATTATTCTTTTTACTCACACCTACACAGAAAGTATTCAAGAATTGATTACTTATTTACGGACTCATCAGGCCTTACAATAGCCACTAGCAGTAATATCCACTCGATCACGTGGTCAGACCATGCACCGGTCAGCTGCTCTGTCCAATGGCCTAATGCACTGCTCACCCCGCATGTCTGGAGACTTGACAACACGATGCTCGACGATCCGGTCTTTCGCACGGAGATCCAAGAATCCTTGTCTCAGTTCTTCCAAATAAATGCAAATGACCAAATGCAGAGTAGCACCATCTGGGAGGCTCACAAATGCACCATCAGAGGTCTAATGATCAGGAGAAAGGCATACTTGAACAAGCAGAAACGAGAGCGCTACCGGGACCTTCTGACTCGGGTATCAGATGTGGAGAAGGAACATAAGAATTCCCCCACGGATGAGGGTCTTTCAAAAAAACTTGCAAAGGCAAAGGCGGATTTACTTGTATACTTACAAGAGGGATATTAAAAAAAGGCCTTAATGCTAAGGCAGCTCTATTTTGAGCATGGAGACAAAGCTCGAAAGCTTCTGGTTTGAGCCATAGCGCATAAAAAACTTAAAACATATGTCTATGAGATGCTGAGTCGGGAGGGGGAGGTCATGGCCGACGGGAAATCGGTGGCAGATGTCTTTAGTGCATACTGCGAATCTCTGTATGATATCCAAGGGCAGCGTAGAGAAGAAGGAGTCATACCGCAGGGAATACAAACAGAGGAAGACCTCCTCAGATACACTGACGGGGTGGAGCTCCCAAGTCTCTCAGACCAAGAGAAGGAACTGCTCGAGGCTCCTATCACAGTGGACGAAGTGAAAAAAGCCATAAAGGACCTCCCAACAGGAAAGAGCCCGGGTCCGGATAGTTTTGGAACCAGATATTACAAAATATTTGCAAATACGCTGGCTCCAGAACTAACCACTGTCTTTAACTCTCTTTCTGAACATCCCATCCTGCCGCACACTATGCTGGAGGCTTATATAGCGGTGATCCCCAAACCAGGGAAACAGCCTAATAGACCAGAAAGCTACAGACCAATATCCTTGTTAAACTCTGACATAAAGATTCTTTCCAGGGCACTGGCTAGTCGCCTGAATAGATACCTCCCGGAACTGGTCTCTTCGGACCAAGTAGGCTTCGTGCCAGCACGTGAAGTGAGAGATAACGCGCTTAAGGTCCTACAACTAATGACCTTTGCCCAGAACAATCAGAAACCACTAGCCTTAGTCACAACAGACGCCGAAAAGGCTTTCGACCGGGTCGACTGGTCATTTGTGAGACATACCCTAAATAAGTTCGGGTTAGGACCTAAAATGGTTAATATGGTAATGTCACTTTACTTTGCACCTAACACAAAAGTGAGAGTTAACGGGACCCTGTCCAGGTAATTTCTGATAAAGAACGGGACCAGACAGGGCTGCCCACTATCACCCATCTTATTTGCCCTCGTCATGGAGGTCCTAGCTGAGAAAATTAGAAACAATCCATCAATAAAGGGGATAGTGGTTGGCGACTATGAGCATAAATTAGCGATGTATGCCGATGATGTCCTCCTGACATTATCGGATACGGCAAACTCGCTCCGAGAGGTCTTGACCGAGTTCTCTGAATTCGGTAAGGTGTCTAATTTCTTGTTGAACCCCACAAAATCAGAGGTTTTAAATATCACAGAGGCCCATGAGTGCCTCAAAGCTCTTAAATTTAATTGCCCGATAAAAATAGCCCAGAAGTCCATAAAATATCTTGGGATCACGCTTACGCCCTCAGTTTCAGACACAGTAGAGACAAATTGCGGGCAAAATAACAAGAGACTTAGCCAGCTAGAGAAACAAAACAATTTCGTGGATGGGCTGGATTGGGGTAGTCAAAATGAACATCTTACCCAGAGTTCTTTACATTATGCAGACTGTCCAGGTCCGGCCGACCACTCAACATATTCACCACATACAAACAGCGATTGAGGCCTACATATGGAATGGGCATGTGTCTCCTTTCAACCACTATTGACATGGGAGCTGTGTCTCCATTATATATGTTTTTTCTTTGTGGTGATATTCATGCTTGATCTCTGAGTTGGTTGTAGGTTTGAAAAAAAAAATCTACTGGGTTTTTTTTTTTGTTTTTTTTTTTTTAAATTGTGGACGTTATGGGAGCTTCGTCTCCAGCCGAATATTGTTTTTTTTTTGTTTTTTTTTTTGTTCTTTTTTGTTTTGTGACTCTGTTATATACTGAAAAATCTGATAAATAAAAGTAGGAAGGGGCAAAAACTTAGAATTCGCAAGAGCACCAGTTACCTGCATCGAGATAGAGGGGGTCTGGGAATTCCGAAATTAGCGGAATATCTTAGAGCAATATCTTTGCAGCGGCTGGTTGAGCTGTGCCACAACTCACCAAACAAAGCTTGGCTACAGGTCAACAGAGACATTCTCTGGAGGGGGAACGTGGGTACGCTTGCCTGGGTTACGATTAAAAATCGCCCAACAAGCATTGCACAATACCCTCTCCTAACAGAAGTATTTAAGACTTGGTATAGACTGATCAGGTGGGCGCCCCACATCTCCACCCCAATTTAACCGATTACTCTGGCTCAAGAAAACCCAGACATGGGCACAGAGAAGGAGCTCAGCTCCCATAAATCTCCATACACCCTAGTGACAGCAGCATTCTTTAACCTCACCCATCAACATAGACTCAAAAACCAAAGTGACCTAGCAGAACTGAGACCAGACAAATACGCTTCGTGGTTTAGGACAGCACAGCTTACACACTTTTTTAACACGCACAAAGACAGAGCAGACCTAACAAGAGAAAGGACCCCATTTGAGGTACTGTGCCCAACAACACAGGCCACCAGGCACCTAATTTCACAGCTTTACAGACTTCTCTTGACTGGGGGGAAAACAGCGCTACCGACGGACACAGAGGTCTGGCAAACTGAACTCAACTTGGACATTGACCTGAAGGACTGGACCAAAATCTTCTACAGAGCCAAAAGGGCATCAGTTTCCATGCGCATTCAAGAGATGCATTACAAATTTTTGAGCAGATGTTACATGACTCCCCAAAGACTTCAAAAAATATACCCACACGCAAGCGGGGGGTGCTGGAGAGGCTGTGGCGAGGAGGGAACATACCTTAACATATGGTGGACTTGCCCACTCATCTGCCCATTTTGGGAGGGAGTGTTTGGTGAGATGAGTAGAATACTCAAGACCATAATTCCACCCAAGGCATCGTACCTGATATATCATAACCTGCCCAAGATAATAGGTGAGGATAGGTATCTCCTGTTTCTGTTAATGTTAAACGGGGCGAAATTACTCATTCCCGCTTTATGGAAAAAGCGACGAGCACCCAACCTGCAAGAATGGAAATTAATGGTGGGAGAGCTGATACGCCTTGAAAGATACCACTTCCTTAAGACGGGCGAAATTGGCACGCACGAAATGATGGTATTAACGTGGGAGGGCAAAGGTGTCTAAACAACCCTCATGCGCCCAGGAAACTAAGTAAAGGCCCGCAAAGAGTTAATAATACCTTATTACCGCTGCCCCCTGACATCTCCTCCCTTCGGCTTCAGCTTCCCCCCCCCCTTTTTTTTCTCTCTCTTCCCTTCTCTCTCCCGCCACATCCTTCCCAAGGAGGTACACCCTACCCCATTCTCCCTACCAACAAAAAACGCTCTTCCCCCCACCCACCTTTGGTCACCTATTCGGTGATCACATCAGGTTCACACGTATCTACAACTATGTGTGTAAAGTAAGACCATTGATAGAAATGACGCAAACCTGATGAAAATTGTAATGAACACAGCCTACAGCTGAGGACTTATAGGCCTGCAGCTAAGAGTACTAACAATACATAAGTGCAACTGGACGTCTAGGCAAAGGTTTTAATTGAATATCAAAAATGGTAGTACGCATTTATAAAGACTGCAATGTATTTAAATTGCCACAGATGAAAGGATTCTAAAAATGCTGTTGATTATTTTATAACATTGTTATGTTTGAAATGTTGTTGTACTTGACAAAATAAAGCTTTTTTTTTTAAAAAAAATAAAAAAAATAAAGTAAAACCTTATCTACCCATTTCCTTGAAAAGGGCATTTGTATGGGCATTGCCCTTAAAAGGGCATTCAGCTCTTTTGCTGCCCATTCAAAATAAAAAATGGCTATTCTAAAAAAACAAAAAACACCCCTTCCCCCCCAAAAAAAAAGAAAAAAAAAAAACATTACACAAAATAAGAAACAAATTATCCAAAATAATAAAAAAATATTCCTATTCTAATACCCATTTTTAAAAAAAACACCCCAAAATAAAAGAACCCTAATCTATAATAAACTACCAATAGCCCTTAAAAGGGCCTTTTGTAAGGCATTGCCCTAAAGAAATCAGCTCTTTTTCTAAAAAAAAAACAAAAAAAAAAACACCCCTAACATTACAAACAGACACCCTCCCAAACCCACAAAAAAGGCATTTATATGGGCATTCAGCTCTTTTTCTTGCCCTTAAATTGTCAGTAAATGAAGGTGTGTTACGTCTCACATATAGTTAGACTGTAATGTTCTGAGCACTAACATATCATTTTTTTTAAAATACGATATGTAAAAATTAAGTAATAGATTTTTAAAATTATGTAAGTCCTATCTCGCCGCCCATCTAGCCGATCCTGCAGTGGGAGTATTATCTCGGCTCGCAGTTCAGGAAGAGCTAATAACGCCCCTAGTAACTCCCATTAATCCTTGCTCACAGTCTATTTTCAGGCAATCGATTCTTGCCGTGAACTTAAACTGTGCATGCCTTGCACTGGAGCGTAATGATAAACAATGCCTGTCAATCAAGGAACGAGCGCCCTTGACACTCAAGGATCTGCGAGATCGATTCATAGGGGATAGGTTAGGCAGATGCAGCCTAAAAAAAAATCTTTATATTTACATGTGACATTTAGAATTATTTAAAGAAAAAAACTATGTTTACTGTCCCTTTAAAAGGGAATTCAGCTGTTTTAAGAAAGTTGCTGAAGTCCCGCTTGAACGATCTTCATCCCGGCGGCACCATCTTCAACTATCACTGGATTGGCATTTTTTTTTCTTTTTGGGGTGTTTTTTTTTTAGTTTGTATTTATTTTAACTAGTTAGTAAATAGTTAATAACTATTTACTAACTAGTCTACCTAGTTAAAATAAATACAAAGTTACCTGTGAAATAAAAATAAAACCTAAGCTAGCTACAATATAACTATTAGTTATATTGTAGCTAGCTTAGGTTTTATTTCACAGGTAAGTATGTATTTAGTTTTAAATAGGTATTATTTAGTTAATAATTGTAACTTTAATTTAGCTCTATTTTAATTATGTTAAAGTTAGGGGGTGTTAGGTTTAGGGTTAGGGTTACAGCTAGGGTTAAGTTTAGGGTTACGATTAGGGTTAGGGTCAGGTTTAAGGGTTAAAAGTTTAATTTAGTTTGTTGCGATGTGGGGGGCTGGCGCTTTAGGGGTTAGTAGGTTTATTTAGTGGTAGTGATGTGGGAGGCCAGATGTTTAGGGGTTAATAACTTTATTTAGTGACGGTGATGTCAGGGAGCGTCGGAATAGGGGTTAATATATTTATTATAGTGTGGGCGATGTTGGGGTGCGGGGGGAATAGGGGTTAATAACTTTTGTATCGTTGTTTTCTTGTAATCCTTTACATGTAATTTCTTGTATCCCTTTACTCACCTGCTTTTGCTAGTTCTTGTAATCTAATTGGTGGGGTATAAACTTACCTGATCACAACTTACCTGTCATCCTATGACTAAGTGCCGCGCGGCACGAAACACGTAAGGACACGCCCCCTTTCCTCCGTCTCTTGTTGGTAGTGTGTTTGTAGCGACTTATGGAATAAAGTTCCTGTCTGGTTTACTTTTACCAAGTGTGCTGCCTCCTTCTTTCTTCTGTGATGCACCGGATTGATTCTCCTCTTCTTGGTGAGCACCTCTTTCCTTCCAGCTGCATTTGAGTCTTTGCCGCTCATTCTGAGCGTGACCTGCCTGTTGTCTGATTTGCTGCTGCTCTCCGGGTGTTGCTTTGGAGCCGCGCTGTTCCCCTTCTTCCTCTGCTGAATAAAGTTTGTGCGTGAGCTCAGCCATATCTCCGGAGGACTCAACTGTGAGTGCTTTATATATTACTTATCTGTTCAGCATTTCTGCCAATCCCCCCGCATGTGTTGGTTTTTATAATCAGAGAATCTTACAAACAAGTTTGGCTTTACAAATAAGTTTGGCTTTATTTCCTGCCAAGTTCACACATGTAAAGGGGGTTTTGATAGTCGCCTGTTTTGCTTCAGATTCCAAAGAGTGATTAAAGAAACACAACATGTCTCCTTATACCTGCAACCGAATGTTTTAGAGACGCCGTATTTGTGTATGGTCTTAAAGGGACATTTACTAAGGCCTAGATTTAGAGTTCGGCGTTAGCCGTGAAAACCAGCGTTAGAGGCTCCTAACGCTGGTTTTAGGCTACCGCCGGTATTTGGAGTCACTCAAAATAGGGTCTAACGCTCACTTTTCAGCCGCGACTTTTCCATACCGCAGATCCCTTTACGTCAATTGCATATCCTATCTTTTCAATGGTATCTTCCTAACGCCGGTATTTAGAGTCGTTTCTGAAGTGAGCGTTAGAGCTCTAACGACAAAACTCCAGCCGCAGGAAAAAAGCAGGAGTTAAGAGCTTTCTGGGCTAACGCCGGTTCATAAAGCTCTTAACTACTGTACCCTAAAGTACACTAACACCCATAAACTACCTATGTACCCCTAAACTGAGGTCCCCCCACATCGCCACAACTCGATTACATTTTTTTAACCCCTAATCTGCCGACCGCCACCTACGTTATACTTATGTACCCCTAATCTGCTGCCCCTAACCCCGCCGAACCCTGTATTATATTTATTAACCCCTAACCTGCCCCCCACAATGTTGGCACAAGCTACTTACAATAATTAACCCCTAATCTGCCGACCGCAAAGCGCCGCCACCTACGTTATCCTTATGTACCCCTAATCTGCTGCCCCTAACACCGCCGACCCCTATATTATATTTATTAACCCCTAATCTGCCCCCCTCAACGTCGCTGACACCTGCCTACACTTATTAACCCCTAATCTGCCGAGCGGACCGCACCGCTACTATAATAAAGTTATTAACCCCTAATTCGCCTCACTAACCCTATCATAAATAGTATTAACCCCTAATCTGCCCTCCCTAACATCGCCGACACATAACTTCAATTATTAACCCCTAATCTGACGACCGGAGCTCATCGCTACTATAATAAATGGATTAACCCCTAAAGCTAAGTCTAACCCTAACACTAACACCCCCCTAACTTAAATATAATTTAAATCTAATGAAATTAATTAACTCTTATTAAATAAATTATTCCTATTTAAAGCTAAATACTTACCTGTAAAATAAATCCTAATATAGCTACAATATAAATTATAATTATATTATAGCTATTTTAGGATTTATATTTATTTTACAGGCAACTTTGTAATTATTTTAACCAGGTACAATAGCTATTAAATAGTTAAGAACTATTTAATAGTTACCTAGTTAAAATAATAACAAAATTACCTGTAAAATAAGTCCTAACCTAAGTTATAATTAAACCTAACACTACCCTATCAATAAATTAATTAAATAAAATACCTACAATTACCTACAATAAAACCTAACACTACACTATCAATAAATAAATTAAATACAATTTCTACAAATAACTACAATTACATAAACTAACTAAAGTACAAAAAATAAAAAAGAACTAAGTTACAAAAAATAAAAAAATATTTACAAACATAAGAAAAATATTACAACAATTTTAAACTAATTACACCTACTCTAAGCCCCCTAATAAAATAATAAAGCCCCCCAAAATAAAAAAATGCCCTACCCTATTCTAAATTAATAAATTTAAAAGCTCTTTTACCTTACCAGCCCTGAACAGGGCCCTTTGCGGGGCATGCCCCAAGAAATTCAGCTCTTTTGCCTGTAAAAAAAAACATACAATACCCCCCCCAACATTACAACCCACCACCCACATACCCCTAATCTAACCCAACCCCCCCTTAAATAAACCTAACACTAAGCCCCTGAAGATCATCCTACCTTGTCTTCACCATACCAGGTTCACCGATCGGTCCAGAAGAGCTCCTCCGATGTCCTGATCCAAGCCCAAGCGGGGGGCTGAAGAGGTCCATGATCCGGCTGAAGTCTTCATCCAAGCGGGCCAGAAGAGGTCTTCCATCCGATTGAAGTCTTCATCCAAGCGGCATCCATCCAGAGCGAAGCGGCAGCATCCTGAAGACCTCCACCGCGGAACATCCATCCTGGCCGACGACTGAACGACGAATGACGGTTCCTTTAAATGACGTCATCCAAGATGGCGTCCCTCGAATTCCGATTGGCTGATAGGATTCTATCAGCCAATCGGAATTAAGGTAGGAATATTCTGATTGGCTGATGGAATCAGCCAATCAGAATCAAGTTCAATCCGATTGGCTGATCCAATCAGCCAATCAGATTGAGCTCGCATTCTATTGGCTGTTCCGATCAGCCAATAGAATGCGAGCTCTATCTGATTGGCTGATTGGATCAGCCAATCGGATTGAACTTGATTCTGATTGGCTGATTCCATCAGCCAATCAGAATATTCCTACCTTAATTCCGATTGGCTGATAGAATCCTATCAGCCAATCGGAATTCGAGGGACGCCATCTTGGGTGACGTCATTTAAAGGAACCGTCATTCGTCGTTCAGTCGTCGGCCAGGATGGATGTTTCGCGGTGGAGGTCTTCAGGATGCTGCCGCTTCACTCCGGATGGATGCCGCTTGGATGAAGACTTCAATCGGATGGAAGACCTCTTCTGGCCCGCTTGGATGAAGACTTCAGCCGGATCATGGACCTCTTCAGCCCCCCGCTTGGGCTTGGATCAGGACATCGGAGGAGCTCTTCTGGACCGATCGGTGAACCTGGTATGGTGAAGACAAGGTAGGATGATCTTCAGGGGCTTAGTGTTAGGTTTATTTAAGGGGGGTTTGGGTTAGATTAGGGGTATGTGGGTGGTGGGTTGTAATGTTGGGGGGGGTATTGTATGTTTTTTTTTACAGGCAAAAGAGCTGAATTTCTTGGGGCATGCCCCGCAAAGGGCCCTGTTCAGGGCTGGTAAGGTAAAAGAGCTTTTAAATTTATTAATTTAGAATAGGGTAGGGCATTTTTTTATTTTGGGGGTCTTTGTTATTTTATTAGGGGGCTTAGAGTAGGTGTAATTAGTTTAAAATTGTTGTAATATTTTTCTTATGTTTGTAAATATTTTTTTATTTTTTGTAACTTAGTTCTTTTTTATTTTTTGTACTTTAGTTAGTTTATGTAATTGTAGTTATTTGTAGAAATTGTATTTAATTTATTTATTGATAGTGTAGTGTTAGGTTTTATTGTAGGTAATTGTAGGTATTTTATTTAATTAATTTATTGATAGGGTAGTGTTAGGTTTAATTATAACTTAGGTTAGGACTTATTTTACAGGTAATTTTGTTATTATTTTAACTAGGTAACTATTAAATAGTTCTTAACTATTTAATAGCTATTGTACCTGGTTAAAATAATTACAAAGTTGCCTGTAAAATAAATATTAATCCTAAAATAGCTACAATATAATTATAATTTATAGTGTAGCTATATTAGGATTAATTTTACAGGTAAGTATTTAGCTTTAAATAGGAATAATTTATTTAATAAGAGTTAATTAATTTCGTTAGATTTAACTTATATTTAACTAAGGGGGTGTTAGTGTTAGGGTTAGACTTAGCTTTAGGGGTTAATCCATTTATTATAGTAGCGATGAGCTCCGGTCGTCAGATTAGGGGTTAATAAATATAATATAGGGGTCGGCGGTATTAGGGGCAGCAGATTAGGGGTACATAAGGATAACGTAGGTGGCGGCGCTTTGCGGTCGGCAGATTAGGGGTTAATTATTGTAAGTAGCTGGCGGCGACGTTGTGGGGGGCAGGTTAGGGGTTAATAAATATAATATAGGGGTCGGCGGTGTTAGGGGCAGCAGATTAGGGGTACATAGGGATAATGTAAATTGCGGCGGTTTACGGAGCGGAAGATTAGGGGTTAATAATATAATGCAGGGGTCAGCGATAGCGGGGGCGGCAGATTAGGGGTTAATAAGTGTAAGGTTAGGGGTGTTTAGACTCGGGGTACATGTTAGAGTGTTAGGAGCAGACGTAGGAAGTGTTTCCCCATAGGAAACAATGGGGCTGCGTTAGGAGCTGAACGCTGCTTTTTTGCAGGTGTTAGGTTTTTTTTCAGCTCAAACAGCCCCATTGTTTCCTATGGGAGAATCGTGCACGAGCACGTTTTTGAGGCTGGCCGCGTCCGTAAGCAACTCTGGTATCGAGAGTTGCATTTGCGGTAAAAATGCTCTACGCTCCTTTTTTGGAGCCTAACGCAGTATTTTTTTGAACTCTCGATACCAGAGTTAATTTTATGGTGCGGCCAGAAAAAAGCCTGCGTAGCGTTAACAGCCCATCTACCGCCAAACTCCAAATCTAGGCCTAAGTGTTTACAGCTGGATGTTTTGAGTATCTTGGTATTTTGTCGCTTTTTTCTTAAATTATACACACACACACCAACATGGAGGAGGGGGCAATCAGTTTAAATAAAACAATTTTTAATCTTGACAACAGAAAGGATTACTTTGAAAAAATATTTTCTACAAGCAATGGTAATGTCAACAGGGATTTAAAAAGCATTTTTAATCAACTAGAAAGACTGTTGTTAGTTGATTTACGCCTCATGTGGGACGCTGTTGCTTTTGAGCTTTACATTAGCTCTAAAAGAATCCCTAGGGGACTTCGAATTAGAAAATTCCCCTCATACGAATTTGATGATGATGGCCTGACCACAGAATGGAAGGAAGCCTTAACCACCTGTTCCTTATCTTTATTGGACATATTGGTTAGAAGCAAAAATAACAAACTTGAGGCCTTAAGGGGACGGATTCAGTCTATAAAAAACAGATTTGAAGAAACACAAAACAGATGAAGGCCAAAATTAAAAAAGCCGATGATGACCTGGCTGCTTTAAAAGGGAGAAAATTCAGTAGGGATCAAGATGACTATATTAATAACAAGGTCTATGACTGGTCAAGGTTTGCAACAAGACAGAGGAGATTTACTCCAAGAGGAAATATCAAAACCAATAAAAACCGTGACAAAGTAGAAGAAGAAACAACAAATGACGGTAGTTATAGCAAATATATAAACAAAGACAAAAATAATAAGCAAAAAAAGAAAGAACATTGGTCTAACACATCTACGCCGAATATAGAGCCAAAGTCAATACTCAAGCACAAGGCGACTAACAAAAAAGTTAATTTCTCTTCCACTGAACCAGAAACTTCAGAGCCAAACACAGATACCACAGATGATAGTGAATTAGAAGATTCTTCTTCCTCTTCCTCTCTTTCCCCCTAACCCTCTGTGTCGTTACAGGTCTTGCAGGAGACAAATTCCAGGGAGAAGGAGCCTGATGTACGCCCAAAAACCAAGAGTAAAGGGTTCCCTTTAGGGAAAGAAAAAAGACAAGACGTGCAGGAATGAGAAGAAGGTAGAAGATCCTCCAAAAGAAGACAAAAGAAGAACTAAAACTTGCTGTTCTCAATTTATCTGATTTTCCTTTAAATGCTGATCATGTCAACATTTTATCTAAGGGATTGGGGTTTGCACCCACACACTCATTTTCGTTTTTTCCACGTTATTGGATATTAATAAATTTGTTCGAAAATTAGCCTTCAAAAGGTTCTTTCATGAATCAGAAAGGAATTTTTCTAATTGTGTACAGATTGGTGATGAGGTAGAAACCGAAAATATATGCTCTGTTCCCTATTTTGGTTTTGATGATGTGGTTACTTTGGAGGTTTTGAAAGATTTGGATCAGGGGGATGGGCATCTTAATGATGCTAATATTCAGAAACCTAAAAAAACATCATCAGATTTTTATCCAATTCAATCCAGGGGTGCACATATCAATCAATTCCAGAAAAAGGTTGAACAAGAGATACTGAAATTGGGTGTTGATGTTAAAACGTCTGGTGACAAGAAAAGGTTTAATAATCTATCAGCTAAAGAGAGAAATGCTCTAAAACAGTTGAGTGAGAACCGCAACATTGTCATCAGGTCTTCAGACAAGGGTGGCAATGTCGTGGTTCTAAATAAAATTGATTACATCAAAGAAGCTGAGAGACAGTTAGGTGATGGTGTCACGTATAGACGCTTATCCAACAACCCCAATAACATCTTTAAATTAAAACTTGGAAAGTTGCTAGATGAAGCGGTAAATCTGGGTATCTTTACATCAAGAGAAAAAGATTTTTTGATCCCTTTGCATCCTATCACACCTATCTTCCACCACCTGCCTAAGATTCATAAGAGTATAGTCAACCCACCCGTCCGCCCAATTATATCTGGGATAGGCTCATGATTTGAGCCTTTGTCGGAGTGGGTTGACTCTATTCTACAACCAATAGTTCAAGGCCTGAGCAGTTATTTAAGGGACTCAGGTCACCTTCTTTCTTTGATTAATAATATTGGTTGGTCACATGAGCCTAGGTGGGTGGTGGTTGATGTTGTCTCTTTGCACTCTAACATCCCGCATCATTTGGGTGTTAGAGCAATTGATTTTTTCTTGCAGAAGAGGACTGACTTCTCTCCAGAATATAGAGAATTCATCTGTGAATGTATTGAGCTCCTACTGTCCCATCATTTTTTTATGTTTGATGGTAATTATTATTTACAGACATGTGGCACGGCAATGGGGGCCAAGTTTGCCCCGTCTTTTGCCAATTTATTTATGGGATGGTGGGAGCTCAACTTCATTTACAGTTATGCTAATCCCTTTAAGGACTCCATTCAATTTTATATGAGGTTTATAGACGACCTTATTTTCATATTTAAAGGTGATGTTGTGTTTGATGATTTTCTGATATATTTGAATCAGAATGATCTGAATTTATGATTTACTGGACTGATGGATAATCAAGAAGTCAAATTCTTGGATCTCAGTCTGTCAGGATACCATGACACCATAGTCCCGGATACCTTTCGAAAGCCATCAGCTGGAAACACGATCTTGCATGCAGGATCGTGTCATCCCAGACACCTGATTAAAGCAATACCTAAGAGCCAATATTTAAGACTCAGAAGAAATGCCTCTACAGATAATTTATTCAGAAAGCAAGCAGACAAACTTACAGAAAGACTTCTAGCACGGGGTTATGATCATGGCCTATTGGCTAATGCTTTAAAAGAAGTAACAGACAGACCCTTGGATAGTGTTAAGAAAAAGGTTACTAAGGAAACTATCAGTTTTACTGGGGAATCTGTCATTTTTTTCTACTGAATATTCCTCTCAATATGGAGAGATTTGCAATATTATTAAGAAGAACCTTGTATATTTAAAGAATGATGATATACTCTCCAATTATATAGAACATATAAAGTTTGTTCCTATGAAAGCACCCACGTTGGGTAACAAACTTGCCCCAAGTATGGTCTGTACAACAGATAAAACTAGATCTAGAACCTGGTTGAACAAAAGAGGCACTTTCCGATGTTTGTCTTTAAATTGTGCTACTTGTGAGAATATTTCCAGGGGTGATACATTCAGCAGTACTTATTCAGGCAATACATACAAAATTGATCATTATGCCAATTGTGCCACAACCTTTGTGGTTTATCTCTTGGAGTGCAATTTTTGCAAAATTCAATATGTGGGTCAAACCTCATGATCCCTGAGAACCAGAGTTGGGGAGCACAAAAGGGCTGTCACCTATAGCCAGACACTTCAACTGTTATCATTTTACACATATATCCAATTTTAATGTCAAAGTTATTGAGGTACTGAATAGACCACCTAGAGGTGGAAATAAGAACAAGATTCTTATGAAGAAAGAGCTGTTTTGGATTTTGACATTAAATACCAGAGAACCTAATGGTTTGAACAGGGAGTGGGACATCAGTCTATTCGTTGAATAAATATTCACCTGTATTTTGAGTAACCATTAATATCCTTTTTTAGATTATGAAATCACCATTACATCTGATTAAACAGATGTGTTCACATGTAATTATATAAACTTGTTTTCACTCCAGGTTCAGGGAACTAGGATGTATATTTGCTTCAGATAACTATAGAGTCTTAGGGAATCATCTTTGTTTAATGTTCAATAGATGATTATTTGAATTACACATACGGTAACATCTTATTTAATAGCCTCTCTATAGGTTTTATTGTTGCACTGTGTTGCAGTCTATTTGCCATAATCATATGGTATAAATATAAACTTAACTAATGTAATATAGTGACCTCATATATATTGAGGTATTTGTTGCAATTAACATTGGTATAATGACTACTCCACAGCACATTAATATATACTGAGGCATCCAAGTTATACTGTGGTCAGCAATTTTGTATATTATGGTATATATCTTTAGATTGAACAGTGCCACCTAATTTTGTCTGGGATGTTTACAAATTATATGGTATTGTCCGTAATGTCAAATTCCTCCCACCCTTTATTGGTAATTCTCATCTTTTAGCTTGTTGTGTCAGGCCATTTTTGATATGTGACATTTAACACTGCTTTGTATTGTTGTTTTCTTGTAATCCTTTACATGTAATTTCTTGTATCCCTTTACTCACCTGTTTTTGCTAGTTCTTGTAATCTAATTGGTGGGGTATAAACTTATCTGATCACAACTTACCTGTCATCCTATGACTAAGTGCCGTGCGGCACGAAACGCGTAAGGACGCGACCCCTTTCCTCCGTCTCTTGTTGGTAGTGTGTTTGTAGTGACTTATGGAATAAAGTTCCTGTCTGGTTTACTTTTACCAAGTGTGCCGCCTCCTTCTTTCTTCTGTGATGAACCGGATTGATTCTCCTCTTCTTGGTGAGCATCTCTTTCCTTCCGGCTGCATTTTAGTCTTTGCCGCTCAGTCTGAGCGTGACCTGCCTGTTGTCTGGTTTGCCGCTGCTCTCCGGGTGTTGCTTTGGAGCCATGCTGTTCCCCTTCTTCCTCTGTTAATAACTTTAATATAGTGGCGACGATATCGTGGAGAGGCAGAATATGTGTTAATACATTTTATTAGTGGCGGCAATGTTGGGAGCGGCAGATTAGATGTTAATAACTTTAAAATAGTGTTTGCGATGCAGGAGGGCCTCGGCTTAGGGGTTAATAGGTTCTTTATGGGTGTTAGTGTACTTTGTAACAGTTTAATTATGAGTTTTATGTAACAGTTTTGTTGCGTAAAACTCATAACTACTGCTCTCAGATGGCGGTACGGATCTTGTAGTTATAGGGTGTAATGCAAGCTTTTTAGCCTCACCGCAAAACTCGTAATGGCAGTGCTATGGAAGTCCTATAAAAAAACATAATTTTTTTGAGTGCTGGACTGACGTTGCGTTACAGGCTAAAAGGCTTGTGGTACAGCTATACTGACAAGACTTGTAATGGCTGCGTTGCTGTTTAAACGCTGAAATTGCCATTTTTTCAGCGTTAAAACACGAACGCACAATTTGTAATCTACCTGTAATTAAATTACTGTCCCCTAACCTAACACCCTCTAAATTAATCCCAATTACCTAAATTAAAAAATACTATTATATATTAAGTTACAATTAAAAACCTAACATTATTTTAAAAATAAAAAAATAAGTTTAAATTAATCTAAAATTAAAAAAAAATAAAAAAGTCTAACATTACATAAAATAATAAACCAAATTATCAAAAATTAAAAAATTAAACCTAACCCATATGAAAATAAATATAAAAACAGCACCTAAACTAAACTAAACTACCAATAGCCCTTAAAAGGGCCTTTTTTAGGGCATTGCCATAAGTTAAACAGCTCTTTTACATAAAAAAAATGGTAAGTCCCCCCTCTATAAGTAAAATACCCCACCCACCAAACCCCCAAAATAAAAAAAAAATAATACTTAAAAACCTACGCTACCCATTGCCCCCAAAAGGGGCATTTATATGAGAATTACCCTTACAATGGAATTCAGCTCTTTTACAAGCTCATTAAAATTCCTATTCTAAATAATAAAAAAAAAAATCATAACTCTAACCCCCAAATAGGTACTCACCATTCCTGAAGTCCGGTGGAGAAAGTCTTCTTCCAAGCGGCGATATCTTCTTCCATCGTGGCAACGTCTTCTATCTTCATCCAGGACCAAGCCGACGTGGAGCGGAGATGAGATGAGCACGGAACAGAAGACTGGCGACCGCGGAGCCATCAAGCGTGGTGATCCTCTTTGTATGATCACCGCAGCACACTGAGGATTGAATTCAAGGTACACATTTAAATATGGGGTAACTTGCATTCCTATTGGCTGATTTGGATCTTCAAATTCAAATCAGCCAATAAGATGAGAGCTACTGAAATCCTATTGGCTGATTTGAACAGAATTTTGTTTTAATGCAAAAGAGCTGTTTAACTTAGGGCAATGCCCTACAAAAAGCCCTGTTAAGGGCTATTGATTGTTTAGTATTAGATTAGGGGGGCTTCTTTATTTTCATAGAGATTAGGTTTAATTATTTTATTTTTGATAATTTTGTTTAATATTTTCTGTAATTTTAGATTATTTCAATTTCATCTTAGTTGTTTTTTAAAGTACTGTTAGGATTTTTTATTTTAATTGTAATTTAGTATTTTATTATTTTATGCAATTTGGGGTTAATTTAGGGGGTGTTAGGTTAGGGGGCTTAGTAATTAAATTAGGTTTATTGCGATGTGGGGGTTTGGCGGTTTAGGGGTGAATAGATTAATTAGAATTATTGAGATGCGGGGGTTTGGAGGATTACGGGTTAATACTTTTATTTGGTAGATCACAATGTGGGTGAATGGCGGATTAGGGATAATAGTTTAATTAGGCATATTGCGTTGTTGGGGTTGTCGGTTTAAGGGTTAATACTTTTATTATTAGTTGTGAGGGATTGCGTATATAGGGGTTTTTATGTGTCGGCTTTATTTTTGGGAGGCGTGTTAGACTTTTACAGGAGATTTAATATTTATTTTTATTTTCTTAGGCGCCAGCAGTTTTCTGGCAAATTTCTGGACATCGTTACTTTATCCGACTAACGGCACTTTATGAACTGCCGGCGGGGTTTATGTGATTCCCCGATGTGCAAGGTGAAATTACAGGCAACACAGGTTTCAGCAGTTACGCTGACGCTTGTGACGCATATGTAATCTCGCCCAAGGTGTTTATTCCTTATATATTTGCTATATTAAAGTGAAGGTAAACTTTGATGAATGAAAGCCCGTTTTTTTAAATTACTGTTAAAAACAGGGGCACTTTCATTCATCAAAGTTTACAAAGCAGCCGTTTTGATTAAAAACGTCCCTCTCTTCTTTGCACATCCAGAGCAGCTTCCCCCACACGGAGATCCTCTCTTCACACGTTAGCAATGATTAATCCAGCTTCCTCCAATCACCGCTTTCCCCCCAGGGTAGGCATTGCCTGAGGCCATGCCATGATTGGAGGAAGCTGGATTAGTCATTGATGACATGTGAAGAGAAGATCTCCGTGTGGGGGAAGATGCTCTGGCTGTGCAAAGAAGAGAGGTAAGTTTTTAATCAGAACGGCTGCTTTGTAAACTTTGATGAATGAAAGTGCCCTTGTTTTAATAGTATTTTTAAAAAAATGGGCTTTCATTCATCAAAGTTTACCTTCACTTTAAGGCCCCTATTTATTAAGGTCTGTCGGACCTGATCCGACACTGCGGATCAGGTCCGACAGACCTCGCTGAATACGGCAAGCAATACGCTCACCGTATTCAGTATTGCACCAGCAGCTCACAAGAGCTGCTGGTGCAACGCCGCCCCCTGCAGACTCGCAGCCAATCTGCCGCCAGCAGGGGGGTGTCAATCAATCCAATCGTACTCGATCGGGTTGATTTTTGGCAATGTCTGTCCACCTGCAGGCTCGCCAGAAACACGGGGCATCAAGCTCCATTCAGAGTTTGATAAATATGCCCCTAAGTCTGTACTATTTTCTTAATAATTTAAATTCCCTACTTTTTTCCCAATTTATCTGAACACATTTTTTTTAGCCACATAGGCTTGGATTTATTTATTTATTTATTTTACTTTTATAACCATGTGTTATGTGTTGATATGTATGTTTGCTTAACAAAGTTTTAAATGTTATCCATTTATCCTCTGTATTTTTATTTGAGAATACTTTGTCCCAATTTATGTTATTTAACAATTTTATTAAATCATTGAATTTTGCTTTCTTAAAATTAAAATTCTTAGTTGAACCCTTATAAAACTGCTTATAGAAAGTGATTTCAAATGTGACCACGTTATGATCACTGTTACCCAAATGTTCTTTGACTTCTATGTTTTGATATTATATTTGTTTCATTTGATAGCACTAAATCCAATATAGCTTTATTCATAGTTGTCTACTCTATTAATTGTGACATGAAGTTACCTCTGAGAACATTTAAAGGGATAGAAAGGTAAAAAAAAGTTTTTTGCAATAGTCTAGTAAAAAATATTACTGTTTTTCAGTGGTAAAGCCTCTACACCATTATTCAAATATAGGGTTGCCACATTTGCCCAAAAAATTCCTGGACACTTGGAAAGGGTGTGGCTTGGGGCGTGGCTTGTCGCTGCCTCAAATTCATTATGAAATTAATATATATATAAATAATATATATAATATATAAATATATATATATATATATATATATATATATTTATATATATAATATATTATATATATAATAAATATATAATATAATATATATATATATATATATATATATATATATATATATATATATATATATATATATATATATATATATATTATATATCCCTAATAATTAGGCTGACCATATTGCCGCTTTAAAAAGGGACACATATGAAAAATACATATGTCAGGGCTGTTTTCAGGGCTGTTTAAAGAAATGGTTTTGTATAAGAACCCTCACATATGTTTTTTCATATGTGTTCCTTCTTAAAGCGGCAATATGGTCACCCTACGAATAATGCCTATATGGGTACAACCTGCAGTATTTATTTTGGCTACAGCTGTGTGTACCCCATGCTGTCTATGCATGATAAGTGCCTGCAAGTTACCCTAGGGTTTTTAAGGACACATTGTGTTGAGTTTCCATAGCATTGGCTAAGATAAAGATGCCTTTAGAACTCCACCCATGGTATTTAAGAGCCCTGAAACCCCAAAACTCTCACCGGTGGGAGCGCTGTCCAGCACCCTCAGGTCATAGGTTCCACAACCTCCTCGGGGCTCTCAAAGCTATGTACAGTGCCAACATGACCCCCCGCAGCCAGCCCACCGCACCAACGCCTGACCTCTCAGACCTGCCGCTTTCTGCTGGATGTCATGTGACAAATACCCTCCTCAACCTTCATCCCCCCCTCCTACACCATCCTCTGTCTCCAGACTCCACCTACCCAGTATTTTAGTTACCCTGGGCTAAGAGCTCCCCTGGCCAGCTATTTTTTTTTTAAATCTTTGCTCACTGCTGCTTGCTGCGCCAGGGGAGCTCTTAGTTCGGGGGATTTGAGTGTTGTTCCGGGACTGTCCCGGTGATACCAGGGCAGGTGGCAACCATATTCAAATACCACATCTTGACAGAGAGCCTATGGAAGCGCGTTCTTGCGAGCTTGCAAGTTCGCATTTGCATTGCAGCTATTTTGTAACACCATTATCATGCACTGGTATTACAAAGGGGAGCACTTATATCACTTTTATTAAATCGATATATAGCACTCCACTTGTAATCTAGCTCTAATTGAATCATGTCCCTTTAATGATTGTTTATAATAAATTGTATACAAATATTAGCCTGCATTTATCAAACTGAAAACAAATTCTATTTGTGCTCAAATATACTCTTATTTATCAAAAGTGCATTGCCATAGATAATAAACAATCATTTGAAACTGATTATAACTTATGCATTTTTACGTTTTGCCCATTTTTTGGGGGGTGGGGGTTATTTGCCAACAAGATTATAAATGGATTCATCAAGTATTGTGCCTTGTCAAAGTTATGATCCAAAGAGTAATTTGTGTTTTACAGATTACATTCGGCTAGATTACGAGTTTTGTGTTATGAGTAAAAAAGCAGCTATAAAGCTCATAACGCTGCTTTTTCACTACCGCTGCTATTACGAGTCTTGTAGGTACGGCTGTTCCGCACACTTTTAACTTACGCAATTTTCGTAAAGTATTTTTTCAATGGGGCTTCCATAGCGCCGGTATTACAAGCTTTTTTTTGGAGGCCAAGAAGTGAGCGGTACAGCCTATCCCGCAAGATTCGTAACGCATTCTAAAGTCAGTAGTTATGAGTTTTACACTACAAAGCTGTAGCATAAAACTCATAACTAAAGTGTTAAAAAGTACACTAACCCCAATAAACTTCCTATTAACCCCTAAACCGAGGCTCTCCAGCATCGAAACCACTAAAATACAATTATTAACCCCTGATCTGCCGGGATGTTAGGATTTGTTATTTTAATTGTAATTTAGTATTGTATTATTTTATGTAATTTGGGTTTAATTTAGGGGGTGGTTAGGGGGCTTAGTAATTAAATTAGGTTTATTGTGATATGGGGGTTTGGCGGTTTAGGGGTTAATAGATTAAGTAGGATTATTGAGATGGGAGGGTTTGGAGGAATAGGGGTTAATACTTTTATTAGGTAGATCACGATGTGGGTGAATGGCGGATTAGGGGTTAATAGTTTAATTAGGCATATTGCCTAAGGCGTTTATTCCTTATATATTTGCTATGTTAAAGTGAAGGTAAACTTTGATGAATGAAAGCCCGTTTTTTAAAACTACTGTTAAAAACAGGGGCACTTTCATTCATCAAAGTTTACAAAGCAACCGTTTTGATTAATTTTTGATTATCAGCCAATCGGAATTAAGGTTGAAAAAATCATATTGACTGATGCAATAAGCCAATAGGATTGAACTGCAATCTTATTGTCTGATCCAATCAGATAATAGGATTGAGCTTGCATTCTATTGGCTGTTCCAATCAGCCAATAGAATGTGAGCTCAATTCTATTGGCTGATTGGATCAGCCAATAGGATTGAAGTTCAATCCTATTGGCTGATTGCATCAACCTATAGGATTTTTTCAACCTTAATTCCAATTGGCTGATAGAATTCTATAAGCCAATCGGAATCTAAGGGACGCCATCTTGGATGATGTCACTTAAAGGAACCTTCATTCATCGTGAGTCATCGTAAGAAGAGGATGCTCCACAGCGGATGTCTTGAAGATGGACCCGCTCCTCGCCGGATGGATGAAGTTATAAGATGCTGTCTGGATGAAGACTTCTGCCCGTCTGGAAGACCACTTCTCCCGGCTTGGATGAAGACTTCTCCCGGCTTCATTGAGGACTTCTTGCCGCTTCGTTGAGGACTTCTCCTGGCTTCGTTGACGATGGATGTTGGCTCTTCAATACTGTAAGTGGATCTTCAGGGGTTAGTGTTAGGTTTTTTTTAAGGGTTTATTTGGTGGGTTTTATTTTCAGGTTAGGGTTTGGGCAGCAATAGAACTAAATGCCCTTTTAAGGGCAATGCCCATTCAAATGCCCTTTTTTAGGGCAATGGGGAGCTTAGGTTGTTTTAGTTAGGTTTTTATTTGGGGGGTTTGGTTGTGTGGGTGGTGGGTTTTACTGTTGGGGGGTTGTTTGTATTTTTTTAAAGGTAAAAGAGCCGATTTCTTTGGGTCAATGCCCTGCAAAAGGCCCTTTTAAGGGCTATTGGTAGTTTAGTTTAGGCTAGGGTGTTTTTTTATTTTGGGGGGCTTTTTTTATTTTGATAGGGCTATTAGGTTAGGTATAATTAGTTTAAATATCTTGTAATCTTGTAATTTGTTTTTTATTTTGTGTAATTTAGTGTTTGTTTTTTTGTAATTTAGGTATTTGTATTTAATTTAGTTAATTGTATTTAATTTAGGTAATGTATTTAATTGTAGTGTAAGGTTAGGTGTTAGTGTAAGACAGGTTAGGTTTTATTTTACAGGTAAATTTGTATTTATTTTAGCTAGGTAGTTAGTAAATAGTTAATAACTATTTAGTAACTATTCTACCTAGTTAAAATAAATAAAACTTACCTGTAAAATTAAAATAAAACCTAAGCTAGATACAATGTAACTATTAGTTATATTGTAGCTAGCTTAGGGTTTATTTTATAGGTAAGTATTTAGTTTTAAATATGAATTATTTAGTTATTAATAGTAGGTTTTATTTAGATTTATTTTAATTATATTTAAGTTAAGGTGGTATTAGGGTTAGGGTTAGACTTAGGTTTAGGGGTTAATAACTTTAGTACATTGGCAGCGACGTTGGGGGGCGGTAGATTAGGGGTTAATAAATGTAGGTAGGTGGCGGCGGCAATATTTGGGGCGGCAGATTAGGGGTTAATAATGTTTAACTAGTGTTTGTGAGGCGGGAGTACAGTGGTTTAGGGTTAATATGTTTATTATAGTGGCGGCGACGTTGGGGGCGGCAGATTAGGGGTTAATAAATGTAGGTAGGTTGCAGCAACATTGGGGGCGGGAAATTAGGGGTTAATAAATATAATGTAGGTGTCGGCTATGTTGGGGGCAGCAGATTAGGGGTTAATAAGTATAATGTAGGTGTCGGTGATGTTGGGGCAGCATATTAGGGGTTAATAAATATAATGTAGGTGTCGGCAATGTCGGGGCGGCATATTAGGGGTTAATGAGTGTAAGATTAGGGGTGTTTAGACTCGGGGTTCATGTTAGGGTGTTAGGTGTAAACATAAAATTTGTTTCCCTATAGGAATCAATGGGGCTATGTTACGGAGCTTTACATTGCTTTATTGCAGGTGTTAGGCTTTTTTTCAGCCAGCTCTCCCCATTGATGTCTATGGGGAAATCGTGCACGAGCATGTAAAACCAGCTCGCCACTGACTTAAGCAGCACTGGTATTGGAGTGCGGTATGGAGCACAATTTTGCTCTACGCTCACTTCTTGTCTTTTAACGGCGGGTTTAGGAAAACCTGTAATACCAGCGCTGTAGGTAAGTGAGCAGTGACAATAACGTGCAAGTTAGCACCGCACCCCTCTTACCGCAAAACTCGTAATCTAGCCGATTGTGTTTTACAGATTACATTGAGAGATGGCAACCTGATTACAACAGTATTTTCACACCAGTAGCTGATAAGTATATCTCAAATAGACTATAGAAAGCTCAAAAACATAACTTTTAAAATGCATTAACAAAATATAGAAAATTTAGTCTGTGTTTGAAAACATGAATCAAACTGGCATATACAACAGATGATATAGCAGCATCTCATGCATTTCTATTTAAAACAGAACATGAGATTATTTGGCGTTTTTCTGAAACTGCTCATATAAAATGTTTTCTAAATGATGCCTGAATTATCACAAATGCAATAAGTTTAGAATCTGAATTGGCAGCATAGCTGACACAAGGCCTAACAACTATGTTCTTGTCACAGGAATTCAGCTGACTCACAATTCGATAACTTTTGGCCACTATCAAGAAATAATTAAAATGTGCATAAAAACAAATACAATTTTTTAATAGTTCTTTTAAGAACGCAAAATTTGACTACCATATATTGAAATATGACTTTTTATGTTAATGGTAATATTTCGCAATTGTAATATGATTGTAAGAAATATAGTTAAAAATACTTAAAAAATGGAGGAAATACAATTTAACTGAAAAGAAAAGAAAAGGGAGAAAGAGATAAAGAGAAAGAAAGAGAGAGAGAGAGAACGAGAGAGAGATTCCCTGATATTCAAAGCATTGACAGTCCATCAGTTTGATGACATATTCTAATAAAAGGGCAGACCCGGGAAGTTTCAGCGAGTGAAGATGTGTCTCCCATAGGATATAATGGGGAGCGCTGCGTCAGCAAAATATCACCTACATCGCCACTAAACACACTATTAACTTCTAAATCGCCATCCCCAAAAATGAAAAGAACCTAAATAAACTATTAACCCCTAAACTGCCATCCCCCCACAACGCAAAGTTATAAACTAGCATCTAACCCCCTAACCTAACACCCCCTAACTTAACCCAAATTAAAAAAAAAACGAAATTTACTAAAAAAAAATACTAACTAGCTTAAAAAAAAACTTACTTGCAAAATGAAATAAAAACCTAATCTTACCATTAAAAATAAAAACCTAACATTACACAAGATTCAAATCAGCCAATAGGAATGCAAGGATACCCCTATATAAAAAGGGTATCTAACATTCACTATTCAGTGTGCTGCTGGAGACTGTATGAAGTGTACCTCCGTGTTGAAGATCACAAGAGGAGGACCAACGTCACTGCCACCATCACCAGGATGAAGAAGATGGGCCGCCCCCTGGGGTGTTTTTTTTTTTATAGATTATTATTTTTTTAATTTAGGCAGCAAAGGAGCTGAATGCAATTTTAAGGGCAATGCCCATCCAAATACCCTTTTCAGGGCAATGGGTAATATAGGTTTTTTTAGTTCGTTATTTTTATTTTTTATGTTATAGGGGTTAGTGGGGGTTTTCACCAAAAGAGCTCTTCGATTTAGGGCTATGCCCTACAAAAGGCTCATTTAAGGTCTATTGATAGTTTATTTTTATAAAAGGATTTTTTTTATTTTTTTATTTTGGGGTTGTCTGTTTTTTAAGTGGTATTAGAATAGGATTAAAAAAAAATGGTAATATATTTTTTATTTTGTGTAATGTTAAGGTTTTTTTTCTGTAATGTTAGTTTTTTTAATTTGTGTAATGTTAGATTTTGATTTTTAAAGGTAAGATTAGGTTCTTATTTAATTTTATAGGTTCATTTTTTTAAGGAAGTTTTTTTAGTAAACTAGAAGTTTATAACTGCGTTGTGGGGGGTGGCAGTTAAGGGGTTAATAGTTTATTTAGGTCCTTTGCATTGTAGGAAATGGCTGTTTAGGGGTTAATAGTTTATTTAGGTTCTTTGTATTGTGAGGAGACAGCGGTTATGGGATAATAGTGTGTTTAGGTACTTTGCAATGTTGGGGGATAACGGTTTAGACGTTTATAGTGTGTTAAGGTACTTTGCAATGTGGGGGATGGTGGTTTAGGGGTTAATAATTTATTTATTTACTTTATGATCTGAGGGATGGTGGTTTAGGGGTTAATAGGCTAGGGGCTTATGGTAGGCAAGCTAATTTGCGAGAGTAGGGTGTTAGGTACTTTTTCCACTTTTTTGTCTCCATTAGTTTCTAAGGGGGAATACATGCATGCACACACAAAAACTCTGGTTAGGATTTTTGTGCTTTTCAGGTTACCACTTTTACCACTAGTAAAAAAATACGATTTTTTGCAACTTGTAATAGGAACCCGAAAAGCGCAAAAAGCTTAACGCTAGCTCAATTTAAAGCCCTACTGCATGTAATTTTTTTACTGAGAAACCCCCATATATGTTGTTGTTTTTTCTACAGACCACGTAGATTCAAATTATAGCATTATTTGTTTTAATAAACAAAGTTGTATTAAAAACAAAGTGTGTGTGTGTGTTTTTCTAGATTAAATAGTCAAAATAAGGATCGCAGTAGCCACTTGTAATGGCTGTCTATTTATTGCTTGCCCACAAATGGGCAAATTTGCCCATTTTGCAGGCGTGCAATAAATTAGCCGTTCAACTTGTAATCTAGCGCTTTATTTAAAAAAGTTCTTACATTTTGAACCCCGAAGTCACACATTTGATAGAGCATGTTATTGCTTTTTTCGAACTGTGAATCTTGAGGTTTTTAGACATAGGGCACCATGTACTAAGCTTCGAAGTGACCGTCCGTCTGTATTTCCGCGTCAAAATTTGCTCACAATCTGCTTCTCGTATGTATCAATCTGCGATCTGCTCGAAAAACCACTATTTTTCATCAGCGATCGTAATTTTACTCAACTCATCGTTCCGAAGCCTTTTTCCACTTACTACATGTTCGATCGCATGTAAATTCGATGTAATCGGAAATTATGAATGTTACAACTAATCCGCCCGCTCCAACTTTCACTGTAACTTCGTGTGATTTGCTTCGCGACCATTTAGGTAGCGAATACAATAGAAAACTATAGGGGGTATCAACCTGACGCCAGGTAGAAGTACTTAAGTGAAAGGACTAGACTACTATTGTAGCATTATTGGTTTTTGGATCAGTGAATGAAGATGGAGACACTTTTACACATGTTTCTTTTCCGATTAATTCAATTACGAGGAAGAAGGGCTATACAGGCACCGGTTAACAACTTGCAGAGAAGGAGAGGTAGAAGAATTAGAGTCCCTAGAGTTTTCCTTCCACGTATGGGTTTGGAAAGCATTTCTGATCGAGAGATTATCCAGAGATTCCGTTTGGATAGAGAAGCTATTATGCAACTTTACAATGAAATAGCAGAATACCTTGAACCAATGACAGCGCGTTCACAAGCCATACCCGGACTATTAAAACTGTTGGCAGCCTTACACTTTTTTGCCCAAATAATCTTCTTACGAGCGCTTGGGGTTTGCTTGACTCGACTACCATAAATATTGTCATAATATTCGAGTACTAGATCAACAAGTACAACATTCTGTTGATGCGAGAAGTTAGGGTTGCGAGTCTTCTTAGAAGTAGCAGAATCTCCGGAGCAAGCCATCTTGTCAAAGTGAATACCGAAAAGTAAATAAACAATATTCTAAGATTTCTGGGAAAATGCACATTCTTATACATGTCAGCAGCCAGACGTTGCCGCTTGTCTGGCGATTATGACACCTAGATCGTCACGTGGGTAAAGAACTAAACCAATCAGGTCGCAGACTGCTTCTTAACTTTGCTCTTTCGCGCCGAACAAAGCTTCAAAGTTATCAATAATCCGATTGTCTTCGACACACAATAGACGCGAAATTTTACGGCTTGGTTTTTAGTACATTCATGTAACGAAGTGCCATCCGCATGGTGCGAATGCCGGCGGGTTATTTCGATACGGTCTGTGCGAAAAAATTGACGCCTTAGTACATGGCGCCCATAAAGGCAACTGCGATAGAGGATTTTTATACTTACCCCCATCAAGTTTCCTTGTAGCAGGCCAGCACTTCCAGGATTACGGGGCTTGGGGATATAAATAATTCTGATATAATTAAAGGTCATTCAAATGATCATTTTAATGTCATATATGATGTCATCAAAAAGCATAGAAAAAGGGGGGCGGAGCCGGCCGTCAATGAATATGGCCGCAACAGCTTAAAGCTCCGTGAAAGATCTAACAGGCGGGCGCTACAGAAGCAACTAAAACGAACAAAACCAAGGAATATGACAAACTACAGCTAGCGGAACACCTGGAGAACAAACTGAGGGATAAATTGAAGTGAAAACTTCACTCCTCATACCGCTAACCCCAGGGCTACCATCAGCTGCGGTAAACGTCAGGAAGGAGTCCCCAAGGAGTAGGCCTATATCACAGGGCTGAACCAGAGGGAGGATTGAAGTCCGTAGTAGCGGCAATACCGACCGGACAGGAGACAGCTAATCTCCAAGAGAGAGTTTACCGGAGGTGAGACCGATACAGAGCAATTAAAAAGAAAGTTAAGACACATATTGCAAACAACACCTGTTAGCAGCTGCTGAACCCCAAACACCAAAAGCAAATATTTTTGGCCCCACTATATTATAATATATTATAGTATATGAAATTGATCCTGCTAAAATACTGAGTTGGCCTGTTTGATACGATTGCTAACACACACAGACTGATTGTTAAACACAAGGCCTTGGGATAATAATACCAACTGTGTCACAGCTTGCAGTTTAGACATCAGAGGAGGAAATCATTTACAGACACCAGCCCTCATTATGGCAAGTAAGCGACCACACCGCATTGATAAACACCCCAAAGGATCTAACATAAATGGGGGAAAGTTGAACAACTTTTTTAAACCCTGTGAGATAGCTTCCTCAGGAGATTCTGACCCTTCCTCGCAGACTGAAATAGGGGACAAAGATAGACCAGAACAGCATTTAGGAGAAACTGATAATAATAACAGCATAACTAGAGCAGATCTGAAGGCTCTACCCTCTAAAGAGGATTTCTCCTCATTCATGAAGCAAGTTAGCAGGGTTATAAAAGAAGGACTGGCAGACATTAAAAAAGATGTGGCAGATATGGGGAACAGAATACTACAAATAGAAGAGCAGGTGGAGGAAAACACACAGTCAGCTATGTCTATGACTACAGAATTACAACATCAAAACTCAACCATAATACAGCTACAAGAACAGGTTGAGGACCTGGACAATAGAGGCCGCCGCCAAAACCTGCGAATTCGTGGGGTCCCAGAGGACATCCAATCTGCCCAGATCCCATCATACCTTCAAAACCTATTTAAGTTCCTATTGAGAACAGAAGGAGATGAAAGAATCAGCCTAGACAGAGCACATAGGGCGTTAAGGCCTAAACCCTCAGCTACAGCACCTCCCAGGGATATCATACTCAGATGCCACAAGTATTCTGACAAAGAAAGAATAATACAAGTGGCTAGGAAGCAAACACCAATATCCTTTGGAGAAGATTCACTCCAGATCTTTGCAGACCTTAGCCCTATTACTTTGGCAAAAAGAAAAGAAGCGAGATACTTAACACTGCACCTGAGAGATTTGAATATACCCTATAGATGGGGATTTCCCTTCTCAATCAGAGTCAATAAAGGAGACAAGACCTACATATATAAAGATGCAGAAGATCTGGAGCAGTTTTGCACACAATTGAACATCCCCCAGCCCACTCTACCAAGACTCACAGATGACAGAAATGTTCAACACCTGCAAAATACATCAGCCCCTAAGCCACAGCGTCAGGAATGGTCCACGGTCGCGAAGAAGAGAAGAAAGCCATCTGCACTACAGGCAGACACACCTGGTCCCTCACGAGAATCACCCTGAACATTGACATTTGTTATCATGCTGAAAGACTAAGTATTATTTCTTGCTCAATAGGAGTTTAAAATTGATAATCTCAATTAGTTGTTACTTTATAAATGTTTGATTTACTTTTCAAATAGCCCGCCTGGAAGGATCGGCATCGCTGGGTGCCTACTACCCCCTCCCCCAATTTACACGGAGTTGGATATGAGTGCAATGATCAGCCAGGTTATTTTGTTGGCTTGGTGGTTGTCTCATAGATCAATTCCCTTACTTAGGAAAAAGTTCAGATTATGTTGTTTTTATTTTATTTATTCTTATGTATGTTCTAACATTGTGCTCACATTTTTTAGTGTACCAATCGCCAGCAGCTTGTGCCTTTTACTTATCTTATCATGCATCTACTCTTTCTACGCAACACCTTGTGTTTGGGAGGGGACCTCCGGGACAGTCCAGGTAAGACTAAACAATCATTACAGCACACACATTAGACACCAAGAGAATGGCTGATCCCCTAATTAATATAGTTACACAAAACGTCAAGGGGTTAAACTCTCCTACAAAACGCTCTATAGCCCTGAGAACCTTATCGAAACATAAAGACTCTATAATATTTTTGCAAGAGACTCACTTTGTTAGTGGAGTGGAACCCAAATTTAAATCAAGAGACTTCCCAATGGGTTATTTTAACTCTCATAGCACCAAGAAAAACGGGGTAGGAATCTTATTTCATAAGAGTTTACATTTTCAATTACAGAACAAAATTACTGACACGGAGGGCAGAATCCTGCTCTTAGTAGGGCTTCTATACAATACCCCAATTACAGTTGTAAATGTTTACGCCCCCAATAACAGAAGGCAAAAATTTTACAAACACCTTCTAGACTTAGTTCTAGAACACAAGAAGGGACTTTTGATACTGGGAGGAGACATGAATGTGACAGTTGACTCCACTCTAGACACATCGACAGGATCACCCCTTTCTGACACAAGACCTCCGAATGCAGTTCTTAAATGTTTGGAGGTCCTAGGACTATTAGATACATGGCGTATTCTACACCCAACCCAGAGGAATTACACGTTCTATTCCCACCCATGGTCGGTATATACACGTATTGACCACCTTTATTTGGACAGAGCTTATGTGGCACAACTCAGAGAAGCAGACATAATGCCCACGGTTTGGTCAGATCACTCGGCAGTTTCTATGCAACTGACCTGGCCAAACAAACCGAATACACAATTTATATGGAGAATGGATGACTCCCTACTTCATTACCCATCCTCTGAAAAATGCATCAGGCAAACATTGACGGAATATTTTCAGTTTAATCAGACACCAGGGATGACCCCAGACTGCTTATGGGAGGCACACAAAGCAGTGATCAGGGGGGAATGCATTAAATTGTCGGCCCACAGAAGGAGGTCATATAACACTGCAATAAACAGATTAACTTCCCAAATACACCACCTAGAGCTGCTACATAAAAATAACCCTAAGGGACAAACAGAATACGCTCATCTAATGAAGAGCAGACAGGAGCTGAATGTCATTCTAACGAAGGAATCTCAAAGGAAGGCTCTTTCACTTAGAAAGACATACTTTTATGAGAGTAATAGAGCTGGCCCTTTTTTAGCAAAACTACTAAAAGCTCAAACTAGAGCCTCCCAAATAGATAAACTTCATACCACAGACAATAGACCCATCTATGACAGTAAAGAAATAGCTAACCTCTTTGGGGACTACTATGCTAAGCTTTATAACTTGGACTCCGACCCCTCCCCAGAACACCAGACTCGAATGAGAGATTATATTAAACAGGCTAACCTCCCTAAATTGACACAAACCCAAATTGACAAACTGGACAGCCCTATAACAAAACAAGAAATATTAAAAATTATAAAAGAGCTTCCCACAGGTAAAAGCCCAGGGCCAGACGGCTTCACCAATATATATTATAAGAAGTTCAGACAAATTCTAGCTCCCAATCTCTTATCATTTTTTCACGCACTTGACGAGACAAATAATATGCCCACTAATTCCTTATTGGCACACATTACTGTGATACCGAAACCAGGCAAAATCCCAACAGATCCAAGCAGTTACCGCCCAATATCGCTCTTAAACACAGATGTAAAAATATTTGGGAAAATACTGTCAAACAGACTCAATGACATCATACAAGACATAATTCACACGGATCAGGTGGGATTTGTTCCTAAAAGAGAGGCGAGGGACAACACCATTAGAGTGTTGTCCCTTATGAACTATGCCAAACAAAATAGAATACCAGCGGTTTTAATAGCGACAGATGCTGAAAAAGCGTTTGACCGCATAAATTGGGGATTTTTAAAAGAGACGCTTTTAACGATAGGCTTAAGTCCCACAACAATATCACGAATATTTAGTTTATACGCCCACCCCTCCGCCCAGATTAAAGTTAATGGAGTTTTATCAGACAAGTTTACAATCGGCAATGGGACACGACAGGGCTGCCCGCTTTCCCCCACCTTATTTATATTAATGATGGAAGTACTAGCAGCTAGAGTCAGAACAAACCCAAACATTCAGGGAATAACCATTGGCCCGCATGACTTTAAGATTGCTCTATACGCGGACGATGTCCTTTTTACAATAACTTCCCCCTTACAGTCGATTCCTGCTACTTTGTCCGAAATCACTGAATTTGGTCGCTATTCAAATTTTAAGATAAATTTACAAAAGTCAGAAATTCTCAACATTTCCCTTCCTCAATCAGCATTTATGAATCTGTCATCTATCTGCCCCCTTCAACTCCAAACCAAAACTCTGAAATACCTAGGTATTCGGCTATCCCCGGATAAAAAAGTTTTATTTGAGAATAATTATACTCCCCTATTGCATAACATATCGAGAGACCTACAACAATGGACGTCCAAGCCCATCTCGTGGTGGGGGAGGATTCAATGTATAAAGATGACAACTCTTCCAAGGATATTGTATATTTTACAGACACTCCCTATGACCCTCCCAAAATGGTATCAGACCAGACTACAAAAACATATCAATACCTTTATATGGGGAGCGAGTAAACCCAGGATTAATAAAGAAACAATGTACAGAACTTTGGTCAATGGAGGTCTGGGTGTCCCCTGTATATCGGTATACTTGGAAGCAGTTACGCTTCAGAGGGTCTTAGATTGGCATGGAGCGAGGGAGTCAAAGGCTTGGGTAGCAATTGACTCACACATACTGAGAGTTCCCAGGGTGGGTTCATTATGTTGGATACCGAAACATCTGCGGCCCCCACAATGTATGAACCTAGAACTACACAAACAGATGTTCGACTCCTGGGATAAAATAATAGCTAATAATCCGCATATTACGGGGATTAGATCACCCCTGTTCCCTATTCCCACTAATGCAGAGTTAATAGGGGGTTTAGATAGTGGACAACAACGCCTAACGGAATGGGGCTTCACAACACCATTAGTAGACTTTACACAGAACAAGAAAATCAAACCCAGGGAAGATATCAAAAACATCGCAAATGGGAGCTATGCGAGATGGCTCAAGTACCATCAATTGGTTCACTTTATTCACACATCCCCTCATAGAGCTGACTACCTGAGAGACTTGACAGCCTTTGAGCAATTGTGCCTCAAAGAAGAGACAACACCACACTCTCTATCACTCTCAAGAAAAATGCTGCAGACACCGCAAAACACACGACTCCCCACATATACCACCAAATGGCACAACGATCTGAACCTAGAATTAGGAACAGAGGACTGGACAAAGATATTCAAAAATACCAAAAAATCTTCCACATCTCCACAAATAATAGAGCTCAATATTAAGGTTCTGACGCGATGGTACCTGACACCAACGAGGTTACACTCAATTTATCCAGGTACGAGTGATAGATGCTGGAGAGGGTGTGGGCATAGAGGAAGTTATTTGCATATGTGGTGGAGTTGCGACAGAGTTAGGCCATTGTGGGAGGGTATAGAGATACATTTCAGAAAATTTTTGACAGACAGCTTCAAACTGACACAAAACATAGCTCTACTAAATGACAAACCAAATACCACCTGTACACTGAGACTTATGCTCCTACAACTGGGATTAAACGGAGCCAAGGCCCTGATTGCGCATAAATGGAAATCGCCAGATATACCCTCTATACCAGTATGGAGATTGAAAGTCTCTAGTCTCCTGTCCTTAGAGGAATATGGCTATTTAAAAAGACATAAATTAAACACATTAGCTGATATACGCTTAATTTGGGAAGAATCACTACCGCCATCACAGAGACAATTAGTGCAATAGACGAAGTGCCTGGGGTCCCCACCTAGATACTTTATGATATAGGTAACCTGTTACTCCATTCATACATTATTTAAGGTTAAAGATAGTTAACAAAACATGTGAGATGGTAGATCTTGAGATAATTTATTTTGCACTTGTGAGCACAGGAAAATATTGTGAGAATGTTATGTATTATTTTATTTTGTTTGGTTTTATTTAAAGGTTTGTTCAATATCATCATCTGTACTGAATATAATAATGCAGACTTTGGAATACTGTACTTTGAAAATTTACCTTGACCTGTATTGTTGTACATTCTCCAATAAACAGATGTAATTAAAAAAAAAAAAAAAAAAAAAAAAAAAAGCATAGAAAAAAACATATACAGGTAGCCCTCAGTTTACGCCGGGGTTAGGTTCCAGAAGGAATGGTTGTAAATCGAAACCGTTGTAAATTGAAACCCAGTTTATAATGTAAGTCAATGGGAAGTGAGGGAGATAGTTTCCAGGCCCCTCTCAAAATTGTCATAAGTAACACCTAATACATTATTTTTAAAGCTTTGAAATGAAGACTTTAAATGCTAGACAGCATTATAAATCTAACAAAATAATCACACAACACAGAATATATAATTAAACTAAGTTAAATGAACAAAAACATTTGCTAAACAGCATTATAGACCTAATAAAATAATCACACAACACAGACTTCACTTGCATTTTTCTGCAAACAGTTCTTTCTATGCATTCCAATCTGGACTGATTTATAGACAGGAAGATCTTGTTTCTTTGAAATCTGCTCGATAGCTTAGGTCTGGTTAAACTGATTAATTTCAGCTTGCTAGGCTTTGCTGCAACACAAGCGGACAGCTCCACCTACGGGCTATTTTAATAAATGCACTGCTTCTCAATGCTTTTCAATAGCAGTCACATGACTGGAAAAAAAGGTTGTTATTCTGAAACGGTGTAAATTGAACCGTTGTAAAACGAGGGCCACCTGTATATTGAGTGGTATATTTCTATACCACTCAACAATGATAGCAAGCCTGCCATCTTCTGGAACACATATTTTTTTTAATAATAGAGAAAGAACCTGTAATGTGCAGAGAATTTCAACAAATTGCAATTTTTAAAGACATTGCTATGTTTTTTCCCAACTACTAACCATCATACCCTTTCTTACTGACTGCCTGCCTTCTTACCCATCCACATTGATACCATATAAAAGAATAACTGTGTTGATGTTATTCATGATTGGGAGGTCTTAGGCAAGCTAATTTGCGAGAGTAGGGTGTTAGGTACTTTTTCCACTTTTTTTGTCTCCATTAGTTTCTAAGGGGGAATGCATGCATGCACACGCAAAAACTCAGGTTAGGAATTTTGTGCTTTTCAGGTTACCACTTTTACCACTAGTGAAAAATACAATTTTTTGCAACTTGTAATAGGAACCCGAAAAGCGCAAAAAGCTTAACGCTAGCGCAAAAAAATATTTGCTGCGCCACTTTTAATCTAGCCCTCAGTGTTAAAGAGACACATATTGCATGGCAACCATACTAATGATAATTAAATATTCTGAAGCACTCTCTAATCTAATCTTTTTTTTAAGAAAATAGTTAAACACCGATAGAGTGAAAGCTAGGAAGCCTATAATTTTTTTTTATAATAAACAGCTGCTTTATATTTTAATTTTTGGAGCATTGCATCATGCCGTTGGCTACCTATTTTTGGTTACATGTTGTATACATTTGGAATGATTGTGTAGAATGCAAGCTCATCAAGTGTGCCTCATCTTGCTTCTCATTCTGAATGATGTTTAACCCCTTAATTGCAGAACCATTGTTCTTATCTGTTTTGGAGTTTTTAGATGCTGCTCAATTTAAAGCCCTACTGCATGTAATTTTTTCACTGAGAAACCCACATATATGCTGTTGTTTTTTCCAACAGACCACGTAGATTCAAATTATAGCATTATTTTTTTTAATAAACAAAGTTGTATTAAAAACAAAGTGTGTGTGTGTTTTTTCTAGATTAAATAGTCAAAATAAGGACAGTTTATCTTCATATAAATAACGTAATTTCTGAATTTTTATATAACTTTGATCAGCACATAGGGGACCACATGACATGAGCTTCTACTCAAATAAATTAACTCTTTATCACGTCAGGTAATCACTATTACCATAGTAATCACCTGGCTATTAAAAGCTATGGGCCAGATTACAATGGATCAGTATTTAATGCTCCCACTCGAGTGTTAACTGCGCTAGAAGTAAGCTTTTTGCATGTAACTTACAATATTGCTAGCACAATAACCTATTCAATGGAGAAAAAAAAAAGTGGAAAAAAACACCAAACTTGCGCACAAACCTGATTGCATATCCTCAGGTGAGCTAAACCGACATGAAAATATGAATATTTCACATTACAATGATCTTCCCATACAAGAATATGTTCTATTTATTTATAAATACATATTTCTACAAATATCAGTTTTTTGGTACAATATATATCTATACCTACATATATACATGTTTATATATCTATGGATATATACAGATATATAGGAATATCTATTTAAAAATACTTAGAACATATTCTTATATGTGTAGAACATTATAATTTCAGATATTTACAGTAAATACACAGTATAACCCTTTATTAAAAATGAATATTGCATAAATATGATTTTACTTACTGTAACTGCAAAAGGATTCAATTTACTTTTATATATGTCTATATATATATGCACATATGTACGTGCTTATATGTGTATATATGTCTTTAAATCAATATATACACATAAATACATATGTACACACATATAGCCATATATACATACATATTGAGACATATATGTATATCTCTATGTTAAAGCCCTTTTGCTGCCTTTTTTTTCTAACACCTGAGACCTCACATCTTTAAGCCCTTATAACTTTTTTGTACAAAAATTGTTTTGCATAATTTTTATTAGATGGTGTTATTATGATTGTAATTGTCCTTTGAAATGTATTTTTGATGTGTTTTGTCATACTTTTTTGTGTCTCAAAACAGTTAACCAGAGCTCTGAGGAAGCACTAACCCAACGTGCTTTAACTTCAATTGCGCTCAAGCGACTGAATTTATTTTCATCTTGAAATATGAACGAAAAACTTGATGTTCACAAACCTTCGCAATAAACCCCTTATCGCTTGCTTTACTGTTAGTGCTCCACTCGTAATCTGACCCTATATTGGGCCTTCAGTTTAAAGAGGGATTCTGTGATTTAAACAAGGGGTCTTTGGGGAATCTAGGGGGCCGATTTACTAATATGCTGGCAGACATTGATAAATGCTGATAAATGCCAACAGCAAAGTGCTTGGCGGACAAGTTAAGGAGCAGCGGTCTTATGACCGCTGCTTCTTAACTTCTGCTTCAGACGGACCTGAAGTGGAGTGGGTCAAAAGCAGCATCCGCTGCTTTATAAATCGACCCCTAAGTCTTTTTGATGGCCTGTTATAAGTGTCTCCAGCCTGGAGCGTTTTGTTGATTTTGGACCAGATTACATGTAGAGTGATATATATAGTTTTCATAAATGTGATATTTGCACACCACTAAGTAATACTAGCGAAAGGTAATGTGTGCAGGTATTTCAAGTTGACGGTAATGCGAACCAGAGCTCACATTTGCATTGCTGGGAAGCATTGCACTCACAAGTGTGCGCTTCCATAGGCTCCAATAGGAGCCTCATCCAGATACCGTCAGAGATGGCACAACCTAAGCGCAGCAAAGGAGGTAATTCACGCAGAGATGGCAGCTAATTGTACATATATATGTATATGTTTTATGGTATATATATTTATGTGTTAATATTTGTATATACACAAATTTACACATAAATATATATCTATTTACAGGGAACATACAGTTCCCATAGACCTCAATGTAAAGACACTTTTCAATGACCTTTCTTTTCTAACACTCCACTCCTGCAAATTTTACCCCAAAATACTGCCTAGTGCAGTTATTTTCTTAAAAAATTAAAAATTCTACAATTTTTAATTTTTAATAAAATACACTTCCCTGTATCTTGGGGGCATTTTGGGCACATTTATAAAACTAACCAGAGATCTGTTCTCTGGTTAATTTTATAAGTGCTAATTGCTACTGCTAGATCGCAGTAGCCACTTGTAATGGCTGTCTATTTATTGCGTGCCCACAAATGGGTAAATTTGCCAATTTTGCAGGCGCGCAGTAAATTAGCCGTTCAACTTGTAATCTAGCGCTTTATTTAAAAAAGTGCTTACATTTTGTACCCCAAAGTCACATATTTGATAGAGCATGTTATTGCTTTTTTCGAACTGTGAATCTTGAGGTTTTTAGACATAAAGGCAACTGTGATAGAGGATTTTTATACTTACCCTTATCAAGTTTCCTTGTAGCAGGCCAGCACTTCCAGGATTACGGGGCTTGGGGATATAAATAATTCTGATATAATTAAAGGTCATTCAAATGATCATTTTAATGTCATATATGATGTCATCAAAAATCATAGAAAAACATATATATTGAGTGGTATATTTTTATACCACTCAGCAATGATAGCAAGCCTGCCATCTTTTGGACCAGATTACATGTAGAGTGATATATATAGTTTTCATAAATGTGATATTTGCACACCACTAAGTAATACTAGCGAAAGGTAATGTGTGCAGGTATTTCAAGTTGACGGTAATGCGAACCAGAGCTCACATTTGCATTGCTGGGAAGCATTGCACTCACAAGTGTGCGCTTCCATAGGCTCCAATAGGAGCCTCATCCAGATACCGTCAGAGATGGCACAACCTAAGCGCAGCAAAGGAGGTAATTCACGCAGAGATGGCAGCTAATTGTACATATATATGTATATGTTTTATGGTATATATATTTATGTGTTAATATTTGTATATACACAAATTTACACATAAATATATATCTATTTACAGGGAACATACAGTTCCCATAGACCTCAATGTAAAGACACTTTTCAATGACCTTTCTTTTCTAACACTCCACTCCTGAAAATTTTACCCCAAAATACTGCCTAGTGCAGTTATTTTCTTAAAAAATTAAAAATTCTACAATTTTTAATTTTTAATAAAATACACTTCCCTGTATCTTGGGGGCATTTTGGGCACATTTATAAAACTAACCAGAGATCTGTTCTCTGGTTAATTTTATAAGTGCTAATTGCTACTGCTAGATCGCAGTAGCCACTTGTAATGGCTGTCTATTTATTGCGTGCCCACAAATGGGTAAATTTGCCAATTTTGCAGGCGCGCAGTAAATTAGCCGTTCAACTTGTAATCTAGCGCTTTATTTAAAAAAGTGCTTACATTTTGTACCCCAAAGTCACATATTTGATAGAGCATGTTATTGCTTTTTTCGAACTGTGAATCTTGAGGTTTTTAGACATAAAGGCAACTGTGATAGAGGATTTTTATACTTACCCTTATCAAGTTTCCTTGTAGCAGGCCAGCACTTCCAGGATTACGGGGCTTGGGGATATAAATAATTCTGATATAATTAAAGGTCATTCAAATGATCATTTTAATGTCATATATGATGTCATCAAAAATCATAGAAAAACATATATATTGAGTGGTATATTTTTATACCACTCAGCAATGATAGCAAGCCTGCCATCTTCTGGAACACATATTTTTTTTTTTAATAATAGAAAAAGAACCTGTAATGTGCAGACAATTTCAACAAATTGAATTTTTTGAAGACATTGCTATGTTTTCTCCCAACTACTAACCATCATACCCTTTCTTACTGGCTGCCTGCCTTCTTACCCATCCACATTGATATCATATAAAAGAATAAATGTGTTGATGTTATTCATGGTTGGGAGGTCTTCTATCATGTGGGTGCAAAACATAGTTGAGCAATACCTTGCTGTTCGGCAGCACCACAAACAGCTGTGTAGAATCCTTGTCCATTCATATGCCTAAGGAAACAAACAAAACCAGATTCTGTCAGTTTTCAGCAACTTTATAAATATAACATTGCAATAAATAGATATCTCTTTTCTGTAAATATCTCTTTTTTGTACAAATGTCACTATGCATGTTATGCTTCAAATGTATGACTGTATGTAGTATTTAACACCAATACCCCACTAAAGAAATGGGGCAGTAAGAAGGGGGATTGAGCACTCCACCTCTAATAGTATGTATACTATAAAATATAACTTTTAATACTTAAATAATAAAATCCAGGAAACCCTGGAAAGTCACCTTTTACCACCATGTAGTGCCATCTGTGCCTCTATCACCTGATGCCAATGTAAGCTGTTATCGGCCAGGAAACAGGGAGGCAGACCATCTATACAGTGTTAGTTGTTTTGGGAAATGTTGTCTTTGCTTTTAAGTGTGGTGGGTGACCTTCCAGTATTCCCTGGATTTTATTATTTAAGTATTAAAAGTTATATTTTATAGTATACATAATATTAGAGGTGGAGTGCTCAATCCCCCTTCTTACTGCCCCATTTCTTTAGTGGGGTATTGGTGTTCAATATTAGTCATTAAGGGTAGCACAGGTCCCATTTATTGGGTCCTTTCCTCTATAATTATCCCCACTGTGCCAGTAACTCATTTGCTTTACACATTGTATGTAGTATTTGTAGTATTTTTGCACTGTTTAGAAGCTTGCAACATTTTATTAGTAACTTTATACTACAGTACAAAATGAAGTAAAATCTATATAGACACAAGGCAAGTTCTGTTGTATGACTGTGTATTGTGTGTTTCGCAGTATGCCTCTTTTAAATACATACTAGCATTTTATTAGCCTTAGAAACCATTGCCCTACATTGTGCACCCATTTTTTGCTTGCTATCTATATGTATGCCCAAATCCCTTTCCTTCTATGTTTCTATTTTCTATTCCCATTTAAATAATAGGTTGCCAGCTTATTTTTACTTTCATAATAAGGAACCATACATTTCCAGTATTGAACTTCATTTTCATTTATTCTTCTTATAAATCCCCTTAAAAAAAGTAATTTAATCCTGCCCTGACCTAATGACCTTGAACAACTTATCTTGTATCATCTGCAAAAATCATCTGACTTGCTCCAAGTTATTAATAAAAAATAAATAAAAAAAAAAACAAAGCTCAGTACTGGTCCCTGGGGGACTCCACTCATTACCTGTCTTCAATCTGAGTATTATACATTTACTATTACTCATTGCTCCCTGTCTTGTATCTAGTTATCTATCCATGAGCTAACATTTTCAGCTATTCCTAGTCCCTTAATTTTGTACAATAATCTCTCATGTGGCACTATATCAAACACCTTTGCAAAATCCAAGTAAATCACATCAACTGATCCTCCTTTATCTATATTTTTACTTACTTCCTCATAGAATTATTGGAAATTTCAAACTTTCTATTGACAATCCGACTGCCCCTGCTGAAAAAAAAAATATCCAGCTCACTTTCTCTTTCTGTCTGTCACAATAGACTGTCAATCCCAGACAGACACTCCATTGATCTTATTTTCAGCTGTCACACTTTCAAACTTCACAGACTCCCCTTTTCTTCTTTCTGACCATCATTTCACCTCACACCAAACACCAAAAGAATTAAGTCACAGCAACATCTCTCCAAATCTCTCAAACCTCTGCTCTCTTCCATCTCCTCCTTTTCCTGCACTCTCCATTCTATCTGTCATTACAACTCCACTCTTACATTGGTCCTTGACAATTTGATCCCTCCTACCATAGCTCTGAAGTCATGCACTCATCCTCTGACACGCTATCTACACAGATGTTCCATCACTGCTGAGTGACATTGGAGAAAATCTCATTGTTCTGATGACTTTCTTCACTCCAAGTTCATCTTGAACTTTTATTACTCTGCCCTTAACCTCTTTAAGCAGAATTACTTCTCCACTCTTCTTTCTGCTCTTTCTTGAAACCAATATGTCTGTGCTCCACTTTTAATACCCTTTTCCACCCACCCAACCTCCTACTATAACTTCTCTCTCAGCTCAATACTTTGTCAGCCACTTCAACAGGAAAATTTATTCCATCAGAAACTAAATCATCTCTCAACATACTAACAGTATCCAACCCCCTCAACAGCTTGCAATCATCCAAAGCTCCACAAAGCCACAAATTCATCTCTTCTGCCCCTGTTACTGAGGAAGATGTTTCTGTCCTTATACCTTCCTCCTACCTCACTACTTGTCACCTCGATTCCATCCTCTCACAGCTACTCCCCTCACTCATATTTTCAACCTTTTCCTTAGCACTGGTATATTTCACGTATCTCTTAAACATGCACTATTCACACCTATCCTCAAAAAACCTTCTTTTGATCCAACTTCCTCATCCAACTACCACCTTTTTTCCCTACTCCGCCTTGCTTCAAAACTTCTGGAAAGGCTAGTATATACTTGTTTATAACATTTCCTCACATCAAACTCATTCCTTGACCCATTGCAATCTAGATTTTGCCCACAACACTCCATAGAGATAGGAATTGTTAAGGAAAATTGAAAGGCCATTTCTCTGTTTATCCTTCACAATTTGTTTGCAGCCTTTGATAAAACAAACCCCCCAACCCTTTGGAATTGGTGAGAGAGGCCTCTATTGGTTTTCTTCCTACTTGTCTAACTGTACCTTTAGATTAGCCTTCACTGGTGCATCCTCTGCACCTTTACCACTTCCTGTTAGGGTACCACAAGGCTCTGTCTGTGGTACCCTTGCTTGACTCAATATATACATCATCATTAGATTCCTTAATAAAGTCCCATGGGTTTCAATATAATTTGTATGCTGATGACACCAGACCTTTCCCCTTCCTTGCTAACTCATATCACTAATTGTCTCTCTAATATTTCACCCCCCTTCTTCTAAAATCTTTCTTCCCCTAACTTTCTATAACTGTTGATAATAACAGCATTAACCCAAACACACATGCCAGAGGTCTTGGGGGTCACATTTGATGCAGATCTTTCTTTCACTTCTCACATACAGTCTTTGGCCAATTTCTGCCGTTTATACCTTAAAAATATCTAAACATTTCCACATTTTCTCATATAAGAGTCAACTAAGATTTTAAATAGTAACATAGTAGATGAGGTTGAATGAAGACAAATACATTGAGTTCAACCATTACAGATCCTACCTTATTTACAATAAAAAAAATCCAATTGAGCTTAATCCCATTAAAAAGGGGACCCATTTAACACAAGCAATCAAATCTCTTAACTTTCTAAATTTCTAGTCTTAAATGTATCTAAGCCATATATTTATGGTATTTATAGGTATTGGCATTTATCTCCTTAGGCAATGAGTTCCACAATTTTATTGTTCTTAAAGTGAAAAAACATTTATGTTGCTGGAGAATAAATCTCCTTTCCTCTAGACTTATATTGTTACCTCTTCTCACAATCAATTTTCTTGGAATAAACAGAGCTTCTGCCATCTCTGTATATGGGCCTTGAATATATTTATATAAAGTAATCATTTCACCTCTTAAGTGCCTTTTTTATAGAGAAAACTGACCTGGTTTGGCTTCCCTATCCTCAAAGCTTAAATTCTCCATTCCCCTTTTTAGCTTTGTGGCCCTTCTCTGAACTTTTTCTAACCCTACAATGTATTTTTTGAGATTGGTACTTAGAAATGCACTACATACTCATGGTAAGGTCTTACCAGGTATTTATATAGTGACAGAACTACTCCTCCCCATCTTGCATCAATTCCTCTTTTAATACATACTAGTATTTTATTAGCCTTAGAAACCATTGCCCTACATTGTGCACCAATTTTTAGCTTGTTATCTATATGTATGCCCAAATCCCTTTCCTTCTCTTTTTTGCTAAGTCTATTCTCATTGAAATAATAGGTTGCAGCTTATTTTTACTTTCATAATATAGAACCATACATTTCCAGTATTGAACTTTATTTTACATTTATTCTTCTAATTTTTGGTAAATCCCCTTAAAAAAGCATTTCCAAGAGCATTCAACCCACTGCAATTCCAGGATACCTTCAAAATCTTTTTAGGACTATAAAAGGAACTAATACCTCACCAGACATCATCATGGAATGCGCTCACAGAGCGCTGAGAGCCAAACCTCCTGCTAAAGCTCCACCATGGGACATTATAGTGAAATTTCTTAGAATAAGAATATTAAGATAAGGAAGAAATACTAAGACATGCTCGTCAAAAACTCCAACTCACCCATGCAGGCATGCTAATCCAAATCTTCACTGACCTGTGCCCGGCCACGCTACAAAAGTGCAGGGAGCTACAGTATGTGACCACGGTCTTGAGAACACAAAAGATACCATACAGGTGGGGTTTTCCTGTGAGTATCACAGCAACAAAAGGAGACAAGACCGTGACATTTCGCAACTTAGATGATTTACCTACCATTTGTGAAGCTCTGTAGGTACAAATATCACCACCCACAGAACAATCACTTCAAATGAGAGCCCAGAGACCAGCAAGCCCCCCCATTTTTTTCTCTCTTCTTCTATTTTAACACCAATTTTATATTGCATAAAGATCACTGCCCACATACGCTCAACAAAAGAGAGAGACGGGAATGTCCAATTCCAGTGGTTTAGTCAGGTCTTTTAGCAACAACAAAATACAAAACATTTACCCATAGGTCTCACAGTCCACAGAGGTAAAATGCATAGCACACCCTCGACACGTCCATTAAACATTATCACAGTTAATGTCAAAGGCTTCAACACACCACAAAAGAGGTCTATAATATTAAATGACCTACATAAGCAAAAAGGGGACGTAGTCCTCCTCCAGGAAACGCAGTTTTAAAAAAGGAGCTGTACCAAAATGGCATCACCAACTATATCCCACAGCACACTTATCATCCGGCCCTGCTAAAAAAAGCGGAGTAGGCATACTAATTGGATGCAACATACCCCTAGAAATTATACAGATAGACAAAGATGCAGATGGGAGAATACTCATATTGACAGGACTGCTTCACGGACGGCCCATTACATTAGTGAATGTATACTTCCCAAACACACAACAACTTGAATCCAGAAATGGATAATTCAGGGGGCATCACGTGCATATCAAAAAGGGACATCAAACACATAAACACCCAAATTCAGTCTCTGTCCCTGCATGATGCTTGGTGCACTATCCATCCTGCCACTCAGGACTTCACATTTTATTCTCACCCACACAAAATATACTCTTGGATTGATTACATTCTGACAGATTCAATCGGCCTCACACTCATCACACTCATATCAATCCAAGCGACAACATGGTCAGACCATGCCCCAATTTCTTGCCAAATCAACTGGCCTGATAGACCAGTCACTCCATATATATGGAGGTTGGAAGATAGCCTGCTAGACCACCCTCTCATTCAGCCCAGTATAAAAAAAACACTCATAGAATACTTTCATATTAATACCACGTCAGACACAACATGGACCAATATATGGGAGGCGCATAAGTGCATCCTGAGGGGAGAATTGCTTAACCACAAGGCGAATCTCATAAAGCAGAACAGACTTAGGTATGAATCCCTTCTCTGGGAACTTCAGCTTTTAGAGCAGTCCCATAAAAAAGACCCAAAAAACACTGATCTTAGTGCCCGTCTCACACAAACAAGAAAAGACCTTAACATGTTCCTGCAGCAGGAGCAACAAAAACTAGCCTTGAAACTGCAGCAAAAATACTACGATCAGGGGAACAAGGCAGGGAAATTATTGGCCAGATCAATAAAACGTAAACAACTTAAGACACACATACAACATCTGAAAGCTAAATTGGGCCAAACCAAACACGACAGCATATCCCTTGCAGGGGAATTCCGCTCATACTACGCCTCCCTATATAACATATCCACAGACATGAATAGCACAGACAAAATAGACAGTAAAAGAAAAGCCATATCAACGTACCTAACTAGGATAAACTTACCTAAGTTATATGATAACCAGTCAGAAAAACCAGACTCACCAATTAGTGTCTCAGAAATAAAAGCAGCAATTAAGTAATTGACTTCAGGAAAGAGCCCGGGGCCAGACGGGTTTAGTACTAAATACTACAAACATTTCACCCACATTCTCACCCCAAAATTGGCATGTCTGTTTGATTCCCTGGGAGGGTCGGGTGGCCTCATAACATCAATGCTGGAAGCTCACATTACAGTGTTACCAAAACCCGGCAGGACCCCCTGACATCTCAGAAAATTTCAGGCCAATATCCCTATTAAACATGGATATTAAGATCTTCACCAGAATCTTGGCGGGCAGACTGAACCCCCTTCTCCCACAATTGATAACCCCCGACCAAGTAGGCTTCATAGGGATAACACCCTCAAGATCCTACATGGCCCTTATCTTAACGGATGCCGAAAAGGCCTTTGACAAGGTGGACTGGGATTTTCTCAGGGCTGCCCTGAAAGGCATGAACATAGGCACCAATTTTATAGACAACATTTTCTTATTATATACAGACCCGACTGCCAAGGTTAAAACCAATTCAGTTCTCTCCGAATCCTTTAAAATTTAAAACGGCACCAGACAAGGCTGCCCTCTCTCGCCTATACTATTTGCTATATCAATAGAAGTGCTGGCATGTAAAATTAGATCAGACCCAGATATTAAAGGCATAACCACCAAAGAGAATGAATACAGATTCGCGATGTATGCCGACGACATACTGCTTACACTGACAGACCTTGAGAAATCTCTCCCAGTGCTATTAAAAACATTCACTGAATACGGTAATGTGTCAAACTTCCACCTAAACCTGTCCAAGTCTGAATTACTCAATATAAACGCCCCAGCACAAGTCATAAACAAAACAAAACACACCTGCCCTATCCAAATCCAACAAATGCAAATAAAATATCTAGGTATCCTACTAACACGCAATCCCCAAGATCTATTTGCGGCGAACTACCGCATGCTAGTAAAAGAGATAATTAACGACATCAGGCTGGAAGGATAAAACCCTGTCTTGGATCGGAAGGGTACATGTCATAAAAATGAATGTCCTCCCCCGCATACTATATGTCCTACAGTCACTACCCATTCACCTCCCAAAAGATGATATCATCCAATTACAAGGTAACATAGAGAAATTTGTCTGGAATGGGATTAAGCCAAGAGTTCCTAAGAAAACTCTGTATCTACGAAGAGAGAGGGGGAGGTTGGGCCTCCCAGGCATATGACAGTACAGGTTAGCAACACTCTTGCAATGGATAATTGATTGGAGCCACAACTCAAACTCCAAGCAGTGGATCCGATTAGACAGAGAAATACTGCAGGTAGCTATTGTGGGATGGCTAGCCTGGCTGCATACAAGGCATAGACCACACATCATTCGGGAATTCCCGATACTGAATGAGCTTTTCCTGCAGTGGGACACGCTAACAAACACCAGCACACAAATTACGATGAGGCCTGCTCCCCTCATTATGAATCCGGACCTACCATTTATGCCCCAAATCAAGGCAGACCCTGTGAATCCCTCACAACTAAGAGATAGTATAAATAAAAGCATGGTTTTGGGGGGAGGGTGATACCACAAACAGCTTTGGTAAACAAGATAGATGACAGCACACTCTCATGGTTTACAGCTGACTCATTACCTAAATACACACAAGCAAAAGCAAAACATGAGGAGACAGCTGACTGCCTTTGAAACCTTATGCACATTGACACATTACCCCCGACACACTATCTCGTCATTATATAAGATTCTAGTGGCTCATACCACAGATTTGCTTCCATCTTACTGCTATAAATGGCACATAGACTTAGGCACTTATATCGCCCCCAAAGACTGGTTGCAGATTTTCCGAAACCACAAAAAGGCATCGGTATCGGCCAGAATACAGGAAATGAATTTCAAATTCATGGAACAATGGTACCTCACACCTGTATGACTCCAGAAGATATGCAAACAGGCCAGTAGCCGCTGCTCGAGGGGCTGTGGAGAGAAAGCAGACATGCTTCATGTGTGGTGGAGTTTCAGGAGGCTGGTAGACTTTTGTGTAGTTACCCACATCAACAAAACTTTAGAAACAAACATACCCAGGGATCCGGGCCTACTGTTGTTCCATAACCTTCCAAGCATCAAAGACGACATAAAACAAACACTTCTTTTTATCATGCTTAACAGCGCCAAAATACTGATACCACAAAAATGGAAATCTGCATAGGTGCCAGACATCTTGATGGGGAAACAGTAGGTAGAAAACCTGCTTATCTTGGAAAAATTCCACTTTCTCAAACTGGGTAAACTAGATAAACATGAATACCTGACAATGTGATGGAATGCACACAGAGACAGCTGACAGCCATCTGGATGGACTTAGCCGGCCGCCCATCCGTCCGGGGATCTGGGATCCATGGACGGTGAGTTGGGCCTAAAGTACTCACTGATAGACCCCCACAGGCACGCATAACACACGAGTAGACCACTGGATTTACATATATCACAGAAGCCTCACCCTATTGGTCCTCCCTTTGTTGATACTACTTGATTAGGAACCTCTACTTAGACAGATCAGATTGTAGGATTAAAAATGGAAATATGGTCATATTTGTTGATAGCTTTGTTTTTCCTGAACCTGACTAAATATCTTTTGTCATACCAACATTGTACAGAGGAACTGAATATTGGACTTATAACGCTCTCTTGCTCTACCTACCCACCTATACTTAAATGCTACATGCTCGTTAGCCCAAAAGTGGTCAGCACAATTTCCAATGGGTATGGTTGGTAACAGTGTTCAGCTCTATAAAGAGTTATGAACTAGGAAAGACTTGGCAACTAATATATCTTAGATAAGAATGTAATAATTGTATGACTTCCTAATGTGGAAATTCAGAAGGCTCATCCTGTAACCGGAGCCAAGTTTGTAAGTTTGAAATCATCATAATAAAGCTCTTTTGAAAAAGGAAAGAAAAAAGAAAAAAAAAAAAAAAAAAAACGATTCCCATTAGAAAAAAAAAAGAAAAAGCAATTTCATCCTGCACTGACCTAATGACCTTGAACAACTTTGTATCATCTGCAAAAATCATCTGACTTGCTCCAAGTTATTGATAAAAATATATATTTTTTAAAAACAGGACACAGTACTGATCCCTGGGGGAGTCCACTCATTACCTGTGTTTAATCTGAGTATTATACATTTACTACTACTCATTGCTCCCTGTCTTTTATCTAGTTATTTATCTATGAGCTAACATTTTCAGCTATTCCCAGTCCCTTAATTTTGTCCAATAATCTCTCATGTTGCACTGCAAAATCTAAGTATTCACATAAACTGATCGCCCTCAAGCTATATTTTTACTTATGTCCTCATAGAATCTAATAAAATTAGTTTAACATGATCTATTTCTGATAAAAACCATACTGATTTGTACTTGTAATCTTGTTTGGCAGAACCTTCTACCCATTTGTTCCCTATAAATGCTACCTTGCATATCATACCTATGTTTATAGTGCTACAGAAGCAAATATTCGGATGCACTATTCTCTTATTAAATTCTTCTTTCTAACCTTGACTTGATATATGACCTTGACTTTGCTTTGGCAAACAGACCTTGACTTGACTTTTCTTGACTTTTGCTATAGACCTGACTTGTTCTTGATTCTGATATTCATTTGCTGACCATTATTTATTGCCCTGTTATTGCTGAGACACATTTCTACTCAACTGGCTTGTATCATTCCTGATGCCTTGCACTATGATTTGCTTCTTGGTTATAAACTTTGGCTTGCCATTGAATATGGAACTCTTTTCCCCTTGGCTCTGATGTCTGGCCAGAATATATTTGTATCACATTACTGTAAAATGGCAGAAGCTCTGTTTATTCCAAGAAAATTAATTGTGACAAGAGGTCACAATTTAAGGCTGGAAGAAAGGAGATTTAATCTCCTACAACATAAACGTTTTTCACTGCAAGAGCAATAAAATTGTGGAATACTTTAGATACATTTAAAATGGTTTAGAAACATTTCTGATTAGAAACAGAATTCAGGAATATGATTGCTTGTGTTAAATTCGTCACCCTTTTCCTATTCCTATGTCTACTTCTAGGTGTCGAATTATCAAGCTCTGAATGGAGCTTGATGTCCCTGTTCCCGTGCGAGCCTTCAGGCTCACTGGAAACAGCAGTTATGAAGCAGTGGTCTTAAGACCACTGCTCCATAACTGGTCCACCTGCTCTGAGGCTGTGGACATCAATCCACCCATTCTCATAAGATCGGGCTGATTGACACCCCCTGTTAGCGGCCGATTGGCCTTGAATCTGCAGGAGGTGGCATTGCACAAGCAGTTCACAAGAACTGCTTGTGCAATGATAAATGTCAACAACTGAGCAGATCATGTTGCACAGACCGATGATAAATCAGCCCCATAAAGTCTACCATCAAATGTCAACCACAGAATTAATCCAGGAGCTCTAGGTCAGTCATATACTCACTACTACAGCTTGTGAATCTTTTCTGGCAAGGCACTTTTCCCATGTAATGTGACACTAGAATACTATGGCTTTCCCATTTGGTATTAAAGGCAATGGGAATTTCATTAATGGACAAATAATTTTAATAATATTAAACTTAACCAAACAACCCAATATGAAATTAAAAATACTATTTTCCTGTGAAGAATGGTTTGTCTGAAATATATTTTGTAGCTGTGCACAACTAATACAGATGAATTTAAGAAGTGATGAATGGTAACTGATAATGAAACGTAAACCTGGTAGGTTGCTCTTAATTTTAAATATCCCCCCCCCCAATCCAGGTATACATCATTAAATGTATATGAAACAAACAAAAAATTCTCCATAATTCAGATAGAGCATATAAATTTCCATTTACTTATATTATCTCATTTGTCTAGAATACTTTATTGAAATGCATACCTAGGTAGGCTCAGAAGCTTAGAACTGATGATTGGTGCCTGCAGAAACATACCTCTTGTCATTGGCTTTCAAATATGTTCAGCCAGCTCCCATTAGTGCATAGCTGCTCCTTCAATAAAGGATAACAAGAAAGAGATGCAAAATTGATAACAGAAGTTCTTTAAACATGTATAGTTTATCTGAATTGTATATCTTATGTTGACAAAAAATTTGATACTTAAAAAATAATCTTAGCCTTCTGTTGTTAAATGTATAAATTCTTGGGAACGGTGGTGCAGTAATTGTTCATGTTGCTCTTGCATGTAACATATTAAAGGCACATATCAAGTAAATTAAGAAATTCCATTAAGAGAAAGTTAAAACCAGGAATTAACATGTTTGTTTGTTTTTCCTTTTGCATAATAATATAAGCTCAGGCATTAACAAAGGTTTGTATAATTTTATTTTTATTGTTGTTTACAGACTCTCTCCTTATAAACAGTCAGCAGTAAAGAAGTTTGCATTTTGTTGCAGGTACATGTCTGGAAACGTATTGGATTTGGCAATTTGCATACTAATTTGAAAGTGTTCATCAGTTAAACGCAGCAAAATTATACAAATAACAGAGTAAATCAATTGTTCCTGGTACAGCTAAAAAATTTAAATCAAAGACAATAGCAAAGAGTAATAGTAATGGAATAAAAAAAAATCAGCATTGAGTATTATACCCTCTAAACAAGAAACTATTGTTCTCATGTTTAGTACAAAAGTATTAATAGTTTAGTACAAAAGTACTGAAACTATTATTCTGCAAAAAAAAAAAAAAAAAAAAGATTTACTACTTAACCTTGTGAGGTTTTCAGGTAGTTTTTAGTACAAAAAGGCGTGTTAAAAATATTTAATGAAAGCGGTTGAAGTGGGTCAATTATGGAGCGTGATCCGATATACAGCGCAGGTTTCGGCGCAAGCGTGGACACCTGCGCCGCCCGTAGTTTCACCTCGCACATCGAGCTATCACATATACGGCACCGACAGTTGCTAAAGTGCCGTAAGTCGGACAAACTAACGATGTACTGAAATAAGCGTAAGTACAAATTTCTGGAGTCACCAGTGACTTACGGCACTTTAGAAACTGCCGTCGCCTATAAAAACTAACTAAATTATAAAATATCCCGTAACTGTCTAACACGCCTCCCAAAAATATCCCGACACGTATACCCCTCTATCGGCAATCCCCCTCTCACTCCTAACAATAAATGTATTAACCCCTAAACCGCCGCTCCCGGACCTCGCTGCCACCTATATTATATGTATCTATATCCTGACTCTGTCACAGCTGCCCCACCACCCTGTCCACCCGCAAGCCCAATTGAAGTGATCCAACCTAAAAGCAACAAAAACCGCACTATCAAATCAAGAAAATCTCTTTGTGTGATCCCTATTAGAAGACACGTTGTCTCCAAAGTACAGAGCAAAAACTCAGAATCCCAAGACTGTCCTATCAGAGCAATCCTATGCAATGCCAGATCAATAAAGAACAACACAGCTATTATTTCCGACCTTATTGAAACATGCGAATCAGCATGCATCACAGAATCATGGTTAGATGAAAATGCACCGCCCGAGACAAGATCACAAGGGAGGCGGAGTTATGATCTGTGCAAAATCATCCTTAAATCCCAGACCAATATAAGTCCACAAAACCCAATCTTTTGAATGTGTAGCTGCCAGCCTCTCAATAGAGAGAGGATTCCGAATACTGCTAATATACAGACCCCCAGGAGATGGGAAGAGATTTCTTCAGGAACTCCCAGACCTTTTGGCTGGCTTAATCCTTGAACACCCCAGATGGCTTATATTAGGATAGGAGACTTCAACACTTGGATTGACAACACCCTATCCCTGCTTGGGCAGGATCTCCTCAGCTTGATGAGTACACTCGGCTTTACACAAATCGTCACCACTCCCACCCACAGAAAAGGTCATACACTTGATCTAGTGTTTCAGTCTGGACTAGAAGTGTCACCAGTAACTGTAAACCCAGTTATCTGGTCAGACCACCACTCCATTCACTTCTCCATTGTATCACAATCAACCAGACACCAGCCTCAGAACCTGGTCAAACACCGCTCATTAAAAGGGGTGACACCACTGGATGTAGCATAACATATGGATCTAAGTGAACTTATGGGCACCTGCGAAGACCCCAGCTCCTTAGTCCGACTCTACAACAAAACCATGAGAAACACCTTAGAAAGCATTGCACCATCTCGCATACGCACTGTCCAAGCCCACAACAATGCACCGTGCTTTGATAGCTCCATCAGAGAAATGAAAAGAACAGGACGTAAGCTTGAGAGAAAGTGGCACAGAACACATGATCCAGAGGATAAAGCCGCTCCTACCAAACATCTAAATAAATATCAATCCAAGATAACTCAGAAAAAATCTTCATTTTTATCACGCAAAATTGCACTCTCCCACAATAGACCCAGGCAACTGTTTTGCACAGTAGAAAGGCTCTGCAAACCAGCATGCATGCTTAGCCCCACCAACTTTTCTCAGGATAAATGTGAAGCATTTGCGAACTTCTTCAGAGACAAGATTTCCTCAATCCGAAAAGCTATCACAGTAGGCCAAACAGTTACACACCAGAACCACTAAAATGGAATACCAGACTGCCCCAGTTTATGGTCCATTTTTACAAATGTGGATATAAAAGAAGTTAAAAACACCATACAAAAGTTGCACCCTACTACATGTGACTTAGACCCTGCTCCAACTCAGCTCATATCTGGATGCATTGAAACACTCGCCCCAGTCCTCACAAAAATAGTGCAGTGTTCACTAAAAACAGGAGACTTTCCATATCCTCTAAAAGAAGCTGTGGTAAAACCACTCCTAAAGAAACCTTTATTAGACCCAGACTGCATGACTAATTACAGACCAGTATCCAACCTCCCATTTCTGGGGAAAATAATTGAAAAAGTAGTGGCAACTCAACTGGAAGCCCATCTATCATGCCTAATTATATTCGATCATTTCCAGTCAGGCTTCAGATGCCGCCACAGCACTGAAACAGCGCTAGTCCGAGTGCTAAATGATCTCCTCATGGCAAGAGACAAAGGTGATTACTCCATTCTAATCCTCCTGGATCTCTCAGCTGCATTTGACACCATTGACCATAGGATTCTAATAGAGTGCTTGTAGTACATCTGTGGTCTAGGAGGCACAGTCCTTTTTTTTTTTTTTTTTAATTTTTTTTAATTTCTTTATTTATATACCAATTCAAGCAAACAGTTCATATGACAATTATAGCAATGCAACATAAAAGAGAAACATATACAAAATCGTTTGTCATATATACCATACAAGTAATATCTTATATCCTCGTTTCTTCTGAACCCAGAAAAACGAGACAAAAATGAAACAGGATTAATAATCAACTAACTAATATATTACACTCTTATCACTTGAATTGGGGCTTTTCACAACCTTAAATTAAAATACATGTAGGACTGGCCACTAATTCAATTAACAAAGCACAAGTCAAGATCAGACATTACTGGCCCAAAGGGACAAGACAAAACAACGCATAGAAAAAAAAAAGAGAGAGAAGAAAAGAGAAAAAAAAAAAAAAAAAAAAATTTGTGTTATGCTCTTCTGTGAGTACAGCTTCCTATCAGGGACTTACTATCGATTTACTATCAATCCCTGAACAGGGCCTTTATATATCGCCAAATTTATAAATCATCCCTACTTATGTATCCTGCTTTAAAGAAAGGTTTCATTATTTCCTCTATAAACTCAGCTGTCTGACTCTTAATGACCTTCCTCCATTTTGTGAAGAAGGCTTTAAACTGATTCACGTTGCCGGGTTCTATGTTTATTCTAAACTACAGAGGTTTACAATGGCACTACTGTGGCAATCCCCACAGATATTTGGTCAGTTACCGTCCTACTTGTTGCGTTTTAATTCTGCCTTAAGTGGAGTGAATTCCGTGTACAAACTGTGGGTTGGTGCTCCGCATTAATTGGAACTATAGCAAAAAGGAAGTGGATAAAGATCCACTGACAGAATGCAGCTAGCACTCTATGCCTAGGCTGAAAGGCGTACGATCCGGATATAGTTAAAACATAACTTTTATTAATAAATTGATTAAAATACGCACAAACATACATACATATATTAAAATAACCACTCTGTTGTGAGATTCTATATAAAGGTGATGGCTAGATATTACTAATGTGGGCCTAAGGTATTAGATGCCGTCACCTATAGAAATATAATAATAGAGATTTAGTAAATTGGGGGACTCGTTCTGGTCACCTAAAATCAAGTAAATATGGTATAGGGAGACAAGGTTGACCTACTAATGTTACGTATATCCAATGTATATTACGATACTGCTCAGTCTAAACTCAGCTCCCCAACATATACATGCCTGTTAGTAATATGGTGTGCACAATATCTTGCACAGTGGGTTTTACAGAGAAACCAATGCTTAGTATTGTAATAAATTAAATATTCCTGACTGGTAATTCTGTGAGTTTAGAATACCTTGGTATCAGAAACCTTCAATAAATAAGTGCATGTATTGGCACCTGTATCATTTAGTAAAGAGTAGATATTGTGACCCACTGTGAATTGTCATGTGTATTATGATTCTATTAGATTCCTCAGTTAATGCATTCCATGTGTGACTATTTGGTTCATTTAGAAAATAATGTTATTCCAGTTGTTAGGGGTTGTCAGGGTTAGATTAATTCAATATCTGGTGTTGTGTGTTTGAGACAATCTGGACAAATTATATTTCAGTTGTACCTTCTAAATAAACGGTACTTTGTAATATGATGTCTCATCCCTTGCCAGAATTGCAATATAAGTCTTTGTTGCACACAGTTGATTTTGCTTTATACCCACTTTTTCGATCTTATAATATATTCCTGTTTATATACACAGGTTATAGGTTTTAATCTTTATTGCACAGAGTTGATTCTGTTTGACATTCACTTAGATTCCTCGGTCATATCATATTTTCCTGTTTAGGAACACAGGTTATAGGTTTTACATCAATGAGTCAAATCCACTAACTGGATTGGTACTGACATGGGAAAAGTCCCTGTGATCTGTGTGCGCCGGTTAAGGAATTTACATCAATAGTTCAAATATGTTGACTGTGTAAATATCTATATAGGAGGGTCCCTTTTATTCTAATCGTTCTTAGAGACACAGAACTAATGGTGTGCTTTGTTTTGTGTAATCACGGTATTCTGTCAGTAACAATCTGTCAGTTTCTATCACAGTTTCTATCACAGTATCTGTCAGTATCGGTCTGTCAGTTTCTATCATATAATTCGAACTCTTTAATGATGTGCTATATCAAAGTTCATGTTTGGTTTTAGTAAGCACTTAATCTTTCTGAATAACTATATGTGAATAGGATTAATTAATCAGAAGGTTTCTAGATAGTCATATGTTTGTTATAATTCTGCAATATCTAGATAGAATCCTATAGTAGTGGTAATTAAAGCGCTACAACTTCATGATACGTTTCATAATTAGATTTTCACCTATTGCCATCTATAGTTCAAGCTGTAAGTAGTAAGTGTTTATAATATTGTCATAAACTTTTTAGTAGAAGCATATATATATGTTGCTTATGAATCAACTGTGGTTCGAGATTATTTAAGTTCAACTGTGTGGTTATATAGATTAACTTTAAAGAGCGTCGGTATATCTAAATGGGTATAGCAGATATTAATCGGTATTCTATCTGGTAAGTGTAATATAGAATATCTTTCTATGTAACTGAAAGATTAGTAGTTCTCCCCTTAAATAAAATATTCTATCCTGATACTGACACAATGTTGAGTTCCAGTACTTTAGGAATGCTCCGTTGACTAACAATGTCGTTTCTTTGTCATATTATGTACTAAGTTGTATATCTACTTTAGTATATTAGAGATTGTCACGTCTCTCTGCCTAGCTAGACAATGTGATACCGCTGATTGCGGTTCAGCGTTGTGAGTAACAGGCTGTAGTAACAGCTAATTGCGGTTCAGCGTTATGAATAGCAGGCTGTAGTGTCCGAGTAATTTCACGAGTTACCCCAGCATGATATATTGAACTAATACATTTTAAATTATAGTTTTCATTAAGTTTACTAAATTTTAACGGAGTGGTACTAAAAGAGCGTCTTACTGCTGACGCGTTTCGCCCAAAACTGGGCTTTTTCAAAGGCAGCGAGCCCCCGACAGTGACCTTATTTAAGGCGCCGTAAACCGGAAGTTCCGCCTTCTCGTAGAATCTATTGGCTATCCACTTGTCATTCATAAGGATTCCATCGTTAAGGTGGTATATACCATTGTTAATGACGGTGAGGAATTCTCACCGATAGTGTGCAGTTTTTTATGTTCAATGTATATTCTATTCTTACTTAGCTCTTGTACTGTTGATAAATTCCTAATTATGCTTTATATGCATTGTTGTATATAGGCTTTTCTCTTTTGATCTATCCTTAATACTTGCTGATGTGTTTCTGGGTGATTTTGTTATGTCATCTGTGATATGTTTGGAGCAGTAATACTGGTTATAACCTTGTTATATTTGGTGCTGTTAATAACCTAAGGAGTTCAGATCTACGGTATATGTATGCCACTGGATTTAAAAAATCCACGAGGATGGGATTATGTACAATGATTGTGAGAAGCTTTACATATTATTTTGATGGAAGTGCAGATGGTAGATATTGATCACTGTATTTCTATTTTAATTATCATAGAAACACTAGTGCCTCTTGTCATTTATTTCTAACCTTTACTGCTACCTCTGTTGCTTATTTGGGGTTCACCATTTTATCAGTTGTTACATATCGTAATTCTTTGGTTAGGATCCATTTCTTATTTTATCTTGGGTACCATTAAGTCACTATGATTTCTCGATAAAGGTTAGTTCACTAAGTTCAACCGTAGATAGGATTTATGGCTTGACGAAAGTCATCTCACTGTTTCATAATTAATTGAGATTATGGACAATACATACTTGTAAATACAAACATATTCGCCGGTTGTGATCTAAAATAGCCGCTGAATAACAGATAATGTTCTAAAGGGTGAGTATTACTTACAGCTAATGTGAATGTGATATATTATGTGGATTGTGTGCTAGTACCGTGGATGTATCTCCTTGTGTGATGGGTAGGCATCTAAAGTGTCTTGATTTTGTGAGGGACTAAAATGTTATTGTGTGTCTTACTTTTGTTAATGGTGATTCTGATTGTTGGTAAATGTTGGTTCTACTTATGTGATGGGGTGTCAGTTGACCATTCTGTCTAATGTTAGATTGATTCGTGAGTGGTGAAAATTTAATAGTAAATGTGCCCAAATATTCAACACTAAACAACTAATACGTGAAAGAAAACATGATACTGTGTTGGTGACATTAGTGGTGAATTAATGTGACAATGTGAAGTTATATATGTTAGTTGTTGAACAACAACTGGATCTTTATTCATAGTCCATATTTGTGACTTTTTCATGGATCTATATTTTGTGAGTTGTCCTCAATTAAAACTCAGATCTTACTGATATTTTAGTGAACTGGTTAAGAGACCTGTCATTGTTGATCATTTATTAATATAAAGTTCTCTACTTATGGGGTGTGGTGTGATCCCCTTATCCATTAAGTGCTTTTCTGTGTATGTATTGATATGTGTTGATTTTACTTCCCTTTTACTTTTTTTGTTAGTGTATCTCATGGTTGGCATTTCTGGAGAGATTAGAGGAAGAAATGGTAACTGTTCTGTTCATTCATTCCATTGGGATATACTGTATTTAACAAGTAAATCCACCTACTCTCTGCCCGGAGGAGAGCTGTTTCCAAGTCACCTCCTCTGATACCTAGGGAGACTTTTTCAATCCCCCAGCACTCAAGTTCCTCTTTATTGAAGTTGTGCTTTTTGAGGAAATGTAGAGCTACACTGGTCAGTGTTTTCCCCTTTTCCTGATCTTTGGCTGCATTATGGATATTCCTCAGATGCTCCATCAATCTTGTTCTGAGCTTACGTGTCGTCATACCAACGTATAATAATTTACATCTACACCTTAGAATGTAAATTACCCCTTCTGTGTTACAGCTGATGTATCTTTTGATCGGATGTGTTATTCCAAATCTATCTTTGATATTGGAGGTCTTAACAATGTGATGGCATGTGCTACAATTGCCACACTGGAATGATCCTGGGTTGAATGCAGATTTGGTACTTTTCATATTGAAATGGCTGCTACTGACCATGTCTTTTAAATTTTTGACACGTCTGTATCCTATAGTTGGTCTCTCTCCTAATTTGCGTTTTAGGACGGGATCCGTCATCAGTATATTCCAATGTTTTTTGATAATATTGATCACCTCAGGCGTTTGGCTGTTGTGTGTGAGGATTAGTCGTGGAGTATTTTCATTGATTTTCACTTTTTTTCTTAGTAGTTGGTCTCTGTTGGTTTGTAAAGCTCTATATTTCGCTTTTTTTATTCTTCTTTTGCTGTAGCCACGATCCAATAATCTTTCCTCCAATTCATGAGCTCTGATATTGAATGTTTCTTTGTCCGTGCAGTTTCTCCTTATTCTAAGGAATTCACCTGTTGGTAGACCCCTAATTGTTCCCGGTGCATGGGCACTGGTACTGTATAGTAGGCTGTTTGTGGCTGTCTTCTTCCTGTACAGGTCAGTTTTGATATCTCCTTGCTCATCCTTGTAAATGGTTATATCAAGAAAGTTAATTGCATTTTTACTTGCCTCATGAGTTAGTTTTATGTTCAGATTGTTATTATTCAAGATGTTCAAGAATTCTAGTAGTAACTCATGTGATCCCTCCCAGATGAAGATGATATCGTCTATGTATCTTAGCCAAATGGGGACCATGTCAGTGTATTTTCTGTTGGCATCTGTAAATACGTATTCAGCCTCCCACCAGCCAAGAAAGAGATTGGCATAAGTGGGGGCACATGCCGTCCCCATGGCCGTTCCTCTGGTTTGCAAATAAAATTTATTGTCGAATATGAAGAAGTTGTAGTTTAATATGAATCCTAACAGCTGAATTAAAAAGCTGTCATGTTCCTTATCTTCTTCAGAACATCTTTCTAGGAAATATTCCACTGCCTTGATTCCATCCCTGTGGTCTATTGATGTATAAAGGGATTCCACATCTGTTGTGACAAGCCACGTCTCCTTGTTCAAATTAATGCCTACGAGTCTTTGGAGTATCTGTGTTGTATCTCGTATGTAAGATGGTAACTCCTGGACAAAGTTTCGCAACCTATAGTCTACATACTGGCTAGCTTTTTCCGTCAGGCAGCCCATCCCAGAGACGATGGGTCTTCCTGGCGGATTCTCCTGATCTTTGTGGACCTTGGGTATTATGTAGAAGGTCGCAATTTTCGGATTAGGTACCGTAAGGAATTTCCTTTCTTTATCAGAGATTGTTCCTCTCTGAAAAGCCTGATTAATCATATTATCATATATTTTTTGATATCCGATTGTCGGATTCAATAGTAGTTTCGTGTAGCAGCTCTGATTTCTGAGTTGTTTATGTACTTCTTTAAGGTACATTTCTAGGGGCCAGATTACGATGTTTCCTCCTTTATCAGCATTGCGTATCACGATTTCTTCTCTTTGTCTCAGATCTTGTAACGCCTGTCTCTCCTTGAATGTTAGATTTTTACATGTTGGCGTTATTGGCAAGGCCGTAATGTCATTACAGACCATCTCGTTAAATACATCTAGCTGAGGGGTATTGACATTTCTTGGCATAAAAGTAGACTTGTTTTTGATATTTTTCCTCCAAAAGTTCGATGTCTGGAGATCTGACTCTTCCAGCAAGTTTTCCATGTTATTGATGCATTCCAGTTCATCAGCATTCCATTCCAGATCATTTTCTGTATTAGAGAAAAATTTGTTGAGAGCTAGTTTGCGTATATACAGTTGTACATCCTTGATGGTTTCAAATTTGTCTATGTTAGTTGTGGGGCAGAATGACAGGCCCTTCGATAATACTGATATATGATCTTTGGTTAATGGTATTTGTGACAGATTTATTACATTTAATGATTTAATCGAATCTGGGAGAAGGGGCTCGGAGCCCTCCTTGGTTGTCTCCAGTTGCTCTGCTGTTCCGTTTGATTCCGATTCCGGTTTCTTGCGGGCCTTTTGTTTTTTGCCTCTCCCTCTGCGGGTCCTTCGTCTTTTCCATTTGAGTCTAAAAAATCTTTCCGTTTATTCCGGCTGGAGGCTCTTGATGTGAAGATAGTAGGAGTGATGTTGATTGAATTCCCATCTGCAGAGCTTCCTTCTTCTCCATCTGTGTCCGATATATCGCTTTGCACTATTGTTACTTTCGGATGTCTTGTTGGATTTCTGAAGAAGCCTCTGTTCCTCCATTTATAGACTCTATTGTTAGTGTAGTCTTGTATATCTCTATTCAGCTTTCCCTGTTTGGTGGATTTTAGTTCATCTTCATACTTATCTAGTTCTTTTTGATAAGTTTTATACAGTCTGTCAAAATCAGGGTTCAGTTCGTATTTTTTCAATGCATCATTGTATTCTTTGATTTTGGTTTCTAGTAAATCATATTCAGCCTTATCATGTTTTATCAGAATTTTCATCAGTTTTGCTGAACATTCGGAGAGCGCTTCCTCCCATTCTTGTGCATGTGTTTGATTCCTGAATTCAAAGGCTGGAAAGAGCTGTATACGTAGCCCTCTTGATATAAGTTTCTTTTCCAGATATTTATCGAAAAAATGTTTGTTCCACCAAACTCTATCTTGCTTCAACATGGTTTTGTGAGCATCTTTTAACAATCCATCTAGAGTGTTAGGTATTGGACTACTACCCTGATTCGGACCCTCTTCGAAAATTTCATTTAAATCTGCCTCTCTTTTAGTATGTCGTGCCTGCCTGTCTCTGTCCCAAGTGGATTCCATGTTGATAAACTCGCCTGTGTGCTCAATTGTAGAGAAACTCTGGAATCACCAGAGTATTAGACTTATTCTAAACTACAGAGGTTTACAATGGCACTACTGTGGCAATCCCCACAGATATTTGGTCAGTTACCGTCCTACTTGTTGCGTTTTAATTCTGCCTCAAGTGGAGTGAATTCCGTGTACAAACTGTGGGTTGGTGCTCCGCATTAATTGGAACTATAGCAAAAAGGAAGTGGATAAAGATCCACTGACAGAATGCAGCTAGCACTCTATGCCTAGGCTGAAAGGCGTACGATCCGGATATAGTTAAAACATAACTTTTATTAATAAATTGATTAAAATACGCACAAACATACATACATATATTAAAATAACCACTCTGTTGTGAGATTCTATATAAAGGTGATGGCTAGATATTACTAATGTGGGCCTAAGGTATTAGATGCCGTCACCTATAGAAATATAATAATAGAGATTTAGTAAATTGGGGGACTCGTTCTGGTCACCTAAAATCAAGTAAATATGGTATAGGGAGACAGGGTTGACCTACTAATGTTACGTATATCCAATGTATATTACGATACTGCTCAGTCTAAACTCAGCTCCCCAACATATACATGCCTGTTAGTAATATGGTGTGCACAATATCTTGCACAGTGGGTTTTACAGAGAAACCAATGCTTAGTATTGTAATAAATTAAATATTCCTGACTGGTAATTCTGTGAGTTTAGAATACCTTGGTATCAGACACCTTCAATAAATAAGTGCATGTATTGGCACCTGTATCATTCAGTAAAGAGTAGATATTGTGACCCACTGTGAATTGTCATGTGTATTATGATTCTATTAGATTCCTCAGTTAATGCATTCCATGTGTGACTATTTGGTTCATTTAGAAAATAATGTTATTCCAGTTGTTAGGGGTTGTCAGGGTTAGATTAATTCAATATCTGGTGTTGTGTGTTTGAGATAATCTGGACAAATTATATTTCAGTTGTACCTTCTAAATAAACGGTACTTTGTAATATGATGTCTCATCCCTTGCCAGAATTGCAATATAAGTCTTTGTTGCACAAAGTTGATTTTGCTTTATACCCACTTTTTCGATCTTATAATATATTCCTGTTTATATACACAGGTTATAGGTTTTAATCTTTATTGCACAGAGTTGATTCTGTTTGACATTCACTTAGATTCCTCGGTCATATCATATTTTCCTGTTTAGGAACACAGGTTATAGGTTTTACATCAATGAGTCAAATCCACTAACTGGATTGGTACTGACATGGGAAAAGTCCCTGTGATCTGTGTGCGCCGGTTAAGGAATTTACATCAATAGTTCAAATATGTTGACTGTGTAAATATCTATATAGGAGGGTCCCTTTTATTCTAATCGTTCTTAGAGACACAGAACTAATGGTGTGCTTTGTTTTGTGTAATCACGGTATTCTGTCAGTAACAATCTGTCAGTTTCTATCACAGTTTCTATCACAGTATCTGTCAGTATCGGTCTGTCAGTTTCTATCATATAATTCGAACTCTTTAATGATGTGCTATATCAAAGTTCATGTTTGGTTTTAGTAAGCACTTAATCTTTCTGAATAACTATATGTGAATAGGATTAATTAATCAGAAGGTTTCTAGATAGTCATATGTTTGTTATAATTCTGCAATATCTAGATAGAATCCTATAGTAGCGGTAGTTAAAGCGCTACAACTTCATGATACGTTTCATAATTAGATTTTCACCTATTGCCATCTATAGTTCAAGCTGTAAGTAGTAAGTGTTTATAATATTGTCATAAACTTTTTAGTAGAAGCATATATATATGTTGCTTATGAATCAACTGCGGTTCGAGATTATTTAAGTTCAACTGTGTGGTTATATAGATTAACTTTAAAGAGCGTCGGTATATCTAAATGGGTATAGCAGATATTAATCGGTATTCTATCTGGTAAGTGTAATATAGAATATCTTTCTATGTAACTGAAAGATTAGTAGTTCTCCCCTTAAATAAAATATTCTATCCTGATACTGACACAATGCTGAGTTCCAGTACTTTAGGAATGCTACGTTGACTAACAATGTCGTTTCTTTGTCATATTATGTACTAAGTTGTATATCTTCTTTAGTATATTAGAGATTGTCACGTCTCTCTGCCTAGCTAGACAATGTGATACCGCTGATTGCGGTTCAGCGTTGTGAGTAACAGGCTGTAGTAACAGCTAATTGCGGTTCAGCGTTATGAATAGCAGGCTGTAGTGACCGAGTAATTTCACGAGTTACCCCAGCATGATATATTGAACTAATACATTTTAAATTATAGTTTTCATTAAGTTTACTAAATTTTAACGGAGTGGTACTAAAAGAGCGTCTTACTGCTGACGCGTTTCGCCCAAAACTGGGCTTTTTCAAAGGCAGCGAGCCCCCGACAGTGACCTTATTTAAGGCGCCGTAAACCGGAAGTTCCGCCTTCTTGTAGAATCTATTGGCTATCCACTTGTCATTCATAAGGATTCTATCGTTAAGGTGGTATATACCATTGTTAATGACGGTGAGGAATTCTCACCGATAGTGTGCAGTTTTTTATGTTCAATGTATATTCTATTCTTACTTAGCTCTTGTACTGTTGATAAATTCCTAATTATGCTTTATATGCATTGTTGTATATAGGCTTTTCTCTTTTGATCTATCCTTAATACTTGCTGATGTGTTTCTGGGTGATTTTGTTATGTCATCTGTGATATGTTTGGAGCAGTAATACTGGTTATAACCTTGTTATATTTGGTGCTGTTAATAACCTAAGGAGTTCAGATCTACGGTATATGTATGCCACTGGATTTAAAAAATCCACGAGGATGGGATTATGTACAATGATTGTGAGAAGCTTTACATATTATTTTGATGGAAGTGCAGATGGTAGATATTGATCACTGTATTTCTATTTTAATTATCATAGAAACACTAGTGCCTCTTGTCATTTATTTCTAACCTTTACTGCTACCTCTGTTGCTTATTTGGGGTTCACCATTTTATCAGTTGTTACATATCGTAATTCTTTGGTTAGGATCCATTTCTTATTTTATCTTGGGTACCATTAAGTCACTATGATTTCTCGATAAAGGTTAGTTCACTAAGTTCAACCGTAGATAGGATTTATGGCTTGACGAAAGTCATCTCACTGTTTCATAATTAATTGAGATTATGGACAATACATACTTGTAAATACAAACATATTCGCCGGTTGTGATCTAAAATAGCCGCTGAATAACAGATAATGTTCTAAAGGGTGAGTATTACTTACAGCTAATGTGAATGTGATATATTATGTGGATTGTGTGCTAGTACCGTGGATGTATCTCCTTGTGTGATGGGTAGGCATCTAAAGTGTCTTGATTTTGTGAGGGACTAAAATGTTATTGTGTGTCTTACTTTTGTTAATGGTGATTCTGATTGTTGGTAAATGTTGGTTCTACTTATGTGATGGGGTGTCAGTTGACCATTCTGTCTAATGTTAGATTGATTCGTGAGTGGTGAAAATTTAATAGTAAATGTGCCCAAATATTCAACACTAAACAACTAATAAGTGAAAGAAAACATGATACTGTGTTGGTGACATTAGTGGTGAATTAATGTGACAATGTGAAGTTATATATGTTAGTTGTTGAACAACAACTGGATCTTTATTCATAGTCCATATTTGTGACTTTTTCATGGATCTATATTTTGTGAGTTGTCCTCAATTAAAACTCAGATCTTACTGATATTTTAGTGAACTGGTTAAGAGACCTGTCATTGTTGATCATTTATTAATATAAAGTTCTCTACTTATGGGGTGTGGTGTGATCCCCTTATCCATTAAGTGCTTTTCTGTGTATGTATTGATATGTGTTGATTTTACTTCCCTTTTACTTTTTTTGTTAGTGTATCTCATGGTTGGCATTTCTGGAGAGATTAGAGGAAGATATGGTAACTGTTCTGTTCATTCATTCCATTGGGATATACTGTATTTAACAAGTAAATCCACCTACTCTCTGCCCGGAGGAGAGCTGTTTCCAAGTCACCTCCTCTGATACCTAGGGAGACTTTTTCAATCCCCCAGCACTCAAGTTCCTCTTTATTGGAGTTGTGCTTTTTGAGGAAATGTAGAGCTACACTGGTCAGTGTTTTCCCCTTTTCCTGATCTTTGGCTGCATTATGGATATTCCTCAGATGCTCCATCAATCTTGTTCTGAGCTTACGTGTCGTCATACCAACGTATAATAATTTACATCTACACCTTAGAATGTAAATTACCCCTTCTGTGTTACAGCTGATGTATCTTTTGATCGGATGTGTTATTCCAAATCTATCTTTGATATTGGAGGTCTTAACAATGTGATGGCATGTGCTACAATTGCCACACTGGAATGATCCTGGGTTGAATGCAGATTTGGTCCTTTTCATATTGAAATGGCTGCTACTGACCATGTCTTTTAAATTTTTGACACGTCTGTATCCTATAGTTGGTCTCTCTCCTAATTTGCGTTTTAGGACGGGATCCGTCATCAGTATATTCCAATGTTTTTTGATAATATTGATCACCTCAGGCGTTTGGCTGTTGTGTGTGAGGATTAGTCGTGGAGTATTTTCATTGATTTTCACTTTTTTTCTTAGTAGTTGGTCTCTGTTGGTTTGTAAAGCTCTATATTTCGCTTTTTTTATTCTTCTTTTGCTGTAGCCACGATCCAATAATCTTTCCTCCAATTCATGAGCTCTGATATTGAATGTTTCTTTGTCCGTGCAGTTTCTCCTTATTCTAAGGAATTCACCTGTTGGTAGACCCCTAATTGTTCCCGGTGCATGGGCACTGGTACTGTATAGTAGGCTGTTTGTGGCTGTCTTCTTCCTGTACAGGTCAGTTTTGATATCTCCTTGCTCATCCTTGTAAATGGTTATATCAAGAAAGTTAATTGCATTTTTACTTGCCTCATGAGTTAGTTTTATGTTCAGATTGTTATTATTCAAGATGTTCAAGAATTCTAGTAGTAACTCATGTGATCCCTCCCAGATGAAGATGATATCGTCTATGTATCTTAGCCAAATGGGGACCATGTCAGTGTATTTTCTGTTGGCATCTGTAAATACGTATTCAGCCTCCCACCAGCCAAGAAAGAGATTTGCATAAGTGGGGGCACATGCCGTCCCCATGGCCGTTCCTCTGGTTTGCAAAGAAAATTTATTGTCGAATATGAAGAAGTTGTAGTTTAATATGAATCCTAACAGCTGAATTAAAAAGCTGTCATGTTCCTTATCTTCTTCAGAACATCTTTCTAGGAAATATTCCACTGCCTTGATTCCATCCCTGTGGTCTATTGATGTATAAAGGGATTCCACATCTGTTGTGACAAGCCACGTCTCCTTGTTCAAATTAATGCCTACGAGTCTTTGGAGTATCTGTGTTGTATCTCGTATGTAAGATGGTAACTCCTGGACAAAGTTTCGCAACCTATAGTCTACATACTGGCTAGCTTTTTCCGTCAGGCAGCCCATCCCAGAGACGATGGGTCTTCCTGGCGGATTCTCCTGATCTTTGTGGACCTTGGGTATTATGTAGAAGGTCGCAATTTTCGGATTAGGTACCGTAAGGAATTTCCTTTCTTTATCAGAGATTGTTCCTCTCTGAAAAGCCTGATTAATCATATTGTCATATATTTTTTGATATCCGATTGTCGGATTCAATAGTAGTTTCGTGTAGCAGCTCTGATTTCTGAGTTGTTTATGTACTTCTTTAAGGTACATTTCTAGGGGCCAGATTACGATGTTTCCTCCTTTATCAGCATTGCGTATCACGATTTCTTCTCTTTGTCTCAGATCTTGTAACGCCTGTCTCTCCTTGAATGTTAGATTTTTACATGTTGGCGTTATTGGCAAGGCCGTAATGTCATTACAGACCATCTCGTTAAATACATCTAGCTGAGGGGTATTGACATTTCTTGGCATAAAAGTAGACTTGTTTTTGATATTTTTCCTCCATAAGTTCGATGTCTGGAGATCTGACTCTTCCAGCAAGTTTTCCATGTTATTGATGCATTCCAGTTCATCAGCATTCCATTCCAGATCATTTTCTGTATTAGAGAAAAATTTGTTGAGAGCTAGTTTGCGTATATACAGTTGTACATCCTTGATGGTTTCAAATTTGTCTATGTTAGTTGTGGGGCAGAATGACAGGCCCTTCGATAATACTGATATATGATCTTTGGTTAATGGTATTTGTGACAGATTTATTACATTTAATGATTTAATCGAATCTGGGAGAAGGGGCTCGGAGCCCTCCTTGGTTGTCTCCAGTTGCTCTGCTGTTCCGTTTGATTCCGATTCCGGTTTCTTGCGGGCCTTTTGTTTTTTGCCTCTCCCTCTGCGGGTCCTTCGTCTTTTCCATTTGAGTCTAAAAAATCTTTCCGTTTATTCCGGCTGGAGGCTCTTGATGTGAAGATAGTAGGAGTGATGTTGATTGAATTACCATCTGCAGAGCTTCCTTCTTCTCCATCTGTGTCCGATATATCGCTTTGCACTATTGTTACTTTCGGATGTCTTGTTGGATTTCTGAAGAAGCCTCTGTTCCTCCATTTATAGACTCTATTGTTAGTGTAGTCTTGTATATCTCTATTCAGCTTTCCCTGTTTGGTGGATTTTAGTTCATCTTCATACTTATCTAGTTCTTTTTGATAAGTTTTATACAGTCTGTCAAAATCAGGGTTCAGTTCGTATTTTTTCAATGCATCATTGTATTCTTTGATTTTGGTTTCTAGTAAATCATATTCAGCCTTATCATGTTTTATCAGAATTTTCATCAGTTTTGCTGAACATTCGGAGAGCGCTTCCTCCCATTCTTGTGCATGTGTTTGATTCCTGAATTCAAAGGCTGGAAAGAGCTGTATACGTAGCCCTCTTGGTATAAGTTTCTTTTCCAGATATTTATCGAAAAAATGTTTGTTCCACCAAACTCTATCTTGCTTCAACATGGTTTTGTGAGCATCTTTTAACAATCCATCTAGAGTGTTAGGTATTGGACTACTACCCTGATTCGGACCCTCTTCGAAAATTTCATTTAAATCTGCCTCTCTTTTAGTATGTCGTGCCTGCCTGTCTCTGTCCCAAGTGGATTCCATGTTGATAAACTCGCCTGTGTGCTCAATTGTAGAGAAACTCTGGAATCACCAGAGTATTAGACTTATTCTAAACTACAGAGGTTTACAATGGCACTACTGTGGCAATCCCCACAGATATTTGGTCAGTTACCGTCCTACTTGTTGCGTTTTAATTCTGCCTCAAGTGGAGTGAATTCCGTGTACAAACTGTGGGTTGGTGCTCCGCATTAATTGGAACTATAGCAAAAAGGAAGTGGATAAAGATCCACTGACAGAATGCAGCTAGCACTCTATGCCTAGGCTGAAAGGCGTATGATCCGGATATAGTTAAAACATAACTTTTATTAATAAATTGATTAAAATACGCACAAACATACATACATATATTAAAATAACCACTCTGTTGTGAGATTCTATATAAAGGTGATGGCTAGATATTACTAATGTGGGCCTAAGGTATTAGATGCCGTCACCTATAGAAATATAATAATAGAGATTTAGTAAATTGGGGGACTCGTGCTGGTCACCTAAAATCAAGTAAATATGGTATAGGGAGACAGGGTTGACCTACTAATGTTACGTATATCCAATGTATATTACGATACTGCTCAGTCTGAGCATGTATGTATGTTTGTGCGTATTTTAATCAATTTATTAATAAAAGTTATGTTTTAACTATATCCGGATCGTACGCCTTTCAGCCTAGGCATAGAGTGCTAGCTGCATTCTGTCAGTGGGTTCTATGTTTAGTTGTTCACATATCAGCTGCCCAATCACCTTCTGACTAAACTCTGCTACGCTGGGGTATTTTTGAGCTTTCCAATACTGTAGTATTAAATTCCGAGCTACTTGTATTATAGTCGTTATGAGCGCATGTTCTTCTTTCTTAAATTGATCCGGTAATACAAAAAAAAGTATTGAAGTAAGCGTAGGGGAAAAACATTGTGTTAAAAATCTATTTACCCAATATGCCACCTTTTTCCAGTATTGTAGAATCTTGGGGCAATGCCAGAAACAATGTGTAATATCTGCCTGTGGTGCGTAGCAGTGGAAGCAATCTCCTTTAGAATTTTTATCCCATTTCGCTAGTAATTTAGGAGTAATATATGTATTGTTTATAATGTAGCTATGTGTTTCCTTCCACCGCATATACTTATCTCCAACTATTTCTATACTTTGTTTGATATTTGTTTCTGTAATTTCTGGCAGAATCTTTTGCCATTTATTCTGCAGATTCTCTAAATGTGTCTTACCTAGGTTTTTCATAATCATTTTATACCATGTTGCGATTGAGAAGAAACCTGCCGTATAAATTTGGATACCTACTCCAACTATTCCTAGCTCCCAGCTGCTATCTTGATTATTCGTTAAATGGTTGAAAAATTGTCTGGCCTGAAGATAACCAAAAAAGTGATGTCTCGGTAGACCGAATTCTACTTGAATTTGGGAAAAAGATTTTATCAGCCCTGTTCTTTTATCTAATAATTGTATTACATACTCCAAACCTGCATTTCTCCAACTATGAAATATTCCATAATTCAATCCAGGTCCAAAATCAATATGTCCCAGAAACGTAAGATATTTGGATACCTTATAATTGATGTTGAGAATATTACAAAATTTTTGCCATGCCTTTACTATGTTACTTATCATTCTCAGATTTCGAATTTTTGGAGGTAATTTAGAAAATGGCATGTGTAGTATATTTTTTAAGGACAGGGGTTTTATTAAGCTTTCTTCTATCTCTGGCGAGGAAAATTGACTTGTTTGTGTGATCCAGTCAGCAGCGAGTTTTACCATAGTAACCTGGTTATATAATTTAATATTAGGCAGGCCATATCCCCCAGCCTCTTTGTCAAGATACAACAATCTTTTAGCTAATCTGACCCTTCCCTTTCCCCATAGAAAGGAGTTACATTCTTTTTCATAATTCTTCAAATCAGTATTTTTGAGAAACATAGGTAGATTTTGCAATAAGTACAATAGACGAGGAAATAAAAAAGTCTTCAATATCGTAATTTTGGCTGATAGAGCTATGGGAAGTGGTCTTCATCCATCTAGAAGCCTCTTACTTTCTTGAAAGAACTTTGAAAAATTTAAGCTATACCATAATCCTGGATTACTGCTTACATTGATACCCAGGTATTTAATTTGTTCTACTTCGTGAAAGGGATGCTTACTCTGCTGCCCACAGGGTTTTCTGACCCAAAGTATTTCTGATTTACCCTGATTGACCTTATAGCCAGAAAACACACTAAATTCCTCTATTAGTTCTAATAATACTGGTATAATTTGAGATGTTCTAGGCAAGAAGAGTATTATGTCGTCCGCATATAGTGCCAAAGACACCCTGCCATCTCCTACTTTTACCCCCGGTAAGATTTGTCTCAGTCTTATGGCAAATGGTTCTAGTGACAAATTAAATAGTAAGGGTGACAACGGGCACCCTTGTCTTGTTCCATTTGTTAACCTTATTTTTGGCGACAGTTGACCATTTATTTGGAGGCAGGAGTATGGAGTATTGTAAATCAGTTTCACAAAATTATAAAAATTCCCTGTTAAGCCAAATTGTGATAGAGTAGTAAACAGGTGGTCCCAATTAATTAAATCAAAAGCTTTTTCAGCATCTAATGTTATTAGGGCAACATCATTTTCACAGTTTTTTCCTTTAGCCTTAGTTTCATACCAATAATGATCTAAAGTCATTAAAACTTTTCTTATATTTTTTGAAACATTTCTCCCTGGCATAAACCCTGATTGATCCTGATGGATCAGCTTATTTATGTATTTTTTTAATCTGTCTGCAATTATTGATGTGAGAAGTTTATAATCGTTGTTTAATAGTGATATTGGTCTATATGCATTTGGATTTTCTGGGTCTTTACCTTTTTTTATATATTAATGTGACGGTGGATGCAGAAAACAAATCAGATCCTGAAACATTATCCCTATAGTACTGATTGAAGAGATCACCTAGGGTACCAGGAAGCTCATTTTTCAGGATTCTATAAAATTCCACTGGGATTTGATCTGGGCCTGGAGACTTATTCAGTTTGGCCTTTCCTATTCCTTTCATGATTTCCTCTTCTGTTATTGGCAAATTTAATTCCAATAATTCATCTGGGTCTATTTTTGGTAGAGTAACTTTTCCCCAAAACTGTTCTTTTATCTCTTTATCACATGCTCCTGCCATATTAATTTCCTTGTAATATTCATACATTGCCTGTCTTATTTTACTCGCAGTTGTGTATCTTGTCTCCCCAATTTTAATTGAGGTTAGATATCTTTTCTCAACCTGCCTGTTCTTCATTATTTTAGATAATACTTTAGCTGACCTTCCATGATGGCTGGTGAAAAAAGCATTCATTTTTTTTTCCTGTTTAGCTATTTTTATTTTCAGAAAGTTCTCTCTTTCTATCTTTGCCTTTGAATAGTCAACCCAGTTTTTCTCATTAGGCATACTGATATAAGCTTTATACTTATTTTTTACTTGGTTTGCCAACTGCACATCCATTGCTGTGGTTTTTTTCCTCCATTTGACCATATAGGCCTTTATTTCTCCCTGGAGTACTGCCTTGGCAGCCTCCCAAAATATTTCAATCTTATGGTAGTAATTTTTGTTTTCCTCATAGTATAGTTTCCATTTTTTTATTAAAAACCTATTGAAGTCGCTATCCTGAACTAAGAATCTGGGGAAGTAAAAATTATTAACACTGCTCTTCTGCTTCCTAATCCCGTCTATCTCCAGACCAACAATTGCGTGATCTGAGATTAGTATATCCTGGATCATAGGAGTAAGGTCGAGTGAAAACATAGCTTCACTTATTAGAAACAGATCTATCCGAGACATCGCTTTATGTGTCTTCGACTCACATGTAAATGCGCTTATATCTGGGTTTTTTATTTGCCAAATATCAAAAAGATTCAACTTGCTACGAAAAGAGGCAAATCATTTTTCTTCCGCTTTCCTGCCTATCTGGGAGTAGCCCTGTCTAATTCTATCCATAGTTGGACTGGTTGTCATGTTAAAATCCCCGGCAACGATCAGATTTTTATTGATATATGGAAATAGTTTGACATATATATTTTCCCAGAACACTGGATCTAACTCATTTGGGCCGTATATATTACAAATTACTATGTGTGTATTACCGTGTTCTACTTCAACTATGATGTATCTCCCCTCTGGATCCTGTATTTGGTTAACAATTTTGTACATAAAATTTCTTGCAAATAATATTGCGACCCCTCTCTTGCGTTTCGGTCCAGGTGCAGATACTATCTCACCTACCCACTTACATTTAAGTTTAACAATCTCTGCATCTTGCAGATGCGTCTCTTGTATAAGAGCAATATCTGGTTTATTTTTTTTTAGCAATTTTAAAATTATATTCCTTTTTGCTGGGGAGGTTATTCCCCCAACATTCCATGACAGAATATTAACTATTTTAAACTATAAAACTGAATTAATATCAGAGAGCACAACACAAGAAAAAAAAAAAAAAAGGAAAACAAAAGACAAAAACCTGTACAAACAATAAAAACTCTTTACTCTGCATACCATATCTCTGTACATCTACCTTCATATATTCAATACATTTATAATCTGGAGCAAGTAGAGCCCTTACAATGGCCCTTATACAGTTGTTATTACTATCATACATTGCAAAGTTTAGACGGGGCACCGCCTCTCATCCTATAATATCAGCTATAGTGTACTAATAAAATCTTTAGCTTCTTTTACCGTTTTCAATATCACATTTTCATTATTAACTTTCAAATAGATTTTTGCTGGATATATAAGCTTCGCCTGTACACCTCTCTGAATTAGGGTTGTGCAGTAAGGGGACATTTCCCTGCGTTTCATTTGTGTTTCCACTGAGTAATCTTGAAACAGAAGTATCCTATTCTGACCTACCATTAGCGTATTCTTCTGCTTAAATTGTCTCATTATTGTAACCTTCGCTTGGAAATTCAGATATTTTATCATGATAGGTCTTGGTTTAATTGTACTTTCATTGCCCATTTTGGGAGATCCTAATCTATGTGCCCTTTCTACCATGAATAATGAATCTGTAATTTGCAGGCCTAATAACGTTGGCAGTTCTTACGAGGCAAATTTATTTAGGTCCTGGGGCAAAATGGATTCTGGCAAACCCACTAATTTTATGTTGTTCCTGCGTGACTGGTCTTCTAATTCCTCCACTTTAGCTTGAAGTTTTAGTATTGTTAATTCCTGGGCTTTAACTTTCTTATCTTGTAATCCTGCCTGGTCCTCTAAATCTGAGACTCTTAATTCTACCTCCGCTATCCTCTTTGAAAATTGCCTAACCTCCTCCGCGAGGCCAGAAATATCATTTTTAATAGCATTAAATTGTGGCATTATTAAATCAGTAATTTGTTGCATGAGTATCTGTGTCTCCTGTTTATCAGGTTGTACTAATTGTGGCTCCATACTGGTTTCTAGCTCTAAATTTTTTGTTCCTTTCTTATCGCGTTTAACTGGCATTGCTGGCGATTTTTTTGCTTGTGTTTGTGCAAGTGTACTTTCCCTATTTATACCCTATCTGTGTGGGTATATTAATTTATCAGACTAGTCAAGTGCATCAGAAGGTGTATATGTACATATGTATGCACATACACACATATAGACGTGTCGTATGTGAGCGAGAAAAACAAAACTCAAAAGAAAAACTTATACCTGTGAGTTTAGAAACCACAAAGTGAGGTGTATGTTACCCTGTCCTATCAGTGCAGGTGTAGAAAAGAAATGAAAAAACAAAATTTAAATGCTGAATTCAGCTTCTGTGAGGTGTGATAAACGCCAGCCCTTATTGATTCTGATTTTCCTAAAGCCTCTTTTGATGCAATTTTGTCAGAGCTAGAATGTACAAACAATTTTTTAAAATATCAAAAGATGGAGAACTCCTAAGGTTATATGCAGATAGTTAAACAGTTAAGTATTATATATTCAATACTATCATCAAGCATCACAGATTACCCTCTTTTTCTTGTAAAGCCTCAAACACAGAAAACAACATCCCCAATCTTTCTATCCCAACTTCAGCAGACTATTTTGTTGTCTTGAACCCTGTTACACTATGTAAAACATTTATATTCCAAGATTTTAAACCATGCTCACATATGGCACATATTTGTCCGTATTCAGGTATCACTGTTCCTGTGTTGGCTTAAACTCTGTATGTTAATAATATTTGTGGGGAGCAGTAACACCAAAAAAAAACAAAAAGAAAAAAGGAAAATACTTCTCCCAGACCAGGCAGTTCCTCACAGTGTCTAGAAATGTTACAAAGTTACTTATCTTAGGCTCGTGTTGTAGTCCACTCCTGGGTAGTTTCTGTCCCCAGATATAGGTAGTATTGGATAGCCATGCAAATTTTAGCCTTTTTAGGCCCTTCAGCAGCAGACGCCCCTTTCAAATAGGCAACTGTATAGACAAAAAGAAATGTCAAATAAAAAGTACCTTCTCTTTCTTATTTATGTCCAGTTGTCAGTCCGGACCTTCCGTTCTCTGTGGGGTTACTAGCTTGTTTGCTACTGGGTACTCCTCAATTGCTTGCCCCTGGGGTAGCAGGATATTGCCAGTTACTTTATTATATGGCACGTATATACCCTCCGTGTGCCTTGCTTGCTTAGGCTGTGTCTTGTCTCCTCTTCTTTCTATTTATTTGCTCCCTCCAGGGCTGCCACGTACTGTGTTACCCAGGAGGACCTCTGGTACCGTTCACCTCCGCGGCGTCTCCCTTTTATGCCGGGCCCTTAATGCCGCTCTCGATCACACCTCCTCTCTGGTTCCTCCGAGCCCGTTGCAGGCCATGTATGCCAGGAGCCCTCAGGTGTATTTTGCCTCCACGGCGTCTCCACTCTATGCAGTACCAGTGCTGCCAACCTCGATCACTCTCCTCTCTATTTGTTCCGGGGCCGCCACAGGCTGTGTCAGCCCGAAGCCCTCAGGTGCAGCTCACCTCCGCTGTGTCTCCACTTTCTGCCGCGTCACAGACGCTGTCCTCGACTACTCCTCGGCCCGGCTCTGCAGGCGTCCCACGCCGTGTTGCACACCAGGCCTGTGTTCTCTTTCGGCCCTCCACTTGTCCAGGTTACTCAGTGGCTCAGTGGCTTTGTATCTTTACACTGCCGCCAATACTTCCTCGTTGTGGTACCATCTCATCCAGGTGAGAGGTCAATACTTCAGCTTTAGCCTTCGTTCTCCGTTTGTATAGATAGGTAGGCAAAGCAGCTTCTGCCACGAAGCTTTTCTTAGGCAGATAATGACATCCGCATCTGGGACCGAGTGGTCCGTTATCCAGGCCGGTATTAGCCGGCAAAGGCGTCCTCTGATGTGGGGAGTTGTTAGTAGGCCCCGTGAGCCTGGTGGAGAGACCTTGCAGCGTGCACACTCTCCTTCCCCCAACCGGAAGTCAGCCCGGAGGCACAGTCCTTAACTGGTTTAACTCCTTCCTCGCTGGTAGATCACAGAGAGTAATATCAGGATCAAGCTCATCAGCACCAACAGAACTGGCCTGCAGAGTTCCACAAGGATCTATCCTGTCTCCCATGCTATTCGCAATTTGCTTACTACCACTGAGGGACATCATTAACTGACATGGCCTAAGGTATCATTGTTACGCTGATGACACACAACTCTACTTCTCCTTTGCTCCAGATACTACAGACTCAGCATGCTGCATAAACAGTTGCCCAGGCAAACCCAGACAAAACAGAGTTACTCTTGGTGAGGGGACCCCAGGCATCAAAAATATCCCATGATCACCCAACTGGCCTGGAGCTTGGAGGCTCTGAACTCGTTAGTTCAGCAAAGGTACGAAACCTCGGAGTGCTAATTGACACTGGACTATCTTTTAAACAGCAGATTTCCTCCGTAATAAAATCTGCCTACTTTCATCTGAAAAACATAGCCAGGATACAACACTTAATTCCACCGGATGATATGCCAACATTAATCCATGTATTTGTATCCTATAGGCTAGATTACTGCAATGCACTTTACTTGGGCCTCCCAAAAAAAGAACTCCATCGTCTTCAGACAGTACAAAACGCAGCAGCAAGACTATTGACCAATCAAACTCGCTCCTGCCACATAACACCTGTTCTCCACTCCCTGCATTGGCTTCCAATTAAATGGCGAACATATTTTAAAATTGGCCTGCTGACCTTCAAAGCCTTAAACAACCAAGGCCCACAGTACCTGAAAGAGCTCCTGACACCCTACATCCTATCCCGTTCACTTAGGTCAGCCAACACATCCCTCCTCTCAGTGCCAAGAATAAGGACAAACTCAGGCTCCAGAGCATTCTGCCACACTGGCCCTATCACCCCCTAATCTGAGCCCCCTACACTGCTGCCACCTATATTATATGTATTACCCCCTAATCTGAGCCCCCTATACCGCAGCCACCTATATTAAATATATTAACCCCTAATCTAAGCCCCCTACACCGCCGCCACCTATATTAACTATATTAACCCCTAATCTGAACCCCCTACACTGCCACCACCTATTTTAAATATATTAACCCCTAATATGATCCCCTTATACCGCCACCACCTATTTTAAATATATTAACCCCTAAACCTAAGTCTAACTCTAACACCCCCTAACTTAATTATTATAGAAATAAATCTAAATAATATTAATATTATTAACTAAATTATTCCTATTTAAAACTAAATACTTACCTATAAAATAAACCCTAAGATAGCTACAATATAATTAATAATTACATTGTAGCTAGCCTAGGGTTTATTTTTATTTTACAGGTAACTTTGTATTTATTTTAACTAGGTACAATAGTTTTTAAATAGTTAATAACTATTTAATAGCTACCTAGTTAAAATAATTACAAAATTACCTGTAAAATAAATCCTAACCTAAGTTACCATTACACCTAACACTACACTATCAATAAATAAATTAATTAAATAAACTACAATTATCTCAACTAAAATACAATTAAATACACTAAACTATATTACAAAAAACAAACAAACACTAAATTACAAAAAATAAAAAAGATTACAAGAATTTTAAGCTAATTACACCTAATCTAAGCCCCCTAATAAAATAAAAAAGCCCCCCAAAATAATAAAATTTCCCTACCCTAAACTAAATTACAAAAGTAATCAGCTCTATTACCAGCCCTTAAAAGGGCCTTTTGCTGGGCATTGCCCCAAAGTAATCAGCTCTTTTACCTGTAAAAAAAAGAACAATCCCCCCCCATTACAACCCACCACCCACACACCCCTACTCTAAAACCCACTCGATCCCCCCTTAAAAAAACCTAAGTCTAACCCCTAAGTGGTCTTTACCTGTCCTGAAGACCGGCGGAGAAGGTCCTGTTCCAGGTGGAGAAGTCTTCTTCCAAGCGGCGACCTCTTCTTCTTCCAGGAACCAGCCGGCATGGAGTGGAGGAGTTGAAGACCAATAACCACAGAGCTGAAGACCGTCCACTCTGGAACTGAAGACTGGCAATGCTGGAACTGAAGATCGGCAACGCTGGAACTGAAGACCGCGGAGCCATGGAGCGTGGAGGATCCTCTTCATACGATCTCCGCCGTACACTGAATAGGAATTCAAGGTATGCAATTAAAATGGTGTCCCGGGGGGGCAGAGCTAGCAGCCATAGAGAGAAGATGCATCTTTACATTGCTCCTGCCAGAAATGCTTTTTTAAGTGATCTAGATCACCATTTTGGGCTAAAGAACAGCACAATCGCTTATCCACAGATCTGCTAACTTCAGGTGGAAGACAGCTGGTACCCACAGAGCCTGTTTCAGAGGTTGGCCTTGCACTGCAGCCTCTAAGTGCCATCGTCTGCAGTGGAAGCCTCTAATTGCCTCTGGATCCCGCTTCTCTTACATTACCCATGGAGGGCTGTTGGAGAGGTCGCTAGAGCAAGCAGGCTACTGAGCCGTTCTGGGAGATGGCAAAAATCCGCCCTGCTGAAATCAAGCTGTATAGGTCACTACCCATTTTCGATTACCGGAACGACGCCATACCTGCATAAGCCGCAACTAAAGCCAAGCCTTTCCTGGAAGCCTTCGGCGGTCCGCATTGCTAGAGTTGCCATAGTGGGTAAGAAGAGACAGTACTAGGCCATCATATGAGGCTAACAGGTCGCCTCCTTATAAACAGGCGTTAATGGTCTTTACAGCCCATAACCTCACTACACGTGGGGACTAATAAACGGCCAGAAGGTAAAGGGCTTCCCATGTGCACACGAGCCGTCTTAGTGGCCTACTTAGACCTTAAGCCAGCCCATCTATAAAGTTTGTTGAAATAGGGACACTTGGATTAATGTTTTGGATCCACATACGTTATAGTCAGCTGTGTATCTGTATCTTTTCCTGACCTAGAGCTCCAATTTATTTACATTTGTGGCACATCTACCTGACCGGAAGGACTGAACTGTAGGGTTGAATCAAACAATCACATATAGAAGAACCCTCACATAAAATCTGATTCCCAGGGGCAGTATAGCTGCTTTTGTATAACTAGCTCTGATTATAGAAAAGGATATCCCCACCACTGTTCAGGCCCTATTTGCTGTGTTTGAGCAACAGATACTCCATAGATTTGACTGCTTAATCAATAGGATTGAAGCAAAATGCACAATAAAGAAGCATACTGAGAAGATAGGGGAGAAAGAGGCGGTTTTTGGTGCGCAGTTGACGGTGTGCAGCTGACTGTGGGAAATGGTCTTGATGTGCCTGTTTTCCCAAAGTTGGAACGAACACTGGCTGGTGCCGTGAAGGATAGTTTCAGCAGAGCCAGGAGACCTCTTGACCTGATAGACTGTAACTCTCAGTTACCGGTGAAAAATACACATGTGAACAGAAAGCTCTTAGCCAATAGTTTTGAGATGACGGGAGCTATTAACCATATTTCCATCTGGAGCGACCTTGCCACTACTATGGAGAGGGCTGTGGTCCTTGGGAACATTACTGAGACACTAGATGGGGATAGCATTGATACAAGAGCTGGAGTGGGATAAACACACTGCCCTGTAACATGGTACCAGAGTTATACTCATTGTTTGGTCTACCTAGGTTATGTCTGAGACTTTACCCTTGTTTTCTACCTGGACTATTTGTTATGATGATGCCATGATGGTATCTGATGTTCTTTTTTTTTAGCCCAAATTAATTAATATTCATTCAATCTCTGAAATAATTAGGTATAGGGGTATACATTACCATATATGATTAGTCTAGAGTTCTTGTTTGAAATGTTCATATCCCCTTATGCCGTTATTAAGCCCTTATGTGTTTTTTTTTTCTCTAGGCTTATATTTTCATGTTATAGGAATTCTTAAACTAGTTACATAGTATTTGTCTTAGTGAGATGCTCTTGAGATTCAGGTTGTGTATTAAGGTATTCCCGTTACCCCAAAATGTATAATTGTATTTCACTTTTATACTTACCTTTATGCTAAAACTAGATGGAATGCCTGTCTACCCCTCCTCTATGTGGTGATTTCAGGTTCACCAAGTCAATGCCCACGACATGTAATGGGGTTAGTCACAAAATATCGAAAAACATTATAAATGCAATTATTGTCATATAGACTGCTTCTAAAGACGGTGTCTGCTCACTCTGCTGTTGTAGCCATGTTGTAACACACTATCAGGTTGCTTATAAAAATTCTTGTAGTTTGAGCCACGTTTGGCGACCCTAGGTCACCTAGTAACAGCAATCCCATTTAATACACGCCAACTCACTGGGGTCGCTATGTGGTTTGAACATATGTACATGGTCAGGGTAAGGTAATGTGATTTGCAGCTTGAGGTGACATTTAATATACTCAACCTCACCTAATATCTAAGTAGCCTGATAGCCATTAGCTCCTTATTAATACATACATGGTCAATTATTTTTTTACTATGACACTGATCACCAAATTCATTCCTTGTAGCCAAGGATGATCATTTAGCTTGCTATTGTATGCCATACCTCCCAGTCTGAGAGGTCTGAAGAGTGGCCGACCCTAGTATGTATTAAGGCTGATAGCCATAAGCTCATTGTTAGTACATAAATGGTTAATTATCTCTTAACTATGATACTGATCTCCAAATTCATACTTTATAACTAAGAATGACCATTTAGTTTGGTGTCTTATAACATACCTCCCAGTCGGAGAGGTCTGAAGAATGGGCTGACCCTAGATTTTTATAATGATTCTGGAGTCTGTGGTGCACCCCCCCCCCCCTCTTTTCTGTGCAGTGAGGGATAAGTAACTCTATCCTCCGCACACTTTCTGTTTTTGGCAGAGTTACGCAGTCTCTGCCCTGTCTAAAGAACCTTACTTAAGTTTTCTCCCATTTATATGTAAATAGGTTCTTCTGGCCTTTACACGAGAAATATTATTGTGTTCTCCTGTATATTCTTTATTATCTATAAACAATATGTCCCTATAATATTATTATGATTCCCTAGATTGCCTGAAGATTGTTTAGAATAATACTTTTACTAAAATATATATTACTGCAAATGCTCTATGTTGATATCCAACTATCCTTATACTGGCAGCTAAGGGTTCTTCTGGCACAACATATTTACCACTTTCCTGTATCTGATGGTGGCTGTTGCTGACTCAGATTCATTTTGGTGCCCTCCTTGTACTTTATATTTTTTTATTGTATCCAGAATCCAAAGCTTACCTCTACTTCATACATACTGATACTGGACTTTTTAATATTAGCTCTATTACCATGTCCTCACTGGTTCCTTAGAGTTTCTGGTCCCAGGAACGGACCTGTGTGTTTGGAGGACACTGCAAACCTATTATAAAAAAAAGAGGTGCCTGGCTTAACATGTCACGTTGGGCTCTTATCTGTTGTTGTCTATATAAGATGTTTCGCTTTGTTTTCCTTTTTTTAGGACATAAGTAAATGTTACCTGCTTGATCTGATTTTCTGTATATGCTATTTTCACCTCAACAAAAATAAAAAGTTTAAAAAAAAAAAAAAATGGCGTCCCTTGAATTCCTATTGGCTGATTTGAGCCTTCAAATTCAAATCAGCCAATCGGATGAGAGCTACTTTAATTCTATTGGCTGATTTGAATAGCCAATAGAATAAGAGCTACTGTAATTCTATTGGCTATTCTAAACAGCCAATACAATTACAGTAGCTCTTATTCTATTGGCTATTCAAATCAGCCAATAGAATTACAGTAGCTCTCATCCGATTGGCTGATTTGAATTTGAAGGCTCAAATCAACCAATAGGAATTCAAGGAACACCATTTTTAATCACGTACCTTGAATTCCTATTCAATGTACGGCGGAGATCGCATGAAGAGGATCCTCCACGCTCCATGGCTCCGCGGTCTTCAGTTCCAGCGTCGCCGATCTTCAGTTCCAGCATCGTCGGTCTTCAGTTCCAGAGTGGACGGTCTTCAGCTCCGCGGTCATCGGTCTTCAACTGCTCCGCTCCGCGCTGGCTGGTTCCTGGAAGAAGAAGAGGTCGCCGCTTGGAAGAAGACTTCTCTGCCTGGAACAGGACCTTCTCCGCCGGTCTTCAGGACAGATAAGAACCACTTGGGGACCCGTTGCTCAGTGTGCCTAGAGGGATATGGCTGCACCTCACTGACGAGGCCCACAATAGGCCGAAACGTACGTCTGGGGTTTTGCTGTTTCTCTTGTTCAGAGAGGGATTGCCTGGTATTTCGGGGCTGGACTGTACTGTGAAGTCAGGATCAGACTGATATGCTACAGGAAAGTTTTTCTCTGTGAAAGGCACATATTGAGCAAAAAGAGGCTGCTTCTAGGGTGGTAACTAGCCATAGAACAAGCTATTATGCTATTGTTCGTTCCCAGGTTGAGCGCTTCTCTCTTTTTATTTATGCAAATTATGACACTTAGGGAAGTCTCCCTAAGTGTGATGCGGGAATCCAGACGTGGACCCGTTGCTCAGTGTGCCTAGAGGGATATGGCTGCACCTCACTGACGAGGCCCACAATAGGCCGAAACGTACGTCTGGGGTTTTGCTGTTTCTCTTGTTCAGAGAGGGATTGCCTGGTATTTCGGGGCTGGACTGTACTGTGAAGTCAGGATCAGACTGATATGCTACAGGAAAGTTTTTCTCTGTGAAAGGCACATATTGAGCAAAAAGAGGCTGCTTCTAGGGTGGTAACTAGCCATAGAACAAGCTATTATGCTATTGTTCGTTCCCAGGTTGAGCGCTTCTCTCTTTTTATTTATGCAAATTATGACACTTAGGGAAGTCTCCCTAAGTGTGATGCGGGAATCCAGACGTGGACCCGTTGCTCAGTGTGCCTAGAGGGATATGGCTGCACCTCACTGACGAGGCCCACAATAGGCCGAAACGTACGTCTGGGGTTTTGCTGTTTCTCTTGTTCAGAGAGGGATTGCCTGGTATTTCGGGGCTGGACTGTACTGTGAAGTCAGGATCAGACTGATATGCTACAGGAAAGTTTTTCTCTGTGAAAGGCACATATTGAGCAAAAAGAGGCTGCTTCTAGGGTGGTAACTAGCCATAGAACAAGCTATTATGCTATTGTTCGTTCCCAGGTTGAGCGCTTCTCTCTTTTTATTTAAGAACCACTTGGGGGTTAGACTTTTTTTAAGGGGGGATCGGGTGGGTTTTAGAGTAGGGGTGTGTGGGTGGTGGGTTGTAATGGGGGGGTTGTTCTTTTTTTACAGGTAAAAGAGCTGATTACTTTGGGACAATGCCCCGCAAAAGGACCTTTTAAGGGCTGGTAATAGAGCTGATTACTTTTGTAATTTAGTTTAGGGTAGGGAAATTTTATTATTTTGGGGGGCTTTTTTTATTTTATTAGGGGCCTTAGATTAGGTGTAATTAGCTTAAAATTCTTGTAATCTTTTTTTTATTTTTAGTAATTTAGTGTTTTGTTTTTTTTGTAATATAGTTTAGTGTATTTAATTGTATTTTAGTTGAGATAATTGTAGTTTATTTAATTAATTTATTGATAGTGTAGTGTTAGGTGTAATGGTAACTTAGGTTAGGATTTACTTTACAGGTAATTTTGTAATTATTTTAACTAGGTAGCTATTAAATAGTTATTAACTATTTAATAGCTTTTGTACCAAGTTAAAATAAATACAAAGTTACCTGTAAAATAAAAATAAACCCTAGGCTAGCTACAATGTAATTATTAATTATATTTTAGCTATCTTACGCTAGATTTAGAGTTTTGTCGGTAAAGACCCGCGTAGCTAATGCTGCTTTTATTCCCAGCGCACCCTTTAAACAACGCTGGTATTGAGAGTTGTCTGAGTGGCTGTGTTAGGCTCAGAAAAGGGAGCTTTGAGCATAATTTAGCTCCACTTCAACCCTCAATACCAGCGTTGCTTACGGTAGCGGTAAGCTGGCAAAACGTGCTCGTGCACGATATCCCCATAGGAAACAATGGGGCAGTTTGGGCTGAAAAAAAAAAACACCTGCAAAAAAGCAGCGTTCAGCTCCTAACGCAGCCCCATTGTTTCCTATGTGGAAACACGCTCTAAGTCTACACCTAACACCCTAACATGTCTAAACACCCCTAACCTTACACTTATTAACCCCTAATCTGCCGCCCCCACTATCGCTGACACCTGCATTTTATTATTAACCCCTAATCTGCCGACTGGACACCGCCACCACCTACATTATCCCTATGAACCCCTAATCTGCTGTCCCTAACATCGCCGAACCCTACATTATATTTATTAACCCTTAATCTGCCCCCCCATGTCGCCGCAACCTAACTACAAGTATTAACCCCTAATCTGCCGACCGGACCTCGCTGCCACTATAATAAATGTATTAACCCCTAAACCGCTGCACTCCCGCCTCGCAAACACTATAATAAATGTTATTAACCCCTAATCTGCCCTCCCTAACATCACTGCCACCTACCTATAATTATTAACCCCTAATCTCCCGCCCGCAACGTCGCCGCTACTATAATAAAGTTATTAACCCCTAAACCTAGCTAAAATAATTACAAAATTACATGTAAAATAAATCCTAACCTAAGTTACAATTAACACTACACTATCATTAAATTAATTAAATAAATTACCTACAATTAGCTAAACTAAAATACAATTAAATAAACTAATCTATAATACAAAAAAAAAAACATTAAATTACAAAATATAAAATATTACAAGAATTTTAATCTAATTACACCTAATCTAAGCCCCCTAATAAAATAAAAAAGCCCCCCAAAATAAAAAAAATTCCTACCCTATTCTAAATTACAAAAGTAATCAGCTCTATTACCAGCCCTTAAAATGGCTTTTTGCGGGGCATTGTCCCAAAGTAATCAGCTCTTTTACCTGTAAAAGAAAATACAATACCCCCCCCAACATTACAACCCACCACCCACATACCCCTATTCTAACCCACCCAACCCCCCTTAAAAAAACCTATCACTAACCCCCTGAAGATCTCCCTACCTTGAGTCGTCTTCACTCAGCCGAGCCGAAGTCTTCATCCAATCCGGGCGATGTGGTCCTCCATCCGGTAGAAGTCTTGATCCAAGCGGCACGGAATAGGTCCTCCATCTGGGCGAAGTCTTGATCCAAGCGGCAAAGAAGAGGTCTTCCATCTGGGTGATGTCTTCTTCCAAGTGGCATCTTCTATCTTCTGTTTTCCCGATCCATCTTCATCCCGCCGACGCGGAACATCCTCCTTCCCCGACGGACTAACGACGAATGAAGGTTCCTTTAAGGGACGTCATCCAAGATGTCGTCCCTCGAATTCCAATTGGCTGATAGGATTCTATCAGCGAATCGGAATTAAGGTAGGAAAAATCTTATTGGCTGATTCAATCAGCCAATCAGATTGAGCTTGTATTCTATTGGCTGATCAGAACAGTCAATAGAATGCGAGCTCAATCTGATTGGCTGATTGGATCAGCCAATCGGATTGAACTTCAATCTGATTGGGTGACTGAATCAGCCAATCAGATTTTTCCTACCTTAATTCCAATCGGAATTCGAGGGACGCCATCTTGGATGACGTCCCTTAAAGGAACCTTCATTCGTCGTTAGTCCGTCGGGGAAGGAGGATGTTTCGCATCGGAAGGATGAAGATGGATCCGGAAGACAGAAGATAGAAGATGCCGCTTGTTAGAAGACATTGCCCAAATGGAAGACCTCTTCTTTGCCGCTTGGATCAAGACTTCGCCCGGATGGAGGACCACATCACCCGGATTGGATGAAGACTTCGGCTCGGCTGAGTGAAGACAACTCAAGGTAGGGAGATCTTCAGGGGGTTAGTGATTTTTTTAAGGGGGGTTTGGGTGGGTTAGAATAGGGGTATGTGGGTGGTGGGTTGTAATGTTGGGGGGTTGTATTTTTTTTTACAGGTAAAAGAACGGATTACTTTGGGGCAATGCCCTGCAAAAAGCCCTTTTAAGGGCTGGTAATAGAGCTGATTACTTTTGTAATTTAGTTTAGGGTAGGGAATTTTTTTATTTTGGGTGGCTGTTTTATTTTATTAGGGGGCTTAGATTAGGTGTAATTAGATTAAAATTCTTGTAATATTTTTTTATTTTTTGTAATTTAGTGTTTGTTTGTTTTTGTAATATAGTTTAGTTTATTTAATTGTATTTTAGTTTAGCTAATTGTAGGTAATTTATTTAATTAATTTATTATTTATAGATATATTATTGATAGTGTAGTGTTAGGTGTATTTGTATCTTAGGTTAGGATTTATTTTACATGTAATTTTGTAATTATTTTAACTAGGTAGCTATTAAATAGTTAATAACTATTTAATAGCTATTGTACCTAGTTAAAATAAAAACAAAGTTGCCTGTAAAATAAATATAAATCCTAAAATAGATACATATATATATATACATATAATAATAGGAATATTATTTCGTTTAATTTAAATTATATTTATGTTAGGTGGGTGTTAGGGTTAGACTTAGGTTTAGGGGTTAATAACTTTGTTATAGTAGCAGCGACGTTGCGGTCGGGAGATTAGGGGTTAAACATTTTTATTATAGTGGCGGCGATGTGGGGAGGCCTCGGTTTAGGAGTACATAGGTAGTTTATGGGTGTTAGTGTACTTTATAGCACAGTAGTTAAGAGCTTTATATTCCAGCGTTAGCCCATAAAGCTCTTAACTACTGACTTTTTTTGGCGGTAGGAGTCTTGTCGGTAGAGGGTGCACAGCTCACTTCTTCCAAGACTCCAAATACCGGCGTTAGGCAGATCCCATAGAAAAGATAGGATAAGGGGATCTGCGGTAGCCTGGAGTCGTGGTAAGGAAGTGAGCGTTAGACCCTTTCCTGGCTGATTCTAAATACCAGCGGGCGGCCAAAAGCAGCGTTAGGACCCCTTAACGCTGCTTTTGACGGCTAACGCAGAACTCTAAATCTAGCTGTTTGGGTTTATTTTATAGGTAAGTATTTAGTTTTAAATAGGAATAATTTAGTTAATAATATTAATATTATTTAGATTTATTGCAATAATAATTAAGATAGGGGGTGTTAGGGTTAGACTTAGGTTTAGGGTTTAATATATTTAAAATAGGTGGTGGCTGGTGTAGGGGATCATATTAGGGGTTAATATATTTAAAATAGGTGGCGGCTGTGTTGGGGGGTCAGATTAGGGGGTAATATATTTAATATAGGTGGCGGCGGTGTAGGGGGATCATATTAGGGGTTAATATATTTAAAATAGGTGGTGGCGGTGTAGGGGGATCATATTAGGGGTTAAAATATTTAAAATAGGTGGCGGCTGTGTAGGGGGATCATATTAGGGGTTAATATATTTAAAATAGGTGGTGGCAGTGTAGGGGGGTCAGATTAGGGGGTAATATATTTAATATAGGTGGCGGCGGTGTAGTGCAATTATATTAGCGGTTAATATATTTAAAATAGGTGGCGGCGGTGTAGGGGATCATATTAGGGGTTAATATATTTAATATAGGTGGCAGCGGTGTAGGGGGGTCAGATTAGGGGGTAATACATTTAATGTAGGTGGCGGCGTGGTCCGGGAGCGGCGGTTTAGGGGTTAAGCACTTTATTAGGGATTGCGGTGGTAGATTGCGGTTGACAGGTTGATAGACATTGCGCATGCGTTAGGTGTTAGGTTTTATTTTGCATGCAGTTTAGGGAGTTACGGGGCTCCAATACTCAGCGTAAGGCTTACTACGCCTGCATTTCGTGGCGAGGTGAAAATGGAGTAAGATTTCTCCATTTTCGCCACGTAAGTCCTTACGCTGTATATTGGATACCAAACTACGTGGCTTTTATATGTCAGTCTATGGGCCAAAAAACTATGGCCGAAGGGTGAAATATATGAGCGTAACTTCTATGTTACGCCGTATATAGGATACCAAACCAGTGCAATATTTGGCGTCCCCGGCTTTTGCGGGCGACGCTGCATATCGGATCAGGCCCATGATGTGCAACTAATACCTAACGGCTAGATTACGAGTTTTGCGTTATGAGTGAAAAAGCCTCATAACGCTTCTTTTTCACTATTGCTGGTATTACGAGTCTTGCAGGAACAGCTGTACCACACACTTTTTTGGCCGTAATACAACGTAACTACCGCACCTTTCAAAAAGTCCTTTTTCAATGGGACTTCCATAGCGCCGGTATTACGAGTTTTGCCTGGGAGGCCAAAAAGTGAGCGGTACAGCCAATACCGTCAAAATTCGTACCGCCATCTACAGTCAGTAGTTATGAGTTTTACATTACAAATAATCTGTAGCATAAAACTCATAACTAAAGTGTTACAAAGTACACTAACACCCATAAACTACCTATTAACCCCTAAACCAAGGCCCTCCCACATCACAAACACTAAAATAAAATTATTAACCCTAATCTGCTGCTCCGGACATCGCCACCACTATAATAAACATATTAACCCCTAAATCGCCGCAACCCCGCATCGCAAACACTAGTTAAATATTATTAACTCCTAATCTGCCGTCCCTAACATCACCGCCGCCACTATACTAAAGTTATTAACCCCTAAACCTAACCCTAAGTCTAACCCTAACACCCCTAATTTTAATATAATTAAAATAAATCTGAAAAAAAATTACTATCATTAACTAAATAATTCATATTTAAAACTAAATACTTACCTGTAAAATAAACTCTAAGCTAGCTACAATATAACTAATTACACAAAATAAAAAAAATTATCAAATATTTTAATTAATTACACATAATCTAATAGCCCTATCAAAATAAAAAAGCCCCCACAAAATAAAAAAAACCCTAGTCTACACTAAACTGCCAATGGCCCTTTATAGGGCCTTTTGCGGGGCATTGCCCCAAATTAATCAGCTCTTTTACCTGTAAAAAAAATACAAACAACCCCCAACAGTAAAACCCACCACCCACACAACCAAACCCCCAAATAAAATCCTATCTAAAAAACCTAAGCTCCCCATTGCCCTGAAAAGGGCATTTGGATGGGCATTGGCCTTAAAAGGGCATTTAGCTCTTTTTCTTTGCCCAAACACTAAGCTAAAAATAAAACCCACCCAATAAACCCTTAAAAAACCTAACACTAACCCCCCAAGATACACTTACAGTTTTTGAAGACCGGACATCCATCCTCAACAAAGCCAGGAGAAGTCTTCATCCAAGCGGCAAGAAGTCGTCCTCCAGACGGGCAGAAGTCTTCATCCAGACATCATCTTCTATCTTCATTCTTCCGACGTGGAGCGGCTCCATCTTCAAGACATCCGGCACGGAGCATCTGTCATGATTTCAGCTACAGACTATACCTTTAAATCATGATCTCCGCCCTATCCTTGCCCTATTTAAGTTACAACCTTACTTCACAGCTTTGCTTGATTATTGCAGTCTGTGGGTTGTCTGTTTTCTTTCACTCACTGTTCTCTGCAAGCTAAATTAAGCTATTACCTAAGTTCTATTACAGTGATTTGGGGACCTTGTTTTTGCCTCTCATATTATTCTGCAATTTATCTAATCTGGTTACTAATAATCTACTTGAGGATTTTATCTCAACACCTTTAGTAAACTGGAACTTTTGTTTACTTCAACTTTAACCGGAACGTCTCTTCTATCCACTACACCTTGGTGACGTCATCCATGCAGCCTTCATCCTGTACGCGCAGCGCGCCAGCTTCACCTCAAACGCTGAGTACTCAGCACGGACCAACACAGACAATCTCTTACTAAAACCGGTAAATATTCTCAGTCCAATATTTGGATAAGGTATGTACATATCAATTACAAAAAGCATGCTGTTAATGAGATCTCCAACAAAGGCCATAAAAGTACACTCTCCACCTCGTATTTAATTTTGCGTTCACAACGCATTACTCCTCATTCATTTTTCCTGTTATTACGCTACTACAAATCAACATTTATTACGATCTCAATTTTCACATTACTACTGACCACAACTACAAATTGTTATCTGAAAGATATCCAAGTATTTTGTCTTTATTGTGACTTGCTCATTTACTTCAGTTATTTTTGTCTTCATTACTGTTTAATATTACTTATCATTCTAATTTGGTTTGAGTCTCTCTGACTGTTAGGTTAACAGTTCAGTGAATAAAAACAATCACTTTTTCCTATAGAAACTTTTGCTTTCTTTCAGGATCTCTTTAACAAGACATGTTAACAGAGAGAAAATGAAAGCATACATACATAAATATAGTGATAAATTACTAAAACTTAAACTTGATAACAGTAACTATCACAGAATAATCAAGCCTAAAAAAAAGATTAAATATTCATTTGCACTTAATTCCAGATTGATCATGGATCTCCTAGAAATGTCCAATCAAATCACTTCACTGAATCAAAAGGTGGAATTATTAGCCCAAGGATTAACAGAAATAAAAAATGAGAATAGTACTTTAAAACAAATTCTTAATGAATTTATTTCTCAAAAATCCACTGAAATACCTGAGCCTCATGTTAATCCCCCCATACCATTCAGTGGTGATCGCACTAAATTTCGCGAATTTAAAAATGCTTGTATGTTGCTCTTTACTTTGAAACCTAGAACCTACCGTACTGACAAAATTAAAGTTTACACTGCCATATCATATCTGTCAGGAGAACCTCGAGTATGGGCTGATAGGTTCTTAGAAAGTGAAGATCCCCTACTAAACTCATTAGAAATTTTTTTCCTTACTATGGCAGTACTGTATGATGACATCAATAAACAACAGACTGCAGAACAGAGGTTAAGATCCCTCAAGCAAGGGAAAAGAGCAGTAGAGGATTACATAGCTGATTTTCAGCTATGGGCCACTGATTCACAGTGGAACTCAGTCAGTTTAAAAAATCAATTCCGTTTGGGTCTATCCGAACACCTGAAAGATGAACTTTCAAGGGTGGACTATCCAGAGACACTGGAAGCTCTTATTAAATTGAGTATTGCTATAGATAGGAGATATCGTGAAAGAAAGAGTGAAAGACATCAATTTGAAGGCACTCTTAAGAAACCTTATCATACCTACTCAGAGAAATCTACTACCAATCCTGTTCCAATGGAAATAGGGACAATACGCGGTCCACTTACCCAAGATGAGAAACAAAGAAGACGACTTGCCAACCTATGTTTATATTGTGCCAATAAGGAGCATGATGTTGCAAGTTGTCCAATCCTTCTACGTCAAAAGAAGGGTAAGTTGAATAAAGATTATAAATTTGAAACACTTTTAAAACCAACTCTCCTTGTACTAAATTTGTCTTTACAGTGGGATCTTCAACAACTGCAGAACGAGGCAATCGTTGATTCAGGAGCTGATGGTTTATTCATAGATGAATCTATTGTGAATTTAAATAAAATACCAATTGTGCAGAAAAACTCTCCTCTTTTCATAAGAGTTATAGATGGTACACAAATATTAAAGGGTCCTATCACTCACCACACAATACCACTATTGACAATCACCCCTGACGGTCATAAAGAATTTTTAACTTTTGATGTAATCCCTAGGTCAATACACCCGATAATTCTAGGTTACCCCTGGTTGCAGAAACATAACCCATCTATTGACTGGTCACAAAATCATATAACATTCACTTCACAATACTGTCTTGACACCTGCTATCCCTATCTGACAATAGGACATATATCATCAGTCCTACCTGAGGATTACATAGAGTTTAGTGATGTGTTTAACCTAAAACATGCTGAAACACTACCTCCTCATAGGCATTTCGATTGCCCAATTGATATTAAACCTGGGATAGAAATACCATCAGGAAGGATTTTCCCTCTCTCTCAGAAAGAACTAAAACATCTGAGAGAATATTTAGATGAAAATCTTAAAAAAGCTTTTATCACCCCTTCATCTTCTCCCATAGCTTCCGCTTTTTTCTTTGTGACAAACAAAGACGGAACACTCCGACCAATCATAGATTATCGAGCATTAAATGCTGTCACCATTAAAAATCGATATCCCCTACCACTCATCACAGAAATTATTGAACGTCTTCATGGAGCAACCATTTTTACTAAGCTTGATCTTAAAGGAGCTTACAATCTAATTAGAATGAAATCTGGGGATGAGTGGAAAACAGCATTTAAAACCAGATATGGATTGTTCCAATATAACGTTATGCCATTTGGTTTAACAAATGCTCCGGCAACATTCCAATTCTTTATTAATGAGATCTTTAAAGAATTGATGGATGTCTGTGTTATTGTGTATCTGGATGATATTCTTATATATTCAAAGAATTTAACAGATCACAAAAAGCATGTTAGATGGGTTTTAGCTACCCTGAGAGACCATCATTTATATGCTAAGATGGAGAAATGTCATTTTCACAAAGACACCATCAAATTCCTTGGGTATATCATCTCACCCAAAGGTATACAAATGGATCAAGAAAAACTAACTGCTATAGCTAATTGGCCTACACCTACCTCTGTAAAATCATTGCAGAGGTTCTTGGGTTTTACCAATTTTTATAGAAAGTTCATTAATCACTTCTCTTCTATTGTTCAACCTCTGACCCAACTAACTGGGAAACAGAAATATATATGGGATTCTAAAACAGAACAAGCTTTTCAACAACTTAAAAAAGAATTTACTACAGCACCTGTTCTAAGGTTACCAGATCTTGACTTACCCTATACATTGGAGGTTGACGCCTCAAATGTGGGAATAGGAGCTATACTCTCACAACCTGGACGGGAGGATTCTTTTCAACATCCTGTTGCTTACTTCTCTCGTAGATTATCACCAGCAGAAAGAAACTATTCTGTTGGGGATAAGCAATTGCTGGCTATGAAATCGGCTATGGAACATTGGAGACATCTACTTGAAGGTACCACTCACCCATTCCAAGTGTTCACTGACCACAAGAATCTCCAATATCTTAAAAAGAATAAAACATTATCATCCAGACAAGTTCGATGGGCTTTATTCCTTGATCGATTCAATTTCACACTCTCCCATATTCCTGGAACTAAAAATATTAAAGCTGATGCCCTTTCAAGATCTTTCGAAGCAGCTGAAGATTCTGATAATCTAACTCATGTAATTCCTCTCTCTAAAATAATCGGATCTACAACCTTAGTGTCATCTGATTTATATCAAGCACAACAATCAGATTTAGAAATACCTCCTATCTGTAATCCTGACTCTGAGTCCGGACTTTTTAAGTACAAAGAAAGAATTTATGTACCATTCTCTTTAAGAGAACAGATCATTCAGCAACATCATAATACTCCATTAGCGGGACATCCTGGTATTGAAAAAACAAATGAACTAATCAATAGAAACTACTGGTGGCCACATATGAAGTTGACTATTCAAGATTACATTTCTAATTGTCAAATCTGCGCAACTAAAAAGAAAGAGCATCACAAACCTTATGGATTGTTATGTCCATTACCTATACCACAGAAACCTTGGGATATCATATCCTTAGATTTCATTGTGGATTTGCCACAATCTCATGGCCATAACACAATAATGGTAGTTGTGGATCATCTTACAAGATTGGCACATTTTATTCCCTTAAAGAAGACACCTTCTGCCATCACGACTGCTACCGTTTTTAATAACCACATCGTACGGTTACATGGATTACCATCATCGATCATATCAGATCGCGGAAGCCAATTTACCTCTAAATTCTGGAGATATCTATGTCAAACCTTGCAAATAACACTTAGGTTCACAACCGCATTTCACCCACAATCTAACGGCCTCACTGAACGTCTGAACCAAATTTTGGAGCAATATCTCAGATGTTTTATATCAACACAGCAGAATGATTGGTATACTTTGTTACCTAGCGCTGAATTCGCTTATAACAATTCTACCAATTCGTCAACGAAGATAACCCCATTTTATGCCACATATGGTTATCATCCCAGATCTTACCCCAACACTCTAACTTGTACACAGTCACCTTCTGTTTCTTCATACACTGACGCATTAAAGACGGTCATGACTGCACTACAAAATCACCTGAGCGATGCTAAAAAGTCACAGAAACTGTATTACAATAAAAAGAGAACACCTGCACCGTTGTATAACGTTAATGATTTAGTCTGGTTGTCCACAAAGAACATAAAATTACCAGTTCCTTCCAAGAAATTAGCTGATCAGTTTATTGGTCCATTTCCTATTAAGAAGGTTATTAATGAGAACGCAGTGACTTTGAAACTGCCACCAACCATGCATGTTCATCCCTCCTTCCATGTTTCGCTTTTGAAACCTTACAGGGGACAAGGAATTCCTAACCCTGTTTTTCCTGTTCTGGATCCCTTGGATTACGAAGTGGATGTCATATTGGACTCCAGACGTCACAGAGGAACACTGGAGTACCTTGTTCACTGGAAAGGGTATGATGACAGTGAGAACTCTTGTATTCCGATCCGTGATATGAATGCACCTGCCTTGTTAAAGGATTTTCACTCAGCTTTCCCTCTGAAACCTGGACCTCAATCCTGTGAGTGGGGTCCTTGAGAAGGGGGATCTGTCATGATTTCAGCTACAGACTATACCTTTAAATCATGATCTCCGCCCTATCCTTGCCCTATTTAAGTTACAACCTTACTTCACAGCTTTGCTTGATTATTGCAGTCTGTGGGTTTTCTGTTTTCTTTCACTCACTGTTCTCTGCAAGCTAAATTAAGCTATTACCTAAGTTCTATTACAGTGATTTGGGGACCTTGTTTTTGCCTCTCATATTATTCTGCAATTTATCTAATCTGGTTACTAATAATCTACTTGAGGATTTTATCTCAACACCTTTAGTAAACTGGAACTTTTGTTTACTTCAACTTTAACCGGAACGTCTCTTCTATCCACTACACCTTGGTGACGTCATCCACGCAGCCTTCATCCTGTACGCGCAGCGCGCCAGCTTCACCTCAAACGCTGAGTACTCAGCACGGACCAACACAGACAATCTCTTACTAAAACCGGTAAATATTCTCAGTCCAATATTCAGATAAGGTATGTACATATCAATTACAAAAAGCATGCTGTTAATGAGATCTCCAACAAAGGCCATAAAAGTACACTCTCCACCTCGTATTTAATTTTGCGTTCACAACGCATTACTCCTCATTCATTTTTCCTGTTATTACGCTACTACAAATCAACATTTATTACGATCTCAATTTTCACATTACTACTGACCACAACTACAAATTGTTATCTGAAAGATATCCAAGTATTTTGTCTTTATTGTGACTTGCTCATTTACTTCAGTTATTTTTGTCTTCATTACTGTTTAATATTACTTATCATTCTAATTTGGTTTGAGTCTCTCTGACTGTTAGGTTAACAGTTCAGTGAATAAAAACAATCACTTTTTCCTATAGAAACTTTTGCTTTCTTTCAGGATCTCTTTAACAAGACATGTTAACAGAGAGAAAATGAAAGCATACATACATAAATATAGTGATAAATTACTAAAACTTGATAACAGTAACTATCACAGCATCCTCTTCTGTTGATGGCTACTGAAGAATTAAGTTTCCTTTATGGGACGTCATTCAAGATGGCGTCCCTTGAATTCTGATTGGCTGATAGAATTCTATCAGCCAATCGGTATTAAAGGTGAAAAAAATCCTATTAGCTGATTCAATTCTATTGGCTGATTGGAACAGCCAACAGAATGCAATCTCTATGCTATTGGCTGATTGGATAAGCAAATAGGATTGAAGCTCAATCCTATTGGCTGATTACATCAGTCAATAGGATTTTTTCACCTTTAATTCCATTTGGCTGATAGAATTCTATCAGCCAATCGGAATTCAAGGGACACCATCTTGAATGATGGGGCTGGGGCTGAGAAACGCGTTGCATTTGAAACCATTGCTTTCTTATAGATTTTTAAATTTGTTTTAATATTGTTTTTAATAAAGTAATTTTTATAATACAAGCATTGGTTCACCTTCATCTATAGCAACTGACTTTCCATAGCACCATCCGGAAGAGCAGGTTCCTCCTGATTTGGCCTATCTACATCTGGAGAGGGTTAGCTGGTACACCCCAAGTTACTAGCCTGCATCTACTAGTATATAAGTGTACTAGTGGCCAAATGTGAGTACCCACTTGGCTTCTGAAATATTTTAATTTGGCTCTGCATATTGATACACACATGAGGTGCCCCTCTTGTCTCCTATCTTACAACAGAGGGGCGCCTCATGTGTATATCACCATATTGGGTATAGAGCATAAAGATGTTCAAGCAAAATCAGTACTCACATTTGGTACAAGTACACATATGTACTAGTAGAAGCAGGCTGGTGGCTCAGGTTATACCAGCTATCCCCCTCCCGGCTCCAGGTGTTCAGCAGGTGGTGCAAATGTAGTCCAACCCACTATGCAGGAGGGTGACTCCAGGTGTTCAGGTTCAATGTGGTGATGGTTTGATCACTCAAAAAAGGTGCTTCCACTATGCTTGTAAATCAAACAACTTTATTTATTAATATCTATGCAACGCATTTTTTTTAGCCTTAGCATCGGTCGTTTCCTCAGGCATAAAGCAGCTTAATGCAAACACACTATTTAAAATGAACTGTAACTAATTGGCAAATTGGACATGCCTACAATGGGTGTGTGTACACACTGGAGTCCATAATTAGTCAATTAGTAACCAACAGCAACAATCAGCTGTGTAAGTAACACATAAAACCTATACTTACATTATAATCAGGATAACAGTCTCTATATACAGCTTAAAGGTATTCCTTATAATCATTATTCCCACCATACAATGTTATAAAGCACAAATAAAAGTTCCTAAATAAACATACAAATAAACTTGATGTCTGTGTCCCATCCGGCATATGATACATATTCATTTGCAATAGATTCATCCTAATTCATCAAATTATATCTTGTAACCCCAATTGATTATTGATCCGCTCTGAGACACATGCAAAATAGTAAATAAATATTAAAAGCTCTTATACCAAACCTTATAGAGATAATCTCTTATAGCTTAGGGTCGAATTTCCAATACTATAATTTAGAGATCATTTACAATGATCTCTTGATGTCAATTACGCACTGTTTTTTTAGAAATCACAAAATGTAACACTGTTGTGATCTCATTTGCAATCTGAAGCACTTAGTACATGTTTCAATGCAAAGGTCCAATGCCTCCATGATTAAGGTACGTGGAACCAATGACACGCCTCCATTCTAAATGATGAGCTACCATCGTCATGCCTACAATGGATACATACAGTGATTTATCAGAATTCACAATCACCTAATCATGTGTATGCAGCTATTAATCTATGTGGCGGGTGTGACTGTTGGGATCCTAGTCATCTGCCATATGAAATGTGTTATAGTATTAACAGTGTATGGGAATTAGCTGCGGTGACTAGAATAGTGAATAATAGTGAACAAAATACCTGTAACTAGAATGGAGGGGGCGGAGCCAACTGCCGAAGTGGCTGGACATGTTCAAGTGCAACTCCTGGCTCTAAATACTAATACTAGGGGTTTAAAACTATAAAAGATCTACTGGAGGATCTAGAATGACACATGTGTGAGTGCTTCAATGACCTATGCCAGATAGTACAAGCAGAGGCCAGAGAGACAAAGTCTAGTACTAGGGAGCTCGAGGAAGGAGGGAATCCACAGAGTGTTACTCACGTTTTGTATAATCAAGCACCTACCGACCCATCAATAGGATTCTCTGCTGAATCACTCAGAGATACTGCGACCTTGCTGAGCCCTAGCCGCTACTTCTATTCTACCTTATCCATGAGGAAGGAATGCAAGCCGGCTGGTCGACTACCTCCACAACCTACTAGCACATTGCCTTTTGCACACAGGTTTGGGAGCACGGAGAATATGGTAGCTTTGAGGGAAATGTCAACACAGAACATCATAGCTCTCTCCATAAGTCTCTCACCCTCGGATGTCACCTGGACGATGTTGAAGGCATTAATGATCAATACTAACAGGATCTGGAATGATGAACTCGCTTCACTGATTCCCCCTATGAACCCTTTCGAAGTCCCGAGTTGGCTAACAGGGTACATTTACCTCTGACTTTGAGCTGCCTTATTGGGCACGGACCTGGTCATGTTTATGGTAGCCTCCTTGAAGCAATACTTTAATCTTTGCTACTTTACTTATTTGTTGTTATTCATCCTCTGTTTTCTCCCATTTGTTTTCTTTTTATGACTGTGCATTATGAACCAGAGCATGTCCTAGCTAATATATATCTTTGTTTTTGTTTTTTTTTAAGAAGCATGTTGCTTAAAACTAAAGCAGGATATGCTCATAATTAGTGATGTCACAAACTGTTCGCCGGAGAACATTTCCCGGCGATCTTAGCTTGTTTGCATTCGCCGCGGCAGGCGAACATATGCAATGTTCGTTCCGCCCCCTATTCGTCATCATTGAGGAAACTTTGACCCTGTATCTCACAGTCTGCAGACACATTTCAGCCAATCAGTAGCAGACACTCCCTCACAGACCCTCCCAGCTCCTGGGCAGCAGCCATTTTAGATTCATTATGATCCTGCATTCTTAGTGAGAGGAGGTTTAGTGCTGCTGCTGCTGATTTTATAGGGAAATAGATAGCTAGGCTAGTGTATTTAGTGTCCACTACAGTCCTGAAGGACTCATCTAATCTCTGCTGTAAGGACAGCACCCCAAAAAGCCCTTTTTAGGGCTAGAACTTCAGCCCAAAAAGCCCTTTATAGTGCTAGAACTTCAGTCGTTTTTTTGGGGGGGGGTTTTTGTAATTTTATTTGCATTTGCCTGCCTGTCAGCCTGTGTGTGAGGCTCACAGCATATACTGTGATTAGTGCCACCACTGATATCTGCTTAACATTAGTGTAAATTATAAAAAAAAACAACTTTTATATCATTTTGCTAGTGTAATCTAATTTCATTTTCTATCAGGCCTGTGTGTCAGGCCCACATCATATACTGTGATTAATTCTTCAGTGCCACCACTGATATCTGGTTAACATTAGTGTAAATTAAAAAAAAAAAAAACTTTTACATCATTTTGCTAGTGTAATCTAATTTCATTTTCCATCAGGCCTGTGGTCAGGCCCACATCATATACTGTGATTAATAGCTCTGTTTTCCACCACTTATACCTGGTGTAACATTAGTGTAAATTTAAAAAAAAAAAACTTTTACATCAGTCTTCTAGTGTTATTTAATTTTAGTTGCCAGGCCAGCCTGCCACTAGTGCCAGCCTGTGTGTCAGGCTGCCAGCATATACTGTGCCTACTTCCATCCTCAGTGCCACCACTCCTATCTGGTGTAACATTAGTTTAAATTTTGTAAAAAAAAAAACTTTTACGTCAGTCTTCTAGTGTTATTTAATATTAGTTGCTAGGCCAGCCTGCCACTAGTGCCAGCCTGTGTGTCAGGCTGCCAGCATATACTGTGCCTACTTCCATCCTCAGTGCCACCACTCCTATCTGTTGTAACATTAGTGTAACAATCAGTCTGCTAGTGTTATTTAATTGCAGTTGCCTGTCTGCCAGCGTGTGTGCCAGGCCCACTTTCCATCTAGTGCCACGAATCATATTTGTTATAACAGTAGTGTAAATATTTAAAATAAACACTTTTTTGACTGTGAATCATCAGTCTGCTAGTGCCATTGAATTGCAGTTGCCTGCCTGCCAGCGTGTGTGCCAGGCCCACTTGCCAACTAGTGCCACCAATCATATTTGTTATAACAGTATTGTAAATATTTAAAATAAAAACTGTTTTACTGTGAATCATCAGTCTGCTAGTGCAATTGAATTGCAGTTGCCTGCCTGCCAGCGTGTGTGCCATGCCCACTTGCCAACTAGTGCCACCAATCATATTAGTTATAACAGTATTGTAAATATTAAAAAAAAAACTTTTTTGACTGTGAAACATCAGTCAGCTAGTGTAATCTAATTTCAGTTGCTTGCCTCCCAGCGTGTGTGCCAGGCCCACTTGCCAACTAGTGCCACCAATCATATTTGTTATAACAGTAGTGTAAATGTTTTAAAAAAAAAACATTTTTGACTGTGAAACATCAGTCTTCTAGTGTAATCTAATTGAAGTTGCCTGTCTGCCAGCGTGTGTGCCAGGCCCACTTGCCAACTAGTGCCACCAATCATATTTGTTATAACAGTATTGTAAATATTTAAAATAAAAACTTTTTTGACTGTGAATCATCAGTCTGCTAGTGCAATTGAATTGCAGTTGCCAGCCTGCCAGCGTGTGTGCCAGGCCCACTTGCCAACTAGTGCCACCAATCATGTTTGTTATAACAGTATTGTAAATATTTTAAAAAAAAACTTTTTTGACTGTGAAACATCAGTCAGCTAGTGTAATCTAATTGCAGTTGCCTGCCTCCCAGCGTGTGTGCCAGGCCCACTTGCCAATTAGTGCCACTAATCATATTTGTTATAACAGTATTGTAAATATTTAAAAAAAAAACTTTTTTGACTGTGAAACATCAGTCTGCTAGTGTAATCTAATTGAAGTTGCCTGCCTGCCAGCGTGTGTGCCAGGCCCACTTGCCAATTAGTGCCACCAATCATATTTGTTATAACAGTATTGTAAATATTTTTTTAAAAAAACTTTTTTGACTGTGAAACATCAGTCAGCTAGTGTAATCTAATTGCAGCTGCCTGCCTCCCAGCGTGTGTGCCAGGCCCACTTGCCAACTAGTGCCACCAATCATATTTGTTATAACAGTAGTGTATATATTTAAAAAAAAACTTTTTTGACTGTGAAACATCAGTCTGCTAGTGTAATCTAATTGAAGTTGCCTTCCTGCCAGCATGTGTGCCAGGCCCACTTGCCAACTAGTGCCACCAATCATATTTGTTATAACAGTAGTGTAAATATTTAATAAAAAAACGTTTTTGACTGTGAAACATCAGTCTGCTATTGTAATCTAATTGAAGTTGCCTGCCTGCCAGCGTGTGTGCCAAGCTCCATTTGCCAAGTTAGTGGCACCACTCATATTTGTTGTAACATTAGTGTAAATATTTCAAACAAAAACTTTTTTGACTGTGAAACATCAGTCTGCTAGTGTAATCTAATTGAAGTTGCCTGCCTGCCTGCCAGCGTGTGTGCCAGGCCCACTTGCCAATTAGTGCCACCAATCATATTTGTTATAACAGTATTGTAAATATTTTTTAAAAAAACTTTTTTGACTGTGAAACATCAGTCAGCTAGTGTAATCTAATTGCAGCTGCCTGCCTCCCAGCGTGTGTGCCAGGCCCACTTGCCAACTAGTGCCACCAATCATATTTGTTAAAACAGTAGTGTATATATTTAAAAAAAAACTTTTTTGACTGTGAAACATCAGTCAGCTAGTGCAATCTAATTGCAGTTGCCTGCCTGCCAGCGTGTGTGCCAGTCCCACTTGCCAACTAGTGCCACCACTCATATTTGTTATAACAGTAGTGTCAATATTTAATAAAAAAACTTTTTTGACTGTGAAACATCAGTCTACTATTGTAATCTAATTGAAGTTGCCTGCCTGCCAGCGTGTGTGCCAGGCCCACTTGCCAAGTTAGTGGCACCACTCATATTTGTTGTAACAGTACTTTTAATATTTAAAAAATAAACATTTTTGACTTTGAAACATCAGTCTGCTTTTTTGTGTCAGGCTCACAGCGTATACTGTGCCCACTTGCCCAGTGCCACCACTCATATCTTGTTTAATAGTAGTGTAAGTGTATATTTAAAAAAAAAAAAAACTTTTTGGATTGTGAAACATCAGTCTGCTTTTTTGGGTCCGGCTCACAGCGTATACTGTGCCCATTTGCCCAGTGCCACCACTTATATCTTGTTTAATATTAGTTTAAATGTACATTAAAAAAAAAAAAAACTTTTTGGATTGTGAAACATCAGTCTGCTTTTTTGTGTCAGGCTCACAGCGTATACTGTGCCCACTTGCCCAGTGCCACCACTCATAATTTGTTTAATAGTAGTGTAAGTGTACATTTTAAAAAAAATGACAGGCAGAGGCAGGCCACCCCGCAGGTGCCGTCGTGGTCATGGGGCTGTGATTCCCTTAGACCCTACAACTATGCACAGTGTTCAGAGGCCACGTGACATGGATGCGATAGTTCTGAGGAGGACCGAGTTGAATGGCTAACACAGGACACCCAATCTTCTACAGCTTCCGCTCCTAACCTTGATGCACCATCCACCTCCAGCTTAGCTTCGGGCACCTCTCAAGTGACCAGTGCCACTTGCCCGCCTGCCGCCACCACTAACACTAGCACCACAGCCGCTTCACTTGATCTGTCAGAGGAGTTATTGACACATCAGTTGGAAGAAATGAGTGATGTGCAACCATCATTGACAGAGGATGTAGATAACAGTGATATGTCTCAGTCAGGCAGCATTACAGACATGGACTCACGGTGTGATGATGATGATGATGTTGTACCCGCTGCTGCTTCCTTTGTTGATTTGTCAGATACAAGTGAAGCGGTTGATGATGATGTGTCATGTGGGTGCCCGCTAGAAGAGAAGAAGAAGAAGAAGAAGAAGAGGGGGAAAGTTCAGATGGGGAGACAGAGAGGAGGAGGAGGAGGAGGAGGAGGAGATGAGTTGGAAGCAGGGGGAGGTCGTCGCAAGGAGCTAGTGGCACAGTCAGACAGCATGCATCGGCACGTGGGGTCAGCCAGACAGCACGCCAATCAACGCATGCTGTTGCCACCAGGGGCGGAACTATCAGTGGTGCAGAGATCGCAGTTGCGACCGGGCCCGGCAGGTCTAACCCTGGGGGGGGGGGGCCCTCAGCACAACAAAACTTTTTTTCAAACTTTTGACTTTTTTTTTCCCAACAAACATTTTTTTTTCAGTATTTTTTTTCAGTGACTGCGTGCCTGCATAATTGTAATTGTAACAGTTTTAAATCAGAGCGTTGCCGCAGGTTACCATGGCAACGCTCTGAAACATTTGCTGGCTGCTGACTGAGCGGGAAAGAAGGAGGCTGCGACTCTGCGAGGCAGGAGAATCGGGAGATGTCAGATTGTCAGAATGCAGCCAGTAACCCAGAGTACAGGTCAGCTGCTTGTTCTGTTGTGGCAGGGGCGTATCATGGCCTAGGGCCCACACATACTTTTTAAAAGATTAGATGCATTTTTTTATTTTTTAATTTGGAAATTCTTTTGTATATGTTTCAATAGTGGCAGTCTGGGGGAGAGAGCTGTAACAGTTATTTTGACGGGCGGCAGGAGTTAGTGTCAGGAGCGGGAGCATCTCAGTCTGTGGCTTGTGACTGAGAGGATTGCAGAGAGACAGAGTCGGAGCGCACAACAGTAAGGTAAATAGGCTCTGGCTTTTGCTTTAGAAAGCAAACATCAGTACACTATTCCTTATCTAGTTAGCAAGTTTTGAACTTGGTGCCCTCCCTGCCGTTCCAGCAGACAGCACCTCAGTGACCGGCAGGCTCAGCAGTGGATCTCTCCCCCACTTTGCCTTTCCCTGATGTGAGTATGTGAGTTATTTACATCCTGTCAGCTAACGCGCAACACACAGAAGAGAGAGGTAACAAGGGAGGTCATTGCAGTAGAATTAATAAAGTTGTTGTGAAAGTTACGCTGCCTGCCTTTCCTGCTCTCTGTCTGAGTCTGACCAGATAAGACCCCCTCCTCCTCCTGCTGCTGATTTAGGTTCACTGACTGAGCCTTACAGAGTTACAGAACATAACTTCTGCTGTTAGGTGAGACTTCTCAGCATTCTATTAACTTATTTTAACCCTTTGCTACCAGTGGGATATATTTGTAAAAATACAGCACAATTGCCAGTTATTTGTTAATATTATAATCATTTTCCTGTATGTTTTATAGTTCAACCCATGCTCAATATATATATATATTTATTATGTGTGTGTATACACAGTCTCCAAATGGTGCCGTGCCCCTCTTTTTAAAATGTTTCTGACCCAAGAGCGGCTTACAGTGCAGAAGTTTAATATGTCACTATACAAGAAATAGAATACTTGCAAGCCTTGTTGCAAGAGCCACTTGAGGGGATGCTTTCTGAATGTCATTTGCTATTTTACCTGAAAAAGCCTTACAGCCCAGAATGATTGTGCTTAATGTTTAAAAAAATAAAGTAAAAATCCTCATAAAAATGCTTCTATTTCTGGGCTGTGTGTGAGAGTGTGTATGTGTGAATGTGTATGAGAGTGTTTAAAAATGTTTGAGAGTGTGTAAGTGTGTGTGAATGTGTATGAGAGTGTGTAAGTGTGTGTGAATGTGTATAAGAGTGTTTAAGTGTGAGTGTGTATGTGTGTGTGAATGAGTATGTGAGAGTGTGTGAGAGTGTCTAAGTGTGTAAGTGTGTGTGAGAGTGTGTGTGTGAATGTGTATAAGAGTGTTTAAGTATGTGTGAGAGTGTGTATGTATGTGTGAGAGTGTGTGTGTGAATGTGTATGAGAGTGTTTAAGTATGTGTGAGAGTGTGTGAGAGTGTGCGTGAGAGGGTGTAAGTGTGTGTGAGAGGGTGTAAGTGTGTGTGAGAGGGTGTAAGTGTGTGTGAATGTGTATGAGAGTGTGTATGTGTGTGGGGAAATGGTAGTGCCTTTGAGAGAGTGTATAAGGGATAGGGTGGAATAGTGTTTGTGTGTCTGTGAGAGTGTAAGAGTTTGTGAGTGAAAGTGTGTGTCAAACAGAGTCTGTGTGTCCCACTTCTCATCTCCCCAAATTTAAAATTGCTGGTGTGTGTTTGTAACTGTATGTGTGAAAGTGTGTGTATGTGGCACTATCTGTATGTGAGGCAGTCTGTGTATGTCTGACTAAATGTCTGTGTGACAGTGTGTGTAACTGTGTATGTGGCACTATCTGTATGTGAGGCAGTCTGTGTATGTCTGACTAAATGTCTGTGTGACAGTGTGTGTAACTGTGTATGTGGCACTATCTGTATGTGAGGCAGTCTGTGTATGTCTGACTAAATGTCTGTGTGACAGTGTGTGTAACTGTGTATATGGCACTATCTGTATGTGAGGCAGTCTGTGTATGTCTGACTAAATGTCTGTGTGACAGTGTGTGTAACTGTGTATGTGGCACTATCTGTATGTGAGGCAGTCTGTGTAACATGTGCTTGTGTGTATGTACGAGTTACTGTCAGCATGTCTGTGTAGTGTGTGAGAGACTATCAGCAGACATCAGTGTGACCAAATTGAGAGATTGTGTATTACTGTGTGTGTACATCTGACAGCTTGATTAGCTACATGTGCATAACAGGGGTTAGTCTTTCTGTTTTACCCATTGGTGTTTATGTGTGTGTATGTATGTATGTGACTGTGTGTGTATTTATGCATGCATGTATGTGTGTGTATATTTTGTGGAACCACCAAATTACAGACCTTGTTACTACAGCATGAGGGGGGGGGGGGCAGGGGTAAACAATGTCACTATACAGTATCACTATATACAGTACGGGGGGGCTGGACCATGTCACAGACTACTGTGGTCACTTTATAAAGTACTGGGGCGGGTAGGGTCAGGCCAGCCACCTCACCGGCAGATTACAGACTGTGTCACTAACTCACTTTTATACAGTACTGGTGGGTAAAACAGTGTCAATATATACAGTAATAGGGGGTCAGACCATCTCACAGACTGGGCACAGGGTACCTCATTTTGCAGACATGTAATCTGAATCACATTTTTTTTTCTGGGTTAAAAAAAAAAAAAGAATGTATCAAATTCTCATTTTTTTTGGGTGGGGTAGGGGGGTGGGGGGGCCCTTCTTAGATTCTTGCACCTGGGCCCTGTGGTTTCTAGTTACGCCTCTGGTTGCCACCAACAGAATGCCGTCATCGCAGAGCTCAGCAGTGTGGCATTTTTTTGTGTGTCTGCCTCTGACAACAGTGATGCCATTTGCAACCTGTGCCAAAAGAAACTGAGTCGTGGGAAGTCCAACACCCAACTATGTACAACTGCTTTGCGAAGGCACATGGTCTCACATCACAAACGCCGATGGGAAGAACACATGAGTAGAAGCAGCACACAAACTCAAAGCCGCCATCCTCCTCCTGGTCCAGCATCTTAAGCCACGTCAACCATTGCTGTCCTCCTTGCCCCCTCTCAAACATCCTCCACTCAGTCACTCTTACGTAGCAGTTCCTGGTCATCTGCCCACAGTCAGGTGTCTGTCAAGGACATGTTTGAGTGTAAGAAGCCAATTTCCCAAAGTCACCCCCTTGCCCGGTGTCTGACATCTGGCTTGTCTGAACTCTTAGCCCACCAGCTTTTACCATACAAGCTGGTGGAGTCTGAGGCGTTCAAAAAATGTGTTGCTATTGGGACACCGCAGTGGAAGGTACCAAGCCGAAATTTCTTTTCACAAAAGGCAATCCCCAACCTGTACTCGATTGTGCGAAAGGAAGTAATGGCATGTCTGGCACACAGCGTTGGGGCAAGGGTCCATCTGACCACTGATAGCTGGTCTGCAAAGCATGGTCAGGGCAAGTATATCACCTACACTGCGCATTGGGTAAACCTGCTGATGGCTGACAAGCATGGAATGCGTGGCTCTGCAGAGGAGTTGGTGACACTGCCACGACTTGCAGGCAGGCCTGCTGCTACCTCCTCTTCTCCTCCTATTCCATCCTCTTCCATAACCTCTTCCTCGGCTGAGTCCTCTTCTGCTGCTGCGTCTTGCTCCACATCAACGTCAGACCCAAGCTCCCCAGGTACTATTCAACATCCCGGATACGGCAGTGTCATGCCGTCTTGGGGTTGACTTGCCTGAAAGCGGAGAGTCACACCGCACCAGCACTCCTGTCTGCCCTGAATGCACAGGTGGATCAATGGCTGACTCCGCACCAACTGGAGATTGGCAAAGTTGTTTCTGACAACGGAAGTAATTTGGTGGTGGCATTGAAATTGGGCAAGTTGACACATATGCCGTGCACATACCTGTACTGGATTGTGCAAAAGGATGGCATATGTGGTGTGTCATGCTGTTGTTTCTGTTGAGGGTCGGGGACCCTTGTATAAAAAGGCTGAAGGAGAACGACCTGTACTGGGTGTCCAAGCATCTTTTTCCATCTCCTGGTTCCTAATAATTATCTCCGGGTTCCTAAAATCGATGCCATACCTGTACTCTATTGTGCAAAAGGATGGCATATGTGGTGTTTCATGCTGTTTTTTTCTGTTGAGGGTCGGGGACCCAAGTATAAAAAGGCTGAAATGAACGACCTGTACTGCGTGTCCAAGCATCTTTTTCCATCTCCCGGTTTCTAAAAATTATCTCTGGGTTCCTAAAATCGATGCCATACCTGTACTCTATTGTGCAAAAGGATGGCATATGTGGTGTTTCATGCTGTCGTGCCTGTTGAGGGTCGGGGACCCTCGTATAAAAAGGCTGAAGGAGAACAACCTGTACTGGGTGTCCAAGCATCTTTTTCCATCTCCCGGTTCCTAAAAATTATCTCCAGGTTCCTAAAATCGATGCCATACCTGTACTCTATTGTGCAAAAGGATGGCATATGTGTATGTGGTGTTTCATGCTGTTGTTTCTGTTGAGGGTCGGGGACCCAAGTATAAAAAGGCTGAAGGAGAACGACCTGTACTGGGTGTCCAAGCATCTTTTTCCATCTCCCGGTTCCTAAAAATTATCTCAGGGTTCCTAAAATCGATGCCATACCTGTACTCTATTGTGCAAAAGGATGGCATATGTTGTGTTTCATGCAGTTGTTTCTGTTGAGGGTTGGGGACCCAAGTATAAAAAGGCTGAAGGAGAACTACCTTTACTGGGTGTCCAAGCATCTTTTTCCATCTCCCGGTTCCTAAAAATTATCTCTGGGTTCCTAAAATCGATGCCATACCTGTATTCTATTGTGCAAAAGGATGGCATATGTGGTGTTTCATGCTGTTGTGCCTGTTGAGGGTCGGGGACCCTCATATAAAAAGGCTGAAGGAGAACGACCTGTACTGGGTGTCCAAGCATCTTTTTCCATCTCCCGGTTCCTAAAAATTATCTCCGGGTTCCTAAAATTTATGCCATACCTGTACTCTATTGTGCAAAAGGATGGCATATGTGGTGATTCATGCTGTTGTGCCTGTTGAGGGTCGGGGACCCTCATATAAAAAGGCTGAAGGAGAACGACCTGTACTGGGTGTCCAAGCATCTTTTTCCATCTCCCGGTTCCTAAAAATTATCTCCGGGTTCCTAAAATCGATGCCATACCTGTACTCTATTGTGCAAAAGGAATTTACCTTACCATGGGTCTCAGATGCATGTTTTATTGTTATACTTT